>NC_134277.1:148351838-148990588 GCF_949628215.1 Phalacrocorax aristotelis
ATATGGGCAGCACAAAGTAAGTAAAACCAAATACAGCCTAAAGAGTAATAATATCAGAAAAGCAGTAATTTGAAATGAGGTGGCTTGTTACAAACTGCAGCCTATGTGGAACAGAAGCCCGATCCAACTTCTTTCTCCCCATCCCTGGAAGGCTGGAGGCTTGATTAGTTACGCTCTGTACAATGCTGTGGGAGCCTCACACAGTGTGCCGTAAAACAGCAACTGTGTTTTATTTTCTATCACAAAATGATATATTAATGCTTGTCCGAAGCATAGAAATTAGGACCCAATGGCAAAGGTGAGATGGATGTTTAGGAGCTGGGGTATTAGTTAAGGTTAACAAGCAATGAGTATATAGTTACCTCTTTTGTAACATACCTCTACCTTCAGTGAGAACAAGGTATTGTAGCAAATCATTAACATTAGTGGAGTTATTCCACTTTGTACCAGTAGAGGATGATGGCCATTCTATCTTCTTAATAAAAAGATGCACTTCCTTGTAAATTCAAGGTGTGATGATTGCCAGGAAAAATAAATGCATTTGATTTTTCGAAGCCTTTCTGTCAGTAGTATGACACAGTACACAACAAAATAATTATCTAAACAGTATGTTGTTAGAATGTAATTCATATACATCCACATGAGCATTAAAAAATAAGCAAAAAAAAAGAAAGTGGGTACATACAAAACTCCATCAAGTCCATAAGGATCTTCATTATAATAACTGATTAGCTTTGGAAAGTACTGCAGTCCATGCAAATTAAAAGGTCTCTGTTGGCTAAGTTGCTGCATTTTTTTACCAAACTTTATGAAAAAGATAAGGCCTAAATTTTCTTCTGATTAGCAGTCAGCTAATGTCTAGTTCGTATAAATCCATTTTCTGTTCTCCCAGTGCCAAGTGCACTCATTTGCTGGTGAGTGCCCTGAAGTGATTGTCCACGTTGTTCAAGGAGGCTCCCTTTTTGGAGGAAGAGAAGCTTCAAAGTGGGAGACATCTCTGTGAAGGTTCACTGCACATCTCAGAGCCCCTCTGGGTTGTTGGTCCAGAAAGAGTTTCACCCATGCAGGGACTCAGCACGGGGGTGTGCCACAGTAGGGAGCCAGGCACCAGCCATGTGGGACCGGGTCCTGTTTTCCTCCCTGAATGGTACAAGGAAATCAAACTCTCACTGGGAAAGTATTTCTTAGCTCTGGAGAGCCCGGTTTTGTTTATTTAGCTGTGTATTGTGTTACATTCTTCAGAAATGCAATCACTTCTAAGCAGAACGAGCGTCGTGTCTTCTCATGTTAGACAGATTTTGACGCTCTGTGAGACTTGCAATAAGATGGAAAAGCAGGTTGAGAAAATTACCTGCAAGTATTTGCTCACCTAGAAGAAAAGTATTGTCAGTGTTTGCAGAAATACAGAAAGCATTTGTTTTGCCTTTCTACTGGAGCAGGAGCCCAGGAGTAAAGAGCTAAGGAGAACCCTAAACTACCGTCAGCTGTTGTGCTTCGATGACTTCACTAACAATGTAAGGCAGCTGACGGTTTCCCAGATGGGTCCTTGCTCCCTGCTCTGCTACTGACTTAATGCATTGACAGTCTCAATTTACTCATTTGTGCAGAAATGTGGCAGCAGTGTTGACCAACTTGCAGTGCTTTTTGTTCACGATTAATCCACAGTTGGCAAAACATTTGAACACCATAGTGGAATAAAGCACTAATAGTTCAGGGCAGTTTTTATGTGGTATGAAAATCAGCATGTTAATGCTTCTGTTGCAGATCAGTGTTAGAGTTAAAATGAAAAGAATGTGCACTAGCATCCTTCCTCTTAGGACAGTATAATGTATTCACCTCTACTTAGAGAAAAAAGCCATGAAATAACCATAAATTGCTTCAGCAAATTACAGTCTAGACTTGCTGATTTGTTTTAACAACACAAGATATCAAACCCATATGCAAGCATTATTGTAAACTGCTGTTCCTAAATGCCTGTAAACGCATTGTCCTGTAGACTAAGTATCACTGCAGCCAAGTAATTACTTAGATTTAATGCGGAATTTGTAACGGGAAAGAAGTATTTGCTGTGTCACTTGCAGTAGTCTGTTTTTTCTCTTCCTCTGACATCTTTAGACAGAGTGGCTGGGTCATCACTATCATTTGACAGCAATGCAGCTTGCAGAAGATGAGAAGGCTATTTGTGGTTAGGTAACACCAACACAGACAGCAAGCTGTGTACCTCCGAAAGGAAAATGAAACAGGAGTCAGGCTGCATTTAATTTTTAATGCTTTTTTGTGGTTGTCCAAGTTGATCTTTATAATTCATAGTACCCACAAGATGTACTCATTTCCTTCAGGACAACACATGTGGAACGCATGGAGGATTACCTTTGTGGTCTTCCCACAACTGAGCTTTGCCTCCTTCTAGAAGATCATGAAAGCTGCCATTGACTACAGTGGTCTCTTTTCCTTTGATAGGCTGAGTTGTTCAGCCAAACACATACACATCAAATTTAGGGCAGTCACAAAATCAGAATAATTTCCAGTGAAAATAAAATGTGTATGAAAACTTTGCTTTCCATAGGCCAAAGGTTTTTACAAACTATTCATAATAAAAGAGGTTGGTACAGCTATTCAAGATTTTCAAACCTCAGAGTCTAAAGCTGAGGGCAGTCACCTGATTGCGTTGTACCTGTCACAGTGGCTTCTTGGGCTGGGACTTACTGGTTGCATCACTGGCTAGTTAATTTTGGAAACTGGAACCATTAAATGCACAGAGTAATTGAGATACTGCGTTTCTGTAGTAAATTAGTGGCCTGTAGAGTTCAAAACAAAACAAAAAAATCTCTCAAAAGAAATATATCGAGTAAATCTGTTCCCTACAAGAGAACTATTGCAAAATATATTGTAAACATGGAGCAACTGAAACTGAAAACAAGGTGTTACCACTGCTCCCTCCACTGCAGTGTTGATTTTGTGGTAGGCGTTTGTTCCCCTGTGTTCTGCACACATTGGTCTCACAGAATACACAGGCAGAACAATGAGGCCAAGGTGGTATTGTAACCTCACTGCTTCTTGTGGATACTGACCTTTTAAATTTTCACAGTGTCATCCAGCATCTGACTAACTGCACTTAGCTCCTGCAGGATTTTCTACCCTCTCCCTCAGGATAAGGCAACAATTTGGGGGAGAAATCTGTTCTGAACATAGCAATGAGGCATTTGCAGTCCTCTTTATAAAATTGCTTTTTCAGCCTCAGCTTTATCAAACTCAGAAGATAAATAATCTATGCCCTTCCCATTTCCTATGTGAGATCATGAGTGAGGAGGTGCTTCCTGACAGATGTCCAGTGAGTATTTTCAGAAGTAATTTTTCAGTCAAATGTAACTGTTATAGCTGTCTCGTCAATTTAGCAGTGGCATCTCAGTTTTCAAACTTCAGCCAAGTTTTCTCATAGCTGTGACTAAAGAAGTTCAGTTAGAACTTGCTAACAGGACAAAAGAGCTCTTTTTCTCTGCTTAAAACTACTTCAGCACAATTTCTTCACCTTCAGAAAAATAAAAGGTGATGTCTCTCAACCAGGCAAGGAAAATAATCACAATGTTTTGATAGTCTGAAGAGGAGTGCAAACTGAAAGTAGTATGGCACAAATCCTAAGGTCTTTGCTTAGAATTATTACAGCAATTTATGTACAACTTCTTCTGGCATTCATGGGATGCCAGTACTCTTTTGGTTCTCCAAAGGACTTTGGGGAGATCTTTTCCTACAGAAACAAAAGGCATTTGTGTTATTGAATAAAGATGGAAAATGCGAACAGTAAAAAGGCTCTGGTAGAATATCAATGTATACTGAGTTTCACCTAGATTACAAAATTTCAGTTATGTTTGCCAAGAACTCATATCATTAAATCTAGGTAAAAATACAAGCATTAAATCCACACAAATTACAAACTAAATGTTACAAACAGCTGTCATACAATCTCTAGCACCCTAAGCTGTAGTTTCTAAGGAATTGAGGCATTCCTTGATTTTTACACGAGAATGTTATGAGAATGTTAATTTTCTTGTTTACTACCAGGAAGTATCAGTACAGTAAAACACATTCTATCTAAAATTACCCACTTTAATACAGGTTGGACCATTCCATGTGAACTTTCTGCAAAAGCCCGAATATAGCAATCCATCATTTTATTAGTACATAGATTGTGCTTGATGCATCAGGATCACAGCAGAACAAAGTGTGACCCATAGGATGACCTAAGAAACTGTTTGTGCTGGTAATATACCATGTTCTCTCTTCTTAACAAAAATATGGAATACAAAATGTGTGAGAGGTAAGAAGAGAACACTGCATAGCTCTAGATGACTTACTGTTAACACTCTGGGCAGTATTAACATATTGCCTCTTGCTTCCAATTTCCTGGAAAAATATATTGAAGTATATTGCAAACTCTTGCCATTTATAGAAACAGAAATCAAATTTATTGAGGAGGATCAAGTCCAATAAATTCAGGACCAAATAAATTCCACACATGATCTGTGGATCTCTTCAATACACTGGTGAACAACAACTATTTCATGAGATCATACTTACTATGTCATCATATTGTAAAACATTTTACCTCAACTGTCAGTAAATGCAAACCAAAATAAATACTAAGTAAAATGAAAGATGATACTGAAGCTAATGATAAAATCCCTTCATCAGTAGAGACTACTTCTTTCATTCTGATTTTCAGATGTAAAATATTTTTCGAGCAACAGCCTGAAGTACTCAGCCGAGAAGTGATCCGGTTACAACACTTCATGTATGGTGTGGTTCACAGTAGCAACTTTTTTGACAACTTTTGCACATTTTTAGTTCAGAAATAGTTTGCAGTTCATGTAGTGGAATAAGTTCTTGTTCCTTTCCACTTAATGACCCTAGGGTTTCTAGCAGTGATACCTTTGAGAAGAATGTTGTGGTTGAAACTTTCAATTGCTGTACTAATGTATCTCTGGTACTCATTGTAGAACTACTGTGCAATTGAGGGGGAGACAGTAACAACTATTATTTTTAGCAGACATCTATGTGCAAAGCAAAGTGCTGATGACTAAATAATTTGTTACACATGTACTGGTCCAGATTCTGCTTGTCTTTTCCAATCAAAGCTCTCCTTGATGCATCTAGGAGAACTGAGAGTGCAAGCATAGCCAATTCATTCCCCTAACCATTGAAGGACATGTTTTTCTACTTTTCTACCCATTGAGTATGAACATACCCTGGAAATAATATTTGTAGGACCAGTCACAGAGTAAAAAAACATTTACTGAAAGTGAAAATTTTTCCCTTAGATTTATAACATGTGCTTGTACAGGCTGACAAAATATTAAAACTAAAAATGCTGCCAAAAAGACCCTTAAAATAACACAGTGACAATCCATGTTATCATCTAAAAGCAAGGATGTCACAAATCCACCGGCACTCACCGGTCAGTATCTGAGCGCACATTCCTTTGACCTCCATCATATCTTTCAATTTACATGTGCTGGTGGTCTCGTTCACTCTTCTACATGGCAACCAAAGGCTACATCTAGGTAAGTAAATCAAAGAGTGTTCCCAGAAGCAGGAAATCATCTGTCTCTACTATTAAATTACCGAAACAGTCCCTGGGATGGCTGTGTCCAAGGCCAGCTAGCAATCTCCCAAGTAATTCCTGGGTGCAATTCAGGAAGAGGCATAGGCCAGAGACCATTGCAGTTTGGATGCAGCCACCACGTTTTGGAGGACCAGGGAGTTTAACAGTAGAGGCGCAGACCATTCAATGCCAGTTTGCTGTAGTACCAAAGAATGGTCTTATGCATATTGATATACTTGTATTGGCATAGCCAGTGAGGACCATGTCAGAGCACAGCCTCTGAAACCTCGCCCACGATAAATGCAGGTTTTTCACCAGGAATTTCAGGATACAGAATATGACAGTCTGAATAGATCACCCACAGGCATGAGCTTTTTTCTATTACCGGAGAAGTACATAAAGTTTCAATAACCCTCTTATTTCTCACTACAAACGGTCTTTCAGCAGAAAGCTCTCACACCCTGGCATCCGGGCTTGAGTTCCAGTCCTGTGATTCATTCACCAGTTGGAAGTTCATTGTAGGAGTATCATGGAGGCTTTTCTCTCCTAACCTCCAGATTGTTGTTGTTATAGTCAAGGATGATCTAGCTATCAGCTCTCGCTTCTGCTTCTATGCCGCCAGTTCTTCAGGAAATGTTATGAGTGTAAATGACAACACAGTATGGTTTCTTATGCTTGAGAGGGGCTGTTAAAATGTATATATTCACCTTTTTTCCCCTCTTGCCTGTGGAACTAGGCTAAAGACGTATGCACAGTTTCTTTATGTTTCCACAATAAGCAATTTCAGCACATAAGCTGTGTTCCTCTCTGGTCAAAGTTTCCATCTGCAGCTTACTTTCAGAAGCAGGAAGACAAGCAGTTGTTTTGCAAGAAAGGGCTTTTGACGTCAAAGCTGTGTTTGAGGCAGGTCTGGAGTGCAGCTTGAGATTATAACTTCCCTTATACTTTGGTCCCTTTGAGAAAATTTGTAGTTAGACAAAAGGCAGTTGATTATTTTATGTGGTTATAGAAGTGTTTGGCTTCCCTGGTAAGTCTGGATGCATAGCCACTCACAGTCATCTGGAGATATTAAGATTTAAGACCTGGAGATGAGTGAAGCAGAAATTAAAAAAAAATGACCATATGCAATTCACTTTGGTGTCCTTCAAAGATGTTAATTTTTACAGATCTTACACCAGCATTCTACTTATCCATATCTAAGGACACACCAGGCATTTTTATATTCACTGCTGCCTTTTGCAAAAATTGCAGTTCCACGGAACAGCAGATGTGTAACAAAAAAGAAATGCAGAGGAAATATTTAGTAAAAGAAAGACAACAGAGTTTATCATTGGACTTAAAGGTAAAATAATGCATTTGTAACTCATACTTCCAGCACAACCTCATTAAAACCTAGGTAGGTCTTGGGTGTGCATTTGCTTGTTCTTCTTACAATGGTATCAATGACCTATTTTTTTATTACTTACAACACAGAAGTAGCAGATGTGTGAAAATATCTGCTCAGAGAGTATGCCCTTAAATTTCCAAGAAAATTGGATGTATGTTTATATAGTTTTGGAAAAGCATAGTATTCACTTCAACTCTGTGCTGCTGGCCTTTACCAAAAAGCTAGCAAGATGTGACAAAAGACCCAAGAAGTGCCTGCAGATGTATTTTAGAATAAAAAAGTAGCTTATTAGGGAATTTAGGAAGTAATTCCTCATGCTTATCAGTCTCTATACAGAAAATGAAAAAAAAAACACAACCAAAACCATCCATTTCTACAGTAGCTTGCAAAAAAGTATTTACTAAAGTGCATTATATAGGCACCTCATACGATTTGTTATTATTGCAGATGGGCTGTTATAAAGCTGGGGCTACTTAAGCATGGTAATAAGTGTAAAGAGGGCAGATACCCCTCTGATTTCTGGCTGTTCACACATGGAAGGCAATGCAGAGGCTAATCAGGCCACATTTGGGAAGCATATATAATCTCCTCCATAGGTGCACAGGGGATTCATCAATTGCCTTCAGGATTTAATGCTGGCAAACTCTCTGTTGGACACTTGAGTGGACCTTGATAGATGGAAGCCCCTTGCTTGTAATGAAAGGGCCTCATCGTAGAACAGGCAGGAAATTTGGATTATCAGTGGCCCATTTTCATCCTTAATTGGTATGGATATCACTGTTAATGTTTCTGTGGAAGGAAAAGCACTGCAACTTTTAGATTTGCCATTGTCAAATGTTTTACTTCCGAAGTGAAATATTTCTTTTGAATCAAGGAAACTTTAAACTTAACTTGCCAATACCTGAGAGACATTTAACTAAGGACAACAGCAGACAGGGAGCAGAATGAGGGAGAGGTTTGGGGGGCACATCTGGTTTTTGTGGTTGATGGGGTGGTGCTTTTACTGTTAAAAGTAAGATAGAGAGGAGAAGACAGTACCTGCTAGAGAAGTGAAGGAGATCTGGAAAATTACAGAGACAATGAAGATTATCTGCACAATAGTTGCAGGTTGAGTGTTATACTTGAGCATTCAACAGCAGTCTGAGCCACCTCAGGTCATCTGACAGACCCCAGGGAAGAGAAGATTCAGAAATGTGTTTGGAGTCCACAGCAAAGTCAAGAGAGGGACATGATGGAAAAGAGGAAAGGAAAAACATGATTTGCAGACATGTATTGATGAGGACATCTGAAAAACTGATTTATGAGTGGTAACAGTAACCCATCATATGACCAGGAGGTCAACACAGAAGAAAAAGGAGAATTATTTGCTTCATGTGAGAATGGAAAGGAGAAACAAAAGATGGAGGAGAAAGGACATTCTGGATCAGGAAGAAGAGAAGAAATATGGTGGAGATAGTCAATGGTCACAGTTTACACAGAAATCATGATGGTATTTAGGAGATCATCAGAAAGAACAAAAGGTAGAATGATACTGAGAAAGTTGGGAGAATAGAAAAAATGGGACTTAAGATCCACGCTAGAAAAGGTAGGTCTGCCTTACAGAGAAGCCCTTCTTAATGCTTAACATAGGTGCAATGGCAGAGAGGAGAAGGGTAGAACAGAAAGGTATGGGCAGTGTTAGTTTCAAGCCTTGCAAGAGTAGGCCAGCAGGCAAAAGGATCCTTGTAGGACCAGAAAGAGTCCACAACCCATTCTTCACTTTGGGTTGCTGTGATGAGGTTCCTGTTACAATAGATGTAAAATGACAGTATCATCTTAAAGAAAATATTCACAGAACTGCTGTAAATCAAGGGACAAAAAACAGTCATGTGGTATGAAGCAACAACCACAGATCCATCAGAAGAACTTCTTAGAATGCGGACCAAATGTTTGTGAGGCAGGCAGATGGTCAGAGAGAAGCTGAACAACTTTGGTGAATTTTCCAAGATGCTAAAGGCCAGAAGATCTGAAGCAGTAACAGAATACGACAGATTTGGCAAACACGTCCCAAATGATCTCTTATTCCTCAGCCAGCCTACAGAGTCTACCCATCACTCTACTATTGAAGCACACATATAAGAAGGCTCATGCCAGCATAAGATCATGACCTGAAAGCCACTCAGGACAAGCATCCATTCTTGAAAAACCCTTGCTTGTGTTAGTACAGATTCGTGATGCGATTTTAAAAGCTGTTAAACTCTGAGCGATAAGTCCTGGAGTCTGCTTTCAGAGAATGGGGCTTACAAACTGCCCTAAGGTCATAGGTTGTCCAAACACACTCAGTTTTTGCCCTTTCACCAAAGGAACCGGTGAATTAGTGAATCTTAAGATGTTCTTTAAGATCCCTGAGCAAGCTTATGAGCACCAGCCTGGGAGGCATTGGCAAGTTACACAACATCTGTGTTTGAAGCAGATAAGACACACCCTTGGACAAGCTGAGATTTTTATTCTCTCCCACTAATAACATTCTCAATAGGGTGCAGGTGCCTCCTGTTTTTTTGGGGCATTCCATCTAGCTTCTCCTGCCAGGACGTAAGAAGCCAAATGTACACAAAGTGCATCCACCCAGTGCATACTCCTACAGCCGGTAATTGTTGTGGAATGGTGGTGGATTATTCACTGGGGAGGCTGGAGGCAAGAAGGCATGGTTTCCAGAGTCACTTGAATGCCAATATTATAAAAACTGTACATATGATGATGACCTGCTTTACCTTTTTGCAACATATGGGAAACTGGAGGTAATTTTCTTTATTATTGGAATAATATCTAGATACTGATGAACTCATTAGCTGATCTGAAAATCTGGAAAGGGCTCCCAAAGGCAATGCAGGCCTTAGTTCAAGAGGCTAGGGAAATTAGGAAAGTCACACTGGAACTTTAGTGTATAATAATTACAAATTTTTTCAGGATCACTTTATGGTCAATAGCATTTTTATAGCACCTTTTGTTATTGAAATTCTTCACATTTTTTTCCTGCTTACTTTTTCTGCCTTCACAGAAAAGCATGAGAAGGACAAAAAGTGTTTTACAAAAAAACAACAACACCTGTTTTATTATATGAAATGTAACACATATACTTCTTTCTCCCCTGCATAAATACACCAAATAAATATAGCCCATATGGCACTTTGAGTATGTATGTGTTCACATTCATGCCACACATAGTTATCCTTTCAAGAAGTCACCTGCTAACCCACATGCTATTCCATAGACTGGAAATGCTCCTACCGTTGCAATACTGCACTGAAGAAGATGCTGATCTGTAGGGCAGATGTTATCCCTGATAAATTCTAAGTCTGGTAGTGTATAAAACATTGATTTTTCTGCTGAATTAAGTATTGATTTAATCGGAGCTTTTCCTGCCTGCAATTTTGAGATCATGGAACACTATTTCTGAGCCTTGTACATATTGCTTGGTGGTTTGTAATATTTCAGTAATGTCTTGAGGCTTTCTGTTTCATTGCAATTGCATCTACAGCAATAAATTGTTCAACAAACACTGAATTTTATTAAACTGGCAAAATATGTGATAAAGAAAGCTAAACAAGTCCACAGTCAGCTGTGCCAAAAGCAAACAAGTGTTTTCTTTTAAATGCTAAAATAATGTGCAAATGAGACTCCGCAAAACTAAAATGCAGAATAATTCCAAAACTGAAGTGTGTATAAAATTAAAGTTCAAGAGAATAATGATCACACCATCCAGCTGCAGTTCCATAACAGAAGGGGTTCATCATTCCATGTGTAAGGAAATCCTTAGCCATTTTTTCCTATCCTTGGCCACAATGTATTGCTCCTTTAATATGGTTAACTTATCCGAGGGACTAGAGCCTGGCCCTGGGCTGAAGCAAATGATCCTCCTTTTTAAAAGCTCTTTTTGGGTTAATTTTCACCTGCGTATATTTACTGGTTGAGAACCAGCAAACAGTTGTACCAGCACACTTGAGAATACACTGTGTTCTCAGCGGTGAGACAATAGGTCTGGACAAGACAGGCAACTCTACACCAGCCCTGCTCTCTAATCTTTTATATGGCATAAGTACAGTCCCCCTAGAAGTGATGTCCTCTACCATTTCTTCCCTTTGCTTTCTATTTTCCCTTCTCATCTTTTCTCCAGTGAACAAGTATGAAAGAAGAGGGGACAGCCTTGGCCTCGCAGTTGCTGAGCTTCTTCAGCGCCCATGGAATGACCATTAGGGTTCATCCTCTGGCCATCTGCAGCTGCAGGGCCATATTCAAGTTGATCGGCAGGCATCTCACCCCACAAAACCCCATGTGTTGTCAGTGTGAAATAAAACTAGTCCATTCAGTGTTTTGTTTTCTTTTAAATTAAGTACATATAGTTTATCCTCCTCTCCTCTAACATCCTGTCTTGAGTGTTACAAAGCTACAGCCTGCATTTTACAGTTTTATTATGCCTACACATATCCAAGACAGGTAATTCAGAGGTGAACACTAGAAGGCAAAGCAACTGCAGTCATGTCAGAAGGTAAGTTGTCTTCTTCTTTCTCATAAAAATAATAAAGTCACAGAAACATGAAACCCATCCCCTAATGCAATCATTCTTATTTCATATGTTCTTAACACCTTTCAGCGTCAAAGACTCCACAGTCTGCCCAAGCAGTCTTTTACAGCACTTAATTATCTTTACCAGTTTTTCCATGGTGTCCTATCTTGGTGAATAGCAATTTCCCTGTAGCGGGACATGGTTATGGCTGATATAAAAGACCTGGATTTAGATTATATGTTAGGAAAAAGTTATTTACTGAAGGAGTGGTCAGGCATTGGAAGAGGCTGCCCAGAGAGGTGGTGGAGTCACCATCCCTGGGGGTGTTCAAAAAACGTGTAGATGTGGCACTTCAGGGCATGGTTTAGGAGACATGGTACTGTTGGGTTGATGGTTGGACTTGATCCTGGAGGTCTTTTTCAACCTTAATGATTCTGTGATCTCTTTCACTGGCCAGGGCTCCCTTGCTCTCTTTCAAGCAGATCATGTTGTTAGGATCCTGGCTGGAAAAGCACAGTGGCACTTCACACCAGTGAAGAACTTTCTTCAAAGACTCTCTTTTACAAGCCTTGTGACTGCAAAATATATATATATGGACAAAGGGGAATTTTTATTTCCTTATCTCACCAATTAGTAGATGTATAAAAACTTGCAAATGTTAATTCTTTACAATGGTGAGAGAAAGGAAGAGCATCACTGGAGAGAAGACGACTCTCAGGAGCTTTGTGTTGAGAACTTTAATGATTCATTCCCTGAGAGAGATTTGCTAAAAGCATTGTTTTTTCTTTCCCATTTTCAGTGGCTGTAGCAGGGCTTAAGCAAGGACAGGAGATACTTCTCTAGGGAGAATTTGTCTAACTAAACATAGACACTGTCAATGAAGACATCCGCAGCTGAGCTAGTCCTATCGATTCCCTTTACAGTTAATGGAAAGAAAGAGTTGCCTGCAGGTTTTGATTTTGCCTATGCCTTGGACATCTACTTTAGGATGACATGCACCCCACAAATGCAAATTTGCTCCACTGACTACAAATTGAACCCAAGATAAATAGCTTGTATACAGACATCTAGACTGTATGCATTTAAAGTTAAGTGAGATGAACCCCTCTGCTGCTTTTAACATGAACAGTTTCCATGTAAGGAGTCATGTTATTTACAGGCAAAATTACAGCCTTGTTTTGATTAAATTTTTTTTCTGAAGCTGCAGTCCATTAACACTCACTCATGCAGATTGTAATGATGTACTGTATGTTCTTTTTTAAATCTTATGTAACAGCTCTAGTGTGTAACAATGTCATGGTAATTAGAATCACAGTTCAGATTATTATGAGGCATTTTCTGCTTGGCTTGTGCTTTTAAAATGTTATTTCCCTCATTTGGCAGCCATACTGCCAAGGATGTGGCAAAGCAGCGGGAGATGCGTAAATCATCCACTAAAGTTTCTATCCATAATGAAAGCTAGTGACACCCCAGGAAAGTCAGAATCTTCCTTAACTCTGTTTTCATTATCAACCCCTCAGAAAACTTCCTCCCCCCCTTGAGATTTTTCTTCCAAAATCAAGCAAAGAGGGCAGAAATTGTGACTCCCTGCTAACTCAGGACGCAGCTGAGGCTACACTACCAAAACCATCTGCAGAGAACCTCCCCAGGCTGTCTCATGGGGCAGATTCAGAGCACATCGCTCTGCACTTGCTGAGGGATACCTGCTATTGCAGTGTCCATGTTCTACTACCGCTCTTCTACAGTCTGCTCATGCCTCAAAAAAGAAGCCCCAGGCTGAAGAAGAACTGGGTAAAGCAATCAGTAGATTAACATTCAGAGAACCAGCAAGTATCTAATTCAGGTTTTTGTACCAGGGTATGTAGTCAAGGCATTCTTGACCCTCTAATGAATTTCTTTTGATTCCCAGTTAAGCTGTTTCATATGTTTGGTGTGCTCATGGCTCTAGTAGAATAAAAATGCAGCTGAGGAGGCTGCTGCCAATAGTGATGTGTTGCTGCTGCCAATAGTGATGCGTTGCTACTGCAATGGTAGCGTTCACTGTAGCTCCTCCAGACATGCCCCGTCCTTTGGATTTGGACTCTACTTTTCTAACCAGTGACCTGCAGTATGGGAACAATTGGTTGGACTGGTAAAACAGCAGCTAGCTGGCAGTGTGGAAACTCATAAAGGTTGGCCAAGCAGCCTGGAACAGTTTGTAAGGAAAACGAGGGGTTAAATGACAAATAAGAAGGTATACATTGCCACTAAGCTTCTAAGAAGTCAAGGCAGGAGAAGGGCTGGAATACCTAGAAAAATTAATGTTGAAGTTCGACCCCTCACAAACCTACCCTAACTGCAGCATGACCTGGCAGCATATGTTGTGAGCAGCGCGTAAACCAAATGTGTGTGAATACCAAATATCAATATGGTTAAAACCAGGAATAAGGACTTTCAGACTGGACAAGTAGATTGTGCATGAATGGGGGTATGTCCTTTGTTTTGCTTTATGAGTTTAGGTAAGTTACATCAGCTCCCTGTATTTTGATTTTCTCACCTTTAATACCGGCATGAGAAACACATTCAGAAACTTCTTGTTTTCCTCAGTATGACACCTCAGAGACACCTTACTCAAGGAACAGCATCAAAGTAATTTCTGCCTCTGCTGAAGTGAGAATGGATTAGTTACCAACGACAAGCTGTCACCATCACTTTACCATGGCAGGTGGGATAACCAGTCCCTGTCGCCACTACGGTTTACCTTTCTTTTGAAGGGTAGAAACACAAACCATTGTATCCACAAATAAAACATGCTGCCCTACAAATACATAATTTCCCCTCCAAGTCCAGTGATTGTCCTGACAAAATCATCTCAGAAACATTCCAAAAATAATGAGATGTAGCTGAACCCAAGGAGAGAACTTGCAAAAAGGAACAAAGTTAATAAATAAGGATTGGGGGAAAGCACAGGAGAATTCTCTTTGACGCAGACATGAAGTTCAGAAATGAGAAGATTCTTAAATGGTCAGGATGTCAGGAGGGTGTTAAAAAACATTCTGAGAGCAGACTTCAGCCCAGGGAGAGCACTCTAATTCCCTTAACTTCAGCACAATTTATTTCAAGTCAGTCAAAAAAGACCCCAAATGTATATGATACAGTACTGTAGTTATGAGGAGATGAGTAACTGGTCTGGGAGCTGGAGAGGCAAGTGCAGGAGGGAACATCTGACCCCTCTCAGCCGCAGGCCTACAGGCATACAGCTGCCTGCGGTGGCCCCCACCACCCCTGACGAAGTCCATGGGACCTGCTCAGCTGCAGACCCCCAGCCCCAAGCCCTCCCGCTGGCTCTTCCCCATCTGCTTCCCCTGAAGCTGATGGCTTGGGAGCACTTGCTTGTCTGCTGCTGTGGGAGAGAGGCTCCCTTTGGTCCCACCACTTCTTGTCCTCGTTTCTTGTGCACTAGAGAAGTACTCGTTCCAGCAGGCATGTGGGCAAGACATTTATTTCTTCTGCTGTGCCCTTTGCGGGGTATTGCTGCTTGCTATGAGCAAGCACGAGACTGCCGAGCCCTGCAGGCCTGCTTAAGGAGAGCGGTGCATTCACACTGCCCTAGGAGTGGAAGAGAAATCAGATTAAAACTGTGGCATTAGGTAACAATTTGCACATATAGGTCCCTCCCACGCCCAGCACCACTGTCAAGGAGGACTGGGGTGCAGGGCCTGACTCTGCCCATCTCCCAGCCGGGCTGGCCCCATAATTGGCATCCACCAGGAGGAAAAGGAGGCCAGCAGGCGCATGGGGTGCCCACAGTGCCCCGGGCTCTGCCCCAGCATGATGCTCCCTCCTCGCTCCCCGCCTGCCCCCACCAAAGGCTACTCCATTTGTTCACTTTAGCTACAGGAAATAATAGCTTCCAACATCAAATTTAAGCTTCTGCAACATATTACTATCAATGGACTCTTACATTTAGTTAATGCCCACAGGATCAAGTTAAGACTCTACAAAAACTCTTAATTAAGCATGCTAAGAGCTGCCTTTGGGACAGCAGTTTCAAGCTTGTATATTACCCAGCTAGTAAATGCTAAAAATGAAGCACATATTACCTTATCATATGATCTCAGGAACTTGGATCTGTGGTGTTTGTTCACTTCACTGCCATTTTAAAATCAATCTCAGGAGACTCTCAGGATATAGTTTAGAGTATCAAGCTGTAGAGGAAGTGCTGTTCAACTTGCTTAAGGATTGTTCATGTCAACTCATCAAGGGAAAAAAATCCAAATTTTTCAAGAGGAGTTACAAAATTTTGACTTGGTGTTTCTTATTTGTGGTGATGCAGTGATAAAACTTAAAAACATGTTAAAATGTTCTCTCTATCTTTACTCCTGATAGTAATCTCCTAAAGCAAATTTTATTAATTTAGTTTCTTACCTATTTCTCTTTTGTGTTGGGAAGTTTTAAACTTGATGTAAGAAAATACCTGAAGTTCCAACATTAATAAATGAATACCGAGCAGGATCAGGCTCAAAGGCAGCTACATTAACCAGAGTTCTTAAGTCACATGATTCAAATTTATTTAATTTCCTGTATTTTTCATCAACTAGTTTATCTTCTGGGACTGATCTTTACTATCGCTACACAAGTTAATAGTATTTGTAAACACTCCATACATAAAATGAAGTTAATCCATGTTCTTGCACAGTGGGAAAGTGCATCTTGACAAGCAAACGAACCGTTTGGTTCACATGGAAGATAAATTAGCACTTCATTCCTTCACAGCGCACATGGACCCAACATATGTACATTTTCCCTTGTGCCACGACTGTCCCAGAGTTGTTTTCTCCTGTCTCCTACCTACTTGAAGGATGTCACCATTGTTACATTACTAAACTAACCCCAAATTACTGAAATAAAAGAAGTTCCAGATCCTATTAGGTGATGAGCCCAAATATCTCTATATGTCCCGTATCTCATGCACAGGACACAAACTTCCACGCTTTGCTGTATTGGTAAGCTATAAATAACATTACTATGTTTTTCTTCCTTGGTAGGTGTCACTTCTCTGAACTGAAATTCTGAATGAATTATTATTGAGGTAGCTGATGGGTTTCATGGCAAAAGAGAAAGGTCTTTTAATAGGAAACTGAGTGAAAAAGGTTATTTGTGTTCTTTTTTTTCATTTCGTCAGGTAATATGCAGAACTAGCTGTGATACCTATAAAAAGCTAATGGTGAGTTTTCTGCATTTTTAAACGGTCCCCTCAAAACACCTTGCATTTACCATTATTATGTGAGACTTGGTTCACTACCTTTCTGGTGGGTTCCTGCAGAAGTGGCACAAGAGCAGGATGTGACAGATCCAGAAAAGAGATTTCATATGACTATTGCCATTTTAGAGCATTTAAAGTTTATTAGCAAAACACTTGCAACTTTTAATTAAGTGATGGAGCTCTTTGGCATTAGGAGACAGCTTTCAAAATCCTTGGTTTAGTTTCCAAGAAGAAAAAGCTTAATACCAAAACCATTTCTGTTTCCAACTATAACAGTATCTGGCATAACAGGATATTGTAACAATAATTCCCCACTCTTGGTGAGTGTGGATGGTTTTCTCTTCCACAGTAAGAGCAGAGGAATGCAGCAGAAGGGTCAGTTTTGAGCTCGGCAGAAAGCGGTATATGTGATTTTAGGCAAGTCGTTCAACACTATGTCCAAAAAAGGCAGCAGGCAACACTTACAGTGCATAACTTCAGGATCCAGTCTCCTCTTACAGTGCAGGTGGAGGGCTGCATGTCTTAGGAAGCAATCCAACATAACCAGGGAGCTGTCTAAATCTAGCTAGCAGAGAGATGAGAGTTATCGCTGAGAACAGTAACTGGACCAAGCGCCTGTGAGGTACTGTCTCCTGCCTCCTGCTAAGAGGGAAAGCTGTGGGCAGATGCAGAAGCACAGAACTAGATGTCTGGGGAACTGAAAGTCCGACCCCTCCCAAACACTTCAAACACACATTTCTCAAATTTCAGTTCCTTCAGCATTAGGTGGCAGCTAACAGGGCTTTTAAAAGGATCAAAATTTTGGATTTATATGCTTAAAAGTTCTGTCTGCATCCCACATTAGGCATTGCAGTTAGCTCAGCAGTCCAGCAGCACTGAACTCTGCAAGCTAATTTCTCATTTTACCTAGCTATTTCAGTGTTACCCTGTAATGTGCAGAGCAGGTGTGTGCTAAATCCTTTATGGATCTGGCACGTAACCATTCTGCATTCATTCCTTTACCTATAAAGCAGGATTAATAGTTCCCTACCCATGGGAATACTATGAGAAAAAATACATAAATGTTTTTGGAAGTCTTCAGACAATACAGACATTAGCATTGTAAAATTAGCTGGGTACAGCTGTGCTATACAAGGTCTAAACAATTCAGTGACTTAGAAGATCAAAAACCAGTTTTGAGGGAAGAGAAATTAGTCATACAGAGTCTTTCTAGACCACCGTTTGAATTCCAGTTGAGGCATTTTAGCTGCCAAAGTCATTACACTGTAGATAGTAGTAAGAATTAGTAGTTTATTCTGGTTCAGAGAAAGCAGGACAATAAATACAGAAACAGCTTTCTTGATACTAGACTATATTTGTTGATGGAGGTAGGGGATTAATTCTGAGTATGGAGTCTGAGGCATTTCCCAGAAGAGATCTTGTCAGAGTTGAATGTCAGACAAGTAGGTTTCTGGTGATATTTTCCAGAAACCAGTTCCCTGAGCATGCATGAAGTTAAAAATCCATCGCCATTTTTAGAACACCTTCAGCGGAGACACATTTATTTCTTAACAACTACACAGTACTGAAATCAGGAGCCTTCTTGACTAAGAAACCCTTCATCTTTGTGACTGGTTGTCAGCAGAAGCCAGAGCGTCAGAAAATAAATGCTGGAGAGGAGTCAGAGGCGGGCCCAGCTGGTGGCAGGCCTGGGCCCCACTCCTGGCTGTATGCCCACTCGGGGCTTCTCCCACTCATCGCCCGACTTTTGTCGCTGCAGTGGCTCGCTGCCCACAGGGTGACTGGAGCAAATGCAGAGGAACGGGTGGTTCATCCTCAACGGCTCATCCTCGTCTCCAGAAGGAGCCGAGGGGGGTGTGTGTGAAACTCGTTGACATGTCACAAGCTGAAAAGAAGCCAAAGCGGGCGCCTCCTCATGCAGTGCACCTGCAAGGTGTCAAGCTTTGGGGCATGTGAACCGGACACAGAAAGGTTAGGTGGGTTATAAAATAAATTAACGTGTGGCCCTTTGTGCCATCTCTGGTTTGCGCTAACCCAGCGGCGAATGTTTTATCTCCACTAAGCCAGGCCCCTCGGCCGCAGGCAGGACGAGCAGAGGGTGCCACGGAAAAGGCGACCACACGTCTGCCCCGGTCACCACGCTCTCGAAGCACAGGTAGGTTAAAAAAAACCCAAACCCGGGACGGGACAAGCGCCAGCTTCTTAACTCTCCGTCCCTGCCGCCCCCGTCCTCCAGGGTCGGGCGCCCAGCGGGTTTTGGCCGCCTCCCGCCGGCCTCGCCCGGGATGGAGGGAAGGAGTGAAGGACGGCTGCCCGGCGGGACGGCGGAGGCGGGCGGTGCCTCAGGCGGACCCGCGCCCCGCTGCGGGGCGCCGCCCTCCCGCGCTCCCTCCCCGCCAATGACGGCCGGGGCCGTCACGGCGGCGCGTCACGCCGGCGGCCGCCAAGATGGCGAAGGTGTCGGAGATGTACGACGTGACTTGGGAAGGTAACGCCGCGGCCGGCCGGCGGCCTCCGCAGGGGCAGGGCCCGGTTCCGGCGGGCGCAGGGAGGGGGACAGCCCCGTAGGTCAGGGCGGGGGCCCGGCGGTCCTGGTAGCGGCCGGGCTCCGCCGGCTGTGGGCGGCCAGCGCAGCGGGGTGGCCTTGCCTGAGAAGCGGAGGTGGCGAGTGGTGGTTCGTCCCTCGGTGGGCGGCGGCGCTCGTCTCCCCCCGCCGGCTTGTGGCCGCCTAGGGCGCGGAGGGGGCGCCGTGCCCCGCCCCGGCGTGCGGCGGGCCGGGCTCCTGCCCGGGCCGAGCTCCAGCCCGGAGCTCCCCCGGCGCCGGTGCAGGCGGAGGCCCGCCAGCCGCCCCCCGCCCCCCGCTTGCGGAGAGGGAGCCCCCGCCCCGCCCCCAGGGGACGGTGTTCGGCGCTGTTCCCGCCGCCTCGCAGATCCCCCCCAGTGCTAACGCAGCGCTGACGGGAAGGTGGGGCCCCTGGTTGGGTCAGCGCTTTGTGTCTCGGCTCACCTTTCGGAACGCCTCAAAACTCTCTCACGTTCTCCTAAAACTTGTTCATTAGCGTTTGCGGAGGAACTCCCGGAAGCTCTGAAGTGACATAACAGTTTTTGAAAAATCCTACTCCCCAGGTCTTTGCAGCTTTCATATCTGTTCGATCATAGCGATTTTTTCTTTTTAAATAGCAATACTTTTTGAGGTTTACCTGGCGTTCTGAATGGGTCTCCTCTCTTAAGCAGTACGTGTTCAAAGGTGAATTCATACAGTACTCGAGCCCATTACAGTCTCCTGTCGGGAATAAATGAATGCTTCTCCATAACTTTGGCCACAAAGGGGGAACCTCTAGCTAGGTGGTCTAATACATTGCAGACCTTATACAGTAGAGAAGATAATGCAGAGAGAAGCTGTGTGATCTTTGGTTTTTTTTTTTATTTATTCACTGCTAATCTATGAAGAAATAATGGAGTGATAGAGTAATTCCCTGAGCATAGATTATTGGTTATTTGGTTTTGTAGTGTGGAGATAAGAGGAGGGGCATTGCACGGGATGTATTTTAGCAGACAGTAGTAACTTGCCCATCAGAAATAGTGCCCATTCTGTCTTCCCTGCACCTTTTTCTAGAGGACTCCAAAACAAAATGGAATTTTAAATACTCTGTTTTCAACTGAAATTGCATTAATCTCAGAAAATATTTTGGCCGATATTGAGGAAAATAGTGCTGTAATGGAACAATTAAGGATGAAGAAGAGGGCTTTCTTGCCAGCATATCTGGTGGCTGGTTTATAGGTAGTTTTGCTGATACCTGGTTGCATCACCGTGATGTTGTTAGATGACTGTAGCACTTTGGCAAAAGATGGGTTGCCCATTCTTTTATATCTCATGTGAGAAGGTATAGTGGTTGCGAAGCTCAGCTTGGATAGAGAGCAGGTGAGCCACTATATGGGAAGTTGCACGGAGCATTACTAGTGTTATTGTTAGACCTTCCCAAAAGTTGTTCTAAACCTAGCTTATGTAAAGAACTTTTCTAGTTTTCATTTTGCTTGAACAGAAATTGTTAACAAAACCCAGAGATTTAGGTTTTTTTCCCTGCTGTTGTTCTCAGGTGTCCATGATTGGAAGGAGAAATGAGATTTTTCACAGGAGAGGTAACATGCACTGTAGATATGTTTCTGTATGTTTAGCCCTAGATTGTTTTGGCTGAGAGTATAGCAGAGTTGGTGTCTTTACATTCTAATGTAAAGGCCAGGTGTGGGATGCTTAAGCTTACTGCTTTTGGACTTGGCTAATACACTGACGTGAGCGTCCGTCACTTGGAAATAACCTCAAACCTCAACCTCAAACATCAATTCTATTGATTGATGTTTGTGGCATTGCGCTAGGTGCGTGGGTTTGCACATGGGTATGCTAAATGGGAGGTTTTTGGGGACTGGCTGGGGAGTTTTGTCCTATCAACTTCTAAATTGATATCTTCCAGTTTAGATCCAGATGAAAGACTTGGCATGTAGGGGAAAACCTTGAAGATCTGCGTTGGTACAAGCAGCTGTCTGTGCTTTCGAAGCACACATTTGAAAAATTATATATTTTCCTCTCTCTTAAGAGATGGCAAGTAAAGTGAAAATGAACAGATTCCTGCAGCAGATCATGCAAAGGCTCTTCTCTCTACTCTGTGTACTTTAACAGACCCTTGGTACAGTGAGGCTTTTCATGAGAGGGGTGATCCCAGCAGCATTGTGACCTAGTTCCTAGCAAAGAACTGGAATACAGCTCTAGAAATTGAATGTAGCTCATCTTGAATTGGTCTAAGATGCCTAATTTCTGTGAAACCAGGCGTATAGTTGGTATTAATCTGAAAAATGTCCATTATATACTCAGTTCTTTCTAAACAAGATGCTTTTTCCTTATGTATTGCTCAAGATGAAACTGCGATTGGAGGTTAGGGAATAAGAATAGCATGAGGCAAATGAAATATAGTTTGTACCTTGCTTTTTGCTAAGGTTCTTCGAGGCAAAGGTGGAAGTTTAACAGTGATTAAACTGTACATTAGGTAAATGTATTGCACAGGTGGTTAGGAAGTATAATGGAAAATAACTCTGATTTCCACTGTTGGAGATGTTGTCTTTATTTTTTCTTTCTTTTCTTGGTCTGCAGCTGTGTCTTGAGCTCTGAAGTGTATTTTTAAACCTGTGGAGCAGGAAAACCTCTCACTTAACCTCAGGATTTTGATCAGTGGACTTAAATGATCCAAATGTGGCTTCAGTATTAAACTTACATGATACGAATGAGGCTAATGTTTTAAAATAAATGCTTATATGTGGACATGCATCATATTTTACAGCTTATTTATTTGATACTAAGGTGATGAGTTGCTCTCTTTTTTTTTTTTTTTTTACCACTGTTGCTAATTATCCTATAGAAAATGGCATTCTGTTTCCTGCTTCCAAGAATTAGAAACAGCATGGAGGGACAGGGAGCCAAGAATTGTAAGAAGCATGATGTAGTAGTTTACCAGTTGTAACTGGTGATGTGGAGCCTCTTACAGGAGCCTCTTGAGCCATGCAGAATTTCATGCAGACTGCTCATAAATATTTAACATGGTGTCAGTGATACATTAAAGATTAACTTGCCCTGTGAGTGGAAATGCTTGGGGGGGGGGGGAGGGGAAGGAAAAATACACCTGTATAACTTCATTTTAGGAGCAGGTTAGCTTGTGTGTGCAGAATTAGCATGATCTGCAAATAGGAAGCAAATAAGTCATGATAGTCAAGAACTAATAAAAGGACAGTTGGCTTTCACAGCAAACTCATCTAGCGTGTTGTCAGAATTGGACAAAATAACCTGGATTTTCTTTCTCTACATTGCACAGAAGCATAATAGGATTAACATCTCAAACCCAGCTGAAATGAAGCAGTGATTTTTGGCTAGTGACAGTCAGGTTTTCTGGAGAATTTTGAATGCTGTCATGGCAATTCTTGTTCCAGTCAATAATTCTTCTTCACTGGATATCAAAAAGAGAAAGAGATGCCATATTCTCTAAACTAGATTTATTTTAATATAAATTGAAAACAAGTGAAAAGAATATTTGAAAATATTTTTAATAGCTCATGATGACTGTTGCTTAAATTACTTAACTTTCCTGGGTCATTACATTAGTATTTCTATTTTCTATATTAAAAATTGCGCTGCTTAAGTAGTGGCATACTACGAGGTTTTGTTACATGTTCATGTGAGACTTTTTTCAAGGAATTCTTTGATTTTTTTTGAAAATATCATAAAACACCTTGTAAGATGAAATTTAACACTATATGTGAGACAGTTTTCTTGCAAATGTATGTATTGGGGAACATCATATATAACAAAGAAAATCCCAAATGAATTTTAAAAGTGAACATTTACATCTTTAGTGTCTCTAGTCATTAGAGTCTGCTTTATATGACAAAATTGGTTCCTCCCTACGACTTAGAGTCTGAATTCACATTTACTTTGTATGCAAAGACTCTCGGAAATAGAAAGCATTCAACATTTTATCTGTATCGCAATCTGTGTGCAATCAAATGTTGGTGTGATGTTTTTGTTGTGTGCCATGCTGTGTTTGCTTGCTTTTAGCTAGTTTTTAGTTGTAATCAAAGGGACAGATCAGTTTACACTGGATTTTATATATGAAATTATGGGATTACAACAGGCAAAGGTGAGATGCTGGGATTTTAGTTGAGGCGGCTTTGAAGGCTGAGTAGTTATGGTTAAAGGCAGCTTCTGCAGTGCCCAGCTGAGCTGCCTTTGCCTCTGCCTGCACCTGCAAAGTACTGGTCAGGTGTCCAGGTAAGGAGAGGGGTCTGGAGACCTGGCGAGAGCAGTTGCTGGGTCATTACACTCCCTGTGTGATTAGGGAAGCTTGTTGAATTGCCGGGTTTATGTTTGTTTTGGTTTGATTCATGTTTGGTGAGAGTGGGTGGAGCTGAGGTGTGGTGGAAGATTTGGTGTCTAACAGAACAGTGTACAAGTGAGTTCTAGAAATATAATGGTTATGGGGTCCCTGAGTGATTGCTGGCGGTAGCAGTTGTTGTATGTTGAGGTGACATTTTGGAGTGTGCAATGTATGTCTCTACTAATAGGGGTAACTTCTATTACCCCCATTCATGAGGTGCTTTTAGATACCGAGGACTTGAAAACTATGATCCACCTAAACAATTGAAGTATAAGTAATTATAAGAGGATTACTTCATATCTGGTGGCTTAGGCCAAATGAACTGGCTCCTTAACAGACAAAAATAAAACAGGTTATTTCTTTTGGTTTCCTGTAGATTGCTTGTGTGTTTTTTAGGGAACAGCAAACATTGTGGCAAGTGCATCTGCTTCTTTGAACTTCTAATGTTTTGATGTATGTGTGCAAAGCTTGCTAAATTAAGAGAACTTAAGACTAAGACAAATGTATCAATTGCTCAGGACCAGCCTATGTATGTGAAAAGAGTAATTGTAAATAAAACTGAAACAATTTTTTTTTCCTAAAACCCCTCGTTGCTACTGCCCAACCTTTTATTATGTGCTGTATGTATTTTGCCTCCAAGACTTAAATTGTTATTGGCTGACTCTTGACAGCTTTTGTAGTAAAAAATTCATTAAATTGACACCATTGTAAAAAGGTTTTTTTAGTTAAAAACTAAACATTTTTCTTTAAATTTAAAAAGTTTTATGGCAGCCTTTAGCATTTTCTTTCTTCTACCTTTTACTTAAAATTCAGTCTTTCTAAAACTAACGAGCCTCAATCGATTCTTATGACAGAGAACATTTATTTTTACTTTGTTTTTCGGTCATCAGCTGATACACTATTCTCTGACCTGCAGTTTTTTCTATCGTTGTAAATGTTGTATGTGGGTGATGAATGGTAGATGTGTGTCTGTTATACATAATTCAAACACTGTTTCATTTGGATTCACACTGGAATGGAGGCATTGATAATTTCTAAGTAAACAAGTAGGTAGAAATCAGACAGCTTATTTATTTTTGTGGGTTTAGCTTGTCAGCTTTTGTGAATGTTTGTGTTCTCTCACATTCTTGCTGTCTAACTTCGAATTTCCAGGGACCGTCATGTGTCTAGAACCATTTAACTTTACCCAGGCATATGAAATGTAACCCTGTGGTGGTTTTGGTTGAATGTTATTGTGCTACATTTTGTATTTTGAAAGCCTCAGGAGCAATCTGTGATCAGTGCAGGTAGATGGAAGAAAGTTCAGTGCTTAAATTTTATTGTCAGTTATGTTAACTATGCATTTTGAAATGCAAGAAAAACTGACAGTGTTTAGATCTATCGTTGTATGTTTTTTTCCAGCTGCTGTAAAGTTTAAAAAAATATTGGCAACAGTTGTCGTGGTACCTTCATATTAGTAAAGCCCCTATCTATTAACGAAAACTGTTTTCTGTAAGTTTCCTCAAAATTTGTTCTTGTCTATGGAACATCTGCCTGTATATAAATGTATATGTGTATAGAAAATCACATGCTTAGAAATTCCTGATCCAGAGAATAAATAAAACCTAGTCTAGGTAGTGCTCTCCTGCTGACTTCAAGAGTGTGCCTGCTGTCTTGGAGATCTGAGTCATAGTAAATGTACTCTTGAAACAAAAATCCTAATGCTAAAAGAAGCACTCTCTTCTATCTTACGTAGATAAACAGTGATAATTTTTATACTTCTGGGCACTCCCCTGGTGTAGAAAACCTTCACTTCCATGTCTGCCTTTCTTCAGGCTCTGTTCCGTAGGAGTTTGTAGATTCTTTTTAGAGTAGAAGTTCATAACATTTTCCTTCTACTGATAAATGTAAGCAGTGATTGAGTTTTCATAGTTTTTCTAATACTTCAAGTAAGAATTTATTCACCTGGAGCAGAAAAGTAATTTTAATACTGTTTGTCAATGAGTGAAACTACTTGGGAGAAATCTCTTGTAGCCTGTTTTTCCTAACCATGTCACAGAATCACAGAATGGCAGGGGCTGGAAGGAACCTTTGGAGACCATCTTGTCCAACCCCCCTGCTTGAGCAGGCACACCCAGAGCAGGGGGCACAGGAACGCGTCCAGGCAGGTTTTGAATGTCCCCAGGGAAGGAGACTCCACAACCTCCCTGGGCAGCCTGTTCCACTGCTCTGGCACCCGCACAGGAAAGGAGTTTTTTCTCATATTGAGGTGGAACTTCCTGTGTTCCTGCTTGTGCCCATTGCCCCTTGTCCTGTCATTGGGCACCACTGAAAGGAGTCCAGCCCCATCCTCTTGACACCCACCGTTTAGATATTTATAAGTATTGATGAGATCCCCCCTCAGTCTTCTCTTGTCCAGGCTAAACAAACCCAGATCTCTCAGCCTTTCCTCATAAGGGAGATGCTCCAGTCCCCTGATCATCTTGGTAGCTCTCTGCTGGACTCTTTCCAGTAGTTCCCTGTCTTTCTTGAACTGGGGGGCCCAAAACTGGACACAGTACTCCAAATGTGGTCTCACTAGGGCAGAGTAGAGAGGGAGGATAACCCCTCTTGACCTGCTGGCCACACCCCTTTTAATGCATCCCAGGATACCGTTGGCTTTCTTGGCCGCAAGGGCACAGTGCTGGCTCAGGGTCAACTTGCTGTCCACCAGCACTCCCAGGTCCTTCTCAGCAGAGCTGCTTTCCAGCACGTCAGCCCCCAGCCTGTACTGGTTCATGGTGTTGTTCCTCCCCAGGTGCAGGACCTTGCACTTGCTCTTGTTGAATTTCATCAGGTTCCCCTCGGCCCATCTCTCCAGCCTGTCCAGGTCTCGCTGGATGGCAGCACAGCCTTCTGGCGTATCAGCTACTCCTCCCAGCTTGGTGTCATCAGCAGACTTGCTGAGGTTACACTCTATCCCATCATCCAGGTCATTGATGAATATATTAAACAGGACTGAACCCAGCGCAGACCCCTGGGGAATACTGCTAGTTACGGACCCCCAGCCAGACTCTGCCCCGTTGAGTCATGACGCTCTGAGTTCTCTTGTTGAGCCAGTTCTCAATCCACCTCACTCTCCAATTATCCAACCCACACTTCCTTAGCTTCTCTGTGGGAGGCAGTGCTGAATGCCTTACTGAAGTTGAGGTAGACAACATCCACTGCTCTCCCTTCATTGACCCAGCCAGTCACGCCATCATAGAAGGCTATCAGGTTGGTCAAGCATGATCTGCCCGTGGTGAATCCACGTTGACTACTTCTGATAACCTTCTTTTTCTTTACATGTCTGGAGATGAACTCCAGGATGAACTGCTCCATCACCATTCTGGGGATGGAGGTGAGGCTGACTGGCCTATAGATTCCCAGGTCCTCCTTCTTGCCCTTTTTGAAGACTGGAGTGACACTGGCTACATTCCAGTCCTCAGGCACCTCTCCTGCCCTCCATGACCTTTCAAAGATGATGGAGAGTAGCTTCAGCAAGAACATCCACCAGCTCCCTCAGCACTCGTGGGTGTGTCCCACTGGGGCCCATGGATTTGTGAGAATCCAGTTTGCCTAGGTGATCTCTAACCCAATCCTCAACCAAGAGGAAGTCCTCCTTTATCCAGATTTGTCCTCTCTTCTCTGGGGGCTGGGATGCCTGAGGGCCAGCCTTAGCAGTAAAGACCGAAGCAAAGAAGGCATTCAGTACCTCTGCCTTCTCTGCATCCTGCGTTGCCAGGGCCTCTTCCTTGTTCAGCAGTGGGACCACTGTAATCTCAGTCCTCCTTTTACTGCTGGTGTATTTAAAGAAGCCCTTCTTGTTATCCTTGACATCCCTTGCCAGACTGAGTTCCAAGTGGGCCTTGGCCTTCCTCGTTGCATCTCTGCATACCCTGACTACATTCCTATTTTTCTCCCAAGTGGCCAGTCCCTTTTTCCACATACTGTGAACCTCCCTCTTCCATTTGAGTTTCTCTAGAAGCTCTTTGCTCATCCATGTGGGTCTCCTGGCTCGTCTGCCTGACTTTCTCCCACAGGGATGTACCGATCTTGACACCGATATGTCAGTTAAATTTTATTATTTATTGGATGGCTAGGTAAAAGTTTTTCTTACTGAATATGTTACTAACCTGAGGGACTGTGAACTCAGAAATTGAATCAATTATCTTACAGCATGGGCATGGTTTGTGTGATACAGTTTCAGAGGTCTGATACACACCTATCTGTTCTCTAGTAGTTTTTTAGTATTTATAGAAGCCACTTTTTTAGATCTCTTGCTCTCTAAACCCATTCTTCATATGCATATTATTCAGAAATAAAGTTAAAATTCCATTGCTATTCAGAAATCTCAAATTTTTTTTCTTCCCCTTTGCCCCCAGATATGCGTGATAAAATGAGGAAATGGAGGGAAGAAAACAACCGAAACAGTGAACAGATAGTAGATGTTGGAGAAGAGTTAATTAATGAATATGCATCTAAACTTGGGGATGACAGTAAGTAAACAATCATTACTTTTAAAATTACCATTATCTGATTTTGTCTTCTCTTTTCAGTCTCTATTTTGTACTTCTGTGTTGCTTTTCTGTAACTGTTGATGTTGATGAAATATATATTCCTTTTTTAGTGTAACAGGCTGTAAGAATTCCTAGATTTTATGTATTTCCTAAATATGGGCTGCAGTGAAAACAGGTGGAAAAATTACCTGCTAGAATGTTAGTTTGCTAGATTAGTAGTTAGACCATTATGTGAAAGCTTAGCATGAGACTGTTGTCTAGCTATCATTTGACTGATTTTCTGTTCTTAAACACTGTGGCAAAAATTGAGAAGTATCTTTTTATAACAGAGAAAGCTATTCCTTAAGTCATACATGCTGCAGGAATTAATATTAAATTAATGAATGTTTTTATTATAACATTACATTTGTCATATTTCAGTTGAATGTAAGTCAAAGTTTCTACTATTCATGAAATTATTATTTTCAGGGGATTTTAACTACCTTGTACAAATTTCAGTAGATAGAAGCTTGGATATAATATTTCATACTAAAAGAGAATTGTTCAGAAGGATGTCACAATACAATAGAACTCTTTACTATAAGCATACAATAAACCAAAGTATAACAAAATGCTATCAAGTTTGTATAGGTTTGCATATTAATCTCACACAGGTTTTTAATGCTAATTCTTTTTTTTTTTCACTTTTTTATAATTCAGGAAATTTAATATAGACATTCTTTAATAAATTTCTCTTGTAGTTCCTTCATTTTATTAACCACTGTTTTATAGTCACAAGGGGATTTTATCAGCCACCATAGTGGATTGTATTTACTAATAAAAGTTACAGTATTCCATATGATTAACTTTGTTCAGTTAGTTAACTTGTTCAGTTAGTTTAGTAAGTTAACTTTAATTCCAAATATAGAGTTCCAGGAATTAAAATCCACATAGTCATTTCAGAAGGACACTTTGCTTCCCTTCCCTGTCACATGAGGAATCTTTCAGTATTGGGTTTGGGGTTCTGCAGATAGGATTTGTTTTAGTGCTTTGCTCTGGCTCTGTCTTGCACCCTCCGAGCTCTAATTCTGTTCTGGAGTTCTTTCCGTTCTGAGGAATTTGGCCACTGCAAATGTTATACTTTTTTTGATATAAATACGTGGATAATCTACCCAAAGTATCATGTATTGAAGACACCTCTGTGCATAGCAGTGAGTCATGAACTGCATTTGGAGATTCAGTGCTTGAAGAAGATCCTGCACCGTGAGGGGTCTTACACTGTAACTGTGAGGAACATGCTTGGTTTTAGACTGCGTGGATAGGCTGAACACACCCACCTGCAGGAGAGTTGTTGTAGGTTCCTTCTGCTTTAGAACAACTCTGAGAACTAACATTGATTTTGCTAAGAAGAAAGTATGTTGCTAGTAATTAATGAGAACCCTATTTTAGTAAGAAATTGTTGAGGAGCTTGATACTCCTCTCAGATCTTACCAATGACTTTCTGAAACATTGTTCTCAGTAATACAGACTGAGTCACTCCTGTCTTGTCAGTGTTGAGTTTGTCCTTCTTTTCAAGATATATGTATTTTATTCTTTCTCAAACTTGGCGTTCAAGATTCATTAGATAAGTTAGCTGCAATGTTCCTGAGGTTCTGAGCAAATGCATAGAAGTATCTGAAATTTACTTACATATTTACATTTGGTTTAATTTCTTTTTTAAAAATAGTATCAGAATGGCAACTGTGTACAGTTTTAAAAACAAACAAAAAACAACAACTAAAGAAAACCCCAAACACACAATAGACCTAGAGTTCTTTCTTAGGTAGCCATAGAAGGTGAGTTGTATATGATGGATGTTAGTCTTGTTGCTTCATGTGTTTTCAGAAAATACCTCGATATTACAATGACTAATTTCAGAATGCGTATGGAAGGGAAAATAATGAATGCAGTGGGGTAGATTACTTGGGTATCTCTCTAACCTGCCTTCTCAGGCAGAAGACATCCAGTGTAATTGGTGGGAAAAGAAGATTTTATCATTATTAGTATTTTCAAAATAGAAATAACTTACAGACTATTCAGTTGAAGGGGTAGAGATACTACTATCCACATTATAATTTTAGTGAAAAGTTGGAATTTTCTTATGGACAATCAGTAGTCCCAAGCTGTAGAGTTGGACTTCAAAGTAGAGGAATAAGACCTTTGGGGTGGGTTTGTGTTTTGGGTTTTTTTTTTTTTTTTTTTCTTTTGTTAAGCTTGAACAAGAAAGTGCTAGTGTACAGATGAGAAAAACACATCCCTCTAGCCTGGATACTTGATTCTATTACAAGTATTCTCTTGCCTAATATCTGACACTAACCTGTGCTAGAGGCAGAGTTTCAAAGTAGATGGTTTGATTGAAAGGGGAGAGCAATTTCATAAAATATAAAAGTATCTTATTCTTGTGATTAGAAAGTTTTTTTAAAAATAATATATAATATATATAACTGATATACATTATCAATCTGTATTTTGTCTGTATCTATGTATTTTTACATTAATGGAAAAAATATATACATTATATAATAAAAATAGAATAAATGTCGTACAAACAGTTCCAATGGGGAAAAGCTGTTTCAGGCAAATTAATGTTTGTTTCTCTTCTTTTGTATACTTAGCAAGAAGTAGTTTTTTTTTTTAAAAAATAAATTGGAAATTCATATCATAGAAATTATTTTTAAAAATGAGAAGGCCTTTGTTATTGTTATCTTATATTTTATTTTTATTTTAGATTTTTATTTTGGAAGACATTTGCTTCTGTTTCAGTTCTGTGAAATATTGGGTGTACCTGATTGGACTTACTTGAGCTCAAAATACTTAGTACTTCTAATACTCACATTATGTGTTTCCCTCTACTATAACCTCTCTTTTCGGCAACTTGTGTAGCTACACTGTTAAGTTCTTTTTGCTCAAGACCTCAGCAGACCTAGAATAGGAATAATGTAATCTGTTGCCAATTTAGAGAAATTGTTCAAATCCAGGAAGAAGACAACATTTGTAGGACTTTCAGCAGTGAAACAGTTAAGGGAAATTTGTTTTCTTTCTAGAACAAATGGCTGTTCTCCAGGTCTGATCAGAGAGCAAGTCCTAATGGGGATCTGTTTAGAAGACTGCAGCTATAATGTTAGGAAAAGCAGAGAACTAGAGCTTTTTTGCCTTTCAAGATGTCAAAAGGTACTTTGTTACTAAAAGCAATAAAATTGCTTAAATGCGTTTTTAATTAATTCCAGCAGTTTCTTTAAATGCCCGTGTTTCAGTAGTGATCCATGGGAGTAGAAGGGGAAAAATATACAGACAGAATTCATTAATCTTATTTACATTGTAGGTGTTTCCTATTATCTTAAAAAAAATCAATTATCTGCATTTAATGTCTCTCTTGTGTCCAGTTTGGATAATATATGAACAGGTGATGATTGCTGCCCTGGACTGCAGTCGAGATGATTTGGCATTGGTAAGTTTTCAAGTTGATTTTTCCCTCAAACTTTAAGTTTTATTCCTGGGTATCTCTTCCAGATAGTTCTTTGGACAGTTACAGGATATCTTGTACTCCATAGCTTGGACTTGCAAAATAACTATCAAGAAATAGACTGCTGGGAAGAAACTGCCTCCACCCACCTTCTCTAATGTGTAACTTTTGTTTAGACAGATCATGTCTCTTCTGATAGCCATGAAAATATTTACAACTACTCTGGGATGGGCTAAATGTCAAGAATAATACTGAAGTTGCCAAATTGTACAGAGAGTGTTTGTTTATTGAAAAACTCTCAAATGATACTGGTTTTCGAATATTTTGAGAAAAAATGTCCTGTCATGCATATCATATTGTATGTCATGTTGGCTGTCATCAAAGTAAGTCATTGATATATTGGAGCAAGTCTTCAAGATGAATAAGGAGCTGGACTGCATAATGTATAAGGATAGGCTGAGAGATCTGGGTTTGTTAAGCCTTGAGAAAGCTAAGAGGGGATTTTATTGCTGTCTGAATATGTACTAATGGGAAGGTATAAAAAGGTGGAGACAGACCTTTGCAGATGTGCAGCAAAAGACAAGTGCGAGAGACATAAGCTGCAATAAAGGAAATCCCAATTAGATATTAGGAAAAAGTTCTTAACAATGGAGTTAATGAACACTTTGGGACAAGTGGTACAGAGAAGCTGTGGAATCTCCTTTGGAGATGCTCAGAAACGGACTGGGATAAGGTCCTGCACTCACTTGGAAGCTGGCTCGGTTTTGAGTGGGGATTTGGAGCAGGTGACCTCCAAAGGTCCCTTGCAATCCAAATTATTCAATGATTCTTGATAAAAATATTGTTAGTGGATATTTGGGTTTAGTCAACTTATATGAAAATTTATCTGAATTATACAAATAACAATTTGGATAAAATTTTATGTAGAATTGTAATACCTAGTCACTGGATTAGAAATTTAAAAACCACCAAAACAAACAAGAAAACCCAACCAAGCTTAGCTAGTCCTTTAAAGGCAGTGACTGAAAAAGGCAAAAGTGTGTTTTGCAGGCAAATTAGTAGCCTTTTCATCCCTCCTTCACAAAATGTTGGGGAAAAAAAACCATGAGCTTGTCTTGTGCCCTGAAAGCTAGCAGGCTTGAGCTGATTCAAAGCAAAAAGAGATATCTTTTCAGGAGTCCTGGTCTTTCATGGGGATTACTTTTCCTGTGCCTTGTTCTCTGTCAGATGGCAAAATACCCCATAAAGTCTTTGACCTTCATGTGATGTCATTTGGGTGAAACTTAATGGTGTGTGATATACAAGGGGTCAGACTAGAGGGTGTAGTTGGGAGAAGGACAATTTGAAAGTAGGCAGAACTAGACAAGTTTATCTTGCATCCCATGTGTATATGGTAGAGTGGGGTATGCTGGAAAACACAGCACAACGCACTGAACTTGTTGTGAACCCACTGAACTTCCCTTTCTTTTGTTCCTCAGAAGAAAATACTGTTGTAGTGTAGCTGTCTGGTTAAGCAAAAACAAATAGACTTACTGTTTAAATAAATCTATTTCTATTTCCTGATTTATATCTAAAACAGTTTTGGTCTTTATTTTACAGGTCTTTTTAGGAAGACTTTCACAAAATTGTTGAGGGAGCCAGTGTTGAAAGATCAGTTGTGAAACACTATTTTCACTAACCCTGGCAGGGATTTTAAATTGCAATTTCTGTGCCCTCCAAGGAATATTGCTTGAGATGAGGGAGTGCAATATTTTATATGCAGCTCAGAAAGGAGGTTAAAAGCTTAGAGGGAAACTTAGTTCCTTTTTTTAGCTTTTTAAAATTTGATTGATTTAAAATAAAGAAGTAAATTTAAATAGGTCAACTTCATCTGGCTTTTTGCTGTAGCTATAGCCCCAAAGTAGACAAACAGCTTTAGAACTTCTGGTTTTTAGCAGTGAGCTTTTGACAGCTGCGATGCATTTTTGCTTAGGGGGATAGGTCTCATCTGCTCCAAACGAGGGGGCTGAAGTGGTTTGGAGTAAATTATCTGACTTCTGTTTTTTTATTTTTCTTTCCTCTTTTGATTACTGCTGTCCCCTTTGTCCTGCACAAAACAACTGCGTAATGCATGCCCCTACTGCAGTCAGCCAGTTCTTTCACATGCATGTTTTCGTGAAATTACCTGCTGCTGGCAGGCACTTGCACTACCAGTGTTTTACATGCTGAACTCCAGGTTTATATTTCTTTGCCTTTGCCAGACCTTTACAATTAAAAACCTACGTCATTAAAAGAATCAGAAAGCAAATGAACTACAAATTAAAGTTTTACATACAAATGAGATTTGTCATTGTAACTGCTGAGTTTCTGAGAGAATCTCAAAAGTAGATTATTGACATAATGCAGAACCAGTTGTCGATAACATAAATGATTATGGGGATTACAGGTTAAATTTAAAAAGAGGACATTCAGTGCTGTTGAGTCCAGAACACTTCGAAGGTATAGCTAATGTAGTTTATTAATGAATTTTGTTTTCAGAAGTGTTGCAGTGACTTATTCATGACTGTGTCACAAGTTTTCATGTCACTTTTTGCGTCTGATGTTGTAATCTGCAGGAGTTTATTTTGGCCTTGTGGCTGCTGTATTCTGCTGAATAATGATCATGTAGTCACATCTAATGTGAACAATTCTCGTCATGTGCTACTTCATCGGCTCTTTTTATATTGTCGATGGTGTTTTTCTAGATGTAGAAGTCCATCTGCAGATTGTAGAGTTTAGTATTATTGCAAACGTTACAATTTTTGACATATGAAAATTTTATTGGAGAAAAGCAGTACATGTTTTTATACTGAAGATCACTGTCCGTCAGGATTCCCAAATCACAGGGTGAATTTATTGTCTGCAAAACCTGAGTCTTGCTATGTGAAATTGTGTTGTTGAGATCTTGGTTCATTGGAAACTCAGATGATAATAATAAAAATATTCTGCATTTACTTGCGGCTAAGCGTTACTTCTTTGATTATGGTTTCCTTTCTCTCTTCTCTATTTTTTGCATCTGGGAGAGATGTGAATATTTCTCTTTGCTGTGCTCTAGCACCCTGTTTATCTACAGAAACAGAGAGGGAACCTACTAATATTTACTGATTTGCTTTTGTATTTTTCCTTTGACCAGTGGACATGGTGAGATGGAACAGATTATGTAGACAGGCCTCTGATAGAACCTTAGGTCTGAAGAAAAAGTTTATAAGATGAGTTGCATAAATAAATGCCTGGAAAAGGAGGATTCTGTGTGAAGCTTTTAATGTGATTCAAACTACTGGTCTTTTGAGAGCCTGGGGACTCTTGCCTCCCACCATAATGAGTCAGCTACAAGCTTTGCAGTGCTATATAGCCACATTCATGATATGGTTAGAGTTAGTTTGCTCTGGGGAAGTTGTGACTCAGTCCCTTTACCAAACATCCTTTTTCGCTAATCCAGAGAAATCTGCCTGTGATTAATTCCTTTTATCCAGCCCAGGTGTCTCATTGATTTCAGGAGTTAGAAGCTATGCCTCTTCTGCCAGCAGGCTCAACCCAAACCAGTGACAAACATTTTCTTTGGATTTCAAAGTTCTATTTGAAAAATAAACACAGAGCATAGTATTAGCATAGTTTGTACCATTGTGAGCTATCCATTTATTAAAGAAGTACCACATAAGCTTTTACTGTCTCTATTTTGTTTTTTTCCTGTCTTGTGTTATTATGAGGCAACTAAGTAGACTTCAAGTTTTAACAGTATCAGAACTGTTGTAGTAGGTGAGTTTAATTTTCTAGGCAAATAACTACTTCCAAGAAGGCCTGACTATCTAATGACCTGTATGGAAGATATTTCTTAGAATTAGCCTTATAACAGACAAAGCTTTGGTTTCCAAGCTTTTCTTTATCAATACACTTTATTGCTTATTTCAGAATTTGGTATTTGCTTTTATTCAGAAGTGCCATTTCAGGTTTTTGAATTATCAGCCAAGGACTGTTTTTTTTTTTTTTTTTTTCTTCTTCCAGGTCCTGTGTTGCTAATTATATTCACAGTAGTGTTTTTTGTTTTATTTGTATAGTTTTGTCTTCAGGAGCTAAGGCGGCAGTTTCCTGGGAGCCACAGAGTTAAACGATTAACTGGAATGCGATTTGAAGCTATGGAAAGGTAAAACCTGAATTTAAAAAAAATGTACTTTCTGTCTGGAAAGGTGCTTGCTATTTCTTAAAAAGCCATTCAGGCACCATGAAAGTATGGCAAAGCAATGCTGGGCAGTTTCTTTATAGAAAATAATGGTGTGCGTGATCATATTATGATGTTTAGATATTTTTATTGCATTTTTACATGTGCTATGCAGCATTACATTTTTGCAATCTTCCCATCAGACTTCATAAATTAAAAAGATCTCTTATTTGACACCATAAGTCATTACAGAGTAAAACACTAGGCATTTTTTTTGGCAAAGTCTGAGGTATACAGAGCAAGAGCAGCATATGAAAATCAGTGCCAGCTTTCTTGTCTTCATTGTTCTCCTACGCATTCTGGCATTTCTCAGGGGTTGGTATTGTGACTGGCGCTGTTTAACATCTTTGTCGGCGACATGGACAGTGGGATTGAGTGCAGTGTCAACAAGTTTGCCAGCAACACCAAGCTGTGTGGTGCGGTCGACACACTGGAGGGAAGGGATGCCATCCAGAGGGACCTTGACAGGCTTGAGTGGTGGGCCTGTGCTAACCTCATGAAGTTCAACAAGGCCAAGTGCAAGGTCTTGCACATGGGTCGGGGCAATCCCAAGCACAAATACTGACTAGGAGGAGAAAGGATTGAGGGCAGCCCTGAGGAGAAGGACTTGGGGGTACTGGCAGATGAGAAGCTCAGCATGACCTGGCAATGTGCGCTTGCAGCCCGGAAAGCCACCTGTATCCTGGGCTGCATCAAAACAAATGTGTCCAGCAGAGAGTGCCCCTCTATTCCACTTGCATGAGACCCTACCTGTAGTACTGCGTTCAGTTCTGGGGACCCCAGCATAAGAAGGACATGGGCCTGTCAGAGCAAGTCCAGAGGAGGGGTATGAAGATGATCAGAGGGCTGGAGCACCTCTGCTATGAAGACAGGCTGAGAGAGTTGCGTTTATGCAGCCTGGAGAAGAGAAGGTTGCGGGGAGACCTTATAGCAGCCTACCAGTACCTGAAGGGGGCCTACAAGAAAGCTGCAGGACTTTTCACAAGGGCATGTAGTGATAGGACAAGGGGTAATGGTTTTAAACTAAAAGAGGGTAGGTTTAGAATAGATATAAGGAAGAAATTCTTCACTGTGAGGGTGGTGGGGCACTGGACCAGGTTGCCCAGAGAAGTTGAGGATGCCCCATCCCTGGAAGTGTTCAAGGCCAGGCTGGATGGGGCTTTGAGCAACTTGGTTTAGTGGAAGGTGTCCCTGCCCATGGCAGGAGGGTTTGGGACTAGATGATCTTCAATGTCCCTTCCAAACCAAACTGCTCTGTGATTATATGATCAACATTCTGTTCTAAAGCACTTGTCTTGGGTGTAGAGAAGGACTTCTAGTACATTTGAATGCTAGCAAATCTGTCCCATGCCACATTTTGCATAGAGTTGGTACGATTTGGAGCATTTGGGCAATCTTGATACAAAGGACCAGAACTTAGAAGTAAACCCTAAACGCTTTTTTAAAAGAATGTATTTAGCAGATGGTCTTCATCCTCTACCTTCTTGCAAAATTAACTTTGAAAATGTTATTTGGTATGAAGCACCAATGAATGTCTATTGCTTGGATCTAGAAAAGTGGATAACTGGACTCCACAAATGCAGAAGCAGTCAACTAGCCAACTAGGTGTTCCATATTTCACACTCACTTTATATCAAACACACATTCGTGAAGAATTTCCATTAAACTTAGTTCTCCTTCTGTCTTCACTTGGTATAGGATAGGAAGACAGTGAGAGAATGGCATTTTTCTGCCCTTCCTGAAACCTGTTCAGAAGTGTAAAAGATCATAATTCTGTTCAGGCTTATGTGACTCCATTGAAGACATCATTGCATGGGAACAGATCTTTGTCGGAGGTGACTGCTGCACAAACATTGTGTTGTTTCAGCAACGATGTGCTATGGAGCCACAGTTTTTGGAGAGTGCTCATAAAAATTCTTGACAGAATGTGTCTGTCAGGTTAGATCCTTGAGATTGGAATATCAGGAGAGCAGAGGTGTTAACAGAAGCCGAGGTTTCATCTTCATAGATTCTCTCCAGAAGTCAGAGGAGAAAGACTTAAGCTCTGGGTTGTCTTGAACAGGAACTCATTTCCAGGTGCTCTAAGCCATGCCCTGAAGAAGCCTGCCTCTCTTCACTGACTATAAATAAGGCCTAGGGAGACTTAAGCTGGAGGGATCACATTTTTAGTTGAAAAAGTGAGCTGCTTGTTAAATTCTGAGTGAATTCTAGGATCTATGAAGGATCTTGCCTTCCCCAGCAGCAAGAGGAAACAGTGAAGAACATCCCTGTAGACTGAGACATCCCTGTAGACACTTGCTAATCAAAAGAATAGTATTCTGGAACTTTACCCTGTAAAGCTGGACCATTGTGTTCAGTCTTGTAAAATATATTTGTTAAAGTAACAACTAACAGAGAACACGAATACATCATTTTACAGCATGCCTGCTCAAGTCTGGAGCAGTCACCTTCTACTCGTTTTTGCTTTGTGCTTCATTTCACATTTGTTCTCATACCTTACGGTAACTGGACTGGACAGCTGAGCTGTGCGAACGTCAGCAGTGCTTAGGGAGCAGTGAGAGTACGTAAATGGGTGACCAAGGTGAGAAGGGCATGTGTAACATTAAAATCAGCAGTACCTCTGAAAAACTAATTGTCAAACTACCTGTGAAGACACAAAGTATGCCCTAGTTATGTGGTGATAGCACAACAGCTGTGTAGTCAAATGTATTTTGAATTGAATTATTTTATTTGTCCAGTTTGGGTCATGTACACAGCTGGCTGAACACACTGATCTGCTTCCCAGAAGGTTTAAAGCATTTATAGCAGCTGAAGTAACTTGTTTCAAGCGTACTTCCAATAGCAGTATTAATTAATACAACCTATGTAGTGATGGTGGAAAGCTTTTTCTTTCAAGATTTGTGGTATTCTCTAGAGATGGACTCTTGTGTGAATCCCCCCAGTTTACTGTATGTGGCTGCTTATATTTTATAAAATCGTAACAGAAGAAACTTACATGAAGTTTTAAATTACAGCAGTGAAGTGAAGAGTCATTATTTTGGATGGCCTTTCAAATTCTAAGGTTTCTGTTTCTTGGGAAAGGTGAAAGGGAGAGTTGGGATGTGATGACTGGACCTATTGGGTACAGAAAAAGAGAGAACAGACAGGAGAGTGAGAAATTGTGTGTAAAATAGATGTTGCTGCTGAAACGGTATTCCATGAAGCAATTACCATGTGTTTTTTTAACTTGGTGACATAAAATACCATTGTTCATATTTAGCACTCACTCCAGAGAATTTTCTGTGAATGTGGTCTGCTTAAATGTATTTAGTATAAAAAGTGCAGGAGGGTTATTAACTATTGCAAGGAAAGTCAAAAAGTCAGGAGCTCTGTCTTAGCAGAAATAAATGCGAATAATTTCTTTGAACAGGTATGATGATGCTATCCAGTTATACGATAGAATTTTACAAGAAGATTCAACTAATACGGTAAGTTTAAAAGATTTTTCTGCACTGCAGTAGTTTGTTTGAAATTGCGATTACATTTTGTGGGTTTCACTGTGGAAAAACATATGTCTGTGTTACTGTGTTTGGTTCCTTTAGTTTCCTAGTATAATAACCTATGTTACCTTCATTGGAACAAACAAGATTTGTTTCATGATGAGAAGACATAATGCAATACCTGCATAAACACTGAATTTAGAAGACAGGATTATAACTAGCAACTGTTCCAGCAGTTTTAGTAGAGTTTAGATTGGGCTTTTCAGCTTTACCATTTTCCCTGATTATTCAGTATTTAAAGGACCAATATAGTCTGCCATTTGTCTTCTGTGTTCCTGATGTTTAATCTTACTTAAAGATTAAGTATGAATACACTCAGGTAGCGCTTGAGTAGCAGTTATTTTGATTTATTGTCTGGGCTACTTTACTAGCTTTTGAATCAAAATGCTGTAAAGCTTGCCAATCATATAAAACAAAAGCTGAGACAGAGTGTACTTTTCTTTTAAGCGTTTTTTGAATACTGTTTGTGTAAGCCACCTTGAGCTATTAGGTGCCAAAATGAAAGTCTAGGAAACTTGTAGCAATGTATTTTCATGCACTTTTTTTCCACAAAGATGAAACTGGAAATATGCAGAAACTCTGGTGTTTCAAATTTTGATACCATATGTTGCAAAGGCAGTTAATTATTAGTAATTTTTGTCTATTTGATGGTACGTTTTTGTCTGTGTTACTTGGTTTTGAGGCACTGGTTCTCTTTATTGGGTAAACTTCTATGTAAATGTAGTACTTGGGCTATTGCAGATGTTTTGGCATTCACATGTAAACCTTCCCTGGTACATTATGAACCTCTACCTGTCTTGAGTCAGCTTATTTGATGTGGTCTGCTGTTCAGGAGGGAAAAACCCGCAGAAGCACAGATAACTGGGGTTAACCTAGGGTATGCCAGAGCTGGATATCAATGAAGTGCCATCACTTAAACTAAGTAAAACATTAAAAAAAAACCCCACAAAACAAATAAAATCTTAAACAAAACAACAACAATCAAAAAACACCTAAACCTCCAAACCAGAAAAATATGTTCAAGCATCACATCTGAAAACTTTAATACTAAGTTAAGCACTTGGATGACAGTGGTAGATTAAAGTCTGTGTCTTTTAGAAGTGATAGAAATCATATTTTTTGTGCAAGGATAAAAATTATTTCAATTCTTCATTCTTATTTTTCACTCTCCCTGGAGCAGTACTACTTGAACTGTGTTTTGCGAGACAAATACAGGTGGTCTGCAGTTGTCCTTTGGAGGTCTGTAGTGTTCTTAAGTAGAAGTTTGAGCACAAGGTGCATAGCTGTCTGCAGTAAATGTTGGTGATTTTATCAGTGTACATCCCAAAGAGTTTCAGAGAGACTAAGTCTTCAGAGTCACGTTAAAACAAGATGGAACCCACCTACAGTGAAACCACAAGAACAGGGCACCTAGGTGCACATTCGGTGACCTTTGGCTGAAGCCAGTGCAAAATGAAGCACCATATTACAAAGACTTCTGTGGACCACAGGTCTTTGAAGTGTGTATTTTTGGCAGTTCTACTCTTCAGCTGTCTCAACATGGCTAACGTCATCTGAGTGGTTTGTTGGATAGTTTTCTGAACCAAAATGGTATATTTAAGTAATATGCATGACTTTTACCTAATTTGGATTTCCTCCTTAATAAAATCATAAAGATCCATAAAATGGTAATATTTAGAAGCATGATGTAAATATTAGAACAGCTGCATGATCTATTGGATTTCTTAAGATCTGAGAACAGAACTGGAGTGTTAAATGCAAAGCAAAGGTTCCTTGCTATATAACCATAGAACAGGTTGGCTACGCCTTGCATGTGAAGACTGAAAGTTAAATAGCAAGTTTTGATAAATTGTCATGTGCTGATTTCTTTGTCTTTTACCTGTTAATTATTTCCATGCACACATGTGGCTGCTGTAGGAAAATAAATATTTCAAGATTTTTAAAAAGCAACTGTTGCTGAGTTTGTCTTGGCACTCACCGTACCTTATAGCAATTTCTTCTGGTTTGCTGACACATGGAGTTGCTTATATACATTAAACGTTTTGGCAAGTGCTCTAAGTGAAATGTAGACATTTGTTCACACGAATCATGTAAAAATCATACTTTGCATCAACTGACAGTTTCAAATAGAAGCATGGAAAAAGCTTTTTCAAAAAATTATTTCTTTTAGGCACCTAGCAGACTTTTCCATTATGAAACTTTGAACTCATTATGTAATGGACATTCACATTTTTGGATGAGGTTTTGTTGCATGCAAAACTCTGAAATCAAGATAACAGTAATTATTTTATTTTATTTCTTAGGACAGAATTCAAAGTACTCTTTGTTTTTCAAAGGTGATCATCTCAATGTTTTATCTCACTATGAGCTTACTTGCTGAAAAAGGTGACGTATTTGACAATGGAGCAATGTTAATGTTGCCACTTCAGAGATCATGTTTCATTTTTCTATGCATATAGGCGTTGAGTAAGAGTCTATCCCTTCTCTAAAGAGTTTAACATTTATGAATGCAATGTGACTCCTGTGAAAAGCACAACTTTTGTGCATTTTAATAGGATAGGAATGGGAACCTTTTCCATTCTTGTCCATTTTGCTTGAAATGAAGGCTTATTAGAGCTGCAGCTGGCAGACGGCTCGGTTATTAAAGTTGCATAACATTTTCCATAGTAGGGACTTCTTTATTAATGATATTTAATGTAGTATCCAATTGAAAATCTGTATACTAGTGCGAACAGTGGCTGAGTTGTTTGTAGGTCTTCTCACAGAATGCTAAGTCTGTTTTTCAGAACAGAATGAAGGGGACATTGGTTTTTTAGCAGGATTGGTAGAAAGGACTTTTTTGATTGTTTTTTTGTTGTTAATGTATTTCATTGAGAAATCCTCGTTCTGCTCTGCCTTGGAGAAAAGCCTTAGATACCAAGAGGAAGAGAGCTCTTAGTAGAATGCAGCTTCTATTATACTGTAAGAAAAACACCCAAAGTGGCTAAGTTACAGCCATCTGAAAATCTTCACTTCATGTTCTCAGTAGAGTGTGCTGGAATTTTTATTAAATACATCATCCTAAAATCCCATTTGTGCTGAGCATGATCTATTCCAGGCTACAGAGACTAAGCAGGACTTCCCTGCCGTTGCTCCTCATGGCTGTAGGACTGTGGGAGAGGGGCAGAAAGTAGGGAGACTCCTTTCTTTTCTGAGTTGCACCCAAGGGATGAGCAGAAGGGGAAAAAAATCCAGAAGGAACTGCTTGAAAAGAGGAAGAAGCAGAACTGTGATGACCAAAAGAGAGAGGAGCAGGTAGTGGAAGGCTAGGTGGTTAATTAGGAGGAGAGGTCAGGTCAGATGTAGCCATGCAGCAGGTGGCTTGAAGGGTGGGTAGGAGATCAGAACAGAGGGATTTTTATCAGCATTAATGTCTTGGGCTTCTCCCCCTCTTCCCCCCAAAAAAAGAAAAAAAAAATCACATTTTTCCCTGGGGCACTGTATTTTCTGCTGTCAGTAAATAGCTTTGAGACCTACTGGTGAAATGTTTCTTATTCCCTGTAGTACCTGGTGTGTATTAGTTCTGTCAGTAACTGTTTTAGCTCTAATAGTGAAGACATTTATCACTTGAATGCTGAAAGTAACCAAACTTGTAGTTTTACAAGATGGAATTTCTGTTCTTTCACTAAAGAAAACCCAGGTACACTTTGTACCTTCTGGAGTTAAGGCTGAATGCTCAACCATGCTACTTAAAAATGCCAGAATCTGCATGCCCTTAATGACTGGTACTCTTTGGAAGTAGTTATTGTTTAGCAGTATCCTCTGTAAATTCAGATGATACAACAGCTAAACTTTTGATACAATTTTATAGTATGAGGTGCCATGCCACATTCAAACTCCAGGCATTTTGAATCATAAGTTGATCTTCACAGCGCTCTCGGTATCTTTATTAGTGTTCTGGACACTACAGTGGGGATTATGTTTTGGATGGATTACTTGTGGAAAATTAATTAGGAAATTTGCATGAAGTTGATATATCCATATTTTCTATTCGATATGTAAGTCCTCGTTTCTGGGAATGGGGCTCTTACATAAGAACATTACAAATGGAAGTATGAATGTTTTTTTCTTTCATTTGTCCCACAGCAGCCATGTGAGATGAAACAGTACTGACATTTTATGTATGGAGAGCAGATGAAAGCCCATCTCTGTAAAATTATTTAGGACTTGGTTCCTAAGCAGGCAGTTAGCTATCTGATTGTGCTATTGATTTTAGTTCTGTAATGAATATTAAATTAGTAATTTTTAAACTGTATGTACATGTCTGTATCAGATTAAGTTGAATGCATTTTTGCGTTATTCTACCCTAGCAAAGATTCTGCGTTTGGGAAGCAATTTGAATGGAGACCCATCTATTTTAATTAAAGAGCTAAATATTTTTGTCAGTCAGACCTTTCTTGAGGTGGCCTGTGCAGGAGTGCAAAGAAGATTGATGATAAGAAAATAAATTTTGTTCATGCGTTCGAGTTGGGTTGGTGTCTAACCCACTCCACTGTCATCCTAGTGCACCTGCAGTTTCTCCTAATGCTTCAACTCAACCATCAAGATTGCAGAGCACTTGGTCAACACCCGGGGAATTTAAGATAAGGCACATAGTTCTGCCTTAATTTTAATCCACAGAAAATCTGATGTCTTCCATGGGATAATTCTTCTGCTGTTTTTCTTACTGCTTTTTCAACTAAGCTTTTAATACAAGAAGGCACTGTATAGGCTTGCTTAGCTTAGGGCGTGTGAATGATAATCTCATTAACTTCATGGGTCTAGTAATATTGTGTGAACAAAAAACTAAAAATAGAATTGTGAGAACAAAGTTGTGTTCTGGGTGAAGCTGTTGTCTTTCAGGGTTTGTAAAATACTTCACTAACAGCTCTGTTGTTTATAGGAGTGTGCAGGAACAAGTGTATGGTCAACAACATGGTCCTATGAAGTTACACTTTCCTTACTAACTTAAAATGGTTACACTACTTAGAGGTTCTTTTTATAGCCAAGCTGGGTATGTTTCAGAAGAGGCACAGCAGGTGGTTGAAGACGTGTGGAAATCCAGATACTGGAAGGATTCAGAGCAAAAACTTGGTATCATGTGAATAGGCAGCAATTAGATGTCATGAATATCTGAGTCTATTCTTCCTAGCATGTCGTTCTATAATTGTGCATTACTACCTTCTTGACTATATAGGTGACTTTTTTCCTCCGGTTCCTTATCTCCATCAAATAAAATGAGAATAATGAGACTAGGTCTGAGCACTGGTTATCTGCTTATCATCTGAACAGTGATAGTTTTTTAAAACTTCAGTAGCTGTGCATTCATTTTGAACAGACGAGGGACCTCCCATTATTGCAGATTTGTACATACAGCTACAGGACACTTTAAGTTTCAAAAAGGAGAACTACTCACCAAATTAAGTATGTACTAACAGAGGGAATTTTCGGAGAAGGTGTGTCTGTTTCATTAAATACATGGCTAGCAGTGCCAGGAAAGATGTAACTAGTCCTAAACTTAAGTTTGTATGGTGGTACTTCTAAAGGGAATTGAAAAAGATAGCTTGGCACTGGCTCTGGTACAGGATGGAGTTGGTGAGAGTTGTGTAGAGCTGGAGCTGCTGCTTCAGATAGTCCCTCAAGGAGGCTGGATGATTGAGCTGCAGATGCGCTACATGGATCCTAAAAAAAAAAGTTTTTTTCTTTTGACAGAGCATCGTTGACCTTTGCTGGGTTGCTTTTGCTTCTTGTTCAATCGTGAAGTGAGAGAGCGGAGTGCATTCCAGCATTTTTCCCATGTTTTACTTTTGTGGGTGTAGCACTTTTAAATGTTGGTGAAGATTTTGTCCCTTGAAATTAAGAACATGAGAACATAAGAACAGCTACACCAGAGTCGTCCCAAAAGTCCATTTTGTTTGTCCTGTTTCTGATAGTGACCAATAGCAAATACTGAAAGAAGTGTGTAAGAACAGCGCAGTCATACAGTATGCTCTGGTCTCTTTTGCCAGTTTATATTCATCTTCCTGTTACGGTTTTCCTATGCCAGAAGGGGTAACTGGTCTTAATAGCTCTTAATGAAATTTCTGCATTGTTGGTTCTTTTTTTTTTTTTTAACTGCTTTTTGAACTTCTATAAATTTGTGTGTGTCTACAACATCTTTCAGGAATGAAATTTCATCATTTGTTCATGGATTGGGGAAATATTCCCCCCCCGCCCCAAACCTTCAATCTAACAATTTTATTTGATACCCCTAATTTGTCTGTTATGCTCAACAGTTGTTTTCTGTTCACTTTATTCATGCTCATGATTTTAGGGGTCTTTTGCGTTTTTCTTCCATATAAGCTGAGAAGTCCTAATCTGTCACAGAATCATAGAATGGTTTAGGTTGGAAGGGACCTTTAGAGGCCATCTACTCTAACCCTCCTGCAATGAGCAGGGACATCTTCAACTCGATCAGGTTGCTCAGAGCCCCATCTAACCTGACCTTGAATGTTTCCAGGGATGGGGCATCTACCACCTCTCCGGGCAACCTGTGCCAGTGTTTCACCACCTTCATCATAACAAAGTTCTTCCTTATATCTAAATCTACCCTCTTTTAGTTTAAAACCATTACCCCTTGTCCTATAACTACATGCCCTTGTAAAAAGTCCGTTTCCATCTTTCTTATAAGCCCCCATTAAGTACTGGAAGGCCACAATAAGGTCTCCCCAGAGCCTTCTCTTCTCCAGGCTGCATAACCCCAACTCTCTCAGCCTTTCCTCATAGGAGAGGTGTTCCAGCCCTCAGATTAGTTTTGTGGCCCTCCTCTGGACCCTCTCCAACGGGTCCATGTCCTCCTTATGTTGGGGGCCCCAGAGCTGGATGCATAGCCCAGGTGGGGTCTCACCAGAATGGAACAGAGGGGCAGAATCACCTCCCCTGACCTGCTGGCCACGCTGCTTTTGATGCAGCCCAGGATACGGTTGGCCTTCTGGGCTGTGAGCGCACATTGTCAGCTCATGTCCAGTTTTTTGTCTACCAGTACCCCCAAGTCCTTCTCAGCAGGGCTGCTCTCAGTCCCTTCATGCCCCAGCCTGTATTGATACCAGGGATTGCCCTTGCCTATGTGTAGCACCTTGTACTTGGACTTGTTGAACCTGGTGATGTTCAGGCCAGAATCACCTCCCTTGACCTGCTGGCCACACTTCTTTTGATGAAGGCCAGGGTATGGTTGCCCTTCTGGGCTGCAAGCACATATTTTAGGCTCATGTCCAAGTTTTCATCCACCAGTGCCTCCAAGTCCTTCTCTGCAGGGCTGCTCTCAATCCCTTCATTTCCCAGCCTTTATTGATATCACGGGTTGCACCAGCCCAGTGCAGGACCTTGTACTTGGCCTTGTTGAACCTCATGAGGTTCACATGGTCTCACTTCTCCAGCCTGTCCAGGTCCCTCTGGATAGGGTCCCGTCCCTCAGGTGTGTCAACCATACCACTCAGCTTGGTGTCATCTGCAGACTTGCTGAGGGTGCACTTGATTCCACTGCCTATGTCATTGATAAATTCACATTGGCCCACTTCTCGAGCTTGTCCAGGTCCCTCTGGATGGCATCCCATCCCTCAGGTGTGTCAGCCACACCACTCAGCTTGACATCACCTGCAAACTTGCTGAGGGTGCACTCGATGCCACTGTCTATGTCATTGATGAAGATATTGAACAGTAATGGTCCCAATACGGACACCTGAGGGACACCATTTGTCACTGATCTCATCTGGACATTGAGCTGTTGACTACTACCTGTCCAGGAGTTCATGTTGCTATTCTGTACCCTGAAATTCTGCTGCTGTTCTGAATGTCGGTTCTGGTTTGGGGTTTTTTTTTCTGTATTTGGATGAGGAAGGAGAGGACAGAACTGCAGTCAGTATTAAAAATGCAAGAGCATTATGGAATTTTATAGTGGCAAAGTGATGCCACTGGTGTGTTCTGTTCTGTAGTTTTTTCTGGTAATTCTGGCATCATAGTGTTGTGGGTTTTGGTTTGTTTAAGACCTCTTCTGAATACTGAAGTGACATTTTATAGAACTGTTTATTGCAACTCCAGCCTGTCCTCCTTAACTGGGCAAATTCAGAGCACTTTGCTGTGATATTAAATTTGTATTGTTTTACCCTTTGTGCAAATCTTTATTTAGATAAATTTCAGGGTCTGTTTTATCATGCTGATGGTCACTGTTGTGAATGCTATTTTTTGCAGTTGGCTTTTGTTCTTTATATTTCAGTAGTTCACAATCATCATGTAACTTTATCACATCACTGTTAATTCCCTTGTTAGATCACTTATGAAGACACTGAGCAGTAATTTTTAGTGCAGGTGACTCTGGGATTCTCAGTGCAGAGAAGTCACTGGTAGACAAGAACTCTTTTCTCCTCTATTTTATATCTTTTGGCTTATTTATTTATCCATGTGAAGTCCTTCCCATGTTACCCTGTGGTGCAGTGTAGGGTCCTTCAGAGGTTTTGGCTTCAGAGCGAGACATGTTGTTAAAATTAGTTTTGAAGTTGAAATTGACTTTTAAATGGATCTTTATTCATCCACAGTCTTGGTGACTCCTTTGAAGAACTCCAGTAGATCTGGGAAGCCTTACTTGGCTCTGCATAAACTGTTCTTACTCGTCTTTGGTATATAGAATCATAGAATTGTTAAGGGTGGAAAAGGCCCTTAAGATCATCGAGTCCAACCACTAACCTGTCACTGCCAAGTCCACCACTAAACCATATCGTCAAGCACCACGTTTATCCTTCTTTTAAATACCTCCAGAGATGGAGACTCAACCACTTCCCTGGGCAGCCTGTTCCAATGCATGACAGCTCCTCCGGTGAAGAAGTTTTTTCTAATGTCCAACCTAAACTTCCCTTGGTGCAGCCTGAGGCTGTTTTCTCTTGTCCTATCGCTTGTTACTAGGGAGAAGAGTCTGACCCCCGCCTCGCTACGACCTCCTTTCAGGTAGTTGTAGGGAGCAATAAGGTCTCCCCTCAGCCTCCTCTTCTCCAGGCTAAACAACCCCAGCTCCCTCAGCCGCTTCTCATAAGACTTGTTCTCTAGATGTTTCACCAGCTTTGTTGCTCTTCTTTGGACACACTCCAGAAACTCAATGTCCTTCTTGTAGTGAGGGGCCCAAAACCACACACAGTACTCGAGGTGCGGCCTCACCAGTGCTGAGTACAGGGGCACGATCACTTCCCTACTCGTGCTGGCCACACTATTCCTGATACAAGCCAGGATGCTGTTGACCTTCTTGGCCACCTGAGCACACTGCTGGCTCATGTTCAGCTGGCTCTCAACCAGCACCCTGATGTCCTTCTCCACCAGACATCTCTCCAGCCACTCTTCCCCAAGCCTGTAGCGCTGCATGGGGTTGTTGTGACTGAAGGGCAGGACCCGGCATTTGGCCTTGTTAAACCTCATACAATTGGCCTCAGCCCACTGATCCAGCCTGTCCAGGTCCCTCTGTAGGGCCTTCCTGCCCTCCAGCAGATCGACAGTTCCACCCAGCTTGGTGTCATCTGCAAACTTACTGAGGATGCACTCAATCCCCTCATCCAAATCATCAGTGACGATATTGAACAGGACCGGCCTCAACACTGAGCCCTGGGGAACATCGCTCGTGACCAGCTGCCAACTTGATTTAGCTCCATTCACCACCACTCCCTGGGCTCGGCCATCCAGCCAGTTTTTAACCCAGCGCAGAGTGCATTTGTCCAAGCCGTGAGCAGCCAGCTTCTCCAGGAGAGTGCTGTGGGAGACAGTGTCAAAGTCCTTACCAAAGTCTGAGTAGACAACTTCCACAGCCTTCTGCTCACCCACTATAGCATTTTTCATGTTTTCTGTTTCCAGGCTTTAGGTTTCTAGCCTTTATAGTTTCTACCAATTTGCTGTGTGCTGGTGTTAGACTTTATGGGCCAGTTGTATTGATTCCCCCTAGAACGTTGTAAAAAGTTGTGTTCGCCATTGCTACTAGTATTTTTATATTATCCCTAAAGGAGTGGCTTCAACTCAGCAGCTCTGTGCCTGTATAGATTAATTTGCAAGATTTGGCCTCATTTGGCTGTCTTCCATGGTTAACTGAAAAAACTCTAAGTCTGGAAAGAGTACATTCAGTATTGTGGTTGTATTCAGATTTTGTGTTATATTTTGACATCTGTGTAATTCCTTCCCTTTGTCTTTGTTGTAGTTGTTTATACTTCTCTTTTGATTTGCATATTACAATTTGAAGGAAATTATTTTAATGCGTCAAACTCTTAGACCAAATACGCATTTTCTAAGAAGTTAAGTCCTTGATAAAAATTAATTTTAAAGATTTAAGAATTTTTTTCAAGATGCAAAGTATAATTTATTCAGTGCTGCAGCAAGTATAGAGATATGAAATTATTCCTTTCTTAGAGGCGTCAGTAGGAGAAAATTCTCCTACTAATACTTTCTTTACAACCATGAAAGTTAGAACAATCTTAGACTCTCTCTTGGTGTGTTTTACTAATCAAATGCAGAAGTTGATAAATGTTCAAATCCTCATTTCACTTTGAGTCTACTTAATGCCTGTTAAAAAGAATCATGGCAAATGGAGGATTAGTTCTTGTGCCAGATTGGGGATTATTAGTCTTAAAAGAAATAGCTTGGAAAGATTCAGTGTTTAATAAATATGTGATATACTGAAGTACCTTGGTCCATATGATACTGATTACAGTATAAGTGTGCTTTAAGATGGCATCTATCATTCCATTAAGAATGTTGGATTTACAGAATCTGCCAATAACTATTCCAGCGTTTTTGTTTTAAACTCTGGAAAACTGATAGGGGGAATTCCATGTCATAGGTTCTGCATGGTCAAACACTGCCGATCTTGTTGCAGCACTGAAAGTTTTGTCTTTTCCTTTTGATTTAAGGCAGAAGGTGAAAGGATATTGAGTTCACTTTTGAATCAGGCTTGTTCTTAAAAATCTTACTGTTCTGATGCAAAGAACTGGAATGTAACTCTTGAACGTTATTTTTCTGTCTTTGTCAACAAAATTGTTACAACTATTTTAGTACGCTTCATAGATGTCAAAATAATCTCAAATCTTGTAATTAAAAATAACTTTCTCATGACTATTCTTAGTGGACTTCAAATATGTTCAGTCATGAATTTTTACTCTGCATCCTGCATTTTTTTAGTATCTTACAATAGGTCGTTTAAAAATGAGCCTGTATTTTGAAATGTGAGATTTTTACTAAACAAAGCCTTGAAACGTAATAAAACATATGAAATCGGCATAGTTTTCTTTTATCAGCTGATACTAAGGTGGGTAATAAATCAGATGTATGTAACATGCTAGGTAAAGCTTCTGTAGAATTGGTGGAAGTCTTCCTTTTCGTATAAAATAACTAGGTTTTGTCTGGTAAAGTGGTTGTTAGTGTTGGCAGTGTTTCTGTGCTGTCAAACATTTTGTTTAATTTGATGGAAATAAAGAAAAATTGATGCTATGTGTGTAAATTGCCATTAGTTATGCCACTTTCCCCAGGATGCTCAGTAAGCATACCGAGTGTGAGCCCCAGCTCTCTTGAGGAGGAAGCCAATACACACAGGAAGGTAGATAGCAGCTCAGACACAGCATAAATCAGAATAAGAATTAGAAGTTTAGAGCACACAAAATGGTCAATGTCCTGGTTTTAATGCAAGCTTATATATATAATATATATTTTTTTTTTTTCTTAAAGCATATATATTTTTCTTAAAGCATTGACTTACTGGAGTCATATTGAATTTCAGTTTTCATTTGAAAAAAACAGTCTTCATGAATGAAAAAAAAGCTACAAAGTCAGATAGGAGGGTGGTCTGTGAATACAGATAAAAGCAATAGTGGTTCATTTTATTTTCTTTATTTTTTTAGTCTTTCATATCACTCCTAGGAATCACAGATCTAAACACTTCAGATTTACCAAACACCTATGTGTATGTCTCTTGGCAATACAGTCAGACTATGTGTGTTACAGTTGTATTTGTGATTGAAAAATGTTAGTAATTACTTAAAAAAACCCTGTATCCTCATTGATTTCTTCCCAGTGGTTTTAAAGAGACTTTCAAAAAGTCTGTGCTACTATACAGCATTTTGTTTGTCATGCTGTTTTGAGTGTCTGAGCCTCTGTTTTGTAAAGAGTCCTCTGTAAATAAACTGGCTTATCCCAGCATTTTTGAAGGTCTGTTTGAGGGTGAAGAGAGTGCAGATTTCAAGCCCAGATGCTGCTTGATTTTTGGTGGTAAAGAAGGTGGATTAAAAAAAGGAAGTTTTAAATTCTACTTTTCTTAAATAAGAAACAAAAAGTGTAATTTTGAAGAAATATTGTGGGATTTGGTGCAGTTTAGAAGCAAATAAATCTTGTCAAATGTATATGTAATTCATTTTACTCCTAAGTGCTACCATCAGAACATGTTAATTATGTCTAAACCTTTTATCCTCATTATTTGATTGCATTAGATGACACACTTGTTATAAGTAAAAATCAGTTTATATCTGTGACTAGAAATAGTTGTAGCTTTTCATAAATTCAAGTCTTGCGGTTGGAGTGATTTATGTTATTTGGGAGTGCTGTGGTTAAGAAATAAAGCAACCATGGAGAAAATGTGTTTCCGGACTCTCTTGGAGGACTTACTTGCATGCAATTGAAGGAGTTGCATTAGAAACGAAAAAGGAGGGTGACTTATGTAGTGTTCCTGTTTGCCATTGCAAATTAAGTTGTCAGGCATATTGCTTGATTTTTTTTTATATTAAGCAGGTTATTTCAGTTCTCAAGCAGTTTAGTTTTGATCGATTCAGTCTCTTGATCGTTTTTTCTTTAAATTCTGAAAATAACAGCAGAATTTTTAATCCAAAAGCTACACTTTAAATTAGATAGTCTGTCACCTGCAAAAAACCCTCTGTCTTTGTAAGCTGTAATTGCATGATATGCATGGCTGTGCACGCTGTTATGCCCACTTTGCCTTCTGTCGTGATTCGGGCCCGGTGGGCAAATCGTTGGGCTGTGTGTAGTATCAGCCCTGGGTAGCGAGTTTAACACTGCCCTGGTGTTCCCACCATAGCAAAGGTAGTGACCTGCTTTACGAAATGCTTTGAGACCTCTTCATGAAATGTGATCGAGACCAATGTTTTGGGGTTTTTTTTGTTTGTTTGTTTTAGTTTTCTTGTTCAGTAATGGTAGTAATATGATAAGCATGTTGGATTATTCTTTTAAGATTTAAAAAAATAAGTTTAATTACATGGTTAGATTTATTTTAAAAACTCAGAAAACAAATAAACAGTGTGTATTATTGTTATAGTGATAAATGTGGCCAACAGTTAAAATTTCTAGAGTCAGTTATGGCTTTTAGCCAAATGTTTCCCAGTAACAGTAGAATGATGAATCTAACTTCACACGTTGCAGTTTGACAAAGAAGCAGTGGAAAACAAAATGACTGTGGGTAAACCCACCATGCTGCCTGTGTCCTAATTTATCTTTTGATTGTTTTGATTAGTTTTCTCTGCCTGTGCCTTGCATTTAAGCAGAAAAGTGAAATATTTTTTTCATCATTTGAGTAATTTTTGCTGAATTTTCATCGATTATATGCTTGTGTATGTTTGTGCGGGAGGTGAAGGGAATGAATTCAAAGGAAAGAATAAATCTACAGTTGGCGTTAAGCCTTTCTAGCTATGCTGTTTTGGTAGCTTGAACTAGTTTACCTAAATGCTGCACTCTCCTTCCGGAAGCAGTACATTTGTTCAAATGATGATCAAAGGATAAGAAATTATTTAAGAGAATCGCTATGTTTAAAATACTGTAAAAATACAAGAACTCTTTCAGGATATTATGTGACTGTGATCTTAAGACAGTACATCATGAAGAAACTTAATTTCAGAGCTGTCTTAAATTCAAAGATTGAAATAGTTCAAGATTTTTTCGAAGAGTTGTCCATTCCTGTGTTGTCAAGGCTTCTGTAAGATGATACCCAACTGTATAACCTCTTTACAAGATATGAAATGGGATGAGAGCTGTAAGGGGAATAAGCAGTGGGACTTTGTTACTGGAAAAGTGTGCATTTGGGGTTTGTTTGTTTGTTTTTGGGTTTTTTTTTTTTTGTATTATCTCATGGAGAAATGGCATGTAAGTGTGTGTGCACATGCAGACACATCACACGCACCAGACTGTCTGTCTTCTCTTGTCTGACTGCAGTGGCTGTGATCACCCAGGAGAACAGGGGTTACAGGCAAGGCAGGAGGCTGATGGTGATTGTTCTTCAAGGCATGTTATGCTGGAATTTGGTTTTACTTTCATTCTGTCAGATTCCTGATCTGATGACTTTCAGGCTGCCTGAGGTGTAGCCCTGCTTGCTCCAAACTCTGTCACACTGCTGGGAAGATGTCCGTTGTTTCGAATTACACCTCAAATATATCTTGATTCGTAACTCCTAGATGTCTGAAAACTGCTTTTAGAGAACTGTAACCAACATACTTCAGAAACTGGAATATTAGATAGAAGTACAGAAAATCAACTATTAAAAATCTGTGTATCTTTTCTGCCAGTGGTCTGTAACAGCATTTATAGAGTTCAAAATTGAACTACATTATAATTCTTACAACTCATTTTTATATTGTTTATGTTGAAATATATTTTCTACCCAGATATCAAAATACTGCTCAGTTTTGCATTGAAATTACTGGTTTTGTATTCCCTTTACATTGAAGAGCCTACTTTGTGCTCCAAGAATGATGTGAAACTGTTTATGAAAATGGTGTGTATTCAGCATTAATTAAAGATGCATTCAGCAATCCAACAAGAATCTTTAAAAATGACTGAAAGTCATATTTATACAGTGGCAACCAAGATGCATCTGTGAGATTCTCTAAGACTCAGTCAGCATCTCTCCTCTATAGTGATGGATCTGGTGAATGACAAGGTGGGGGTCTTTGGAATGGCTGAAGATTAGCATCCCCTGCTGTTTTGTAATTATCAGAATCTGGACAGTCATTTATCTGAATGAAATAATGCATACAGTTTGTGCCTCCAAAGAAAAGCATATGTAATGTGATTGTAAGAAGAGGTTTTCAGTCTCTCAGTGGGATATCATAGGGTATGTTTATAAACTTCAACCTAGCAGTTGCTCTGCAGTGGAATTCCACTGGTATTGAGATAATAATTTGCACAGTCAAATTGGTTTCTTTACAAAAACCCAGGGAATTATGAGACCCTAATCCTTTATTAATGTCAACCCATAGGCAGCAAGAAAGCGTAAGATTGCCATTCGAAAAGCCCAGGGGAAAAATCTTGAGGCCATCCGAGAGCTGAATGAGTATCTGGAACAGTGAGTGTCTTACAAGAATACGGATTGTGTTTTGCTATTCTGATAAATCTTTTTAATTAAAATGGAATTTGCATTTGATTTACGCTTTTGCTTCCATGCTGGTTATTTACAGAATCCCTTGCACATTCTTTCTTTTTTTCCTTTTTTCCTCTCTTGTCTTCCCTACACAGATTTGTTGGGGACCAAGAAGCTTGGCATGAACTTGCAGAACTTTACATCAATGAACATGAGTAAGTTGTTTGCTAAGGCCACATAAAAACTGTTAAATTGAAACCTACTCTGTGTAAGCCAAAGATCTCAATGATGTTTTCTGAAGGACTAGTGTAGAAAGTATGCTGTCTCATTTCCAATATAACAGGCATCAGCAGGAAATAATTACCAATTATTCATTCAAGTGATGTTTTTTACTAGTTACAGATTTTAAATTCTTCTAAAATCAATTGATCATGGCAACTGATACTCTGATTTACTTTTGGCCTACTTCTGCAAGAACTTGTAGTAACCTTTAAAAAACAAAACAAAACCACCAAAAAAACCCCCACAAAACAAAACATGTATACAGAGTTAGAGGCATCTGGTCGCCTGGGTACAAACCCCAGTGCAATCAAGAATGCCGAATGTTGTAGTATCTTGCTTATTGGGTATTTAATGTTTTTGTTAGCTTTTTTTTATTGCTGTAGTGACAGGAGGAAATCCCAGTGTGAGAGGATTAGCTCAAAGCCTTAGTGCAAGTTTTCTAATATCACAGCATTAATTCTAACCTCCACCCAAAGGCATATCTTTTTTTCCCCCCTTCTTTAGTTCTTCAGCCCAGCCTCAATTATATCACATTGTTTCCTTCCTTTCTTTCTAGAGAGCAGTAAAAGAATAAAATTCTTAAGGAAGAAATAGCCATTCTCAATGTGATAGAAAAATTGCTCCCCCATCACCTCTCCTCCATCCCATTCTCAAAGAAAATAATTGTTAAACTCTTTCAAATGCTGACTTCAGGAATAGTTTAGAGTTTTGATATCCAGATTTCCGTTTATTTTGGGAAATTCACCAGCCACTTTTCCAAGAAAATAGCTTTTTTTTTTTTTTTAAAATGGTTAGAAAGATATTCAAGCTTGTCAAACCTGTCGGTACAAAAGTGAATGATGGAGTGGTGCAAACATACATATCCTGTTGCTGGGGTTTTTTGGGGCGTGGTTGTTTTTTTTTCTTCCCCCCTATAATCTTTATTACAAAATTGTGTAATAAAACTTGAGAAAAGGAATTGCTTTTGCTTGTATTTGTCTTGGTCTATAATTCCAATAAAAAACAATACGTACAACTTTCTCCAGTTTACTAAAAAATGACTGTGTTCACTGTATTTTTATGAGCATCATTGTTACTATTTTGATGATTAAGTGGAGAAAAATTGGAATGTTGACTAAAAAGCAATTAAAAGTTGATTATTTTTTTTAAAAAGCAATTAATCAGCTTACTTGTTTTGTCAGTGTCACGAATCTAGTCTTGCTTGTGGGATCGCCATGCTGTTACCATTGTTCATAAACACACCTAGATGTACAGGGCTTATATAGTCCTCAATTCTACGCTCTGTCCTGTTAGAAGGACTGTGGCTCCTGCTTTTGGACAATGTGGCGGCTATCCTTTTATCTCCAAATCAATACTAGAAATATATACGTGACTATGATAATATGCATAAGAGAAAACCACAGTATATTCGTTTTAAGAAATAAGATTTGACATATTATATCACTTAATATTGTCTTATAATTATTAAATTGCTTTTACTCTGATATTAAATATCCACCCACACTGTGATTATAAACATTGCGTCAGAATTTTGGAATCCTATCGTGTAAACTCTGTGCAATAGTGCTATCACATATCGGTTGAAGATGCAAATCCTGCAGGAAATTCTATTAGTTGAAAGATTATAAAGCTAAGATTTTTACAATTAATTAAACCTGTATTTTGAGCTTGACTTCTTAATTCTTACTGAAAGCTTTCATATTAAAAACAAGTACTAGCCCTTTCTTTTGCAGTGGTAAGTTGTGGCCCATTTGGACTGGTGTGATGCTATTTTCATTTGTAGATTTGAAGTCTGATTTTCAAAACTTCTTAGTATGGTTTTTCAATCTCACTTCTGTGGTTGACTGTGAGCAGGTGAACTTAACTGACAGTGTAAGTGCTCTGGTCTGTAGCTTGGTTTGAATCCTCAGGTAGCTAAATTCTCTTGCAGAAAAAAAGAATTAGTTTGTAGTCTGAGTTCAAATGTTTTATAGTACCTAACGTCTATTTCCACTCATCACTCTTGTCAATCAGAAATGGCACTTATTAATAAGAGATGAGTATATTAAATGCTTTCCATGAGCTGTTCCATATATACCTAGACTATTAAATTTTGAATATTTTTCACTATCTATGATGTAAAAATAGTAACTTGAGGTTTCAAACAGAGTCTAAAAAAAAAAAAAATTTCTTAATTGTGAATCATGTGAAGTTACAGGGGGGAAAGTAAGACCTCTTCTCTTGTGCTGTAAAGAAACCAAAGCAAAAAACTGTATACTCCGTTCCATTTTGTCACTGTTTTTTTATATTCCTCAGCTATGCAAAGGCAGCCTTCTGCTTAGAGGAGCTTATGATGACTAATCCACATAACCACTTATACTGTCAGCAATATGCTGAAGTAAGTATTTTCAGAAAAATCCGTTATGTTTGAATACATGCTCTGTCTTTATGTTACTGAAGTGGTGAAAATGGAATAAAAATGGCTGCTTTATTTTTCCCCAAGGAGATTTAAGAGAGCACACAGGGAATGTTAGCATCTCATAGAACTTACCATGTTAAGAAAACTGGGTGACTAAGCTAAATATAAGAGTAAGGGCAGGAATTATTGAAGATAAAAATTCATTTTAAATGAGCTATTCTTGTTGAAGCGTTTATGCACTTTTCAAATTATATGCATGAGGAGTTAAACTTTTCCCCAGCAATGCTGCCTTGGAGGTTCTGATATATTGCCTGTTGTTGTGGAGCCAGATCTTGGAATCCACGTAGGAAGTTTTGCCTGAAAGAGCACTGTGGGGAGAGAGGGCCCTTAGAAGTTTGAGCTCAAGGTTTTTAGCCATTCACACTCTTTTTCCCAGATACATATTATTTTTTTTCCTAAATGATACTGTTACCTGCTTAGAAGGGTTTAATTTGTTTTGTTAACATGGATAAAATTGGGCTATCATTAAAACTTGAAAGTCTAAATAGCTTTCTGGTAGCAGGACTGTGAAGCATGTCTTCTAGTATTTATCCCTCTTTTTGTTGATCTAATAACAGGCAAAATGAATAGAAGAACAATGGAGTAATCTTCTAAACTTTGTGCGCTATTTTGCAGTTGAATAGTTAATGAAAGGTGCTGTGTTGTTTTGTGTGCTGGTGTAATGCTGTGCTGAAGGAATATAGAGTTAGCGTGGATTTTATAGCAGTCAGAATTTAGCCTTAGATTTAAGTTTGTATTTCTTTTCATACGAGACTATCCCAAGGCTGTAAGTGTGCAAAATAATTATTTTATTCTTGTAGCAATAAATTAGTTAAATTAATTCTGCCTTTTTTTCTCCTATAGTTAAATATTTTAAAATGTGTATATTGAGAAGAGCTCTGATTTCTCCCAAGCCAGTATTTGGCCTTTGGGTAGGACTTACCTGACTTGAAATATCATGTGAAACAAACCTGAAGTGAGGTTCCGTAATATCTTTGCTTCAAGAGTGAATGCCTGAGGTAGGGATGACATGTGCAAGTTTCAGGAATTTAAAATTTTTACAGGTCAAGTACACTCAAGGGGGGCTTGAAAACCTTGAGCTATCAAGAAAGTATTTTGCACAAGCACTGAAGCTTAACAACAGAAATATGAGAGCTTTGTTTGGACTTTACATGGTAAGTATGATTATATATTTTTCATGTTGTCATTCTGAATATGTGTTTATGCATGTATAGGATCCTTTACCATTTGCTGGTTTTGTGTTTTGGGGTTTGGTTCCCCCCCCCCCCCCCTTCTGGTTTAACTCAATAGCTCAGGCTATTAACACTGTTTTTAAATACTGAGTATGGACAATTTTATGCCAGTAAGTACTCTTACTTGAAGTGCTCTTAACCTTTTAGTCTTACCCATGTTTTCCAAAGAATTATAGTTATTGGCATGTGAAGGGAACTCCTTGAAAAAGGATTTAAAGTGACGGTGAACTGCCAAAGAGTACCAGCACAGCATGATGGTTGTTTCTCTCTCCAGCCCGCCCCCTGTCTTTTCTTCTTTGTTTTTTCTCACTCCAATTTCTAAACACAACTTTCTACTTTCAGTTTCAAAATGAGTCTTTAGCTTGCACAGCATTGCTGGCTTGAATGTAGCCATGACTACAGTAGCTATGGGTAGTGTGTACTGGTACCAGTTCTTCAGTTTCTCCAAAGATCCTGAAGCCTCTGTTGAAGATCTCCCTTTAGATCGTTTTTAAAAGATCTTTTCAGGGACAAAACCAGAAAGTTTCCTCTTTTTTTTTTTTTTTTTTCTTAAAAAAAGGAGTTCTAGGCCACCCTTTTGTCTCTTGAGAGGAGGGCACTTTACAGAGACACATCAGGCAGATAACTTTGAGGCTTCCTATTAATACCAGGCAATAGGAGCTTCCTCTCAAGGACTTGTTAGGCATCACCTTTAATACTCAAAGACACTTGGACCTAATCTTCTTAGGCCATCTGCAGAGATTCTTGGGTTGTTGATTGTATGTTCAAGAAGGAGAAAAGACTGGTTCCTTGCTGTTCCTTAGGTCATTTAGCTTTTTAGGAGTAAGTTTTGTAGCAAATCTGTTTATTGGCCTAAACTGATCTTTAAGGTGTGTGTACATACAGACTTTTGCATTGATTCTAGAACAGGCCTGGGGGTTTATTATGGTCAATCTCAGCTGGTCCTCTGTCAGATCTTACATCCTGCCTGTTATTTTCAGTCTGGAGAGTAGATTTAGAGCCTGTTATCTACGATGATCTGGCTGGCAACCATGAGCTAATATCACCCATTGAGAAACTTTTTGTTCTGACAGTGCCTGAAAGTCATATGCATAAACTGATTTGCTTAACACAAGTTCATTACTGCAGAAAATGCGTGCACACTCTGTTTCAGTTCTTCAGTTCTGCTCAGCTGGCTGCTGTCATGTTTCACTAGGTGGTTTTTGCAAGCACAGCTTGCCATCGCTGCCTTTGAATCTACCCTTTGGCTCCTGATTTCTTTGTAATGCTGTTTCCAGGCTTTAGGGTCTGGTTTTGCTGTGGCTGCTGCTTTTGTACTTGACAGACGTGCCCTGCATTCGTAGCCTGTAAAGAATGTCCATAGCCCTGCTAAATTTTCTACAAAGGCTTTCAGCCGTGTCTGCCAAGGAAACTGGTCAGTACTTCATTGAATTCAGGAAACCAGAGAGAACAACGCCTCTTCATGTTAGGACCCTAACCCTGTACTACATCACAAGTTCAGCTCATGGGGGCATGGCTTCAGAGAATGTGTTCCTGAGTTTGTGGAGGCTGCTTCTTTGACAGTCCTAATCCTCTCCCGTTCCTGGAGGTAGTTTCAGGGAAATAGCTATAAGGGAATGTTCTTTGAGTTTGAAATGTAGTATTCATGTAGCCATTTGCTTCCATGAACCTTTACAAAATCTTCTGGAGGTTCTTCATTGATGGGTGAGAGTAGGGTTCTGTGGTTCTTTACATTCAAGTACTTTTGCTCTCAGTAGCAATGATTCCTTGTGAAGTGGATTTCTTTATCTAAGTGGAAAAGTCTCCGAGGTGAGTTTAATTCTGAAGTAAGTAAACTTTATTTTTTCAGGGGAAGATGGGCATAGTTTATGTATAGAGTCTTACCTGCTTTTAAAACATGTTTTCTGATGCCACAGGGAAGAATGTCATGTTTTTAATTACAGTTTGGGCACACAAGTGATGTGTTTATATTGTCTCTGATAACAAATTGAATGGGGAAAACAAATTCATAACTCTCACTTTAAGAAAAGCAAATTGGATTAACTGATCATGTCCAGGCTTGGTTCCTAACGCGGTACACAACTGAAGTCTAGTTTAGCTTTAATTAGAACAAACAATTGTTTAAAAAGTTTACCTGATTCTTCATTGGATGCTGTTCGCCAGTATATGTTTGGGGGTTTTTATTTTCTGCTATCACTGTGCGTGGGGCTCTGAATGCAAAGGTGCTGAATACTCTGTTTATTTCATGGGCATATATTTTATTTTTGCATTCCTAGTCTGCCAGTCATATTGCTTCCAATCCAAAAGCAAGTGCAAAAATGAAAAAAGATAATATGAAATATGCCAGCTGGGCAGCTAACCAAATAAATAGAGCATACCAGGTTAGTACATCATTGTTTTATGATACTCTTAACATGATCTGTAGTTCTTTTCTGTACTTTTATCAGCTGCTGTTCTAGAGGTTAGATACAATGTGTAAATCAGCATAATTTGCTTGGAATTTTTTGTGTCCTGCTTCTGTTTGATTTCCTGGAAGCCTTAATTAATATAAGGTTGATATTTTACAGTTATTAATTACTATTATTTCCTTATTACCTTTAAACATTTTCTTCTACTAACATTAACTGAATGTACAATGGTCTAATGTTGACCTCCAAGACTCAGCTCTACAGCTAAGTGTTTTAATAAAACTTGGTATGTCTTAATTCTTGGAGTGGCTTGGTCATCTACTTCTATTTTAATTGAAAGCAAATACAAATTCTAGAATTTTACTTTCCTTCAGTTTATTCTGACCTTTCAAATTAATATTTAACGGTGTTCTTAATAATTACCTTAGTAATTGTGACTGAAGTTGGTTTCATGCTGTTTTGTAGAAAAATGCCAGTTGAATTGAGAAAATACAGACTCTGTGGGCCACAATCAAAGCTTACTGAAGTCATTAGGAGCCTTTTCAGCTATTTGAAAAGTTGTGCATAAACATCTATATTTGCTTTTGTATTATAAGCCTCTCTATTTTTTCTGTAACTGTGAATGAAAACAGGTTAAAACCTGTAAAACTCATAGGTTCTGCTGTCCGTTCATCCCAAACATAATATGTCTGACTGACTCCCTTATAGCTATTCTTAATGATCTACCGATCAAAGTTTATCTATAAGTAACCCTGAACATCAACATCATACTGTCCAGTTCTCCCCAGAACTTTTTCTGAGCAAAAATGTTGGTATTAAGTGTAAAGACTTTATATACATGTAATACTCCTTTCTCTCTCTAATATCTCAGTGTCAGGACACAATATTTAATTTTTCTCTTGCCACTGCTGTTTCACAGTTAATGCTACCAAATGGCCAGCTCCATCTATTATGGAATTAAATTAGGATTTTCTTTTATGGCCAATGCAGTTTTCGTAATACACTGTATGTCAATTCATTGCCAAGAGCGCAGCTTCTTGTGGCTGACTGTTTTTTTGATGTTTTACAACTTTGAAGTATTTTCCATTTCCCCTGATTGGCCCTGTAGCCTCTGACTGTGCTTTACGGTGAAAAATATGATATCCCTGAGGACATAATTAAGCATTTTATATTTGTGCGCCTGAATTTTTTTCCTCTGTTTTGCACTTTAAACGATTTTCTGCTTTTAGTGAATAAACCATCTATGTGCTCATGACAGTAAGGTGTGTATGAATTACCAGCTTTGTCCGATTCCCTATAAATAAGCAGGACTTCTTTGACGTCAGTTTGTCTGACATTCCTGTAAGAACAATATTGATGGACAACCCAAGTATTGCAGGATTAAAAAAAAAAAAAGGCAAAACCCTTGAAGAACAGAATACACAGTGGATTCATCATTGATAGAACAAAATAGGTTTTAAAAGATGTGTGAGCTTTGAGTGAAAGCTATTATTCCATGTTTTACATTTAATAAAATGAACTGCTCAGATTAGAGGTGTTTTGAACATGTTTTAAGTGAATATTATGACTGAAGTTTCCAGTTCACAGCACCAGCGTTAGCACTTCTGGAAACAGCCCCTTTCAGGGTGCATCAGGATGGTAGTGTAGAACCAGTGTTGTCTGTGGAATAGTGGCACAACAAGATTAAGACCTAGAAATAGGCATCTTCTGGTTCTAAATATAGTGAAAGTTTAATTATGACGGTTTGTAGTTAGTTGACTCACAGCCAGATAAGCTTGTCTTTTTTTTTATCCACATTGCTTTCTGTTAACATGACAGTATCTCTAACAAAGTATGACTTGTATTGGGGGTGGGGGTTGGGTTTAGTTTTGGGTGGGTTGGTTTTTTTAACTGTGTGGTGGGTTGACCCTGGCTGGTCACCAGGTGCCCACCAAAGCTGCTCTTATCACTCCCCTCCTTAGCTGGACAGGGGAGAGAAAAATACAGTGAGCGGCTCGTGGGTCGAGGCAGGGACAGGGAGAGATCACTCAGCAATTACTGTCACAGGCAAAACAGACTCAGGGAAATTAGTTTAATTTATTACCACTCAAATCAGACTAGTATAATGAGAAATAAAAAGAAAACTTAAAGCACCTTCCCAGGTTCAATTTCACTCCTGATTTTCTCTAGCTCCTCCCCGCCAGCGGCGCCGGGGGATGGGGAATGGGGGTTGGGGTCAGTTCATCACACATTGTCTCTGCCACCCCTTCCTCCTCAGGGGGAGGACTCCTCACACTCTTCCCCCTGCTCCAGCGTGGGGTCCCTCCCATGGGAGACAGTCCTCCATGAACTTCTCTAACATGAGTCCTTCCCTTGGGCTGCAGTTCTTCATGAACTGCTCCAGCGTGGATCCCCCATGCGGTCATGAGTCCTGCCAGAAAACCTGCTCCAGCCTGGGCTCCTCTCTCCAGGAGGTCACAAGTCCTGCCAGGAGCCTGCTCCAGTGCTGGCTTCCCACAGGTCATGGCCTCCATTGGGCATCCACCTGCTCTGGTATGGGGTCCTCCACAGGCTGCAGGTGGACAGCTGCTCCACCATTAACCTCCATGGGCTACAGGGGCACAGCCTGCCTCACCATGGTCTTCATGGGCTGCAGGGGAATCTCTGCTCTGGTGCCTGGAGCACCTCCTCCCCCTCCTTCTTCCCTGACCTTGGTGTCTGCAGGGCTGTTCCTCTCACATATTGTCACTCCTCTCACTCCAGCTGCAGTTGCTGGTGTTGCACAGGGGTTTTTCTCCCTTCTTGAATGTTACCCCAGAGGCGCTACCACCGTCGCTGATGGCTTGGCCTTGGCCAGCAGTGGGTCTTACTTGGAGCTGGCTGACATTGACTCTGTCTGACACAGGGGAAGCTTCTAGCAACTTCTCACAGAAACTACCCCTGTAGCCTCCCAGCTACTAAAGCCTTGCCACGCAGACCCAATACATACTGGAAAGTGCAGTTCCACTGTTTTCTGTGAAGCTCTTTGGGATTCAACGCTAGCATTTTTGGTTGATGCTTACCAGAACAGTTCACGTTAACACAACTAACGTATTTAAAACACATGTCATAACTTCTTTGTGACTTCATACTTTTGTGATACGTTGCATGCTTCAGCTGCTCTTTTTAGCTGTTTGGGACATAAAGTGACGAACACCATATCTGACTGGAATCATATGGGGAATTGAGCTATACAGAAAATGTAAGTGCTTGAGCTAGGATTTGGCAAGCAAGGGGCGTGAACACCCCCGTCCTCTTCACAGAAGTACCACAAGAAGCTCTAAAGACTACAGCTGGGCTGGACTGCCCCAGTCCAACCCTACTGAGCTTGTTACATGACTGCAGAAGGGTTTGGTCACTCCACTGTGTGTGTCAGAGACTTACAATGTCCAGCTGCTACAGCAAATGGAGTTTGGTGATGTAGAAGGTAGGAGTTACCCCTCTGAGTCAGAATTGATTTGTTGCTTCCTTAGAGTGTTGAGCAGTTGGAAACGGTCACCTTTTGGACCTAAGGATGAAACCTTGGTCGCTTGTGCCAGTGGAAACCCTTATAGCATTCCTCCATTAGTGGAGGGTTGTCTAGCCAGGTTCTAAGCTAGATACTTATATTATCTCTATAAATCGTCCCCACTTTCCTCGCATTATCTAAAGCACTTTGTAAAGTGTAATAAGAGCCTTAAGAGCTTGTTGAGTTCGGCATTGTCTTGTTTTATTAGTTAGACTTTCTTATACTGTTAAATGCAATTTTTCCTATAGTCATGTTCTAGAGAATAAGATGCATTTAGGATCTTGACTTGGGTGTCTAGATAAATTATATGAGTTTGTGGCTTTAATATAGAAGTTAATAAAAAGTTACTTTCGAGCAGTTGTCTTAAAGTAAGAGCTTTCCCCATTTTCAGTCTGGACTTGAACTTGAATTACCAGCAGTTTGCTCAGTAATTTTGAGAAACTGCCTTTATTTTTCCAAATTCAGCACTGGCTGTAGTTGCAATTTTTTTTTTTTATTTTATATGCAATTTACGTGAAATATTTTTACTGGTTCCCTTCATTCGATTTATTCTCGCATTCAGACAGTTTGCTTTGGCACTTGATTTTTGCTTTTCCTGTGCATTCCTGTATGAAATCAGAGGAACTTTGTAGTTTATTGTCATTTAAAGAAAACAATCTTTGGGTGTAAAAATAAAACCTTACTTTCACCGATGTTGGTTAGACTGTACAGCAGTTTCTTTACAGGAGAATATGGTGGTAATGAATAGTTGAATTAAATAATTTTCTGAAAAGTACAGACATTTGACATTCCATCTGGTTAATACATTTATTTTGATGTTAAATATGTAATCCTCCATGCTGATTAGTACTTCTCATCTGTGCCTAATCTAGGAGAAATGTAAACTTTCAAAGGAAGAAAGAAAGGTTTTGTATCTAAGGCTGCTGTGTGGAGCTGGAAATTCCTGGCTGCTAACACATGCTCTGGAAAAAAAGGCCATTATTCTCTAGGCCACTTAAATTTAATTGACTGGATTAAAAAAAAACAACTTAGTTTTAATCTTTTATTTTAGATATTAGAGAAGTACTTACTCAAAGAATTATTATAAGTTTATTATAAGCTTAGTTTTGCCTTATCACTGGGAAACTGCATTACATTGTCTCTGCGCAGACCCTGTGAAGAATGTGTATCTGTTGTGGCTGAGGACATGAGTCACAGTTACTTTAACATCGAAACAAAATATGGCTACCTAGTGTTCTTCAATTAGGTAATTGGTTTAGCATGTCCTCTGGTAGAAGCATTTCAGCAGAGGCAGGCAAGTTTGATTAATGCTCACAAAAATCTTTAATGTGATCCTACTTGTAGTAATTTTCCAGATACATGCTTCTTGGGTACATTGCTAAATTCTTCTGTGTTTGCAATCCGCATGTTATTTATGGTTGCAGAGGTGATTTTGTTACAAACCATTTGGGAAACAGAAAATTAAATCACGATTTTAAGAAATGGATTCCGGCTCAATCAGTCAAATTGCTGTGTAATGGCAGAATAGACAAAATAATTGTTCGTCAGGGCAAATTTGAAGGGATTACATTTCCAAGTATACTTGTGTTTGTTATGACGCAGAGTTTGGTTTTATTTATTCAGCTTAAAGTACACGTCAGTATCATGAAGGCATCCACTCTTGAAATTAGCAAGTAACATTTTTTAAACTAATGTCTTGTGTCAGTTTTGCTTTCAGTGTCCCTGAAGAGAAGTAAAATAAGTAAAATTCTTTGTATTTTGAAGCTTTCCTCTGTGTGCTATGTGTCTTGACAAACTTGCTTTTTTTGACCAAACTATATTCACACTTCTGTGCTTTTTATTGAAATCTCTAAGTGCTTCGAATTGAAATAATTTTTTGGTCGAGGATGTTGAGTTCTGTTTTTTCATTTGCTTGTTTTTATGAAAGGATTTGGACTCCCCAGGTATCTGCTTGGGACTAGTCTTGTGTAGTGAGAACAAAAAGGGGGTATTGTATTAAGTCAGACCCAAGCAAAAGTTACTTCTCTCACCTGGGAGAGTGTTAAGAAATCTTCAGTTTTCCGCTGAAGTTGATTACTGCAGGTCACTATGGAAACTGCACAACCTGAAGAATAGGTTTATACATACAACTGGAGTTGAAACATGGCACTTCAGTTCATCATCTGAAAATACAAAATACGAAAATAAAGTGTTTCAGTATGTCTCTTAACAATGAAGTGTTGTCACAATAACAACATTTTATTCTCCTAACTACTTAATTTCAAATAGCATTTCATTTACTATGCCAAAACTATTTTTCAGGAACTTGGTACTGATTGGGAATCCCAATGTTAGATTGTAGCCTGGGGGTCAAAAGCAGGTTAACAGGACCTGCAGCTTGTTGCTGGTGTGATATTACCTGGGTTTGATGACTTAATCTTTCTTAACAGGTCATGAAGAGTTTGCTAAATTAAGTTAATTACAAGAGAGAAGGGACACTTAATAAATCAAGGACTAACTATGCAAGACACCAGTGGTATTTGAAATAAAAAACGTTAAATTGAAAATTTATTGAGTGTTTAGGTGTTAACATTTAGGTAGAGAATAGGCTATTTTACTAGCAGCAAGTTATAGTTACTGCTTCTGTAATTTCTTTACCACACTCCCAACCCCAAAGGCAAAACTTTTTAATGCAGGTGCATTAAAAATAGTCGAGAGTTTCATTTGACTGAAGACCAACCTAGTCAATAAATCCACTGCGTTATATATGGCCGATGAGTGATGGGAATCATCAGTATAGTTAGAAAAACCCTTCTGAGGTCAGTGTGGGGTGATGAACATCTCTTGCCCTTCTACCCCTTCCTTTCCCCAACTTGGCAGCATGTGTCTTAGGGAATCTAAAGCTATACATAGTATTTATTAAGCTGTATCTTTCTTTGTTATCAAGGCAGACTTTATTTCAAATGCTCTCTGAAATTGCGGTTTTAATAGTGGGTTACCATCAAATACAAGGTCGTTATTCACAGTTACTTTGAACCATAAAATATAATTATGTGATGACTGGATTATTCTGTTGTAGATTGTCTCTGTCTCGCTATAACAAAAATAGAAAATAAGATTAGCTTAAATAACAGGTCAAGTCTTGCTGCTATTTAAATCATGAATATAATTAATTTGGATCACATAAAAATTCAAGTCTGAAATAAAAATAATGTTAAACTTTACAGAGCAAACAAAACAACAGTAAAATCTCTGTTGAGATAAATGTTATATTTCAAAGTGGAATATTAAGTTCAAGTATCAAGTTAGTGCTTGAATATTCAAATTCAGGGCAAATGAGTGAAATTAAGTTCTGTTGTAATTTTCATTACTTATTAGAGACAGGGTGATACAGCTTGTATTCTAGTAAAAATGCTGAATTTTAGTGAAACAATAAAGAGGCTGTGCTTTTAGGTTTGTAGTAATTAGAGTAAATTTTTGATGCTTAATGGTTAGAACTGTGATTTGTACAGGATCTATGCACAGAATTTCTGATCTATGACAAATGACAATCCTTTTTGTTGTTGTTTAGTTTGCAGGTCGCAGTAAGAAAGAAAGTAAATACTCTTTGAAGGCAGTGGAAGACATGTTGGAGACCCTGCAAATCACTCAGTCTTAGGTTGGCACAGAGATCCAATGCAGAATTTTCCAATTCCATGATCAACCTGTAATGACCCATGGGTTGTGTTACCCTAGTGCTGTTAAAAGTTAATTTTGTATTGATTAACATGCTATCTAAAATAATGTTTTATGAAAAGAAAAATGCCTATTTATTGCTGCTATGAGATACGTGATGAATACCCACTGAAATGAGTAACTTATCCACAAAGAAGACAGCGTTAAGAAATTGTGCTGCACATTAGTCTCTAGATTTTTGTATCTACAGTACCTGCTTTTAAGCCATAATTTGTAGAAATAAACTTGTTAAATGATTAAGAAACATGACAGTGATTTATTCGACTTGCAAATGGAATTTACAAATGTATATATGTAGACAAATAATGTATGTTAGAAATTTTTATCTTATTTGCATATTTAAGAATAAAAGCATGCTACAGATGTACACTTCCTGGTAAATATTTACGGCAAGGAGTGATTATTAATACACTTCAGTAGAGAGAAAAGTTGATGTTAATAGTTTTATTAAGGAGTTGATAGCCGGTACTGTAGAAATGGAGAAAACTTATTTGTGTACTTTGCTTCAGAGGGACTCTTGTACTGGCTTAAGGCCAAAGACATTCTTCTTTGTGGCTTTGTGGGCAAACGCTTCTGTGTCCACGTAGTTCTCCAGTCATTATATGCACGTGCACTTCTTTATTCCTTCTGTGTGTCCTTTGTTGTGCATATGTTCCACAACACGGATTTAAAAACCATCTGAATGGAGGGCTGCATGCTGGTCTGTGCTGATCTTGTACCTACGCTGTGGGTGCCCCTTCGCTGCGGTGTAAGCTACGGTATATTAGCTTCTCCACCGTAACCAAGTGTTATGGCACTGTCAGGATGAAGTAACTTGTTTGACTGCCTTGTACTTACTGGAGGATAAAAGTGTTTTGACACCATTAGCACTGAAGCATCTACCACGCTGTAAATCTATATTGTATTTGTCCTTAGGTGCTTGGTTATTTACTCAGATAACTAGTCAAACACCCTAATTCATTAATTTTGCAGTTCTGACCATTCTGGATGTTGTTCAGATGTGCAGTACGGCAATTCAGTCGCACAGCTAACATCTCATTTATTACAGTTTCAGTAAGTCTGCATAACAGCAGCAACATGCCCATGACAAATATTGCAATGTCACTTGCATGGCTGTTGCCACCGTCTGCACTGGTTTGAGTTTCAGATTTTATACTGCCTATCCTACATAGATGAGTAGGTTAAAGGCTATGTATTAAAATGTCCTTTTCATGACCCTGAACTCGATGTGATAAAACAAAACTGAGCTCCTGATTAAAAACAAAGCAGCGACAAAAACTTCCCCTGTGAGTTCAAAGCCTGAGAATGTATGTGACTGAACTGGTTGTTGCATGAGACCGTGCCTTTAAGAAACGTGTAAGATCTCGTTCCCATTATCCATGAAGTAGGATGGGATATGATAGTGTGACAGGATGGCTGCTATGTCGTGAGAACTAACTGTATGTGGAATCTTAAATTAACTTAATTCTGTACTGTTGAAATATAAAACTGCAAATACTGCATAGCGTTATATTAAATCACCCAATTCTAACTTGGGGAAATAGTGCAGATCCTTTTATAATAGTAGTTCATGAAGTGGCCTCAGAACAGTATTTGCAGATAGATTATGTATGTTCCAGGTGGAAAACCAAGAAAATACCATAGGTGAATCTGTGTATTTCTGTTCAGATTTATAGTCTTTTTACTGTATGAGTGTGCCATCTAGAGTTTTAAACCATCGGTCTTTTTTTATTTTACCTATATCTCAAATAACTTGGCTGTATTCTAAAATTACAAATGGTGGGAAGCTGTACTGTAGACTAAAATTACTTAGCGGTGCTTAACATTTACCTCCAAGGTATTAAACAGCAGTGCAGTATTCGTGTGCAGCAGGCATCTGTGCTGCTGGCAGGTGTTGTATGTAACATTTTATTCAGAGGCAACTTTTAACATAACAATGTCAGACTTGGGCGTATAGTGTATCAGTTTCTCTGTAAGGAATTTTGTTCTGTTTCTTGTTTTCAGTGATTTGATGACAAATTTCATCTCGTTTGTCTGCTTAGAACCTTCTAGTTTTCACTACTGTTGAGCATCTTTTTTAAATTACTCTTTAGCACTCAAGAGTTGTGCTTCTAGTTGGCATAATTCCCACATGGTAGAGCTTACAAATTGACCGAGCAAATATTTCTGACAAATCTGTATTTACTTCAAAGATAAATTACTCCTATGAAAATACATGGGCAGTCTTTGATAGAACTCTTGAATTGTGGCAATGGAAATTCAGGGGGTTTTCCTTATTCAAATGAAAAAAAAAATTTAAAATACTGTGCCTGCAGGGGAAGTGCTTGTATGAAATGCCCTGCAGTCTCAGCAAGCAAAGGGTACAGAAGAGAAGCTGTGATACAATGTGATCTTTATAAAATTATTTTTCCAGTTCTAGTAAATGATTTTGTAATATGTCACTGACGCTGTCTTGCATTGAAGAATAGTTTTTCAAAGAATGGGGTTACTTAGTTAACAAATGAACTTGATTATGTTCTGTATTGTGCTCTGACAGTGACAAATGCTACACAAAAATATTATAATTCCCAAAATAAAAGGCTGTGTTTTTATATTTTTTCAGTCAACAGCAAACACTTGAGACCTTTGCAATGCCAAACTGTGTAGCTATAACTCGTGTCTTTATTTTTCGCAGTCGTAATTTGATAATATGCTTGATAGGGAGAGCTTAGTGTTACCTGTTGAGGTAAGGGTCATTGAAGAGCCAGCAAAACCTCCGCTTCTGCCTTGTAACACAAGTTACTGGTGACTTCTTAAAAACCTTTTTCCAAATGTTACACGTTTCATATTCTGTAGTTTCAAAAAGCACATCTTGTTTAGAATATATCCCTAAATCTCTTCAGTTCAGTGCCCAGAATATCTTGCAGTTGCTATTGGAAACTCTGTTATTAGTCAATGGAGGACTTCCTCTTGGCAGCGCTGTATTTGTGATGGCATCCGTGTTTGCTAGTCGCTGCATTTACAATGGAACTTGTATTTCAGCCAGCTTTAGAAGGGAGGGGAAAAGGAAAGCAAATTAAACTTGACTTACTGGCATGGACTTGTTAGCTTCTTGTTACTTGCATCCTCATCTTCCAAGAACACCAACTGTAGCTGTAGTCAGGTTTGCAATAATAATTCTTCTTGTAACTCAAGAGCTTCCATATATTCAGCCCTTAAACCAACACCCATCAAAATCTAAACCATACAGATTCCAGTGAAACAGTGCTGCGCAGTGCGCACGTATGCCGGTGTGCAGGGAAAGGACAGTTCTGCCACCCTCCCTCGAGTTGGTGTCGGAGTGGAGGAGCATTAGATCAGTTCTTGAATGTGGTTTGTCTAGAAGACCAGTACTGGTTAGTATATCTCAGAATACTGCTCGTTTCTTGCAGGGCTCGGTGCATGTACAGAATTTTAGGACTAGCTATTGCTTAACTACAGCTACTTGAGTCTACATGGAGAATAAAGTATTTAGTCATTAGTCTTATCTGGAATGACTCTGCACCCCTGGAGTTCAGTATCCTCTTGATCGGTACCAGCTAGAAGTTGGATTCAACCCAGAGACTAGTTTTTAGAAATAAATGGTCGTTATTCTACCTGTCTCTTAAAAAAAAACACCACCCCAAAAACCCCTGAGCACCACCCCAGAAAAAAGCAAACAAAAAAAAACCCAAACCCGCAAAAGCCACCTCTGGTAGAGAAAGTTGGTTTTCAGCTACTAGATGTGAAATGGAAAACCTTTATCAGTGCACTTCATAGGTGAATTTATTTTGTTCTGTGATGAGGAAATCCCCTGTATAAAGCAGTGCAATCCTTTTAATGCTTGTCTAGAAGGAAGAAGGGCTGGAGAGCAGCACAAGGGTCTCTTCAACCCATATGCCATGGCAGGATTTCCTATGGCAAGCGGCAAAGATAAGGTCATTCATCTGCACTTAGGCTCCCGGAGGCGAGCGCCCCTGGTGAGCAGGCACCATTGCAACAGAAAAGGGCTCAATAAGACGGGACCAGCACGGTCCCGAGCCCACAGAGTAGGTGCTCGGGTAAGCGTGCTGAGAGACCCAGTGCAGTGCGCCAGCCTCCACCCAGCTGTTGGTAGGGCTGCACATCGACATGAATCTGCCTCCAGGTTTGTGCCCCTACTAGGGACTGTCCTCTGGGTTTTACTTTTCTCCCCTTGGCCTCTGCAGAGCCAGGAGAGAATCTTACAGAAGATTCCTGCTGATGCGGTACCCTACCAGTTTCAGTGGGGCCAGGCGTGGAGGTGAGGGTACGGGTGGATAGGTTTGCTGGATTGATCCTGGATGTGTAAGGGCTTTGTACGTCCTCAGCTTCAGGGCACTCCATTACCAGTGCACACCTAAAGGTCAGCGTATAAGCCTTTGCCTCGGACTGAAAGGGCATCAGACAGCAGATCTGTCCTGTGACACATCTGCGGTCTGCTTAGCTCCTGTAAGTGGGTGGCTTTTGTCTATGCTGAACAAGATGCAAATGTATAGAAAGACCTAGTACTCGTGGTGTCATGGTGAGCTCAGTTTAGTTCTCGCAGTCAAGGGGCCTCTGTGTGCTTGTGTGAAAGGGCACAGAGTGAATAACTTGGGGAAAACACTTCCAGAAGGGAGATCCTTTACCCAAGGTTAAAAGGGATGGCTGGAGGGAAGAAGGGCCACCTTTTCAGCTTGCCTGAGTCAGCATAGGTCCAGTAGTTCTCTTCGCTGTAGAGGATGATAAAATCTGCTGCTTTTGCATTGCACAAATAATGAGGGGTGTAGGGCAGTGTTTAAAAAAAAACCTGAAATTGCAGTACAAAAATATTTTTCTCCTCACCCCTGTGTATTTTAACTGTTTTCAGTGTGACCTTCTGATGCTAGAGCTCCTCATGCCGACTGGCTAGCACCTAGGCATCTGCCGCAGGTACCAGTGAAGAAAGATGCATTTAGAGTGGCTGCTCACATGGGAGAGGTTCCTGATGGACATCCATCATAGCAGTATTTGTCCCTCAGACAGTGCTTGCTTAAATAAGGTTCCTTTTAGGATCAAGGCTGATTTTCCCTAGAGAGTGAAGGATCTTTTCCCAAATTTACCCAGTTTTTCTGCAGTGAGCTTTTTGCTTTTAGATATGGTATTTGGAAGTGAAACTTTAAACCAGGCAGACATAATTCACCCGGGAAGAGACTGCAAAAATCACCACTGAGGCGGTTTCAAAAAAAGTGAGCAGCAAGTAAAACTAACCATTACTTCTGTTTATGTAGGTAATTGAGCTTGATACAGTGGTGTGTCTGACAAGTTGGTTTATGTTTTTTATTCCATTAAATACAGATACGACACTCAAAGCTGTCACTGGCCGTTGGAGAATATTTGTTTCAGTTTAGACTTCAGAAGTCGTCTAAATGTGGATAGATCACGATGTGGGCAGCAGCATAAGAAAACTGCCCAGTAAACCGGTGTCTGTTTCCCTGGACAGTTGTTGCAGTTCATTCTGTTTAAGTTGGAATCAAAAATGAAAACCATGAAAAATTAATAAGTCGATTAAAAGTCAATAGCTGATATGTCCTTTTCATTCTGTAATCATCCTTGATACTCCTTTGCCATTTTTTTATTGAATGATTATGACATGGACTGCTTGGGCATTATTAGCAGGCTTCATTGTAAGCTGGAAATACATTCGAGAGATTCAAAGGGAGGATGAAAATTCTGAAAAACCTGTAAATATCTTGGTCTTTCTGACTGCAATTGAGATAAATTGTATATAAAACGAACACAGAATTTCTGTTTTAAACATATCAATAAAATTTAGTGACATGTAACAATATTATAATTGTAGCCATGCCAAGCTTTTTGATCAAAACTTCCCAGAAATGGGATGTCTGTAGGGAGCCAAAAGCTCTAATAAGCTTTTAAGTAAACTTTGATTTAGTTAAGCGTAGGCACTGCCTGGACTGAGAAAGGAGCCTTCGCTAATACAGATAATTTACTCCTCTTGGGAAGCTCCCATATTCAGGTAATTTTGGGCCTGATTTGCTGTATGAAAGAAACAGCTACACCTATTACCAGAGTAGTTTCGAAGGACATCAAGGCTTTTCCACATACAAACCAGCTTCTCGGTAAAGCAGAGATGTAGAGGCGGCCGTTTGGGAGCAAACCTGGAGTAAATCGATACGTGGTACCATTGCTTTGGGAGGGGATTGGATGAAGGAGCCTAGCGAGAGATTTATGTCTGTTTTTCCTTAGGCTCTTTTTTTAATGTAAAGTTTGCTGAAGAAAAAGCCCTCTGCGAAGAAAGTTAATTTAGGTTGGCTGCTCTCTGTGTTTCAGCTGTCTAACCGCGAGTTTTGGGGGTAGGAGCCTAAGGGGCTGGTGGAGGTTGGCGCAAGCAGCAGTGTCTTACGTGGGTTCTGGGCTGAGAGCACCTGGGCCCTCTCTGCCACAGCGGTAGGGCCTGTTACGCAGCTCGGACATCGATTTTTAGGGCTACAACTCGTGTCCTTTCTCATGTCCTTTCAATGCCCAGCTATTGTATTCAATCTTTGGAATGCCTGAATAATATGAATAGTGCTTTTTAAAAAATTAGAGTGATTTGCCTGTTCAGAGGGGATCAATGATCCGGTTTATTCCCTCCAGCTCTAGGCAGCACACACATGAATATTTTGTTTAAAATGAGCTCCTGGGCCCTACTCCTGGATTGCTACTTAGGCAGCAAAATAAGGGATGGAATTCTGCAAGAATCGGCTCCCATTTGGCCTTGCTGGCACTTTTTTGATTCCAAATTTTTTTGAAAATCAGACTTAGATGTGGATTTGATTCTTAAATTTAGGCATCGACTTTTTTTTTTTTTTTTAAGTCCTTCATTTGCCAGACTCCTGAGCGGAAGCAGAATAGACAGTTGTCTGAATCGCCCTGGCTGTGTATTTGTAAGCGACTGAAAAGTGCCTTTTCATATATGGCCATCTATGTGTAAAGTCACAGGAAGAAAGCAACAAATATGACTGCTGACTAATGCAGTAAAAACAACATTTTAAACAAAATCAATGCAAGAAAGGCTGCAGAGGCTGGAAGTGGTAGAAATTAATGAGGTAGAAGGTCTATTTGAAACAAAGATGTGAGAAAGCTTGTGCTCTGCTGGGCTCTGGACCCATGTGGTCTTTTTTTCTTCATGCTCCATCCGTTCCTGCAGTCTCTCGCCTGTTACCTCCCACCAGTTACATCTTTTGCGGTGGCTCTCTGGGGCAGGGTTTCTGTCTGTGTGCTGTGGCCAACCGTGACATGCATGGGAACGGAGGGATGACGTCTGGTCACGCCAGGGTGGTGGCTTCTCTGTTGTTTTGTCCTGTTTCCTCTTCAGTGGTGGGTGAGAACTGCGGGTGTGTTCTTTGGCAGTGAAGAAAAAATACCAGAAGGTTGCCAGATATTGGCTGTGTTCACCAATTTCTGGTCACTTCAGGTAAATGAAACAGAAGAGCAGAAGGTGTCAGGAGGATGTCTGTCTGCAGTCAGGTCCCCAGAGATCTGAAGAAAGCTGGGGAACCAACTCTTCAGTGCCCTTTGCGGGTGGGAGGGAGGGGAGGACAAACGCTGTGAATGAAGAAGGCTATTTACATGGGAAGTGATATTACTGAGGACTGGCCAGAATGCAAGAATTTTGTTTTACAATAAAATTGAGGTTTGACTTCTGGTTTTGTTCCATATTAGAAAAAACCGGAAACCTTTTCACTGATGAAACACCGTGCCCACAGGGTTGAATACACATTGGATTACCAGTAACCTTGTGACTGAGTCACTTCCCTGGGCTGTAAGAGATCGAGGTTTAAGTTGTCTACCTGATTAGGAGGCAGATTTTGAACTTGAGTTTCTCATATTCCCGGCAAGTGACCTAACCATCAGGTTGCTGAGTCAGTCTCTGGCCCACGGATGGTTGGAAAATGCAAGAATTCAATAGGAGAGATTGGCCAATTAGCTTTCATAGGTTGGGTTTCTCTCTCACTAAAATTCCCTAAAATAAACCCAACCCTGAGAAAGCTCTGGTGAAACAAATGCTTTTTTGTGGAAAGTGTTTGGCTTTTATGGGTCCTAATGACTAAACTATTAATTGTGATTTTTCACAACCAGGACACGGACTTTACCATTTATTTACTATCCAGTGGCACCAAGGCATTAAAAATAATCAAGTAGCTTACATCTTTTTCAGCTGAGAAATCTGAACTCTACAGGAATAAGAAAACACGAATCCACTCTCAGTGCTTGCTCCTTTTGTTTGTTTGCTAACGCACTTTGTATTGCGTGGATGGGAATGGTTTCTCTGAGCTTCGAGGCAGCTCAGGACACCGGGCAACGCAGGCAGCTGCACACAATAGGGGATTTTACAGAGCTTTGCCTGTGTCTGAAAAGGTGAAGGTGAGCTGTGAGAGCAGCCTGTTGGCCTTCTCTGTGCACAGCTTTCCGTTCCAACAGAATCTAGCGAAGGAAAGGGAGGGTTTGCGTGTGGGTTTGGGCAGCTCTGACCCTATAGCCTTCCCCCTCCTCCTTCCTAGCTCACCGTAAGAGCAGCTGCTCATCCTGGACACCTTCTTTTCCTCTCCGGAAGAAGAGACAACTCCTGAGCTGTGGCTGCTCTTGGGAGGAGGCATGAGGAGAAGCATCACTTCTTTTTTTCAGAGTAGAGTCAAGGTGGAGGCAGGAGTGAGTTGTGGCTGGTGAAATGCAGCTCATGCACAACCAGTTTTGTCCTGAAGAGCGAGTGAAGGAGAGAGCCCCAGGTGAAAATCTGAGAGAAGGCAGTATGGACTGAGCTACCTACAGGGACCAAAATCATCCCAGTTTCCTCAAGTGCAGATAAACCAGGTGAAGAAACGTTTGAAATCTTTGCTGTCTCTGCAGGGCCCAGTTCCCAGCTTTATCCACTAATGGTCACCCAAGAAAGTCACTGCAGTTGTGGACAGTTGCAGGGGCAGGCTGCAGCTCAGGTAATAGCAATGAAAAAAGGGAGAAGCCAGGAAATATGTTGGCCTCACAGAGATTTCTTTTTAAGGAGGAGCACAGAGAAAAAACTTAGATTATTTTGGTGGTTCTGATAATTTAAGTTCTGTATTGTGTAAACAATACGTGGAAAATTACTTCTAAGGAGCACAAAGTTAGAGAAAGGTGAGAAGAGAGGCCGTTGCTTCTGTACGAGTCAGTGGGAGCTGGAGACATGGGCCAGCCTAGTGAGTCTTCCTTCTCTTGGCAGTTTGAAAGGAGAAGAAATATCGCTTCGACACTTTGCCTTTCTTTCATGAAGAACTTCATATATCAGCAAAATACTGAAGTGGTAACTGAGCTTGAATAAACTGAATTATCCTTCGGGCATATGGATGCATATTCACTTCTTCACAACCAATCAACTTAGTTCCTTGCTTCCAGTACTCTCACTTGGCTCAGGGGGCAAACACAGGTATCGTGTGCTGGTAAGGAAGACCCGTGCCACTTCAGCAGCCACAGATCTTAAAACATTTGTTTATTTTTCTTACCTGCTTACGGATGGTGGATTTTGGGGTTTGTATATGATTATAGCTGGGTTGAGTTTTCCTTATTATGCTGATAGTTGTGTTATAGCGACGCGTCTTATCTCCCAAGTCACCCAGACGGTGGGGTTATTACTTCCCCCCCCCCCCCCCCTTAAGTAGTTTAAAATCTCTGATGAAATCTGTATGCAGAAAGTAGGTAAGTTTGCTGGAAATTGTCTCCGAGTAATTATTTTTCCCCATGTGGAGTGGAAGGGGAGTTACTCAATCTTCTACAATGAGAGAAGTCTTGCTGAAATGTGGGCAAAGGTATAGTTTTGTGACTAGCATGAAGCAGCTTCCCACTTTGTGAGTTTTGTTATTGACTTGGCTCTGCATTGTGATGCAATTCAGTAATTTAGGCATTTCTGCTTCAGATGTCTCAAATGTTAAATAGGATCAATGGAATCTGTTGTGCCCAAAAAAATCACTGCTCATAGGTGTTGCCATGAAATTAATACAGCGCTTATCAGTTTTATCCTGCTTAACTTCGTAAATATTATATTACTAGCTGGCTGATCAACCAGCTACATCTGTCTGGGGAAAGAAGTGATTTCTGTGTCCAGTCATTTCTCACAGGTAACAAGAAATTTATGTCACGTGTGTCACCCCAGTCAGTGCTCCGGGTGACAGGAAAGTGTAAGGTAAATTTGGCAGAATTCTTGTACATTTTATACAGGGTCCAGATGTTTTAAGTATTCTATGCATTTTTTAAAAAAATGGTTGTTTAATATTTGAGGTGGTTATTAATTTTTTTTCTCAAACTGAACTTTATTATGTATAGTTAAATGGATATAAGTTAGCATGTCGTGCTAACCTAAAACTTTCATTAATGATTCATGTTTTATTTTCCATACATGTCAAGAGCTTTTGATCCTGTAGTCTTCATTGAGTTTATAAAGGATAATCTGCCATCTAGATTAAGAAATGTAACTGAAATAAGTTGCATGCAGAATTTTTGTATGATCAACTGCAGAATGATCACAGAGTAAAGGAATTTGGTATAAAGTATAAAAAGTGCTTGAAGGACAAAAGGAGAAGTGTTCCTGAATGTTAGAGGGGTGGCGGCTAATCCTCAGACAGATTATTCTATATACTGGGAGTCGGATTCAGCGCTGATTTAACTCAGCAGGAGGTTTTATTTTCATCTAAACGTGAATTTGGTGTTGTGAGTTTTAGGTCAATGATGATATTCTGTTAAAATACTAATTTGATTTTATAAATCTATTTTAGACCATTTTCATTTATAACCATGGTTTTCTATATATTGAAAGTGCCGTGTTGCCAAGTACCTTGCAATGAATCACACATGTAACAATTCAAGTGTTCAAGACAAAATAAGAAACTGATTCAAAATTTTCTCTTATTTTTACACTATTTTTCCATCACAAGTCTGGAAAGTAAGCGACTGAATTTTTTTAATTATCATTAGGCAGCTCTGGTGTAATTTATGTTAAGAGGTTTTGGCCTGTTTATGTGTGCTGGAATTTGCCAAAATTAGTAATGCGATATTCCATCTTTAGCAAGCCTATAGAACAATAAATAATGACACATGAATGTATATGAGTGTTGTTAGTTTAATTTTTTTTTGTGGTGTTCATGAAATGCAACGATCTTCCAACCCAAATTCTGCAGTATTAGGCAGCAAGTTGTACTCTGAACTAAACCAGATGCTGATCAGCTCTGTTCCTATTATCGACTTGGGGCAGAGATGGTAACCAGACCTTATTTGCAATGTTAACATTTGGAACAGATTAACAGCAGTTAGGCTGAAATGAGAAACCTCCACTTTACTGAAAAGGTTCAAAACATGTAGTGCTGTAAAAATCAGGACGTCTGTAGTATGTTAGATAGGAATAAATAAGTTAACTGTAGGCCACACTTTCCCCTTTGCAGGATGTGTTGTTTCCAGTTTATGAGTGGCTTTTTGAAAGGACATGTTTATGAGGTATAGTGAGGTTTAAGTCCTGATTAACCATCTACTTGATGAGGTATAGTATATCCGAACTGGCCGTGCTTGTTCATTGTGAGAGAGCCCTCCCCAGAGCCAGGCTGTACAGAAGATTTTTGTCTGGGGGACACATCCCACATGTGCTCCTAGAGCTTGGAGGCCCAGGATGCTTTTGAATGCCAGCCTTCTGCTACATTCAAAAGCAAACCCAATGAGGAACGTGCCCCAGAGGTGCCCGGCAGAGTACGTGGAACACACGATGGCCCGCACACTGCACGCTGGGCTGGAGACGTTTCTCTGCCTCCTGGTATCTCAGAGGATTCACTGGGAACTGGGAGGGTTCAGTGGGAGTGGAGCGAAGCCCTAATGCCTGTTAGACTAAGAATGGGCTAAGCCTCATCACCTGTTTGTGAGGGCTGCAACCATAAACTTCTACAATGCGTTATTTCTGGTGCTGTATCACCTTCCTCCTCGTATCCTATGCTTTTTTATTGGGAATATTGCTTTAGCAGAAATTGAATAGCAGGCTTCAAGTCTAAGGAGAGAGTCTTTCTGCAGGAGTCATTCAGAGATGTTGCTGGGTTCTCATTGTGTCACCTGCTCTGTGGTTTTTCCATGCGACTAGTTTGAAAACTAGTTCAGGTTGGCAGAGAATAAAAGTTTCTGAAAACTCACATGCAAGGCTTCTATTTAAATATAGTTCTTAACCACTGTATGTATGGATGTTGAGAGAGATGAAGCTAGGACATTCATTACCCTGGTGGTCCAGTCAAATTTTTCCTGTAGGAGCCAGGTCAGCCAAGGAAATCACCAACCACAGCTGCACACACAGGGAGCTACACTGGGCAAAGAACCAACAGCAAGGTGCTTCGTCCGTGGGCGGAGGCTGTCGCGGTGGTGCTGAGTGCTCGCCACAGTAAGCTAAATGGGAAATCAAACCTAATCCGCTGTGATTGTATCGGGTAAACTACCGCATAGACTTCAGTTCAGTTTATGCTGACTTGAAACAGGTTTTGGTTAAGCGTATAGTGTGGCTGGAGGCATGTACTGGAGCGGTAGCTGCGGTTTGGCTATGGTGAGTTGTTACATGTGAGTGCAACTTCCTACAAGTGAAAGTTATAATCCTTGTAGGGAGCAGCAAAAGCCACTCCTGTGTTTTGGGAAGGGGCAAATTCATAATGATGTACTGCTCTGGCCAGGTGACCAACCAAGAAGAATGGGTTTGTTCTCTGCAGGAGGGTGAGAGGAGCCAAGGTGAGGCCAGGCAGAGCAACGACAGCACTGGGGTGAGGAGCACTGTCAGGAAGGTAGCTAGGAAAGACACCAAGACATGGAAACATTTACTCCATGGAAGCTGGTTAGAGATATGATCTAAAATATCTAAAGGGATCCTGGAAGCATGGGATGACTGCTGGTCTGTAACGCTGTGTCCACGTGCGGCAGGTACACGCTGGCGTACGCATTGACCCACGCTCCTGACGTTCAGTCACAAAAGAGAGTTGCCTTCTATCTTTGAGCAAGGGCTTGCTTGCGTCCACCCAGCATGGATGTGAGGCAAGTTTGTGAGTGCGTTCAGGCATGCCTTGGATGTAGTTCTGTAGAAATAGGCTTTGTATTTTTCCCTCCGGTAGCCCACAGCTGCAGCTTACAGCTCCTGAGTGAATCCACTTACAGGTCACTCTGGGATGTGGTTTTATGTCATTATTTTTACTCCTTCCAAAATTTATTATAGAAAGTATGTTTGCCTTTTACTTAACCTTCTAGGCCTTATGAAAATTCGGGCCTTATGGAAATTGATCAAGCTTTTCTTGAATTACACCCTGACTGTGGTGTTACTTAGAAGCTGGTCTGAATTTCAGGTTGCAGCTGGACCTCCTCCATGCTCCCTGTATTTCAAATCAGGAAGAATATTTTCAGATGGAGAAGAAAAGCTGTGAATACTTTGCAAGTAATAGTATTTTCCATGTAAAAGTGAAAAAGTAGTGAAGTAATAAGCTGTTAGTATTTTAAAGCATGACCTTCTTTTAGATGGTGTATATGGCGAGCTCAAAGGAGGGATGAATTTTTTCCCCCAGGTAAGATCCCATCTCAGAGGAGGCTTGGAGCAAAGCCGCTTACAGCACTGGCACCGAAGAAATAGGCAGGCGGGCAGCACTGAGGTGTGGTGGACGTAGCTGTCTCTGCTCAAGGAAGATTTTGATCTGAGACTGAATTCAGAGTATCCAGCATAAGTCAACGGTGCAAGATGGGGAAGCAAGAGCATAATGTTAACAAATAGTCTGCGGCTCAGCATGGCACTACACACTGCTACGTGGTGTGCTCTTAATATCCCGTACACCGAAATGGCTGCAGCCATTTCATAAAGCAGGAGCATTGCTTCAAGCAAGCGAGGCAGAGTTTTGAAGAGACAACCTGAAGCGACACTTGCACGGAAAGTTTTGTGTGTTTAGGCTTTCACATTTTCAGTCCTCACCTCCGCATTTCTTCATCTCTGGGCCAGACAGTGGGTATAAGGTGCCGCTGCTTGGCTATCATTTCAGCATCTGCCAGACCCGTTACCAAGGCTCTTTCCTTGATAGGGACATTATTGCTCATGCTTTACCCTGGCCACTTGAAAAGTTTTGCTGGGCAGTGGCGTATTTTCATAGGCAGTCTTCTCCTCTGAAGACAAAATCATACCATTTCTAGCTCCTGCATTTTAACTTCTCCCTGCTTTACTTTTGCAGTGAGCATTCCTTTTGTAAAGAGTTCCTTAACCCTTTGTAAGCCCTTTTTTAATCAAAACCATTGCTGTTAAAGGTCCGTTTTGCCTATTGTAAGAAATCTACTCTATTGGAATTAGTGACTGAGTTTTAATTATGGAGCTGATACGCTGTAAAATCTCAGTCACAGTTTGAAACAGATTTAGATTTAAAACCAGCAAAAATGTAATTGTGGGATAAAAACTGGCGATGTTTGCAGCCTAGGAATTATGTTTCAGACTTTGGAAGGAAAATGGTTTGGCTTGTTTTTTTCCACTTTCAGGAACATTATTATTTGCTGACTTAATGGTTTCAGATGCTGTTAAATTAAAAAAATATTTCTGGAGTAAGTGTATTTTGCAGGTGCTTTGTCCTGGGGTGTCTCTCAGAGGTTTACAGTATGACTATTTGTGAAAGCAACAGGTCACAAACCTTCACAAAGCGGCTTCCAGCCAGCCGGGAGCGAGCAGCCGTGGTTGCTGGTGTGCATGTGTACAGCTGCCCTCGCAGGGTGTCTCCATCCTGCCCGGCCCAGTGTTCTGCCTTGCTGGGTGAGCGGCTGCAGCAGGTGACGGCATGCAGCGATTCCTTTGGAAAAAATTATGTTGTATTTCATGCAAAGCAGAAGAAAAAAGATTAAGCTCCTGCAGTCTCAAGGACAAATGACTCGGCACATTGCACATATGCAGCCCAATCTTAACTGAAGTATTGGCTGGGCTTTATTACTACAGCTGGAACTTAGCTGGGCACCCAAACCAGTGGGTAACTGGGAGAGGCTGCTCTCGGCAACAGCCTGTGGGCCTCTCAGGAGATGAGTAAGAGAGAACATTTTACATATTGTAGGATTAAAAAGAAAAAAAAAGAGTTGTTACTGCCTCAGACTTTTTATATTTTCATATATATATAACACAATATATTATTGTTGCTGTCTCAGGCATGCATTTAGGTCAGCTATGAGCTTCATTAAAAAGAAAAAGCATCCTTTTCATGGTGATTCAAACAAAGAGGAAACTCCCTCCCCCTTCCCTTTCCCTCTCTCCCCAAATGAAGAGGCAGAGGCCTCCGTGTGAGCCGCGCTGAAAATGGTTGAAACACAGAAATTCAGTGGAGGGAAGAGCTCCTCTGTCAGAGACCACCAATGGTTTTCCTGTCACTCCACTCCATCTTGGTACAGACAGGGCAAATTTGATTTAAATTTGACTAATTAACGAGGCACATTGCAACTGCCCCCATTAAAAAAGCCCCCGAACCTACCACTCAGTCACGTGCTCTGAAGTTTCAGCAAATGTAGCTGCGAGGTGGAAGCTATCTTGGAAAGCTGAGGTCTAGGCTATCCCTTACCTCTGCCTACGTCTTGTAGTCACTCCCAGGAACAACTGACTCTCCTTGAGGAATGTTAATTCTGACCATACACACATCTGAATTGACCCAGGTAAATAACTTCTTTTAAGAACGTGATTGCTTTTCTGCCTTTTATTTGACTGTGAAAAGATAAGATAGGGTTTTTTCAAGATACATTTTTTTTGCCGTCCAAATCTTTTGTCTCACCACGTTTTTTCTCACCAGAAATTTGCGTTTCAAACCGCAGAAAATTATTATTGATGTTTTTGTTGAAATCATGAAAATGTCATTTAGGTGGTATTTTTTCAAAAAATTTATGACTGGTGGCACATACTTTAATTTCTCTCATTTAAGTTCTTTAATTTTTTAGATGCATCTTTTTTCTTCCCTCCACCTCTTTCCAAATGGAGAAACCTTCTCAGGGAATTTTCCTTAAGCCAAGTCAGATGCTCTTGCCTGCCTACACAGTATGATTGCAGAGAAGATCAGAGGTGCCGGATCGCAAAGGCACTCTGTGGACATGCGTCGTGACACCTGTCCCATCCCAGGGGCATTTCTATTTCAGACAGCGTGCAACAGGGAAGCGCGACAAACACCAGGAGAGAGGAAAGGAGAGCAGGCTGACGGTGATGAACACACGAGTGGTATCGGCCATTGTTTCCAAGAGTGATCGTAATCACTTGGGAGCTGATTTGCTTTTGTTTTTGGAAAATGCTCAGATACACATCTCAGCACTGGAGCTGGCCAGAAACAGATGGTGATAAACTTTAGCTTCCACTGCCTTTCTTCCACCATTGCCAGCTGTCCCCACGGTATAGCGCATGTCCGGGCAGGGGTTGAGAGAGCATCTCTTTCCCCTGGCTACTGCTCTAATCTATAGGAAGGAGGTTTTATGGATTCACAGGAGAAAGCCCTGTTGTGTTTCAGCACTGATATGGAGAAAAGGACTGAGACAACTTATGTCAGACGTTACTTGGACACTATAATGTACAGAAGAGTCTTTCTTATCTGAAAACTTAGAGTAAAAATATAGCTGTTTAAATTCAGCAACGACTAGATTGATATATGTTAGCACTTCATGCCGTGTTAACAGTTCTGAAGTCATCTATATATCATCTGTGTCGGTAACATCCTGGGGCTGGACCAGGCTCTTAGAACTGTTTTGTGGTTGTTTTTTTTAAACTTGTTAAACATGAAAGAGAGGCAGAAGAAATGCTAGTCAAAGATGAAGGTTTTACAAGTATTTCTTATTAACTTGATGTACAATATATTCTTTACAGCGTAACTGGAATGTCTTTGCACGTATTCCAGCATGGATGTACCCAGCTTTGAGACGAGAACAGTGCTTTTCCAAATAACATACAACTAACTTGCTGCCAACTTTACGTACAGCCTTTAGTCAGAGATGTATGTCATTTCTATTTTACAGCTGTCCAGACACACTTTTAAAAAACCTAAGCCCTATACACCAGATGTTTCTTAGTCCGGTGTGGTCTACCTTGGAGCCATTCCAAACCTGCCTGCATATAATTTTCATGTCCCAACAGCCCTGCAGTGCTAGAAGATAAAAACTGGCCATAACTATACCCTTTCATATTACTCAGAGCTCAGTTTAATTATCTGAAACACTACCAGATAAATAGTTCAATCAGAAGAATTCCACCTTAACGTTAACTACTACCACATCCTTTTTTTTTTTTTTCTAATTTCAGGCAGGTTTTGAGTTACTAGCTCTGAAGTCTGCAAAGTTCCAATCAATGATTAATATAACTATCTAAAGAGGGTTTTTCCTTAAATTGTGAATAATGGAGTGTGTTTATATGGCCTTATTGGGAAAGGCACTCCACAAATTTATATGATTTAGTCTTATGTATAGATGGGTGGGGTATGTGTTTGTGACTTGAACTTGATATTTTAAAATCTCATGCCTTTGATTTTAAATAGGGTCACCTCCAGGAAAAATGGGATTTACAGAGCTGCTAAGCAACCAGTAGTTCTGACTGCACCCTCTCAAGAAACCACATTTTTTCCGTCAGCAGCATTTAAGCTTTGCTTATGGTCAAGTGAATGCTTAGGTGCTTCATTGAAGAAGATGTCAGTAACCCAAAGACAGTTTTAAATCAGTGCATTCGGTGCCTGTAAAGTCCCTTTCAGAGACCCTGTTCTGACTGTAGCCTAACTCTGAAGAGGTATTTAGGTTCTAGCCCTCCTTGAATAGCTTTGTGGACCTGAGCCCCTATCCTGAAAGCACAAGGGCTAGAAATACTCTGAAGTTATGTGGAGAATCCCACTTTATTTGGACAGTGTTTTCAACATGCCCATTATTAACTCATATTACATCTGTGTTTCAATAGAAAAATATAAAAACACTTAGCAGTTTGTTTGTTTTGTAGTCATGCTGATTTTCTTACTATTTACCTTTCTTGGTGTATTAGTTTTCTGCATATATTGGCTGTGATAAATTTGTCTCACTTGTCTTTGATGACATTTTTTGTTTGCATTACAAAACTGTTCCTTTGGTTTTGGAGCAGAAAAGTGTTCAGAGAAACAGCAAACCAAGGAAAATGTTAGTGAACCTTTGTAAGAAGAGATGACTGATGCTCAAAATGTGTAAACAATGGAAGCAGAAGCCACTTGATTATGGATTCACTTTATCAGCCCACACAAGCAAGTTTAAGACCCATATGACAAATTAGAATGAACAAATAAGTTTGATTTTGGATATTAAGTATTAACCGCATTCCTTTTATGAGCAATCTATGTTATTTCCCTAAATGATGCATTACATTTCAAATAGTGGTACTGCAGGGTAAACCTAAATCAGATAAAACTGTTTAATAGAGGAAATAGATATTTCTGACTCACCCTGTGAATGGCTGTTTTCCTTTAAGATTTTTAAATAGAAATAACAGTAATAAGAAATATTTTAAGCTAATGTATTCCCTTTTATAGATTTCTTTTAACTTATGTTAATTAGACCCCTTGCTTCACACATTTCTCCTTTTTGATTCAGATTACCTTCTGTTTCAGCTCTTTTCAACTCTCAGTTTTGTCATCCCCTTCATGAGTCAGAAAAATAGAGTATTGCAGATTTTTGCCCATTTTTGCCTTGCATTTTAAGAATACTTTCATTTGCCAGACTGCCTCCACGTCTGTGGCTACAGCTCCCCACTCCGCTTTCTCAGTGCTCCATTTGAGCTCCTGCTAAAACTGAAAGCTTTGGGGGAAACAAATCTAAGATGTCAGTGACTTAAAGCCCAGTGCTGTAAGTTTAAGATGTTTGCCTAATATCACATCACTGAAATGGAACAGATAAAGATGAAGTGTAAAGTATATGTAACGTGGCTTGCAGTTAAGTGCAGTAATTGGAGAATGCAGGCAGCAGATCTGGGAAGGTGATAAGGTAAGCAAAAGCTTCTTGGGAAAGGTAAACTATCTGAAGAGCTGACAGTGATATGCACTGACTGGAAGGAACCCAAAATTGTTTTAGCCTTTAAGCATCCAACAGACATTGGAGTAATTGAGTAATCATACACTCCAGGTCCAGTATTCCTGTCACTGATACCCCATGCATCTCAGTTATTGGTGTAATTTAAATCTGATAGCCACATAATGGACCAAATTCTCTTCTCTACTTTTCATAAGTTGCCCTATTGGATTCAATATGAAGAATGTTTGCTTAAGTGCAGTGAGCAGGATTTGTGTCATGAGGCTTATTTTCTTTCTTAAAAATGGCATCCTCTGCTGTTCAGCAGAGGTGTTCAGCACCATATAACAGAGGATACTTATTCTAAAGGAAAATACCCTGAAGCACCATAGATTAGTTTAAATTGTCAAAAAGGTGTAAACTTTTCAGTGTCTTCCAGTGTTTAGGCAGTTTTCGTTAACGTTTATGCCAAAAACTGTCCCCAAGTCTCTATTACTTTTGGTGCCAGCGCTTTGAAAATGTGTCAGATTCTGCATCGTAAAAGATGACGCCTGCCCCTACGCATTTCTCAGAATGACAGCTTCTACCTTTCAAGGGTCATTTGGGTCAGAAATTTTCATTAAAAAATATTTGAGTACATGCCACATACCTTGTCTGTTTAGTCAATCTTAATATTCAACAAAACATTTCAATATTGCTAAGCAGCCAGATCAGAATAAGCTCATTGGAGCATGCGAACCTCTTTTTGTTCTGGTTTTGTGTGTAGCACCTCATACAGTGAGGCTCGGGGTGCATAGGCTGTACTGCAGTGCAAATAATAAATACTATTAATCAGGAGAGCTTTAAGGTGTGACTTTTGCAATGAGCGTGCAGCTTTGCAAAACAGTCTGGCCCTAATTTTCCTGGTAAAACGGGCAGTAGGCTTGCTCGTGTCTCTCTAGTACTAGGGTGAGTGATTAATAAGCACGAAGGGCTGTATAGCAGGTAAAATGGATCTGATCAGCCCCGTGGCCTGCAGAGCGGGGAAAGCCAGGCCCACAGCTTAATGCAGAAAATTGCCCTTTGGAGAATTTTTCCAACTAGGAGTAAATATCTAGAGGGGGAGGCTTTCGGTAATGTTGTTTCTTGAGATTATGCGAGTCTGTTAAGCTTGGGATTTGTTCAGGAGGATTCTTTTGCAAACTCTGCCCACTACACATTTCCTTCTACCCCCTCCACTTCCCCCACCAATAGGGACGATTTCAGGTTGGCTCTAGTAAAGTAGCACTAGTCTGATAAACTAAACCAGTCTTTAAAACTTCTAGTAAACTAAACAAGACATGGCACTGCTGTGCAGTCAGCCATACGGCGTAACTGATAGCACACTTTCCAGCATGGTTTGGGCTGTGACAACCATGGTTTCTCCATGGAAGGATGCCCATGAAGGGGGCATCCCCAACAGTCTGGGGAAGGAGATGGCCAAGGGACTGTTCCAAGAGCCAGCATGGATGAGAGCACCCTCTTGGATGGGAGAGGGGGAGGGTACAGCTGCACGGACACGAGCTGTGCTGTGCAAAGCCAGAAAACGGTTTGGCACATTTTATGTAATAAAAGAGCAACAGGTAAGTGTGCATCTGGCAAAGGGGGACAAAAAATTGTTCTCTGGTTGTAACCCGCTTCTGTACACTGATGGTCTGTATGTAGCTGAGCTATCCTGTCTGCTTTACACTAGGAAGTGGCATACCAGCCTCCCAGCCTCTAAGCCTTCACTCCATCATCATTCCTGCAGATAGAAGCACCATGTGTCTGTCACTCCGCCTAACCAACAAATCACCTTCCCACATCTTTCAAAGTTTTCACACCTGGAAAGGGGAGTGAGGTTGTGGGGAGAAAAAAAGGGTTGAAGTCCACCTAGGATCTCTAAGACATGGCCTTTCCTATCTAATGGCACAGCTAAAGCTTACCCTGTAGCTTTCATCGGCTCATATCTTGATTCCTCTACACACATTTTCTAGTTTTGATAAATGCAGCATTGCCCTCTGCTTCCATTGAGCATATTGCTGCATGGGTCATCTTTCTGCCTTGTTGTTTGACTGTGACACTTCTCTTTGTAATCCTTCCTTGGATCCCTCTTTATCATTCCAGATTTAAGCTCCTTTGTCCCAGTTCTTAAAACCTTTCAAAACTTTGTCTTCATCCTGCCTGTCATTCAGTGTAAAGGATTGACTCCAGCTTCCATTACCCACTTGGTAGATTTTCAGACAGATGCTGCCAAGGTCTCTCCCTGCAGCATGGGCAGGACCTCTGCCTGCATCCCCAGCCCTCACAGCCAATTGCAGATCTTCATTTTTCCTCCTGCCTATGGAAAACTGGACAAATATGAAGTGTCACTGACTGTTGATAGCTCATATTCATTTATACTGTCTTACCAATCTGTATCTATCCATTCATTTTGTTTAAATTTGATTGAAAAGAAGAGGTTTTCAAATATGTTTAAGCTTGTCCAACCTATGAATTTTAATAAGAAGGTCAATGTTTTTTGTGAATTTGGATTTAAATTCTTCTGGAGGAGGGATGATATATATTTTAAAAGAGAGAGATCTAAGAATAAAACTCTGAGGTGTTATTGTAGTACAGAGGTTTTTTTCTAAATAATAGAACTTGGAAAAATGCCTGACCCTACTTCTTTCTGCAGGAAATATACCCTATCTTCTGCTGCCTCACAGTGTTTGTCTGTTTTCATACGTACTGTTATGCTTTCATTGGTCTGGAATAGCAGTTCCTGACTACTGTTTCTGATTTCAAAGTAGATGTTGATTCCAGCAATTTCCCAAGGTGGCTTTTTTTAAGTTAAAATCAAAAGAGAATCTGGTTCAAGGATGTGACTGAAAGGAAATGGTACATATTTGCCCCTGTTTAATTCTGAAAGCTGCTAGAAAAAAAGAGAAAAAAAAAGAAAAACACAAAATAAACCCCAAAACCAAAACAAACAAAAAACCCAAACCCTAAAGACTGTCTCTCCCTTAAAATTTCTTTTAGAAAAAGTTACCTAAAAAGAAATTTTAAGAAGTCAAGGTGATTTTTTTGGCAAAAAAATTTTTTTGCTGCTCTCTTCCTTCTTTTGCAAACACACAATTAATTTCTTCAATGCAAATAATGAACCACGAATCATACAGTATGTATGATTTTATTCTAAAAATGGATCCAGCTGCCTTAGAGATTTGTAAATGCTGGAATAATATATGAGATTGTCTTTCCCAGTGCCCCGTAAAGGTTAGACTTTTCCATTGAGAGATGTCAGCTAAGGTGATTATGCTGTAAGGAGACTAAGCCTTGGGATTTCACAGCAGATCTCAAATGTATTTAGTAAGACTAATTAGCTCATTTTAAACAGGAATTTGCTATTTTGTTAAAAGAAGAGTACATTTATATTCTTTATAGTTTTCTATAGGACCAGTTCAAGGTAATTAAATGGAAAAACAATGTAATAAATTCTTGGAAACAATCCCCTATAAATATTGGTTTATCATTTGGCATTCTCCTCTCATTTCCACCGGATACCAGTGGGATTTGTATATCCGCTTCCTTTATGTTTCTAATTAAGAAACCACGTCAGATTTGTGGAAAACCTACACAATCTGTCACTTTGACTGCTGAGGAACGGGCATGCTTCCCTGACCTCTATCCCCATCAATCTGAATAGATCCAATTTCATTGATTTATATCGAATAGAATTTCATTGGTGGCTACTGCATAAATCTGCGGTGAGTTTCACATTTTGTTTCACCTAAACAATGATCGGGTGGAATGTATCTGTTTAAAAGTGACCTTGCTCCAATTTTTGAACTTTGGCTTATAATGGGACAAAAAAGGTTTAGTTGTTTTCATTCCCAAAGAGTCATAAAAGTCATCACTGAGTTTTGCAAGGTATTTGGTTCATTTAAACTTTTATTCCCCTGAAGTCTGACATTCTATCATGCTTTAAATGCAATTTATTCAGAAAGTGGCTTTAATAAATGTAAGATGACTAATTAGGATAGGGTTATTGCTATTTTTAAAATAATGTTTCTTTCTAAAAATGTACCTCGTGCCAGCACCACACAACTAACAAAGCCAAGTTGAAGTGCATTAAAAAGTTAAAGACATTTTGTTTGCTTCCGGTTAAATGTTGAGATGAACATTTTCTCTTCTTTGGGCCAGACTCGCAAAGAGGCTTGGGGGCCAGAGGCAGGAGGCTTACGGGGCTGTAATGCTCCCTCTCTCTCACTAGCAGTGCCTTGCGCATTGTACTTCCATCCCCATGATGCCCTCACATCTTTGACTGGCACCAGTAAATTAAACAGCCCAAGGGCAGGTGCCACGCCTGGGTTGTGCCCATGTAGCTCAACTCCTTTCACCTGCCAGGCTGCTGCCTACTGGGAAGAGTCCTTGGTGCGTGCTGCCCCGGCAGTGTGCCTGGGCATTGCCTGGGCACTGCTGCCTGGGTGGATGCAGCCTAGTAACTTTAGTTCCTGCGCAACAGCATGCTGGTGCTTGAGCCTGGTTCCTGACCCAGATTTCCCCATATAGCTGTATCAAGTGTTGCTGAATCAGGTCCCACCTGAGATCGAGCACAGAACTGAGGAGGAAGCAGCAGGGGTGATGCACCTCCCCTCTGCTGCTCCTTGGCTAGCCCTGTGTTTCCTGATACGTTTTGAAATGATACTTTACATGCTTTACTCAAATTGCACAGGTTGGTTTAGGTGGAGTGCACAGGCACCCAGGCTGTGGTGTGATGCTAAGTTCTGATGTGATGCTGGCTTAAATCCTGCCTTCGTTTGCCCCAGCCCTGGGTATGTTTGCGATGCAGCTGCCACGTGAGCAAGGATGGTTTGGCTGCTCAGCACTGAATGCCTGCATGCATCACTTGCAAAGGTGAAGCATACTGCATTTTCAGAGCAGCGTACTGTGTATAGTTCACCTCTATGCAAGTAAACTAGGCAGTAACCAGGGGCCTCCCTGCATCAGGAAATTTTGGAGGGGTCCTTTCAGCTGGTGCAGGTTAGGGGTTGTCACAGGCCTTGTATCGCCCCCAGTGCACCGCCTGGATGCAGCCTGTGTTGTTTGCGGTGAAGATGCAGGAGTTTGATGGTGCAGGTGGGACTGTCCAGCACCTGCTGGCTCCAGTGCCAGAGAACACACCCAGGCACAGTTACATCCCTAGCCATCAGATACAGTCTTCACAGACAGCAAAAGCATCTAACAAATGTGATGTTTATACCTTGGAGTTTTATCCACTACTTGCCTCAGCCTGGGGATCGTGTTTATCGTCTGCAGAGTGAATTAGGGTTCTTCTTCCAGTTTCAGGACTAAAACCCATGCTAGCTTATTAGAGCTCACCCTCTGATTGCAGAAGGAGTTGGGGTATCTGCCCACTGGGTCACTGCACAAACGACCTGCTGAACCCCAAGGCCAGTCAAATCAAACCATGGCTCAGTTAACGAGAATTCAGTCTCATCTGCATGAAGTCGAATAGCACAGTCAAAGCCAGCTTGCCATGAAGCATGTTTGATGAAGTCTTACAAATCGCCTCTTCTAGAAGGCAAAGTGTAGGTCATTCTTTGGTACTTCTGAAGATCACTTTTTTCATGGTGGTTTATTCAAATACAATTTTTTTTTGTATATTCAGATGCTTTCCTTCTGGTCACTGCAGTGCAAATTCCCATTCCAAAGCACGGACAAATGTGATTTTTGTTAGTGCAGGGTGTGCTGCAGGAAACGTTTTTGTAGTGCAAGATTTCATTACAAGAATCTGGAAAAGTTAAACCCTTTCTATTATTGTTTTAAAAGCGTGTAGGAGATGGATCACCACTGGGTTCCCCAGGTTCCAGGAGCAGCCTTCCCTGCCAGAGGTTAGTTAGCTAGCATTTAGCATGCTGTCACTCTCCTCAAGTATGGGTGCTACAAAATTCCTCATCTAGATTAACATATTACAGGTAATTACTTCCTGTTCTGAAATTCTGCATCACAAACTACTTGCTTTAAGATGCCTAAAAAGATAAATAAAAATTTTTACTCCAAAGTTGTAAAAAACGTCTCCAGCTGCTAAACCGTCATGTAATTTTAACCCTTATCTTTCTTTAACCCTGATCATTTTTTAGTGTTCACCTACATTGGTCATATGTTTTCTCTAAGTCTAGTGTTGCTTTGCAAACATACACACTATCAAATTTTGACGGGCAGCAGATCCCAGGCTTGAGTGAATGGTTGCACGAATATGCCTTGATATTATGAACATAATTTCTGTATTTTAATCTTTGCATTCTTTCCCCTTTGGCATCAGACAAAAAGGGGAGAGAAGCAGTAATAATGAGACGTAGATGTTTCTTTGAATATGCTTTGTCTCCAAACACCTGCAGAAAGACCCTGAGCAGCCCACCTAGGGTGATGCAGCAACAGCCAGGAATATGGCGTAGAAGCTCTCGCACATGCTTGGAAATGGTGTTTGAAGTTGTTCAGGAATGCGCCATATGCGCAATCTGCCTGACAGACGCTCAGCGGCTGCCTGTGCCTGGCGCTCACGAGAACAAGGGTAAGGCAGAGAGAGGAGCAAATGCGCCAACACGAGATAGATCCCGCATACCACTGTTCATGTACTCTTGCCCTGGCACCTGCTGTCATGGCTTGGTCTCACCTGGAAGTCCAGGACAAGCCAGCAGTGCAACTTCCCCACAGTTTAGGAGCTCGAGCTGCCCTGCCCAGCCCTCCTGCATGAGAAGTGTGTTGCAGGACTGGGGGCAGGCATGGGGAGGGAACATGTCCTCCTTTCCCTTTCAGGGCCCGTGGGTTGCAGGTGTCCCCTGAGAGGTTACCTGCTCCTTGGTTCCAGCCACACGGACAACCTTTCAGGTGGAAGTTTGCAAACAGCTGGAGGGAGATCCAGGGAAAGCCCCGTAACTACATTGATCCTAACGCTCTGCCACTTTAGGTACAGATGTAGCTTCAATTAATACCTTGGGGCAGGATGCTGGGGGCTGTAAAGATTTACTCTTTGTTTGCTGACATTGATCTGAAACATTTTATAAGAATGGAGATTATTTTTATCAAGCCTGAAAAGTTCAGGGCAGTGTAATATGTTCGTACTCTTTAGACTGAGGAATTATCTCTGACACTTTAGAGGGGAAGAAATCTTATATGCAGGACAGTGAAAATGTTATGCTTGAGACCTATTTCTAAACACATGCAGCAGTGATAAAGCAGGGAATTCCATTAAAGGAATATAAAAATTGTATGTTGGTAGTCTCTGTGGAAGAGAGGGGAAAATGCATCCAGCTTAACCCAGCTACACTCATCCATGGCCAGAGGGAGGGGATTATACCAAGGGGAGACCTTATCTCTCTCTACAACTGCCTGAAAGGAGGTTGCAGCAAGGTGGGTGTTGGTCTCTTCTCCCAAGTCACTAGTGACAGGACAAGAGAAAATGGCCTCAAGCTGCATCAGGGGAGGTTTAGATTAGATATTAGGAAAAAATTATTTACTGAAAGAGTGGTCAGGTATTGGAACAGGCTGCTCAGAGAGATGGTGGAGTCACCATCCCTGGAGGTATTTAGAAGATGTGTAGACATGGCACTTCAGGGCATGGTTTAGGATACATGGTGGCATTGGGTTGATGGTTCGACTTGATGATCTTAGGGGTCTTTTCCAACCTTAATGATTCTATGATTCTAAGGGTGAGAGAACCTCACAAGCTTGCACACAAAAAACATCATGCCTCTGCTTTACAGGGAATAGCAACTGTTAACCTCTGAATGGAAATGTTTCTAAACTTCATGTTTATTAAAAATAAGCCAGCATCCACAATCAGAAAATGTTATTTCTGGTCATAAAATCTTTGCCACAAAACCAGCCAGATGCAGACTGATACCTATAATTTCTCTCATTGCCACATGTAACCCAAAACATGACAGCAAATGTTGCCGGTGACAGGTCATACCCTCACCCGCTGTGGCCCCAGGGTGGCCGAGGGTTGGTGGTGCTGGGCAGCCGGCTCTGGGTGGCCCTGCGTGGGAGGGGGCTTGGGCCAGGGGACCTCGGGAGGCACCTTCCCGCCCCAGCCGCGCTGTGAAGGGGTGGGCAGCGCGGTGCGCGGGGTACAGGCCGCGGGGCAGCGAGCAGGGGCATGGGGAGGTGCGTCGCTGGGGCTGCCCCAGCGCTGGGCGCTCACAGGGAGCGTTGCCTCGCTCCTGAGGTGTGGGCAGCCAAGGCGGCAGCTGGGGCACCGGCTGCCGGCAGGCAATGGGTGGGAGATCCTGGACGGCTGGGAGACGGGCCCAGCAAATCCTTCGGGAGCTGTTGTAGCACAAATAACAACTCGATACTTAGTTCTGCAGTCCCCTCCGCCTGTAAATTACACGTAAAAACCAAGTATTATTTGTGTTGCTTTATCTTAAAATTACTAGATGCCAGGCAGATATCTGAGGCGAGTGCGCAGCAGTGCACAGAAGCTCGTTCCTCATATGGGTTCGATTAGGCCCTGCGCGTTCCCGCTGAAGCCGGGCGGCTGCTCCTGCCGCTGCTTCTATGACAGGATTTTCTCCTCCTCTGAAGTTTATCTGCTGCTCGTCTCTTTCTCCAGAGGAGATCATCTCTCTTATTGAAGGTTTAGAGGAAGACTTCAACGTGCCTCTTGTTGATGGTACATTGGGGTAAATATTTCACAAAGTTTTTTGAAGGGAATGATAAATTTATTTGCTTAAAAGTGTTTTAACTGCATGTTTTTCAATAAAGACTAATTGAGACATTTTAAGCTTTAATAGATGTAATTACAGATGTTGGGCTTCTGCCAAATAATTTGTTCTTAATTATCTCTAGGCCTGGGGGATTAATGTAAAAACACCGAAGTAATGTCAGCATGTGAGAGGAAGGATCAGAGAGAGACTTCGCACAGGATGCAACTGAGACAACGAGAATTAGGCCGTTACAGCACGGAAAATACATTAATGTGTTTTAATACAAGATTATTCTCCTGCTGTACCTGTCATCCTGGCAGACCTCACGCAATGGGCCTAATGATATGCGTCCTGGCCATGGGTACATGCAGGTCCCAATTCACCCCTGGGTTATCCTGTACTTACACAAGGTTCCCAAGGTCAGATCCCACGTACATCAGTAACACTCAAATACTGCAAACTGCCCCATAGGCACTGTACTTATAAATACGCTGTTGGTAGGGATGGTACAGCCACCCATTTACAAGTTAGTGAAATCAAATTATTTCCAAAGCTGCCTTTTAAAAAAATGCAATGATGTAAAAAGAAAGGAAGGTTTTCACTTGCTGTGATTATTTCCTGTATTAGTTACATGTGTGACCTCATTAATGTAGAGTCAGTTGCAAAGCATTTTATGTTCTTGGTGCCACTAGGAAATGCACCAAAAATGTTTTTGAAGCCCCTCTGAATGATAGTATCATGCAAGTAAGAATCAGGGCTTTTAAAAAATCAGTACTTGGTATGTGCAGCAAGAGAGACAAATCCAGTAGCATCAGTTTAAAAGTAATCTCAAGACAATTATTCTCCTGGGGTTGTGCTACCCAAGTCATGAGAGATCTCACTAAATGGATTTTAACAAATTTGTGTAAATAGCCTACAACACTCACTGGGGCTGTTTTAGGGCTGTAGTATATTAGCCCCAAAGACTGGCAGATGTTTCACCCTGTGTCTCACTTTCCTTATACATAGTCGCTTACTCTCCTTGTATGTATTCATCGCTCAATTACTTTTTGACTCCTGTGGGTAGCTCTTGAATATTTATATTTTCTGTCACTTTGTTATCACTGGCTGTCAAATTTGAAGGCTTAGTTTCCAACACTTGGATAAGCACCATTTAAAGTTTTGTTTTCCGGCTGAATTCCTCCATTTGCTTTAGAAATGTGCTTTCTGCTAATTTGGCCAGTTTGATTAGCCAATCTGCTACTTTGGCTGGTCAAAACTAATTGCTTTGATGTTTTCTGTGAACAGCCTTCCCCAAACACTATTTGAACTTATTTTGCGTGGTTTCCCTAACAAAATTGTTAATGGATAAAAAGCGGAATGTAAAATCAGTGGAAAATAAGCAATCCACAGAGGTTAAACGGACTTGTTTGCAAAACCAATAACAAGTTCTTTTCCTGTGGCCTTCTGTAGAACTGAAGAATGCACCCTCCTAGTATTATTTGATTATTTTATTAATCTGCTTTAAATATCCATCCTCACTAACTATGAAGGATGTTCCCCATTGCATAATCCCTGCTTTGAGCAAGAGTTTGGACAAGGTGACTGTCACAGGTCCTTCCAACCTATGAACAGTAATCTGTAGCTGTGAAATGGAGAAACAAGATTTTATTATTTTTCTTTTAGTTAAATTGCTTTTATTTAATGGTTAGTATTTTCATTTAATGTATGTATACATATCTACTAAGGAGTGCATCTACCTCTGCATCCTGTTTTTCTTAACTGATCCTAAGTATACAAACCAAGGTGGGACATGCTTTTGATTGCTCTGCTCTGTTTAGCAGCTTTTCCCATGTTTCTCACTTCAGTCTCTGAGCTCCTGTTGGAGACACAGGGACTAACATCTTCCCATCCTTGTTTCCACTCACATGAATACTGGCTGTGTGTGTATTCGTTTTCAATATCTACAGCACTGTCAGGAAAGTTGCTGGTCATGATTCAGTTGGGAGTTGTGGAGTCTGTGACCTTGAGACCTCATCATCTGCACAACTGAACATTAGTCTTGCAGTTTATTTTTCTGTTGTCTCTAAAAGCAGGGTTGCAAAGGGTTCAGGGAGTCCCAGAGGTGTCTCAGCCTCACCTAGTCAGTATTTTGGGAAACTGAGCAAGCCCAGCACTCACTGTGGGCCTCATGGCCGAGGAAGCAGGGCAGAAGCACAACATGTGAGTCAGCAGGACCTGCTATTCCTAAAGTCACCACTCATCCTGCAGTCTACCCCATCCCGCAGTGGGGAGACTGGGTGTCTGAGGAGTGATAGACCATGCTTACATGGGACATAATGTGGGATATCTGTACATCTAGGTCCAGTCACGCGTTCTGGCAGCATGTCATCTCCTTATCAGGGCAAGACCCAAGCATTTACCTGAACAACTTCTGCACTGACTTTGCTGGAAGAAAAGCTGGCTGAGGGCTGGGAAGGAGATATGGTGTATCTGGACCCTCCTTGTGCTGGGACCCCAAAGTGAGCTGTCCAGTGTTCAACCCACAGTGAAAAGCATGTGTTTGAGCTGTCCTGGAGCTCAGAATTGTTCAGCTCTGAGAGACCTCCAAAGTGGAGCTTATGGAGATGGTCATATCTGGTCCTGAAGGATCAAGAAGACTGTTCACCTCTGCTAGGGTGCAACGCTGTAACCCAGGATTGACGAAAGGCTTGAGCTAGCAGTTCACCTCATGAACCTGATGAGTGGAGGAGCAATAATGATAAAGAGAGTTTGAAGTGTTACTTAGACTGGGTATCTGGGTACCAGTGCAGAGGGCACAGTGCCCCAGTCCTGTGGGCGGATGACACCCCACAGCATTGCTGATTTGCAAGAGGGCCAAAGGATTACAAAAGTTTCTGAATCTTTGAACAAGGTCTTGGCAATAGCTGGTGATCATTACAGAGATTAGAATGATGGTGCTGAAAAAAACCCCAACAACCTATGTCACGTTAATGAAGTTCATGAAGTGAAAAATTACCTCTACCTTTGCCTCAGTGGGTTTGACTCTGCATCTCTCTGCATGTGGTATTGCAGCAGAGCCTGTCGTTACAGCGTCCTTCAGCATAAATGCTGCCATTTCCCTCTGTATGTCATCTGGCAGCTGAAAGTGTTAGTAATGAAAATGAAAATGACTCACTGGTCAATAATTTAAAATAACAGCAGTTAGACTTAAGTATTTATATAAAATTGGGACCTTATATTTGCTTGAAAATCTTGTATGTTCTTCTAATGTTATTTACTAACTAAAGATATTAAATTTCTATCAGACCATGTGCTTGATCACTGTTCACTCTACTCCTAACACACACACGTTACTTTTCAAAAGAAATTTTTTCTTCATAATGGTTTTCTTACAAAAATTCTCTTAAGAAATATTCTACACCAGTCCAAGTCCTCAGCTGATGCAAATTGCTCCAGGACCATTGACTTCATCAGAGCTATGATGATTGACACCAGATGGCCCACCATGTTTGATATTATTACATTAAGGTATTAGCATATGTATAATTTGCTTTGTACTTTCTTTATCAGTAGTATCGGCTTCAGTGGACTTTTGCAACCTTTACTCAAGGGAATAAAATCCATTCCAGGTGAGTAATCATGTTCTGTAAAGGATAAATATCAAACTATTACCTACTAATGTAGCTAAAGCTTATTTGGTGAAGGTTTTTTTAGTCTTAAGCCATATTTTGAGCAGATTTGTTATAGTAGGGAGTTGTGACTGTGACTGGAGTGTCCTTCATGTAAGAATATTGTATTTTTCTGCTTTCTAACTGGAAACGGACAGCTCTATAATAAATGAAGGCTATGTAAAGTCATACATTTCACCTACATTTCCTCTTGAGCACGAGCTTTTTCTCATTAATAGATATAAAATCATAACTAGGTTATCTTAGACTATAGATAAGGAATTCTGTGTGTTATAGTAAAGGGAAATACAGTTAAAGTGCCTTCATAAATAGCCTATAGCTTTCCAAAGATGGGTTTTTGGTTTGGCATATTGACTTCGCATTTATGAGACAAATGTAGGAGAACATCTGGTTTGTTTTATCATTAATTCTGGGAATGTCCATTAATAATGCATTTTTGGGAATTGTTTTTGTTATTCCTGGAGAGCACTGTAATGAACAATCCTATGCTTGTTCTGCCGGGACACACATTTCGGTTTAGAGGTTGTTTTGCAGACTTAATTATATTAGTTGGTATCTCCTTTTTATTGCCAGAAAGTGTGTACTATTAAAATGAATTGCTGAGAAAACTGCCAGTGGCCATTGTGGAAAACCTAACTTCCTAGTATTTTAGAGAAGAAACATTTTGCCTTTTTTTTTTTTTTTTTTTTTTCCAAAATTAAATTCAAAGGTGGGTTTTTTCCCCCCCCCCCCCCCCCCCCCCCCGTAATTCTGGCCTGTATTCATACAACCTTAGGAAAATCACGATATTAGTAACATGCACCATGCACCTTTTTTGTTCCCAGTTATCAGTCTAGCTATGAAACAGTTATGAGTGGATAAATTGTTCTTGCTGTTGGCAGGAAAATGAGACGTCAAACACCTCAATGTTCTAGAATTCCTAGCTCTGGTGTAGCCGGCTCACATAACTTTATAAATTGAAGCAAGATTTTCCCAGGTCAGTTAGGCAGGCGGTGGTACATGTTGGGTTGTGATTGAAGGCCCCAGCTATGGCAGCTTGGCGTGGTTAAGCAAAATCTGGAGCTCCCATCAAATCCCTAGGTGAAGGAACTATGAGACTCAGCACTGGAAAAACTGTATTGTCTGGTGGTTAGGAGTAGAGTCAGGAAACACAGAGTCTATTCCCAATTTTGGTCTGATGTCTGATCCATGCAAAGTGTCTCTACTTTATTTATAGCATTGCAATAATGAATCTAGTGTGAAGCTAATTAAAATAACATGAGATTCTTTCCCTTAACTTCCTGGGCGTCAGATCAGGCACACACACACCCCCTGGGGATTTCTACCTCATGTCTGTTGTGGGATAAACACTAAAACTTCATCCTCTTTTCTTTCTGTTTTCATTCTGTTTACTTACCTGAGAAAGAGCCTTCCGTAGATACCAACTGAGCAGCGAGGGGTGGCCGGCAGTGGTGCAGCGGTGACGTTGACTGTAGCAGACAAGGCCTGTATGCACCCGTGGGAAACAACAACACAACACGCAACTGAACTCCCAGCAGTCATGCCTGGGCTCAGAAACAGTGAGAAAGGCCAGATCCAGACAGTTCAAACATTAATTTGTTGAAGAACCAGGGAATTTTTTTTTGTAATTATGCTGTTTTTTTAAACCCAGACTCGGATCAGCAACATTTTTCCTAGAAAAGAGGGAAAGTTTCTTCAGTTGCTTGTGTATTCTACCAGCCCAGCAATGTATATGGCATCACTTACTGCACTGATTTTATATTTTTCCAGGACCAAGTATAGCAGCCTCTGAAGAGATCAGCAGCTGGGGAACATTTTGGATATCCAAATTCCTAATGACCCCAGAGTAGTATTCCCAAACCTCTTGGCAGTTCCAAATTTCATGCCAAAAGTTGCAGGCATCTGTCTTACATTTTGAACATTTGTCATCAATATTCTTATTTAATTTAAACATCCGCTTAGGGGGGTCATGTATTCTCCGTGAATAAAATTAGCTGCATGTAACCAATCTGTGAATTTGAGTTTAATCATAGAGCTCCGGTCTGGTTACAGATGTCTTTGTCCAAGGACTGTAGTTTACTACCGAATGCCTTCCCCATTAGCTTTGGGATTATCAAGCAAGATTTATACCGTGTAGAAACCTTTTTCCTTTCTAAATACATAACTGAATGCTCTCACTGGGGGGATTAAATTCAGGCTCTCTGAAAGACCTACAGCTGGTTATCTCCTTTAGCACTGACTTTGCAATCCACGCTAAGGTGAGGGGCAGGGCATGGTCTCACTGCCTCAGGAACACAGCAAAGATCAAATTGCCAATGAAAGTCACAATTCAGTTCCTGCTCCCTATTGCTCACGGGGGAGGAACATGGTTGCCACCACCTATCTTTCTGGGTCAGGTTATTACATGCTCCCACTCTCTCAGCTGCATCAGCTGAAGCTTTGGGGGGGAAGCTTAAGTTGAAGCTCCACTAGCTCTTGCTCCTTTGTGTCTGCCTCTGCTGCTCCCTTTGCTTGTGGTGCCTGCTCAATGCCCTGGGCAGGTGCAAGAAGGAGGCGCGCAACTGAGGCTGTGGAAAATGATAGGGTTGCCTCTCTCTTAAATGTCATTGTTAGGATGTGGTAATTGGCCCCAAATTCCTCAAATCTTTCTTTGTATCAAAAACATCCTGCACAGATGTGATTCCCAGTTCTTCACATAGAAGAAGTTAATTAATTCATCACTGCAGTTCATTTTAGCAGAATTGTAGCTTTGATGTGACTGTAATGGCAGTGTGCTAGCAGTGCATAAACTACAAACATTTTAATTAATATTCTTATTTGTATCATATCAACATTTCCAAAGAAAAGGCAGAAATGAGATCTGATATTCTCCCTGTGCTCTCCTTCCTGGTGTGAATAGTGTCTACGTATTTGTACTATGATTAGCCCATTGCTTATGTAAGCCATCATGAATGATGACCTATTCTGCAGATGAAACTTCAGTCCATAAGCTAGACTCTCCCACTGTCATCATTAGATCTAGAACCAACGCTCCTTAAGGAAGAAATCATGGGTATGACCCTTGGAGCTGAAGGGTTGGATTTTGGTCCCCACATCTCCAGAGTCCAGGAATAAGTCCATTGAATTACATGCAAAACCAGCTAATTTTGACGTAGAATCAGTAAGAGGTAAGGGTAAAATGAATGAGGTCTCTTTGCTGTGATGATACATACACGTTTCCTTTCTATGAAAGGTATGGGATTCCTCAGTCAATACTGAGTTTCCCTGTGGGGCAGCACGGTCTCATTCCTCTTCAAATATTAGGAAGGATGGTGGCCTCAGACAGCTCTGAGCTACACTGTGAAGGCCCGATGTACAAAACTGAGTCCAAATGAATGGTGAATATTTGCTGTATATCTTTCCTGAACCTTTTGTATTTAAAAGCAATACAAAGCTTTCAAACATCTTTGAAATACTGAAAAGATGCAAATATGTGAATCCCTGTTTTAGGGGATTGGTCTGGATAATGCCTGGAACGAATTAAGTATTCTGTTGTGATAATAAGTTCATAAAGTAGAAATCAAGGGTTATGAAAATTACTTTGCTAAGAGATCCGTGAGGAGCTAAATGATTGATGTGTGTGAGCTGTGGAACAAACTAATCCTCCTTCAGGTAATCCTGATGTCTTCCAAGACACATACTCTTCAGCCATTCATTAGTGTCACCAGACCAAATTCTTGAGGTGTTTTTACTCGTTACAGTGGATTTAATTCAGTTCTGGCTTTTGCACTGTCTGTATTAAAAAACTCTCAGAACCTGAACCAAGGCTGCTCAATGCAACACACAGTCACTTGGAGGCCAGAGGAATGCACGTTGTATTTATCTTCATCAGTCATCACTGTCTGACAGAAGAGCATAGAGCTGTAAATTGGGGTATGAGATGTAAGCCTCCACCAGCACGCAGCTGGGCTGACCCAGTGGTTTCCTCTTATGTACCTTTCCACAGAAACCCTTCTGAGATGAACTGGAGCTACAGCTGGAGATGGTACCTTTCTGCACCCTCGCAGCTAGACTACAGTACACAGTGGCTGCTTCAGATCCAAAGGCCAAAATTTACTTTCTTAAAATCCCGTTTGGGAGCTGTTTGAACTCATGTTGCCAGCGGTACCTGGTAGGTGTCTGATCTTTTGCACCAGGCATGTGCAGTGTCAGGTAGCACGACACCTCTCGTATCCCAGGCTGGGCGTTTCCTTTCCCCTCTGCATTTCCGTGTTGCCCACTCAAGTGCTGTCTGAGCACACCTAATTCGCTCCCACTCATGAACTCTTTCCCTCTTGTCCCAGCTGCTGCAGCACATGGACATCCCACCTCCTGGGATGTGGGGCTCTGGCATGCAAACCTGTGTCTGCTTGACTGGACATAGCCCAGAGTTTCCTATCTCACCTGGTACTCTGGGGATCCCCTTTTGCTGTGTTTCCACTCCATGCTGTTCCACTTTCTATCAATTTACTAAATAATAATTAGCATAAAGCCTGGACCCTGGTGACTTTAATATTCCACTAGCAATCTCCCTGCTGAGATTAAAGCCAGTCCTGCTTTTTTTCTCCTTTGCCTCTTCCAGCTTCACCTGAGTATGACTAATACAAATAAAGGCAGAAGATGGATTTGATGTTCTCTCTTGATTTCAGGGTGAGAACACCAACACTATTGCATATAAAAGGCACAGAGCTCCTCTTCTTCCTTACTGTTTTCCTGGTGAAGAAAGGAAATATCTCAAGAATCACTTTTCTTGACTCTGCGGCTCCCCAGATGAGATGGATGTTACCCAGTAATTTTTCTGAGGAATGAGGATTAGTCTATACCCTTCTCCACTGCCTTTTCTATTATATTAAGCATGCTTTGGGTCTGGGATTTGTGGCTTAATGCTGAAAAACCTGAATTCTACCCATTTGCTGCTGAAGGCATCATGGACCGCAGCCCAGAGAGGGCATATCAGTGCCAGGCTGGAGCTGCCTCTGCCTGCTGGCCCTGGCTCCCTGCCCACTGGGGAAGCTGTGGCGGGAGCACAGGGTACCAGGAGCAAAAGTGACAGTGACCAGGGGCTGTGGGTATCAGGAGTACCAGCAACCATGTTTTGCCATCTCCCTGTCAGTGCTTTGTGTGTATGCAAAATCATCTGTTTGCCAGAGGATCTGTAACAGGAGCAGCCAGCAAGGGTCTGTGCCTGCTTTCCCTCTCCCAAGGTATTTTACAGATATGCAAGGTGCTTGGACAAGAAGCAGAAACTGGTGAAGCAGAGAGCGCAAAACCCTCATCCACAGCACCCTGCTTCAGCCCAGCAGTCCTGGATCAGAGAGAAGCAAAGTGAGAGGTCTCCTAACGTGGGAGCAGGCATGAGTTTTGTTGTGACAGCCACCCCACCAGGGCCAATGGCCAGGGCACAGGGTAGGGGTACCTGTCACTACATGCCCCAGGCAGCCACTGGAAGGGGTACACAGGAGGCCTGCAGCTGGGGGCTGGAGGCTCAGTGAGGGGTAATGATTACGTCTGCAGTAAAGTAAGGTCCCAGAGGCTCCTGAACGAAAGGAGCTGTGAGCATCAGCGGGGATGATATGAGCCAGTACGGCTCAGGAAACCTCTGAGGAGCAGGGCTGGAGGATGTGCCCCATCCTCCAAGGACACCAAGGAGCTTTTCTTTAAAGCCTTTTATTTGATCAGTCTTATCCAGACATTCTGAGCTTTCTCCTATTTACTGACCTTAATGTTTGGTTCGTTATTTTGTTCTGTAATAAAAAATGCTTTAGGGATTGGAGGTCTTCTGGTATGCTGGCTTCACAAAAAGTCTGGAGCAGCTTCACTTCAAACCTCTCGCCAGTTCAAGTCCCGTCACAGCATTCAGCAGGGAATTGAAGAGCTGGATATGTTTCTCCTGCCTCCAGGCTTAGCTCACTGTCTAGATTTATGTCAGCTCAGAAAAGCTGGGATAATTTACAAAGCTGGAAAATAATGTCAGCTGTTTTAAAAGAGCCCAGTGGACCTGGGGATCGGTACATGTGGGGTTTGTGGTCTGGACAGGGTCTGTATCTGCCCTCTTTAATGTCATTCTCACGGTTGCTAGGACAGCGCCAAACTTCCAGAGGCTTTTCAGGCAATCTCAGTAGTCTTCCCAGTCCTGCCAAAAACTAGTCTCAGAATTAATATCTTTTGTCTCTCAGCTGTCAACTTTCCTTTTAAAGCTCCTAGACCAAAAATATATCCATTTTTGTTAGTTGTAATAGTAACTTGGACAAGCAAGCTCTAAGTACAATTTGGATGCCCCTGGCTAAGGAAGGTATTTGGCTCTGCATAGATTCTGTAATCCTTTTGAATGTAATTATTTTTGCTCTAGTCTCCACTAAAGACCCTATAGCCACAGGACTGTAATAGCATCTCCAAATCATAATAACATCCCCAAATCAAATCCCTAGGTTCTCCTCCAAAGCATGGAATGAAGACAGGCATCCCTGAAGCTGACAGCGTTAACTTGAGCAGATCCCTCTCCCTGCAAGTGGAATACACTCAGGCCAAGGATATGTCCTAGATCACTCACTTCACCCTGCAGCGCGAAGACTAATCTCTCTCCTGCATGGGGTCTTCAGCTCTCCTCTGAAAGTCAGTGACAGCAAGCCGTTTGGAAATCAGTCTGTGACCATTCCCTTCTTTCAATATATGGCTGCTGCTTTTGCTGACTCCGGTTCATGTTTAAAGGGAGGAGTTGAGCTCTGCTCTCCCACATCCTGGCAAAGGGAGCGCTTTCTCGTGTTGGTGGGATGAAGCGATGCGGGGGAGGCTGGCAGAGAGGCTACAGGCATGGCCTGTCCTGATTTGCAGGTGCTGGTGCACCCTGGCATGAGCAAGGGGCCTTACTGCACCTCAGCAGGACTGTGCAGCCTCCACTCGGCAGACCTTCAGCCCTGTGAAAACTGAAGTGCTTATAAAATGCCAGTGCCTCCTGGGACATGTAGTAGCTGAATTTCAGCTTTGGTCTTAGGTATTTAACCTGGGATTTAAGCAGAATTTGTCGTCTTCTCTGTGTGGTGCTACTCTTTTTAAGATTAATTTAAACTCCTCAGGTTGGCTTTTATTGTTTTTTTCTTTTCTGAAACCAGTAGCCATAACTAATTCTTGAGTTTTCCAATCTGTAGGAACTTCATATGCCATGAAATACGAGTGGGACTTTATGCTTGCAGTGATCAAGATGCTTTAGATGAAGGTTGCCTTTTTTGGTTAACAATTGCAAAGGATGGGGTGCAAAGGCCTGTGCATACTACAAAATGATGTAATTTTCACACTGCAATCTCTTTTACAAAACATGACATGAGTTTCCATGACACAGATTAAATTATTAGTAGATAAACTAAGGTATTAAGTAAGTGGAAACAGCTAATTGTGTGAGAGGAGCAGGGAAAGGTTGCAGCCAAGGGTTGTGTGATTTGTCACTCCTCATATATTTAGTCAGCTACAAGTGCATTTGTTGCCTGTTTGAAGCTACTTGAGAGCAAACTTTGAGGAGAAGCTCCACAGACGAGGTATGAACAGGGGGAGGTGACTTACAGTCAGAGAGCGTGGTCTGCAGTGCTCCTTCGCTTGGGAACAGGCAACAGGGAAGGAGGCTGCCTTGGAGGTTTTCTCTCTGCATAATGATAGAGAGAAGTTATAACAAAGGGTAGTGTAGAAGAGGCCAACTTTGTGAGAAAGGATCATGGTCAGCTGTGTGAGAGTTTCAGATAAGTTGAAGATGATGAGGCAAGAGGGTAAGGTCAGAGATCTCACGGAGGCAGGTCATTACAGACAGCTGTGAGCGTGGTGTCGGGGGCAGCAAGGGCAGACACTGCACTTAGGGCAGTTTACAACAAAATTGGAGAAAAGCTCCAGGCTGTAGCTGCAAATAGGGCTGCCAGTGCTCCTTGGGAGGAAAGGGCAATGAGGTGATAACTGCAGAATCCAGCCAAGTCAAAGAGTTGTTCTTTAAAAACAGAGGGTTAGCTCTCACTTTGTTTTGAGGGGAGGCAAGCAAGTCAAAATGACAAAGAAAAAACCCATCCATATTTTCTCTGTTTTAAAGCAAGGCCACAGTACTGTGTTAAAATCTCCCCCTGAGCTGCTGTTTCGTCCTCATGGTCCAGCTTCCTGCCTTGAGCTGGTTTAAGCCTGCCAAAACCTTGCAGCTCCTGGTTATGCTCGGCTTTTGCAGGGTGACTCACTGGAAACTCTGCTGCAGCTACTTCTGGTGTGTTTTTCCTTACAGTGTAAGAGCTCCTTGCAAATTAAAAGGCTTCCTGCTGAAGACCTAGTCATGATGCATCTTAGTCTCCTCTGAATGAAATCCATTTTTTCTATATTATCAATATAATATCAGTCATATTTATTTTCCAAGGCTGATCGGTGGCTGATCTAGGGAGGTTATTGTCAGGCCATCCACATCGTTTTTATTTAGATCTGATCCTTGCTTATAAAGCAACAGTTAATGTCTCTTATTATCCACAGAAGTACTCAGATGATTTTATTTAGTCACATCAATCAATGATTATTTCAAGTTGTCAAGACTTTTCTCCAGACAACTAGAAAAACTTTTAAGAAAATATACTATTATCCAGTTTTCATTAGGAGAATAAGCCTGTAGAAAGCAGAATTTTTAGTGGATAATTGGTGGAGGTTTAAGAAAGCATTCCAAGTGGATTTTATGATCAGGTGCTTCTTTATAGCCTTTATACTCACTGAGGGAAACAGATTCAATCTGAAGGGGGATGTGAAGGTCACTGCAATGTTGAACCACTCTGGAATGAAGGATTGACATAAAGGTTCAGCTGTAAAATGGTACCTACAACTTAATGAAGTTCCTTTAGGCAGCATGGTTTACCAAGAGCTGTGAATAAAACAGTATATATCCATCGCTTGACAAGGCTAGAGGCTGTATACTAGTGATGGGTTATGAAAGGTAATTTTGATTTTTCTTGGGACTGTCTCCTCTGCTGGTGGAAATCGATGTATTTTCACATGCTTCAAAGGATCTGCCTTTCCTTCCTCCTCTTATGTGTAAACAGCCTCTTAAACTAATGAACAGAGTTCGCAGGTTCACGACGCAGTTAGAAAGGGAAAGGAGATAAGGTGAACTCATGTAACATTCACATCTTGAGCCTTGGTTGTTTTATTATTAAGTATACCAGAAACAGAACTGCAGTCCTTAGTATGAACTAAGGGTAGGTCTGGATGGGGTGGGCAGTAGATTTCAGCACAAAAGGGGGAACACCCTATTTAGCCATATGTATTATGTACTCCTGGAGCTAAATCTGTGTGTCTGGAGAGGAGGTCTACTGCATTAGCAGGGGGCTGGATAGTAAATGGGAAGTGCTTAACTAAACGTAGGAGGCGCTTCATAATTTCTGAGGTATGAGATGAGCCAGAACCCAAAGGTTAGCTGCAATGGGATTCACACATACAGAGGAAAGCTCTCCTGCAAAGCCCTCTCTCTTCGAGCATCTGCTTGTGCTATGGTCTCAGTACTGCACCCACGACAGCTACCTGAGCAAAGAGGCTGAGAGCAGACACTTGTCCCTGCCTGGTAAAATGCATTCTGCTTGGGGGCAGTGTCTGCCCCAACCACCACCCTGCAGGGATGGTGGCAGTGTCTGGAGTGCTGTAGCAAGACCATAGGGGCTTCAAAAGGAGGCAGCAGCAATGTCCGTCCGCCTGTGAAGGAAAGCTGGACAAGAATAGCTTATAAATGGTTTTGCTTTTGCTAAATTTGATATCCATTAAGGTTAACCAGTTAGAAATATACTTACATTCCAACTCACTGATTGTTTAAAACCAGAAACAAATAATTCTGTGTGATACATATAGCAATTAGTAGCCTTTTAATAGTCTTCAGTGCTGGTTTTCAGGAAATAATGTTGTACTATTAACATTCCTGTAAAACCATTAGTCCTAAATGCATGTAATTGATGGCAGTACTAATGTTTGTGAAATGAACTGAGGCTGATTTATAAGTCTGATAATAAAATAGTTCAGTAAAGGGCTTTGATCTAATAGCTGTGAAAACAGTACACACACCTTAAAGATTATCCTTGCAGATATCCACCCTCCTTTCAACTTTTACTAGCTTCAGACATGATGATTTGGAATGGAAAAGTCCCAGCTAAATACATCTTGATGGAGATGACCATTGATCAGTTACACTCTATTCTCCTTCCAGATGTGAAGATCCAGTAGTACACTGACTCCTTGGGCCATTCTCAGAGATACTTTATTCATTGCTATTGACTGAGATTAAAGAAAACAAATACCTTGCCTGGTTTTTTAAGTGATAGAACTGGCCAAAGGTTTCCCCTACCCTGCATATACTGAAGTCTAGCAAACTGGCTCCTCCAGCATGATCTTTCTCCCGCAAAAGGAGTACTTATACCTACAGTATTATCCATGGTAAATCCCCAGTTGCTTTTGTCCCTTGGATCCATTCACTTTTCCAGTTTTTCTTCCCTCTTCCTCCTTCCTTATATGAATTGTAATTTAAAAATAAAAATAAAATAACTCAATATTCACTCAGTTTTTCCATAGTATTGAAACAGTTCATTTTTCTCACTAAGTAAATACTTTCAAGTAATTTTTAGGCACACTTAATAAACTCAAAACTCCTCGCTTGACCTTCTGTTCACAAACAGAGAAGGACTGGTTGGAGATGTGGTGGTCGGCAGTTGTCTTGGGCTTAGTGACTACGATATGACTGAGTTCTCGATTCTTGGTGAAGTAAGAAAAGGGGTCAGCAGAACCACTACCATGGACTTCTGGAGGGCAGGCTTTGGCCCATTCAGGGCACTGGTTGGGAGGGTCCCTTGGGAGGAAGTCCTGAAGGGCAAAGAGGTCCAGGAAGGCTGAACATTCTTCAAGAGGGAAGTCTTGCAGTCATAGGAGCAGGCTGTCCCCAAGTGCTGCAAGACAAACCAGCGAGGAAGACGACTGGCCTGGCTGAACAGGGAGCTTCTGCTGACACTGAGGGAAAAAAAGAGAGTGTACCACTTTTGGAAGAAGGGGCAGGTAACAAAAGAAGAGTACAGAGACCTTGTTAGGTCTTGCAGAGAGAAAATTAGGCAAGCAAAAGCTCAGCTAGAACTCAGCCTGGCCACTGCTGTAAGGGATAACAAAAATGTTTTTACAAATATATAAACAAAAAGAGAATGAAAGAGAATCTCCATCCTCTATTGGATGTGGAGGGGAACATTGCAACTGAGGATGAGGAAGAGGATGAGGAAAAGACTGAGGTACTAAATTACTTCTTTGCCTCAGTCTTTAACCATCAGACCAGTTATCCCCAGGGTATTCAGCCTCCTGAGCTGGAAGGCAGGGACAGATCACAGAATAAACCTCCCATAATCCAGGAAGAAGCAGTTTACAACCTGGACACTCACAAGTCTATGGGGCCAGATGGGATCCACCCGAGAGTACTGGGGAAGCTGGCGGAGGATCTTGCCAAGACAATCTCCACCATTTACCAGCAGTCCTGGTTAACAGGGGAGCTCCCAGATGACTGGAGGCTTGCTGATGTGACACCCATCTACAAGAAGGGCCAGGAGGAGGATCTGGGGAACTACAGGCCTGTCAGCCTGACCTCAGTACTGGGGAAGGTTATGGAGCGATTAATCTTGAGTGAGCTCACCAGGCATGAGCAGATCAAGCAGGGGATCAGGCCCAGCCAGCATGGCTTCATGAAAGGCAGGTCCTGCCTGACCAGCCTCATCTCCTTCTATGACAGGGTGACCCACCGAGTGGATGAGGAGAAGGCTGCGGATGATGTCTACCTGGACTTTAGCAAAGCCTTTGACACTGTCTCCCACAGAATACTCCTAGAGAAGCTGGCGGCTCATGGCTTGGACAGGTGTTCTCTTTGCTGGGTAAAAAACTGACTGGATGGTCGAGCCCAGGGGGTTGTGGTGAATGGAGCTAAATCAAGTTGGCAGCTGGTCACGAGCGATGTTCCCCAGGGCTCGGTGTTGGATCCAGTCTTGTTCAATATCTTCACTGATGATCTGGATGAGGGGATCGAGTGCACCCTCAGTAAGTTTGCAGATGATACCAAGCTGGGTGGAAGTGTTGATCTGCTGGAGGGCAGGAAGGCCCTACAGAGGGACCTGGACAGGCTGGATCAGTGGGCTGAGGCCAATTGTATGAGGTTTAACAAGGCCAAATGCCGGGTCCTACCCTTCAGTCACAACAACTCCATGCAACACTACAGGCTTGGGGAGGAGAGGCTGGAGAGATGCCTGGAGGAGAAGGACCTGGGGATGTGTGCTGACAGCCAGCTGAATATGAGCCAGCAGTGTGCTCAGGTGGCCAAGAAGGCCAACAGCATCCTGGCTTGTATCAGGAATAGTGTGGCCAGCACGAGTAGGGAAGTGATCGTGCCCCTGTACTCAGCACTGGTGAGGCCGCACCTCGAATACTGTGTGCGGTTTTGGGCCCCTCACTACAAGAAGGACATTGAGTTTCTGGAGTGTGTCCAAAGAAGAGCAACAAAGCTGGTGAAACATCTAGAGAACAAGTCTTATGAGGAGTGGCTGAGGGAGCTGGGGTTGTTTCGCCTGGAGAAGAGGAGGCTGAGGGGAGACCTTATCGCTCTCTTCAACTACCTACCTGAAAGGAGGTTGTAGCAAGGTGGGTGTTGGTCTCTTCTCCCAAGTCACTAGTGATAACAAGAGAAAATGGCCTCACGTTGCATCAGGGGAGGTTTAGATTGGATATTAGGAAAAATGTCTTCACTCAAAGAGTCATCAGGCATTGGAACAGGCTGCCCAGAGATTCTATGATTCTATGATTCAAAACGGTGTATTCATAAATCTACTGAGATGTAGTATTCTTCCCATAAATGGCTCAGTATTTACTGTGCTAAGCTGAGTCTCTCCTCTCTTTTCTAGGAGTAGGGCTTGATAGTGCACCACAACGTTTTGTGGCTGGTTTTCTTAATCCTTCTAGATTAAGATATTGTCCTTTGAATAAATAATTCAGCATTTTTGTAGTAATTCAGTATGTTGACTATCTCAGCTCCCTCTTCAGTTACTACCGACCACAGCTTTATCTTCCTCATTCAGGTAATATGTAAGAAGTTTAGAGTGGAAAAGGTTGAGAAGAGGAGCTCCTCCTCTGTGTACCTCCTAGTCTAGCAGGTAGGACACCCACATGGAGAGTAGAAGACCTCATATCAACCCCCTGTACTGAATCAGGCAGCAGGAGGACAGGAACTTGGATGTCTCACAACCCATGTGCATGTTATTAACTACTGGGCTGGAGAGGACAAGCAGGGGGAAGCTGGCAGCACTGCATGCATCCTCCTCCCCTGTACATTCAGCACCTGAAATCAACCTGGCTGATTTGGAAAAGTTGATGTCAACAGCTCTCCCTTCCCTTCCCTTCCCTTCCCTTCCCTTCCCTTCCCTTCCCTTCCCTTCCCTTCCCTTCCCTTCCCTTCCCTTCCCTTCCCTTCCCTTCCCTTCCCTTCCCTTCCCTTCCCTTCCCTTCCCTTCCCTTCCCTTCCCTTCCCTTCCCTTCCCTTCCCTTCCCTTCCCATCCCTCCTTCGCCTTGCCTTGCCTTGCCTTGCCTTCCCTCCTTTGCCTTGCTTTGCTTTGCTTTCCCTATATAAATATGTACGTAATTTAAATTTTAAAATTGCTCAGACCCAACAAAGCAGTGTTTTTTTTGCAGAAAATGTTCAATTATGAACAAAAAAAAAATACTAATTGCCCTGATATGTAGGCAATCTTATTTAGATTAGTAACTTTGCTGACAAGCTAAAAGTTAGGTCTGTATTTATCCACCTGATTGAATCAGTTCTTGAAAAACTAGAATGGAATTACTTCATTTTAATACATAACTTTAAAGGTATGTAGTGTGGTATCAATCCTCAGAATTCATGTGGGTAACAGGCATATATCACATTGCAGGTTGTATTTACTTCTGATTGCTTTCTCCTGCTCTGAATGAAAGTATTTCTAACAAGAATCCAAATCTATTTCCCTGCACAGTGAAACTGCCATTCACTATGCAAAAAATACATTAAAATTGCCTCCAGAAAAACCCTTTGGATTTGTCATCACTCTTTGAGTGATGGTACCGGGAAGAATACTTCATGGTCGAGGTGACTTTAGCCAGGAGGAGGGCTGAGTAAACTCTGTGGGCCACTCGCAAGCTGGATATTCGCTCCACACACGGCTCCACAGTCATTAATAATATATCTGTGCATGGCTGACTCACCCACCCGTATAAATCTGCTGTGGACCAGGCCTGCATTTCTGTCAAATTAGCCAGAGCAGGGGCTATAGTGTTTACGCAGGCTGTGTGCCGGCTGCTGGCTTTCCGCCAGCCGTGGGAAGACAGAGCTGCGCTGGAGCTGGCACTGGCTCCCGGCAGCCCCAGCATGCGGTATCTGATCTGGCCTGAGGTCTGCTGAGACAAATTCACCCTGTCAGAAATTTTTGAATGTATCTGACAATGCAAAATGAGTTTGGGTTGGTTGAACACTTGGACTCGTGCGCCCTCAGTGGTTTTAGTCTCACTGGAGGGCCCGGAAAGCTGGGTTTGCCGGGGAGGTGTGGGGCTGCCCTGTGGTGCACGAGGCAGGGTCGCGGTACTGGGGCAGATGCACAATGCTTAGATCCTGAGACCATGCCTGAAGTGAGGCATGCGAGTCCCTTCCAGCTTTTCCTACTCGCTTTCCTGCTGTGGGGGCCAAACTGTTGACCTAAGTGGCATAAAGAGAAATTTATTAAATTGGGAAGTGCTTTGAGCCTTGAGCTGCATAGAATGCAATAGTACAAAAATATTAAAAAATATAAATGTATGGTTAAAAACTTGAAGCTGAATAAAGAGCAGGAAGCTACCTCTCTAAAGAAAAATGTAATAAGTTTTAGCTTCATATCAGTGACCTTGCCATATCCTATGTATTCTTAGTGACAGGGAAAAGCACACCGGCTAATGCCTCCCCATGTAGCATTTTCATTTTCTCTTCATTAGTTACTTCAGTGGGGAAGGGTCACTGCTCCCAAGATTCAATTTTGCTTAAATCTGAGCGGTAAAATTCAACGTTTTCGGCTGGAACCATTCTATATACAACCTGTCCATTAGTCACCTAATACATTTTTTATCACTTCATAGTTCATTTTCTTCCTTTGACCTTTGAGGATTCCCAAGGAATTCTAAAACCCATTAGTATCTATGAACACTCACAGTAAATCCATAAATGATTGCTTAATGGTCATTGCTAATCAGAATTAGGCAATCTTGGCATAGCTAAAGCTTTTTTACGGTATTATTTTTTTTTCTGTAATACACACATTTTTTCTTTATTTATTTGCAATAGTTATTTTAAGTATCAGATGATAAAAGAAATGTGTATTTCTGAGAAAAAGCCAATAAAATACTGTATGCATCAAGTGGTGAAGCCACAAATGCATTTAATGAGAGACTGCATTTTTACAGATGATAGAGGGACTGTTCATGGACATCACCGGGAGCTTACATAACTGTGATAGGGATGAATGGAGGATCTCAAAGCAACAGATGAAAGTAGTTAGAGAAAGAAATAGATGAACTTCAAAAGGTTTGATTTCATGTAGATAAACATCGCAGTGTTCGGGTGTTCCTCTGCAAGTTATCTAATCGGGACGGCTTAGGGCTGTTGGAAGTCGTATAAGAGTCCACAAAGCCCCTGAAACTTCTGCTTCCAGGTAGGCTACAAATGAGGTGAGGCTACGCACACTTGCAGTATCTTGGCAGTTTTGCTTTCATTGCCTGTCGCAGCCTTGAAGCACAGAGGTGAGAGCAAATTGAAAGTAGTGGACCGAACAGTGCCCCGTCAGGCCTCCTCTGTGCTGGGCACTGTTCAAACACAAAGGCACAGGCAGCTTTGCCTGCCTCAGTGAATCTACCGTCTACAAAAGAAATGAGAGAGGGCTGTATTGCACAGAGTGGAGAGAGGTGTTGATTTACAAATGTTCTGTAAATTCTGCAGTTCTCTCTTTTTGCAGTAAAATGCAAAACTTATGTATTGTTTTTTATTAATATTTAAACAGTAAATTCAAGCAAGAGGTATGAAGCAAAGCCCTGAGACACAGTGAAAGATTCCTGATGATTTCAACAGACACTTCATTATCCCATCTCTGGATGACAGCAAAGTTATGTATGTGAAATGCATATGCTGAAACACCAAAACATTGAGCTGTTTCAGTGCAACCTGTTTCTAATACGAGAATCTATGCTTGATACCTGTTTAACCTGCCCATGTGGAGTAGTGAAAACACAAACCAGTCTTGGGAATTTATTGCTGGACTCAGAATTGTTGGTTGCTCCTTTAAAGCCCTATCCCCTGGTGTCAAGTGAACAAGGGAGATTCTCAGCTGCATTTTAAGGATGTACGTTTCCAGTTCTAATGACTGCAGAGGTACAAATGCCAAAATGTAGAGAAATTAATTAAAAAAAAATCTAGCTTTTATTATTTTTAAGAATCTGAGTTCTTAAAGCCAAATGATGTTTTCAAGGCTTGATTCATGATTTTGAATGTCTGACACTGGAAGCGTTGGCCCAGTTATTCATGATTCACAGGGAAATTACAAAGCCGTAAATAGATTTTGCTTAGTTTTGATTTTTAAATCGTTGCATTTCTATTGTGCGCCAAATAATCTCTGCTTATACTTAAGATAAACAGTATTGGAAATGGGAACCAATAAATTGAGGTTATCTGCTGTTGGGTGTCTTGGAGGAAAGGCAACTGAATTCAACGTAAGAATTGCTTGAGCCAGAAGCAGATGTCACGCTCTAAACATCTGAGGCTCATGAATTTTTGGCTGCCTCATTCTGTGCCTTTGTCACGCATTGTGTTCCAGTCTCGCTTTGGGGGGGAAGGCAAAGGAGTGCCACGGCTGCCTGATGTCGCTGTGTGTTGTCATGTTCCACCATCATTTTTGGCCAGGTTCCTCATCCAATGCCCCAGAAGGTCAATCCAGAGCTTTCCACAGACCTCTGTGGTGTCAGAGCAGGGCCTACATGCCCAGCATGTCCCATTTGCTAGAGGCTGGGTTCTGCTCTGCTTAGCTCTTATGTGGAAAACAATTGCTTTTCTCTCCTATTAAAAATATAGCTTTAAAACCAGAAATTTCTGAATATTTAAATGTGCATTTAACATTTCAAAAGACACATGCTGTTAGATGACCACCTACATTTGCCCAAGCTAATCCATTATCTAGCTATGTATTTAAGCTAGATTGCTCTCATCACTTACCATATGTGGTCTGTTTTTCTTCTTTGTTGATGTGACAAAAAAGGGCTCTTGCTTTTAGTTTTATTTCTCCTAGGCTTCCTGTCTTGCATATCATGCACTGCCATGCCATTGGGTATGATCTGGGGGCATGAGCTGACTGTGAACTAAAGACAGTGACGTCCCTCAGAAAGCAGTAATGCAGCATGCAGAAAAAAGCCCTCATTTAAGGTCACAGTCTCCAAGGTTCAAACTGGCTCAGAAAATGTAGCACCTTGAAGGCTTGGGCCCTTCACATGGAGCAGCAGGGGAAAATATTTCATTAGTACTTTAGCTGACTGATTTTGTTTCAAGACACCATAGCAGAAACAAACAGAATAATTGAGGAAATTACAATAATAAACCCTTTTCTGAAATGGTATTTAACTCCTGACAGTTGATGAAATTAGTCCAGAAACATGCATAAAACAAGAAAGGAAGAAAAAGAAAAACATGTTCTTGTTCGTGAACATTGAGCAACTTGGCCCAGACCAGTCTCCATTTGGCTTTATTTCAGTAGGAATTTTTTTGGTAAATCATAAATTCTTTCCCAAAATATACAATGCACTAGTTTAAAAACAATCAATCATTCATTAGAAATTGAAGACGAGTTTGAAGAGGCGGCTGTCTCGTTTTCAAGTAGCTCGTCAGAGATACAAGTGGGACTCCTGCCTGCAGAGCAGACTCGGTGCCTACAGGCTGGCCTCCACTTTTGAGGCTGGGCAGATAGAGTGGGCAGGAGGAGTGTGACGTGTTGAAGCCGCAGAGCTTGTTGCTGGTCGGTGCTGCCAGGTCAGTACTGGGGAGCCCCTTGCCTTGCCTCAGGGCACATGGCCTGGCTGCAGACACTCTGTTCCCCAGCTCCTGTGGGTGTACTTGCATTTCATATGCCTTATACAAGTAAAGAGCTTGCAGCAAATGGGGCTTGGGTCCAACCTTGCAGGTAGACCTTGTAGAGCATCCATAGACATGCATGTGGAAAATTTCAGTGAGGTCAATGCAATTGCTTCCAGGCACAAAGTTTACAAGCTTGGGGCTTTTGAAGCAGGGCTGGAAGGAGGCAGCTGGTGTGGCTCAGGGGTGGTAGAGAGGGGCCTGGAGAACGGCTTGTGACATCTTCAGAGATTCTGGAAGAACATGTGCTTCATGATCTCCATGTGTAACTGGCATTCCCTAGTGCAAAGACAGCTGCCAGTCTGTGTCCTACTACAAACTGCAGAATTAATCTCCATCTTTCCCACCCACCCAGCTTCTTAAGAAACCTTTATACTTGTTTTTTTCTATGTTGTTTTTCACTTCTGATAATTGTGCTAGATTGAGGATGAATGCTTTGATCTTCATATACAGCAAACTTTGTTATAAATCTATTGACAAGGGTGGAACCAGAAAACAAAAAACTCCAAATAACTTGGAAGAGTGAGAGAGCAAAAATGAAAAAGTAATAAAGATGGTCCTTTAAAAAATAGAAAAAATTAAAAAGCTTCCTATTTAATAAAAGGAAACAATGTTTGAAGCATATGTCCACAAAGATCAAACAGAATTCTTACATCAATATTATTGAAAAAGGAGATCTCTTTTCTTTTTTTTTTTCCTTCTGATATTAAGGTTTTTTGAACCCCAGCCTAGAAGGTTTTGGAATTACTTTGGATTTTCACCAGTCTAATGAGATCAGAATCTTGTCTTGTTTAAATAAATTATTTAAAACCATATTCCCCAACGGCTCAGCCTCCACTAGATACTGCTGTTGAAAGGCTGGTCCCTTTGTTTGTTTGCCAGAAATCTGACTACGTGCATGTGCTTTGTTTTTGAATTCTTGCTATTAGTGGACATGAGTCTGCATGTCCTGTCAGGTCCTCAGCCAATACTGAACTTGAATTTTACTCTTCTGTTTCAGATCTGATGAAGCCTCTCCATTTCGCCCAGATCTATCTCATGGCCTAGCAAGGGTATTCTCTCTACCCACAGATGTTATCTTGCCCAGCCCTATTAAAAGGTTTTACTATTTCTCAAATAGCCACCTAATGAGATTTCTGGGGTTTTTCTCTGCTTTCTGTAAACATAATTTGATTGTCTTTTGGATCTCTTCTTTTAGCATTTGGACTCACGAGTCCAGAGCTGTCTGCTCAAGGCGTATCCCCATCTCAGGTGGGAAACGGTGCTACAGCATCTGCAGGCTCTGACTCCTGCCTTTGCAGACACAGCAGACAGGCATGGGACTGCCCACAAAATAGTTCCAGATACCTTGAATTGAACGTATTTATACTAGTGCCCAGGGATCCTAGTCAAACTGGCTAGACCTTTTAATTGCACCTAATGGATCTACCTGCACATAATCTGAAATACTGGCCTTTTCCAGGAGAACTATATTAATTCCCTGGTGACAGTTTCTCACTTTTCCACATTAAGAATATAACTCTCAAAAGGAATTTTATAATACTTGGTTCAGTGAAAAATGATGCTCATGTTGCACTAACATGGAATTGCAGAACAATAGTTTCAATACATTCATATGCATGAAATATGAATAATAGTATCAGTATCTTACTGACTGATTTTGAGTAGTTGTTCTCTGAAACTGCAACTATATCTAATTATAACCTCTTCTACAGTGACACAAAGTCCATGAAACTTTTCCCCTATAGGCAAATAGACTTATATGTGTGGAGAGTCCCAAGCCAATGACTTAGAGACATTTGAGTCTTCTGAGTAGCGCTGGGTGAATGATGGCAGCACAAATTATCACATTTTGTTCCAGATCGGCTCTGCTATCAAAGTAGTCCTATTTATGTACCAAATTTTTTCCTTTAAATTATGGCTTCTTTAGGAAAAGCAATAAGAACTGGTTGAAAGCTTTAGTTTTCAATATATTGCAGAAGCAATGCAGTTTTCTAAGTACAAACAATTTCACAGAACTGCAGAAGATTGTACATCCTTGGGCCATTTTGCGCAATTCTTTAATGTCAAAGACAGTATGTATTCTGAGCTGCTCAATCTACAACTTAAAAGCAAGTGAGTTTTGTTCCCAGGCAGGCTTCCTATAGGCATTGAGTCAGAATTTCTTTTCTCTGACGGTAAAAAACCTTCTTCTGATTTTCTTCAGAATGTATTTATGGCAAGTTTACTTTCCTAGTTTTAATGTGAGTGTTGCCTGGTATCTTAATTATTTTCCCCTGCCTGTCCTCTCCTCTCTTAAAGAACTTCTGGACAACAATCATATCCTCATAAATAAGCTATATTATTTTTTCATTTGTTCTGCTAAACCAAGTTTGCATTTTTTTCTTGGAAGGTAGATACACCATTTTCCTCACTAATCCATATGTCCTAGATACACTCATTATCTGCTACAGCATGGATTATTCTTTTCTGAACAGGGAGAGTAGCATATGGCTCTTTGTTTTGGCTAAGGTCTCACATGGGCATAATGGCGTTAACGTTTTTCTGTTCTGCTTGGAAACTATACATCCTGCAGTCATACCTGTTGTTTTCTGGATTGCAAATGGTTAATGGTCCTAGTCATCCATCGCCAATCATCACTACACAAAGTTAATTTCACATTTCTGGTTTTTTTTGTCCAAATATTAGTAAAAATCTATCTAGTTTTTAAAAATTGAAATGTCAAATTTCTTACTGGAAACCTTTCAATAAATTAGATGGAAAATCAAATACAGCTTTTTTTCCCAACCCTTAGATTCAAATCTAATTTGAATCAACACTTTAAAGTAATTTAAAATAATAATACTACTTGAAATGGTTAAATGTTGACAAATATGAAGAGTGTGGCGAATAGTCTTGTACAGTATTGTCTACAGTGGGGATCAGCAACATCTGAAAGCCTGCATTTGGTACAGGACATTAAAAAACTGAACCAAAGTGACTCTTGTCTGGGTATAATCTTTAAGATTCCGCAGACTATGGATGCTTTATTAGTCAAAACATATTGTAAAATACAAATTTTTGACACACCTGTTGGCTGAGGAAGAGAAAAAGTAGTGCGTGGACTTATGAATTGTATGCCAGATAAAATATATTCAGCAGTATTCCAGCTTGCCAATTTGGCTTTGCAAAATTCCTGTTACATGCATGACAGACTTAAAAAACCCACAGACATCAGTGTGTTTAAAAGTATGCAAAGAGATCACAGAACAGTCAACCTGTTGCGTGAACTGCAGCAACTGTTAGAATTCGGAAATATTTCGGTTATTTATAAGCAACTCTCTTTTCTTCTCTGATGTAGAGCAGACACCACATTTGATTTGTGACCATTTTTATTAAAATAAAAATTACACTTAGATAAATATGATGTCAGACTGGCTATTATCCTAGCCATAATTTATTTCTTACTCATTGCTGCCTCTTCAAATTTTGCCAGTAAACAGGAGGAAATAACAGGCTACGAAAAATAAGCTATGTAGAGTCTTCAAGGCTGTGACGAGTAAGAAGGCTGCCCCAATTATTGGTGTTACCTAGATATAAAAAGTGGTAGGAATGGTCTCATATCCAGGAAGGGTTTGTCATGGGGTTTATAGTAAAGGGTGATTAGTAAATTTTTCTTCCACTCCCTTAAGCTCGATTTATCCAGCAGATTGTTGCTATTGAAACTTTACATTGTTTTGATTTTTCTAACTCTGAAATAATTTCTTACAGTGAAAGGTTCCAAAGCACAATGACATGCTACTGAGCAACACTGACCCTCATACCAAGTGCCTCGGAGAGCCTGGGGGAAAACAGACAAAAATCAAGCAGAAATAAGTGATGCAGAAGTCTGCATTGCACCTTGGCTTGTTCACCTGTGAGGGGTCCTCATACCATAGGTATCCTACTCACCTGCAGAGTTGCCCAACTTTCTTTACAAACTAGGTAGGACGTGCAGGCTGCTACTTACATCAGCTGTACCTTAGCTGGATTTCTAATGTCCACAGCGCAGTTTTCAGCCCTCTTCTCTCATGCTGTTGCAGATATGTTAATTTTAAGCTGTGGCAGCTGTCACTCGCCGACTTCTGCTTCCTGAGGGCTGCATCTTCATGTTGGTGCCCTTGGGAATCACCTCTGCACAGAAACTAAAATCTGCATTTGTAATCTGGGAAGACAGTGGAAGGTGGCAACTGATGTCAAAAAGCAGCAACATAGTTATTTTAACCTAGAGTATGAAGAACTGCAGAAACACAGTATTATTAATAAAACTGTCAGTTTGAGCTTGTATTGGGTCTGGCTGAGATGGAGTTAATTTTCCCCATAGCAGCCCTCAGTGCTGTGCTTTGTATTGGTAGCTAGAAATGTGTTGGTCACAGACCAATGTTTTGGCTACTGCCAAGCAGTGCTCACACGGCATCAAGGGTGTCTCTCCCAACATTCCCCCCTCACCAGTAGGCTAGGGGTAGGCAAGACCTTGGGAGGGGACACAGCCAGGACAGCTAACCCAAACTGACCAGAGGGATATTCCGTACCATATGACGTCTGCTTAGCAATAAAAGCTAAGAGAAAGGCGGGTGGGGGTGTGTGTGCATTCGTTATTACCACGTTTGTCTTCTGGAGCAACTGCTTCGTGTACTGAAGCCCTACTTCCCAGGAAGTGGCTGGACATCACCTGCTGGTGGGAAGTAGAGAATAAATATTTTGTTTTCTTTTCCTTCCACATGAGGCCTTTGCTTTTGCTTTATTAAACTGCCTTTATCTTGACTCGGAAGTTTTTTCCATCTCATTTTCTTTCCCCCCCACCTTGTTCTGGTGAAGAAAGGAGTGACAGAGCGGCTTGGTGGGCACCTGGTGTCCAGCCAGAGTCAACCCACCACAGGGCTGCTCTTCCTGAGTTCCTGCAGGAACTTGTTTCAGATCAATATTGCTTAAGGTATTTATCAATAGTTTAGAAGAGGTAAAACGACTGCTAAAAGAAACTCTGCAGGCAGAACAAAGATGCTCAGGAGAAAAATTATGTTGAGGCTAACTCTTGTTTACAGGGCACTGTGATTCCTGTTATAAACCGGATACAGTCCAGCTACCAGGCTTTAATAGAAGGCCACAGACTGTTTAGGAAAAGGGACCTTGTACTCATAGGGTGGGAGACTGTATTCGGCAAAGCAGTGTTTTGCAAAGTAGTCCTGAAAGGACATTTAACAGATCCAGTGCCAGGAAGCTGCAGTGAGCAGAGTGCAAGCAGGTAGTAAGTTCATATTAATGGTGAGGACTTTAATCCTAGGAAGGGTTTATGCAAATTTATACTAAATTATTTCCAGCCTGATTTATTTAAATAAGCCACTTTTCCTTTTGTGACACAGCTGGTACTGCTCACAGAAACAAAATCCAGGTGTCCTCCACCATCCTATGAGTATTTCCAGCCATGTGGAGGATGTGTGTGCACCACGCAGCTGAAGCCTGCTTCTGCCTCACCTTATGGAGGACTTGCAGCTGCCATATCACTGAAAAACTCGGTATTTCCCCCACTGTTTAGCAGGCCAGAGGACTCTATTCATGTACCTAACTCTATCTGAATTTAATTTGAATGTGCTTTTGACAGAAAAGGAGCCTTATGACAGAAGAGGAACCCTATATCTGTTAAAAGAAGGCAGCAGACAGCGAAGCACAAGCTGTTCTTGGCCCTTAACTACATCTGAGGGACTATAGGGAGGCTGGAAACAGGAATCAGATCATTGCGTAGAGAAATCTGGCAAACTAGAGTAGGTCCATGTTGACCACCCCTTCCCAAGGACAACATTTGACTAAATTCAAGAGCTGGTGTAGATTTTTGTATGGTGGAAGGATTAGATTATTTTAATGGCCTAGCTGATTTGAACTGTCTATACAATTTATAGAATAAAAGTGTATATGAAAAAGATTTTGTTTTTAAAATTGGAAAGAGATATGACTGAAAGATATTTTTAGTGAAAACGGAGAGATTAAAATACAGAGTTATTTTTAAAAATTATTTAGACACAGAAACATAACAATTTCTATACTAGATCACACCTTTGCATTTTAGTCCATTTAATTCAATATTTAGCTTTAACAACAGAGAGGTCAGTAGCAGATATGTTGGAGAGCAAACCACCTATGGGATAATATGCAAGGAATTTCCTAGCTCATATCAATAAGTCACTTGTATTGTGATGGCTCAGTTTTTGCTTTTTGTTTTTAATTTAATGTAACCGCCAGCCTGCTGTTTATTCGATATGGCTTTTTAGAAGATGCTGAATGAATGTTCCTGTGCCTAGTCTGGGATCTTTTCTAGTTTTATTTATTAGCCAAAGCACATTGTCTTAAACTGATTATTTTGTGCTGCTGCCTGTTAAAGTAACTTTGGATAGTTTGTCATATTAATATGTATTTGATTGGTTGCTGGTTTTGTCTTAACTTCAGCATTGCCAAAGTAATTTTGCTTGGGATAATTTTAAGATCATATAATCTCAGAAAAGAAGTTGTTAATATTTAATTTATGTTTCCTCTTTGGCTCGATGGTGCCTGTTGGCAGTGAATTCCACTGTGTTATGCACTGTGGGAAGATGACGTATCTCTTAACAGTTTGAATTTTCTCTTTGGTTTTGTTGAAAGTCCACTGTAGGATGTGAAAGGACCTGAAATATTTGTGTCCCTTCGTGTTTATTACTTTTACTCTCCTCTCTTCTGAAAAGACTTTTCCTTTTAATAACTCTTGTCACTCATTTCTATATTTATTTGAATATGTTCCTGTTGTTTGACACAAGAATGGGTTTTATCCTCCCCAATAACTACCTAAAAGGTAGTGGCTAGTTCGAGATAGTCATCTAGGATCTCTTGATAGGAAGACTGACATCCAGGGAGAATCTCACTGCATTACAAGATGAGTGTTTGAAATAGTTCAGACAATTCCCATCCTTGAGGTCTGTCTGTCTTTTAATAACAGAGGGAAGAGTTGTCTCCATTATGAGAATGCACACTGACATTTTGGACAGCTAACGTTAGGTGAGATCGATCTTACACACATGACCAAACCTGAATCTCTACCTTGGCTTTGTATACCCTATCTTTTTAGTATCACATTCCATACCATTCTTTAAAAACCATAAAATTAACTTTTTTTTTTTTTTTGACAAACACTGCATAGAGTCATAGAAATATTTAGATTAGATGGGAAGTCTGGAGATCATCCAACATAACCTTCTACTCAAAGCAGAGCCAACTTAGGTCAGGTTGCTCAGAGCCTGGCTCATTGAATTTTTAATATCTCCAAGTATGGAGACTCCTCAGCCTCTCTAGACAGCCTGTTCCAGTGCATGACCACTCTCATTATGATGATTTTTACCTTATGACTATGTTGTATTTCCCTTGCTGTTATTTATGTCCCTTGTGTCTCATTCTTCCACTGTGCACCACTGAGAAGAGTCTGGCTCAACTTCTCTATATCCTTTCATAAGGTAGATGAAAACAGCAATAAGGTCTTCTCTTAGCCTTCCTAAGACTGAAAAATCCCAGTTTCCTCAGCCCCTTCTTGTATGTCCCTCTTTATTCTAGCCCCTTAATCACCTTCATAGCCCTCTGCTGGACTTCCTCCACTTTGCTGGCGTTGCTTGTACAGTGGAGCCCAGAGTGGGACACAGCACTTGAGATGAGCTTCCACTCTAGAACCAAAGGGAATAAACACTTCCCTCAGCCTGCTGGCTACACTTTTGCTAATACAGCCCCATATGATCTTGGCTTTCCTGACTGCAAGGACTTCGCTGTAAGCAAAGCATTCCTAGAGCTGTGCGATAGGAAGCCTGGGTCTATTTCAGGGTGGGTGCATTCCTGCAGAGCTCATTTGTTATAGTTCCAGTTGTGTCTTCCAGTGAGAATCGTTTGACGTGAATCAATGTGAAATGCTAAGTGCCATTGCTCAGTCCCTGGGAGCAGGATGATTTCAGCCATCAAGACATTAGGTGTTGTGTCTGAGCTAAACATCTCTTTGGGCAATGGAGAGGGAGAAATCTGCAGAGACTGATTCTTCTCACCTATTTTAGAGCCTTATTTTATGAGGGAATGATGTCTTATTGGAGGAGTCTGGCTCTTTTCCTTGGTTACAGAATATGCTTGGAGAGTTGGCTTAAACTAAACTCCTCATCATTTGATAGACATTCTTAGGTCAAGTGAAACTTACCCTTACTGCAGGGTTTTTGCAATATTCTCCTGTATAGGCTAGGCAAAACATGTTTACAAGTAATCTGATGCCCATATGTGCAGTTTTCATGCTGTTACTATTCTAAATATTTTCTGCAACTTTGACCTGCAGAGTAATTGGGTATGGTGAAATAGATGAGACTACTTAAAATTATATTTTACCAAGCAAGACAGATAAAACTCAATAACTGTTCATCGAATTGCTCTAATAGCCTCATTCATCACATGACCTTGGTGATCTGATGTTCTCCACTCTATTTCACGCTTGTAATTCTTTTAGTAGAAGAACAGAGTATAAATGCCAAATCTGAGCAAGAAGAGATCCCCCCAGAGAAAAGCCAGCATGGGAGAGATGTTGACTTTTCCTTCCAGCTTATTGAAAAATCAGTGGCCATTTGGTTGACCAATGCAGATGGCTACCATCAAGACTGATAGTTGATCAGAGCTGCCTGATATCAGACAAGGAAATGGTGGTAGTGATAGTGTGACTTTGGCTTTTCATTAAGATATTTATTTTTAATTATCTTTTTAAAAGGGTTGTTCTGCTTTCATGTCATATCTTCATCATTAGTATTTATAATGCTTCAATATTTGGAACAAGAATTGAATATTTGTTGCCAGAAGGAAGTATTAATTTTAAGTCAATGTGAACAGCTTTCAAATTTGGAGCACTGGCTAAGTCCTTTGTGGATGAAAAAGCCAAGATATTCTACAGGAGGTGGGCCTGTGTTACCCCTGGATGTCCTGATTCCTTTGGGAGCTTCACACGGCTACCTGAAAATGGAAACACATCTAACTAACAAAACAGAACTTGAAAATGCTGTAGCCTAAATACAGACATTCCTCTTCCAGAGGCAACCAAGAAAAGCTGATGGTTAAGCATCTCCTCATCTTTCTGCCTGTCATCAATCATTTTTAAACCAAAGCCTGCATTTCTCTGTGAGTGGGGCAGAAACAGAACGATTGCATTCTTTCCTCACCCAGATGACCAGATGGTACTATTGTAAATTCATCATCAGCTTCAAAGGTTCGCTGCTGTGCATCAACACTTTGTTCCCTCAGACCCTTCCCATTCTCAGGCTGGTGAGAAACACAGTGAGGCAATTAGACTGTGTTGTCTTTAACCTACAGATGATATCCATGTTTGAACTCTACTGGGGCTCACCTGTGCATCATTCAAATTCCACAGCTGTTGTCAGATGTTGTTTTCATTTGGTTAGTGACACATCTTATTCAGAGGCCATTGTACTAGTGCTCTTTGATCCATAGAATTTGTGTTTGTTTTGATCTGAGAGGTGAGTATGGTTTAGCTGAAACAAAAGGCCTCTTGCTTAGAGTGTAAGTGCGCAAGAATACATAAAAATGCTTACTTTGCTATAATTTAATCCTGCCTTGAAATAGCTTGAATAATTTATTCAAAGACTGAATAGATTAACATAGTCCATGGTAGAATCTCTACCAGCCAAACCCTGCTGAAAAAAATGTTCTTCCTAGCTAAAATCTTGGGGACGTAGAACACAATTTACGTTGTGAAGCGCAAAATAATGAGACTAATTAGGTCTGTCAACTGCTTGTAATTTTAACATCTTTATGTGTCCAATGCATCCTTTCAACCGTTGATTTAAAATGTTTTCTTTTAAAAAAGTCCTTGATCAGTATTGCTATTGTGAGCTTTTGAAGTGAGAAAACAAAAATGTTTGAGCTCAGTGGAAGACGCGTGCTGAGAAGCACAAAATCTTTATTTGGAGTGGCAAACTCTTGGCTACCTTAGGTTAAAATGAGAACGAATTAAGGGCAATTTAGGTCAGACACTTGACTTGGAGACAACAGAGAAAGCAGAGGGCAAACTCAAGCTGCCAGTAGGAACTGAAACCTTATTCTCACTGTTGTTTTAATGCCAGATAGTCAAAATAAATACGATTATTTAAAATGGATCATCTTTCAGTGTAGATGTATGTAAGAATAGCAAGGCTCCAACTAAAAGCAAGAGACGCATGGCCTGAGTGCTCTCAAAACCAAATGGAATGTCAAGAAATGAAGAACAAGAGAAAAATACTCATTTTTCTACAGTGTAAGTGCACAGTACATCTACAGAGGAATTCATGCAGTTCACATGCCCCATCTCAAGAGCATGTATTAGTAAAAACAAAGATTCAGAGGAGAGTAGCAAAGATGATCAAATGTGTGACAGAGCTTTAACATCAGGAAAAAATGGTCTAGGACTCTTCAGCTTGGAAAAGAGATAAATGAGGGTAGCTAAGACATGTGTCTATAAACCAGTGAATAATGTAAGTAAGAAATGGCTGTTCGCTCTGTTGCTGCATTAGAAGTAGAGAACATAAAATTAAATGAATGAGTGATAGTTTTGATTAAAGAGAAGATGACATTTTTTCATCCATTACTATTGAATCTGAGGAACACACAGTTGTATGGTCAGTGGCGGATGCCAAAAGGTTTACGTAGCTTCTAACTTGAGTAGCCAAATTTGTGGGAAAAGAAAAGGAAAGAAATCCCTCAAGGGCTATTGAATACATAGATCCCTCTTCTGGAAAGGAGGTTGCTGAGCTGCAGACTGCTGTAGGCTGGAAGGGGAGGCTGGGGAATCATCACTATATACTTGACCTTCCCTTGGACTCTTCTCTTGGCCTCTGTTACTGTCTGTTGACAGAGTTTGGCCACCAGATCTTTTGTTTGACTCCTGACAGCTGTTCTTACACCATCGCACAGAGACCGGCAGTGCTGTTGGACCTGTCACTGTGGCCTCTATAAACGTCTTCAGCTGGAACACCTTAATTATGAATGTGAGCCTACAGTGTTCTCAAAGTGAGCACTGTATTTGTGTACAGCAGAGAGTGCTGTACACTGAGAGTGATAGCCATGAGAAGATATTGAAACAGATTTATGGGCAACTCTAAGACTATCAATTATTTGCCCAGGACTTTGAGGATCTAAAATTCTGTGTTAATATTGGACATAATAGGTTTCTAGCTATTAAAACTCCCTCCAATTTATAGCGGGGTTAATGCTGAGTGTCATTTGTGACACCTAATTCAACAGGATGTTTAAGTGATTACTAAATCATCATGCCAAGGTATTTTCTTTGGTAGTCCTTAGTTAATTGCAAATGGAACGATACCATTCGCCAGTCAAGAACTAGAGTACCTATTCTTCCCCTACATCCTGCACCTCCAGAAATTCTTTTAGTGATATTCACTGGCGATGAAGAAGTTTAGCAGTAGCAGCTGCTTTTCTAAGGGAATCAACTGCCAAAGGCGTGAATGACAAAGTGGCTCTGAGTTTTCTCTTACGTTATTCCTGCCATCCATAAAGCAAAGATGCAAGAAAAAAAGCTCCCAAAGTTCCAGTAATCCCAGACTGCATACATTTTTCTACTTCATTTGCCAGCAACTTAAAGTCCCAATATTTACCTTGCTGACAATAGCAGACTTCAACTTGTGAGTGAAGGAGATCTGGGAGGACTGAAAATCCAATCAACTTTAGAATTACATCTTGGCAAACTGAGTTGAAGTCAATCAACAGGGTCCAGCAAAGGACAATATGTAGTGGTTTGAAGGACAAGAAATCATGAAATAGATAAGAATAGGTAAAGAGAGGGAAATTGGTTCAGTAGCAATTTAACACAGAGATTGGGAGTGGGGGGATTATTGCTGAAGACAAATTGAACAGGGATCAATGAAGAGTGAGACACTGTCATAATAAATTGTTCTTACTGGAGGAGTAATTGAAATGGCTCTGTTAGCTTCAGTGGGAATTGGATCAGGCTCTGTAAACTGCTGCAGGAAAATTTAAGTTAGCTTTTGGCATTCAGTTTTCATGGGGATAAAAATGCTTTCAAAGGAAGATCCTAGAACTTCCACCATTGTGGACAGTAATGCTCTATTTGAATTAGTTTCAGACTAATTGAATTAACACTGCTGAAATGTAGGAATATCCATGGGTGAGTTCCTCTGAAAAACACTTTAGTCTTACAGTTATTCTATTAAATCTGTGAACTTTCCTATTTTTCCTCAAATATCAAAGCCAAAACCCAACAGTGCGTCTTAATATATAAAAAAGATGCTTCGCTTACAAGTGGTGAACCTAAAATGCTAAAATTGTCCCATCAAATGAATACTCAGAAGATCCTGATCCTGGATCCGCAACCCTTGAAAAAAGTTGCCAATATGAGTACCTCCATTTAGGTGAGCAGTATTTTAGTATTAGTCATATAACTGCTGGCAAGGTCATGCCTGATAGTTTTGACCTATGTCCATAAATTTTAAAGTGTTGCTAAGTGTCTTCTCTGAGTAGTTACTCTATGGGCAGATAGTACAGAAAGGAAAGTACTTTAACAGAGCTGATGGGTACAACAGCAGGTGTGTTAAGTTAGATGAATAGTTAAAGCAGGAGTGATATCTTAAAGAATAATTTGTAGACACTGGCCATCAGTTGATTTATTTTCTCACATTTTAATATGATTGTAAAGCCAGAGCCAGAGAAAGACAGGCATCAGGGTAATGCTTTGTCAGACTACCATGTTTAAAATGACTTCTAGTTGACAAGCCGGTTTTGATTTTATCACTTTGGATGCCTTGTTCAACTACTGGAACATCTTTTATTTCAGCAACATCACATCCACCTGGCTATACATTACAAATAAGCCTCGTTAACTTGGTGTACACAATCTGACATGAAAACAGATGCACATCTGTTTTAAAAAAAAAAAAAAAGTAATGTTAGCAGACATTGAAACTGCTGTGGTAGCTGAACACCTGAGACTACTCCCCTTAAAATCAAAGGCTAAACTCCTGTCCCCTTCAGTGAAAGCAGAAATAATTTGTATCCCAGAAAATGACAATAACATGTATTTCTTTTGATTTAATGAAACTCTGTCTACAAATGCCCTTTGTTTAAGAAAAAACACTCTATCATGAAAAGGACTTATACATAGCGTAAGGAGAGAATTTCAGTGGTGTCATTGTTAACTGAAATATAACTAATAAAAATGAAAGGTTACCTTGTATTTTCTGAACAAATAAGCCCCACAAAACTACTGTGGTGATTCTCTACTACCTCTCTTCACCTTTAGGGAAGGAGCTTGCGTGTTCACACAATCGTCCTCTAAAGAAGTGAGCAATGTAGATTAGATGTTAGGTAAATGAGGCAAAACAAATGGCAGTGTAGCAATACCCAACCATTGATTCTGCGAAGCATCTATGTCTTCTCAGAGGTGTGGAGCTGTGTGATATTAAACCCACCTAATGTGAGGGTGAAGACAGGAAAGAGATAGAGAAAGACTTTGGATTAGCTTTATTTATAGTTGCTATCTCAATAAAGATGTTATGAACTGCGTATCTTTACAAGTTTGCAACAGGGGGACAGAGCAGAAAACCACACAGAATTTCTTGCCTGGGATAAAAGACACAGTGGACGTTGCAAGAATATTGTGGAGTTTGGGTTTTTTGGAAGGGCTGGATTTTGGAAGTCAAGATCAAATACAGAGTTCTTCTTTTCATTAATTACTTTGGATTTCTTTTTCCAAGTGCCTCCCCACCCTGGTTCCAAACACAAAAGGAATTAGATGTTATTGCACAACTGAATGAAAGACAAAGAGAAAAGGGAAAAAAACCCTCCATGACAGTCACCAACAATCGATAATTTGGTGCAGAAACATGAACTCAAGAATCAGATGCTTTGTAAACTCATGGAGCTTTCAAAACCGTACCCAAACTCCTGAGGCAGCAGGTAACCTGGCGTCATTTGGCATTCTAGCTGATTCAAGGAGGTGGAAGCAGAGCGGTGTATGACTGTGAAAAGTACACTGGGTTTTTTTAACCTCAAAACATTTCCTTAGTTCAGAATTATGGTTCAGGTCAGTTTGTAAGTTATATGAGCCAGTTTGCTGATCCCTAGATATGGGACTCAAGGGAGATAAAGCCAGACTCCAAAACAATCATTCAAAAATCCAGTCAGAAGAAGGATGAATATGATACTTTTGGGGATGCTGGCCTGTGGAGGGAAGAAAAAGAATTTAAAATGGGAAATTACTCAGAATATCATAAAAATGAGTAGGGCAAAAAAAGAAAAGGAGAACTCTGCATTATGGGAAAATATTTTCTTCTGCAAACCTTTGTGACATAAAAAGGAATCTGTCTTTCCAGCTCATACTTTGCCCTGAGTCTGAGGTGGGTCTGCCAGAGTGTGGGACTTCTCAGCATGCATGCTTCCTGCCCATCACAAAGATCCTCACTGCACTAGTTGGTAACAGCATCACCAAGGATGTCTGTTAAAGGGTCCCTTCAGTAGATACAAGAACATGCATGGCTTTGGTGAAAAAAGACCAAGTTTGGGCAGTAAAACAGGCAGGGTCACTGAAGCTGTCTGCAAGGCTGCACCAAATAAACCCACAGATTTCCTTCATGATCTTAAAGCCAAGCGTTCCGGAGTTGAGGGGTTACAAATATACATACACTTTTGAATGTTTATTTTGGCCAAACAACAGCTGGATGTGGATTAAAGCGACCATTCATGTGTTTGGCTGGTCATCTGCATGTGTAGTTAGTGAAATTAAGAATTGTTTTCAGCGATATGCCTGCACCGTGCACGCATATTTCTGCACTGAAAACATCTGAAAATTGGGTCTGCAACCTCTTTGCCAATGTTTCCATCAGGAAGCGTGGGGAAATTGTTCCTTCAATAAGCACCCAGGGATATTGGAAAGCACACTAAAATCCTTGGAAGGAGAGCACAATGTAAGTGCGAAGTATTTTTTTATGTAGGCTGAGTCACATTCCCCTATGCTATGTGTACAGCTGAAATAGCTGTTTAGTGTTAGTCTTAATTAGGAAAAGCCTGCAAAGTGTTCTGTGTGCTGTATGGTATGATCATCACTGATGTAACAGCACTGGTGCTTGAGGGCCTGTGTGCTGAGCACTTTCTTATGGAAAAACCCTCAAAAATGGGAACAGAATAGGAACACAGGTGAATCCCATATTTACCAATGCCCACATCTGCTGCAGATGTCTTGAGCCTGCCAATTATGTTGACTTTTTCACAGGGAAAAGGGATGTGAATTTTTGTTGTTGTTGTTGTTGAAATTGATGACATATTATAAAAAGGTACCCATTATGAAAACATCTGATGTAGGACAGAGGACTAAAATGAGCAGCCGGATAACTGCTCCCTGTCACTCCTGAAGCATGCTATAACTGCAACTGCCACAGCATCACATGAGCTTCAGCTCCTTGGGCTTTATCCATCGACTGGTGTAAAAAAGTAGCTGTGCTTTATTGTGCTCCAGCATGGCAGACTGATGGTGTCTCTGAACTGAAGCTGAAAGTGAGAATGGGATTTTGGGCTGTAAAGGGGAGAGGTGAGTTGGGGAGTCAACTTCTGTTGAACTCCGGCTGAGATTTTAAGAAATAGGTGTGTATATTTGGGTAACCAGATCCGTTCCTATAAGCCTAATTTTAAAAATTATCTATTTTTTTTATCTGTTGCTGCACCCGTGGAAGTTAATATTTACTTAGCCTATATGTTGTTACCATGAGCAAAACAGGGTCACAAAGACCCTACAGGCTTCTTACCTACCTAAAAGCACCATAAACACATTTGACATGGTGTGCTTTAAAAAAAAAAACACCAAAAAAAACCCCACCAGAAAAAACCACCCATCTAGAAGCCAAACCTTCTGTCCGGGACTCCATTTGGCAACAGTACAGCAACAGCAGCTCCTGACCTGCCAGGCCGATTCCAGATTTCAAGCGGTCTAGTGAATTGTGACAGACTGGCGTCAGTCTTGTATTCCTATCTTATGAAACATTTTCAATGGAATATTTTAATGAAGATCAGCTTTGCACACTGGCATTGGAAAATTCATAACCTTCCCACAATCAAATATCAACTGGAGAAAGCAGAAAGCAGTTGACTACAGAGCTGTTTGTTTAACTTTGAACCAAGGTAGGAACCTGCTCCAGTTTGTCAGGCAGTGTCTAGCTGCTGCCCTGCTCCTCAGGTTCAGCTTTGACTCCTCTGTAAGAAAACAGCAATGTAAAAAAACTGCCCACATGTCTGTTCCACAAATACACAACTCACTCCTTGGATTCAGATGGATTTTCTGACATTTAACAAGTAAATCTGTAATGGAGTAGGGAATTAAAATTAATTAAAAACAGGGCTGTTTAAGAAATTCAGTGTCTGCATCGATTTTTATTGTTATTTCCCCCAATGATTTCAGTCACTGAGCACTATTTCCAGCTTGCCATGTCGGCAGCATTCATGGGATCTGTGCACATGCTGTCTGAGGAAATCAGGTTGTTTTTAAACAAAGATGCAGACTGTGGTCACTTAATTTTTTAAACTTACAGATTTCAGGGTAGTTAAAGTTCCTTTTAAATGGAGTGGTTGTCTGGGTAGATGAAGTGGCCAATCACCACTTCTTCTGTTAATTTGCATATAATGAGTCTATTGTTTGTAAGGGATTAGCATCCAGAGACTTCTGGCTCGTCAGGTTGCTCTATGACAGATTATTTGGACCTGTCATGATTCCTTAAGGATCCCTGCTAAGAGGCAGAGTAAATTACCCTCTGCTGAGATCCATGCTGCTGTGGCTAGGCTGTGGTTCATTTAAATCGAGTTCAGCTATTACCACACCACACTGCAGCATATGCTGCAGACAAAGGAACGTGGGGTTTCGTGCAGCTTGGGCAGCAGGGCTTGAAGGTTCCTCGAGAGTTGTTTGCTTGACTCCACTTTGCGCAGGGGGCAGATCCTTAAGGGCTGTTCATGGTCATAGCTCTGATGGCTTTGGTAGCCCTAAGTGAAGTTAGTGTCCTTGGCGTGCCTCTTTTAGTGGCTGGTCACTGCAGGGAGTCACTCCCATGAGGGAAAAGCTAAGTGTCCTCAGCACAGCAAGGAGACCACTGAGGCAGGCAGTGGAGAGCTATAAAGTGGGGTGGAATGGAGTAGGTGGATACATTTTGTCAACTCTCCTGGTGCAATAATTGGGGGTATCAAATGAAGCTAGTCTGTGATGGGTTCAGACAGATGAGGGGGGCAACACATTGCTCAGGTTATGAAGGAGTTGTGGGTCTCCTTGCCACAGGAGACTGTAGGAACGTGGTTCCCATGAGTTCAAGGAAAAGATGAATCCATTATAGAAGAAAAAAATTGCTGAAGCTATGAAGATTCTTCCTCAGAAAGTTCCCAAGCTATAAGATGCTGCAGGCTATGAAAGTTCTTGGGCATGTAACACTAGATCTTTGTGCTGCTCCTACAGTCTCCCCCAGAAATCTGGGAAATCTCCATCTGCGGCTGATGGAGCCAAGGCACTGGGTTAGACTTTCCATCCACCCAGAATGATTATTCCCCCATTTGTCACGTATGTGCTCCTTGCTCCTACCCACTTTCAAGCCACATGCTAACTTTATTGTTCACAAGCCTCTTAGTTAATTCAGGGATGTGTACTCGGTTTCCACATTGCAAATCAAGAGGGAGATTTACAAAGGTACATTGGTCACCGCACAATACCAGTATTGCAAGAGTTGCTGCCATTTGCGTCGTGTTGGCTGGTGCTTTGCGGAGAGTTTTCTGTACCAACAGATCTACTTCTTGATTTTGAAATTTTAAAAGGAATTAAGTCTACCAGTTTTCCAACTAGTGAAAATGCACTGCTGGTACTGGCTTGGGGTTTCTCATACAGAGAATATATATGCAGTTTTAATTATTTAAAAACACGTAAGAGATGCCAGGAAACAAAGCTGCATTAATATGGAGTTACTGCTAAAAGAATATAGTAATTTGAGGAGTCAAAAAATATTACAGGAATGTTGCTATTATCTCAAAACCAAGCATTATGAATCCAGGACATGCAAAGTTAAGTTTACACAAAGTAAGTTTATACTTAAAAACTAAATCTAAGCAAACGAACATGTGCGAACACCTATTTAAGACAACTGAATAGTCATAACAATCATACTAAAAGAAACCTCTAGCCTCAACATGAAGACAAAAAATATGATGAAAGCAAAGCATGTCTGTAAAAGTCAGTTTAAACTAATTTGTGCCTATGCACATTTCTGACTGCAGGGAAGGCCAAGGTACTAGGAAGTTATATAATGTATCAGTTAGAGGTAGGATGGAACTTGCTTTCATCTTCTTACCTTGGGGACTGACAGCCCGAAGTGTCAGTGGCACGGGCTGTACCTGTTAAGCACACGCTGAGAGACGCAGGATCCTGGAGAGTATCACACATGCACACGCTGTTTTAGCTTCACAGCTCTTGTGATGTACCCTGAGGGTTTAAAGCCCTGGGTATGTCTACGTAGACTATAGTAGTTACCTGACTCTGCACGGACTGATTCACCCGCTCCGAGACTCCACCACTGGGACACAGCCACTTCCCGGGGGCAGCAACAGGAGGCTGCTGTGCAGAGCCAGGGCGGGTTGACTGTCACAAGGACAGGTAGGAAGCATTGCGACAGTACCAAGTGCTGTCAGTGAGGTATAGGCTTTTTATAAAATTGTTGATAGAAATGCATGTAACGAAGAGGGTTTTTACTACAGTTTCCAGCTGATTACCGAGTTGTGATATTCTGAGACTGGTTTTGAAATCGTTAAGATTTCATGGTAAGAAACATCCTTAAAAGGGTATTTTTAAAATTAAAAGCTTTCCGAACAGGCAGTATCCTAGATGGGTGAAGCATTCTATTAGTCTTCTAAGAGCAAAATATGCTATATTATTAGGATCATGATAATATTAGGCACGCATTATTAGTGACAGCTTAATCTGGTTTTCCAGTACCTGAAGTAATAATTATGAACCAGGGAGAACACTGTGAACTTCTTGAGGAAAATCTTTCCCTAAATGGAAATGTTTTAATACGGCTCATCTGCTGGCACTGCCTCTGAGAGAGCAACCAACTTCTCTAGTCATAAATACCAAGCCATGCTTGCAGAGGCATCACACTGATGAAGAGGATGAGAGAGTCCTAGTGCCAATTGTTTAACCTGCCACACCCCCCCCCCGCTAGTTGTTGTCCACCCATCTGCAAGCATTTCGTCTTAAGCAAGGGATTTCTGAGTCTGTATTTCAGTTTTGTGCGCCTGATCCTTTCAGGCTGGAGCCTCTTCTCCTTCACAAATGAATAAATGCTGCTCCCTGCTGGAAACTCTCAGTACTTTGCAGTCTGCTGGTATTTCCCTTATAAAAATGAAGGTGATGGAAAGTGCAAAGATCTATTAAAAAATCAGACAAGTGCATTACTCCAGGGAGCAAACTGTCCATGGATCAACGTTAGTGCAGTGCAGGTCTTGTACTACCCCTCCTTTTCTACAGGGCTGCTCTTTCACAATGCTGGAAACGTAACCACAAGTGCTGGGGCACCCTCTACTAAGGACTTGGCAGCACAAGAGAGAAATGAGAGAAGCTGTACAGAGACTACCTGGTAGCTGCTCTTCTACCTCAGGTGGAATCACACGTGCCTACAAACGCAGAGCTGTTCCTATTGACTTACTGCATAAAGAGCCACGCTATCTAGCAAATTAACTCTTCACTGCCTTTCTTGTATCAAGCATGTAAGCGCAGAGAAGTGGGCAAAGAGGAATTGTTTCCTCTATGGCTGATGAACATTGCCGGCAACTGTGAACTTGGACCCTAAATTTATGACACTTGAAGCATGTCCATTGATGTCTGAAGGCCATGTGGTGAATCTCACTGGGAGATCAGGCCATAACAAGATCATAGCTCTGATTTACAAGAGGTGAGGTAACTTTATAAGCTGTCATGCAAACCCATTTTTTTTACGGGTTAATTTAAGCAGAAAATACATTGAAATGCTGTCCTAGATTAGGCCAAATCCTGGACATCTATTCCAACCCACTTGACTAGGCTTCACATAAGGTGATGGGAGCAGCACCCTCTAGCTGCTCATGGGAAGATACAGTGTACAAAGGTACTCTCACAAAGTACAGAGAAATCCTTATTAAACTGAGTCTAGGATCCCTCAGGTCTGGGGGATGTTACATCCCAGCACTCACAGCACTCCCATCTCATCTCTCCATGGACTGTTTCTCTGCACAAGAGAAGGGCTGTGGTGCCAGTGTGCTTAGATGTGTCTATACCTGTGAAGAGCTGAAAAGACTAGGAGAACTCTTCTTGGGCAGATTATATGAATTGAGGTGTTAATTTAACAATGTGTATAGTGCATCTGCAGTCAGGAAAAGAAGTAGTGACGATCAGCTAAACATAAATAAATTTGCAGAGAAAACAGTGCTTTAAGGAATAAAAGGCACATCAGAGTATGACAACATATTTGCCGTCTTCTAGAAGTAGGTGACACTGGACCAACTTCAGTCTAGCTTTCATGTCTTTCGACTTCCCTTCCATACCTCACTTTGGTCTCACAGTCATGTTTTTTTCAGCCCTCACCTCTACCAACCATTGCCTCAATCTTTGCCTCTACTCCTTCCTCAGTTGTGGTTTCTGAATTATTGAGACATCTTTTTTTGCACCCACTACGTACAATGATTCCTTTATAAATACTGTATTTACAAAGGCCTAAAGCCAGTACTTGGTAACGTTGGTGGGATTCATTCCATTGACTTCAGAGGACTTTGGAACTCACTTTCTCTGTGAATTACAATACTAGTTTCATTTCTTAACCCTTTTCTTAAGTGATGGAATATCAGTGTGGAAGCCAACATGTTCCCAACTGCGAGCCTTGTCTGGTCAGTTCCCGCAACAAAACCTGGAGAACGCATACCATGTTGAAGGGAAGGCAGCCAAGGCAATATGGAAGAAAGCTGAGGTTCTGTTTTTCCAGCTTTGTGGGAAGCAGATAGTAATTGTGGTAATTGTTCTTAGTCTCAGGCCAGATTTATAGTTCCCAAGTTGGGTCTCAGTCCCTGGTTCCTCTGAGGTCAGGTTGGAAAGGATGAATCAGAGGTGAGATCCAGTGATGCATTAAGAGCTTTCCCAGCAAAAACAGAATTAGAGGAACAAGCAAAACCAAATCCCCTCAGTTAATGTTCTTTCCTGAAGTCCAAGAAAAACCAAGCACTTCACATGAATACATCAGGCTCCCAACTGACCTGCAACTTGAAACAGAATAAAGAGAAGTAGGTGCATCACTGTGATATTGTACACTGAAACTGCAAAGCACTGGGCCTGCACATGTTGCATTTCTTCCTCTCTTTCACGTTCTGTCTCTTGGCTTTCTCTGAAACTTAGCTTTACCCCTGTGCAACCACTTCTATGGCCTTTTGCATCTTCAGTGTCCTCTTCACTAGGCTCCAATTACCTGGGGGTGCTGTTTGTAGTTGTCTCTCCTGTTCTTGCAACTTGTATAATTTCTCTTTTCTTAATCATTGGCCAGCCAATCCTGCTCTATTGAAGACCTTTTCCCCTGCTATGGCATTCATCTTCTCATTCCCTGTCTAACTTCTGATAACTTCTTTTCCAAGTGTTACCAGAAACCCTCTAGATAGTGCTGTGAGCCATGTCCACAGATGGTTATGGATTATATTAGGCAGGATCTACATGCAACTTTAACATTAACTTCCCATTTCAGGGAGCAATGTCTGTGGCATACATAAGATTTCTGTATCTGGAGAGCAATTATGTTACATTTAATGTCTCTGTCTGCTTTTATTTGAGGTTTTGTCTTTAGTGTAACACCCCTCAGTGCAGCATCCGAGCATTTTTAACTTCTTCCTTCTTAATGTGCAGCAGCACTTTTTTTAGGTAAATGGTTGTTCTTGGTAGAAAGGCAGAAAGTGGTTAATGACTCACTCAAATAGAAATGAAGACTGAATATAGATGAGAAGGGGTGGGTATTTTCTGCTTTTTTTTCACTTGCCATTTAATTAAAATTTTACAGAAGAATAATTACAGCTTTAATAAATTTTACAAGATACAATGTCAAGTAAAATGTTAAAACCTCGTTGTTAAATAAAATTACCCCCAAAAATCTTTATGAAGTAATATCTGTTTAATAGTTATTAATATGATATCAATGCCACTCAGCCTGAACTGTTTCCTGTTTCATGTGTGCGAACTAAAACACAGCAAAGTGAAAAAAAAAAGCAAAGAAAGTACAAGAACAGCAGAGAAATAGGTTTTACTTGAAGAGCAGTGGGGTGGCATGGAAATTGTGAGAATCCAGAAGTAAAGTTGGCAGTAGGGAGGAGAGAGCTCACAAGCTTCAGTCAGTATTATATTTTCAAGAATAGAAAGGTTAGAGGTGGTGATATAGGACAAGGCTTTCTGAAGCACTACAATAAGGCATTTTTATCGAGGCAAGGTTGCTGCTTCTGGTTTTAGTAGGCTTTGAGACAATGGGATGGCATGGCTGTGCTGACGGCCATGTTAATGTTTTTTGTGTGTTTTGCTTTCTACCACTGAACAGCTAGACCCCGTCATTCAACATCAGAAACTATTTATAAGTGATACATTATTAAGACTGCATTTTAATATTCCAAATTAGAACTTAAGACTCTCAGTAGAGATGGGAGATGATTCCTCTTAGGGAGAGCAAGATGATACAGATCACTTTTCTGACACTCCTTTCCCTTGTGAGATGCAGCAGCCCCTGCCAAGCTCAGAAGAGGAGGTGGGAGCTGTACGTCTTGCAGCTGCTTCTTGTGAATGCTTTGGCTCCTAGACCTAGGGAGCTGGTTTGTGGAAAAGAAGGTAATCTAATTGCTGTCTGCAGCTACCTTGTGGGGTGGTTAGAGAGGAGGCAGACAAAGGGACAGAGGTAGCTGTCACAACTTGCAGCATGGGAAATTTTGGTTATATATAAGGAAAAATTTTCTTCATATGCGGTCCAGTGGTCAAACACTGGAGCCAGTGGCTCAGAGAGGTTAGGGAATGTCCATCTTTGAAACTCAGGTGGGCATGATCCTGAGCAGCCTAAACTAATTTTGAAGTCAGCCCTTCTCTCAGGAAGTTATTGGCTAAAATAACCTCAAGAGGCCCCTGCTGACACAAATAATTCTGTAATATATCCTATATAACCCATGCATCCACTCTGGAATATCTTTACCTGATCTATCAATTACAGGTAAAAGTAAGAAGGAAAGAAATAAAATTAAAGTGGAAGATGAAGGAAATGACACAGACATGACTTGGGTTCTGAAATGTTCTTCTTTGTCTTCTCAGAATAGAAGAAATTGGGAACTGACTTCACCATAAGACATTCTACAGCAGTGCAAATACTGACCACAGTAATCACAAATTATGACAAAGGATGGCTTCAAGCATTGAGCTGTTTTCTATCACAGTAACATTGGTGGAGGGACAGAAGGAAGACATTGGGTGCCTGAACAGAACATACCTTAGAGGTGAATACATCCAAAATAAAACCTCAAGCTAAGGATCATAAAGTCTTGTATGATATCTATATATAAGATTCACACAGAAGATAGTGCCTGCATGTATTGATAAAAGTAGCTGATGAAAGTATTTATTCTGAATAATTTCTGGAGACAAGTATAACAACAGTAAGATGAAGATAAGGCTTGGATGATAGGAAAGACCAGGAAACCCTCTCTAACAGGAGGTTTGTGAGGCAACTGAGACTATCACTGAAAATGGACGGGACATGACACCAGCAGAAGTATTGAAGAGATTCACCCTACATTTTTGAGGAGGTAGAGTGGATGATCTAAGGTGTTTGCTCTATTATTAGAGCAAAAAGTGAATTGTAGAAGCTGAAGAACAGCCTTCAGAAACATGTGAGCACATATGTGCATTGCACGAATTATGAACTGCATTCTGTGAATTAATATAAGCCATAAGGAAAACTGAAAAGCTGGGAAAATTACACTGTTCACATGGCATATTCTCTTTTACAAGTTACTTTATACTTTTTTCTTCCTTTCTTCATTTTTTTTGCTCTCACATTGCCAGGATCACTGCTTTTTGAATACAGGATTTGGTGATCTCCTTTTGTAGCACTTCAAAATCACTCTTTTCCTTCATTCTCAGTGATCAAAGTGCAAGACTGAAGGTCATTAAATACCTGACTTCTTTACCTGACACAAAGGCAAGAATAATGAATTTAGCTAAGAAATTTAATTTTTCTTGTCTATTAACAATTTATTGGCATGTTTCTTTAGTCAATTCTGTTAAAGTGATCATGCTGGCACTAGATTAGAATTAATTTGGACATTAAAAAAAAACACACCAAAAGAAAACAGTGTGAGTTAGACATAGAATAAACAGTTGAATAGGAGATGCTTTCTTTAACACCTAACTCCCTACTCACCACCACCACCTCCTTCCATCACACAGATACTTTCTTTTAGTAAAAGAGTGTGGGTTTTTTTCTTTTGGCAGTGTTTATCTTAGGGCTCTTTGTGGCTGTCTGTCTACTTGCATCTCACAAACAGTGTAACAGGGTTTATAAGGGCTTTGTCATGTAATTGGCCAGTATCCTAAATAAGTGAAACTAATTCCCTGGACATATAGATGGTGTACAGCATTAAATCCACTTGAGTGGAAAAGATGAATTTGATTATGTTTCTCCCTCCTGCCTGTGAAAAATGATTCCCTTAAGTCTCTTATCTAATATCATGCGGCTTAAGTGCTGAGGCTCCTGGTAATTGCCTTGCAGGACTGTTCCTCATCTAAGAGACATCTGCATCTCATGACTCTCCAGTAGTCTACTGAGAATTCCTTTACACTAATTTCCATCCCCAACTCCTAATTTATCTCTCAGGCTACTCTAAGCAGTACCTTTCAGCTTTTCATTTCTCCAAGGAAATTCATCAGATGTATGCATGCACAAGGGTAAGAACCAGCCCACTGCTCAGAGAAAGGCAACTCAGAGGCCACTTGTGATATCTGTTCACGATCCTGGGCAGAGAAACCAGTGTTACTTGGCAGCAGGTGAGGTGGGCGGTGCAGTGGGGTCCACTTAGGTCTAGGTTTGGTGTAGATACACTTGCTTCATGGGAGAAAGCGGCCATGGGACAATTCTCATAGAACAAGCTTTGAGAGGCTCAGCAGAAGCCTCTGCCTCTCTGTGCTTGTTTAGAAGAAGCCAGCATAGGTCTGAACTCTAGGTTTGAAACTGGATCATCTGTTTATCAAGTAAAAGATGAATCCTAGGAGTCTCTGTTTGTCCTTTCTGCATTTCAGACTAGGCACAGGGAGAAAACACCCAGTTTGTGTTTGGCATTTGCAAGTGAGTGCTTGTGCAGAAGAATGAAGGAGGCTGGAAGAGGGTCTCTGCTGCCTTTGGGTCTCATTTCTATTGCATTGCTTCAAGAGGTGCAGAAAATGCTAATCACTCAAGTGACTAAAAGGAATAAGTAAGTAATGTTACATAATAGCTGTGCTTAATAAAATGAGAGACATCTGTCAGTTCAAGCTCTGCATTTCCCCGGAAGTTAAGAAATAACTAATATGAAACTGCAGCAGGGGAGGTACAGAAGTCTTCTTTCCGTAGAAAAAGATGTCTGTAATGAAAGGATTTTTTCCTGAGCTGACATTAAGCTAATTCCCTCCAGTCCATTCTTAATAGATGGAATGCTTGGAGTCAAATGGCACTTGACCTTGTAAATATCTGGGCACCCACTGGAAGAAAAAAAAAAAATCTAACAATACAGAGTCTTTCTAATATAAGTAAATAAGGGTCATTTACCTGCTTCTACTAACCTGAGGTACTATGTTGCTGCATTCCAGAAATACTGAAGCAGCCTTTTCTGTAACAACCATTTATTCTGAGAGAGTGCAAGATAGTCAGAGCACTCTATAGCAGCCTCTCCTTCGGCCTCTTCTCAGGGGTTTGAACAGTAGCAATTTGTTTTATGGGACATGACACCCTCCTGCCCTGCTCATGCAAAGAATCAGCCTTTTGTAAGGCTGCTCTGTGCATGCTCAGTACCAGCAGATTGCCTTTCCTGGCACAAGCACACGCGAGCATTTCAGAGGGAATGTACGAGCCTCTGTTTTGCCTGACAGATATTTTATTCATGTAGGGCTAATTTGCCTCGTTAGCCACAGGCCCAAGTAAGTGTGATATGCAAGAGTCCTGGCTCTAGGTTAACCTGGGGACACTGTTATCCAGAGGAAGTTCCTTGGGGAATATCCCCTGCTCCCCTTTTCCTCTGGGAAACAAGGGGATGCATATTGTACTTCTCCCTGCAAAGGGAAGGGCTTTCTCCACTCCTTCTGCCCACTAGCCGCTTTGGCTGGTGCACAGGAGCAGAGAAAAGATGCTCAGACTGCTCCTTCCACAGCCTTGCACTGTGAGGCAGGGATATAAGGTGAGAGAAACGGTAACTGTGGAGAATTGAGGCAAAGTAGTTATGGTACGTGACCTGCATGAGATGACCCAGCGGCTTTAATTCAGGCCAATAAAGCATGCTAAGTCTTCAAAGAAGGGTAGTTACAATCAATTACAGCATCTAAGGTCACAAGAGACTGTAATTACCTCTCTGATCTCCTGTGTTACACAGCACACAGGGCATCTATTATAACTATAATAATTATTGTAGTTATTATTACTGTTATATTAGGAAAACTATCCATCTTGATTTTAAAATTTCCAGGGATGCAAAATCATTGGTAGAATATTCACATAGTATGTTACTCCAACTTGCTTAAACTACCAGTGCTGGTCAGATTATAAATCCATCTGCTAAATCCAGGAGCCCTCTACTACCAATTTCTGGTCTCCGGTGAGAATTTACAGATCAGGCTGAGAACATCCTGTACTTTTGTACATGTACCTGTGGTTAAACAATACAGAGCAAAGGTCTTCACTCTGTCATGACAAAGGGCTTGAGCTGATATGGTGATGTTTGTACAGTTTGCTTCACCGATGCTGCTTGAAAACGCCAGATCATAACCCTCCCTTTGTCCTTTTCTTGTCAGAGATCAATGTATCGTTTTCTGTTGAATTGTGGATAACAGTATGCCCTGCTTTCCTAGTTTGGTATAGCATAATACACAGATCCCCTCTGTGGCTTTGTACATGGGTATATACCATTAGAATGCAGAAGAATTTAGAGGCAAAAGGCAGTAATTAACATGCCTATAAATTTCCCAGGAGGGAAAAATATAAGAAACTTGGTCTTCAAAGTGCCTTTGTTTCAGACCTTGTTTGATCTGTACTTTCTTCCTGCCTGCACTGATATAATTTTAATGGGTAATTACTGTAGGAAAATATACCTTCACCCCTGTACAAGATTTATTAACAAATCAAACACCCTATCAGAATGGGAAATGCTGAAAACATGCACATAAAAAATCAAGTTCTTATATGGCATAATCACATTCAGCAACGAAGAATTGTTAGAACTGTGAATATAACCAAATCACAAAACCATAAAAAAAACCCCAGCCCAGTTTGTCCTAGCGATAGATAGTGTCTTTTCAGCAGCGTACTTCCACACAGTGAAACGAGGCTCCTGCACTTACCCTGTGTGTGTATATATATATGCTCACATGTACATGTCTGTTGGCAACCTTCCTTCCATAAATTTTGATCCCATTAACTAATCACAATCTAATTTGACGGGGGGACAAATGCCGTGTATATTGTTACATGGAGTGAACATTAGCAATTGAATAGAAGACAGCGACCTTTTAAGTGCTCCAGCTGAGGGAAGAGTGTAGCGACAGCTCACACCTTATTAGACACCAGACAATAAAAAGAAGCAGAAACAGCAATCACATCTTTGGGAAAGCTTCAATTAATGATGAGACATAAATCTGCTGGAAGCAGTGCTTGCTTCATCCTGGTGTTCAGAGGACTGCTTAGCACAGCGCATCCCTGGGGGCTTTGCAAAGGGGCAAGAAACAGAGGCACTCATGGAAATCACACTGCAGTGGAGATGCTGTTGTAATAAGCAAGCAAAAGTTGGGTCTTCATATCAGTAAGATCAATTACAACTGCAACCTCTAATTTCATTACTGCTATATCTGTTTTCACGGCTATGGAAGAAATACTTCTTCCTTTCAGAGAATTTCGCAGAATGTGGGCCGCAGCCATTGGCAAAGCTCCCATTGATTCCCAGCCAGAGAATAAACCTCTTCACACACTGTAGTTAATTACAAGCTGTTTGCATTTTTAACTCATGCTTACAATCCAGCTGGAGGATATAGGTTATTATTATTTACTGCTTTTTTTATCTTAGGTCAGGAAAACTGGTATTCATCCAAAAGAGTCTGGGTGTCTTCTGTGGTAAAAAAGAAAGATAAAAAGCAAAACATCACACTTAAAACTTCAGAGGAGAGAGATTTTATCATGCAGTCACCTCCTGCACTGTAAAAAGTAAATAAGAAAGTGCATGACATCACTTATGAGCTAAGCAAGTGGCAAACTAATAAAATGCCTTTGCTGATGGGAAGCATGAACTGATATATGCCTCAGATATCTGACTCTGTTAATTTAGAAATTGCTTTCTTCAGCTGAAAAAAATGTTAAAATGCCCAGTGTCTGCATTTTATTTCTGGTGTTCATGAATCAAACCCACACAAAAATGAGGAGATTGAAATGCACCAGATAGATGTAGAACTGAGATGGGGATGATTAATATTGTTGTGATGAGAAGTATAATTGTCAAAGACTGCAGTTCATGACTAGTTTTAGATGAACTATAGACGGGGAGAATTCACAAAATGATAAAATTTAATTTCAACATGCTTGTGCAAAAGGCTTCAGCTTCTCATTTCACATATTTTCATTTCAAACTGACATAAGCTAAGCAAAATGTTCTGGGTTTTTGGGGGGGTAGGCAAAAAAATGTAACTCCTTCTAGAGCAACTCCTTCTAGAGCTTGCCTGCGTTGAGGAAAAATACCTTTTTTCTTTAAGAGACATCTCTTTTGGAACCGTGTTTCCCTTTTCACCTGTCTAGAGGCAGAGATCTCAAGACCCAGCCACAAGGTGCTACAAGTTAAAATTGCTGGAAGGTCTGTGCTCCATGGTGCATGACAGTTTAAAAGTGTGATGCTCTGGCTTTATCATAATCAAATGTCACACAAGGAGAGGCTGAGAGAGCTGGGACTGCTGAGCTTGGAGAAGAGAGGGCTCCTGGGGACCTTATCCATGTGTATAAATACCTGAGGAGTGGGGACAGGATAAAGAAGATGAAGCCAGTCCCTTTCCAGTGGTGCCCACTGACAGGGCAAGAGGCAATAGGCACAAACCGAAACACATAAAATTCTATTTAATGTTCAGAAAGACCTTTTTTACTGTGTAGATGGTCAAACACTGGAACAAGCTGCCCAGAGAAGCTGTCTCCGTCTGTGGAGATATTCAAAATCCAATCGGACACGCTGTCTCACTGACCCTGCTTGTGCAGGGGCTGGACCAGATGAGCTTCAGAGATGTCCACCAGCCTCCATCGTAACTCTATGAAATGGCTTCTTCTCTACCAGTAGTTTTTACTAAACTCTAAAGCTGACTGTTGTGATTTAGCCCCATTGAGTGTCATCCAGTGATCAACTCCAAGCAAAAGAATAGTCATTGGGACATGTTTCTGAGCAAAGAAAATTATTTCTTAACTTCTAAGCAATCTGTTTTCACAAATTATTTATCTGTCAGCTTGAGAGAAAAGATCAGAAAATATCTGTACTTCCCATATGTTTCTTTTGCTGCAGATCATTCAGCCAAATATTTCTGAATATCTGAATCTGACTTTTAGATTATTATTTTGAAACACTTTGGATAAAATCATATGAAAGCCAAACTTTTCTGCAGGGCATATAGACTGTTTTCCTACTGCCAGCACCAAAAAGATAAATTAGCTTCACTGCAGAAGAGCAGAAGACATTTTGAAGGTTTTCTAGAGATTAGTTTAATTAGCTAATAAACCAAATGGAATACACATATTTCATCGAGATAGCAGAAATGCATTACCTTGAACAATAAGCCCAGCATCTGCATGCAGCTCATGACAGCAAAGAGACTGTGAGTAATACAAGAGATACAGAATTAAGAGGAGAGGAGATGCTGAAGGAGGGGAGGGGTGAGGATACAGACAGAGCTGGCAAGACAGCAAGGACGATCGATATGATGGTTAAGGACATGAGGCTACAGAGGCAGCTGCATTCAGCTCAAGCTACCTTTGCCCAAACCTAGATGAACCATGTGTGAGGCACTTCCACTCCACAGACCACACAACTGTGTTAATATGCTGAGAGGCCAGTATATTGCTTGGGCACTGTGCCATCTATGGCAGCTCTACGCTGCGTGGGGCCGCAGATGGCTCTGGGTCCAGTTAGCTCAAAAGCTTGCATAGCTCAAGCAAGGGTCTGTCTGTCCCCACCCACACAGGTATGCTCCAAGGACAAATTCCCAGGAGCACCTTAGTTTCTTCCCAAGGAGCTCATGAGTCTGTAACTAGTTCTGAAACAAGCTGAGAGAAGGGAAACATTATAAAGTAAAGCAAGTGGGACATAGGAAAATGGAAATGAGAGATAAAAGTTATTTTAATAATTGTTAAATAGTCTCCTGCTAGGCCTGACATTGGTTTATAAAGGGCCTGCTACACGAGGCAGAGGGGGACTGTAAGGCTGGGGTAGTGGGGGGAATGAAGGAGAGAGGAAAAATGGAGGAGAAACAAGATCCCCCTTTGGTACATCAGAAAACTGCTGCATTTGTTCAGTAGGCCATGAAGTCACCGCCTAAGGTTTTGGGGTGATTTGTGCCCTTAGGGAAACTTGGAGAATGTAGAGTGTCCTCAAATTAGTTGCAAAATCAACTTTTATTCTGAAAGATGACAGAATGATGTGAGAGAGAATTTAAGGACTGTCCAAAGCAATTAAATTCAAGGAAGTCTTTGCCATTACCATCACTAGAAACATAATTGGTTTTATATAGTGTAGCATAAGATACTCCTGGCAACTGACTGTCCTCTCCATTAAAACAGAAAGGGATAGGGACCTCTGAACACACACTGAACATAATTAGAAGACATTTTATGAAAAGGAGCCACTTTTTTCAAAATCAGGACTTTTTATTATTGATGAAAAATTTGTTTACTAGTATAAAGACTGACTCATCTGTGATTTTAGTAAATAGACACATTGTTACTCAGAAACAGTTGACCACCACCAAAACATCCTTAGGTCATTGCTTTTGTACTGCTGTGTAAAGGCCTGCCTTTGGTTTTGTTTTTTTTTGCATTTACATTCTTGATTAGCCTCCTGTATTACAACAGCATCAGTCAAGCTGACTAAATTCAATTGAGTATGAAATGTGAAATCTATTTTCCCAATAATTATTGACTGTAGCTATTTACATTATGAAATCCGTACTCCTACCTGCTTGCTGACAAGACCTTCACCATTTTCTTCATTTTACTTCCATATATTTTCTCCCACAAAAGAAGAATGAAAAATATTTATTTTTTTCACCCTTTCTGATCACCAGGATAAAATATTATGATGTACAGGTAATTGTGAATGCTTAAAATACCTTCATTAAAACAGGAACTAGTCCAAACACCATCCTATATAAATGACAGTAAACACCTTGGGTGAACACAGCAATTAGCTTGGGGATCCCATGAGAGAAGCTTCACCTCAAGGTAAACAGATGTGCTCTCTCCCTTAGAGCTGTGGCAGATTCACATCCTGTGGTGTTTGGATACAGACCTCCTCACTTGGATTGCACTGGTTCATCCTGTGTGTAAATAAATTAGTATCGTTATCTATGTAAGCTTGTTGTTATGTGTCCTATCACTTTTAAATGGGATGTGGGGCACTTCCAGTGAAGGATTCTTAAATATTGTATAAACTTGCCATGTTGGTCCTCCATGGCCTGGATTCTAGCCTTCACCCTGGAAAAAAAAAACCAACACTAAAACCTGTTCTGTTTACTGTGGTTAAGACTGTGATTTTGAGCCACAGCCTTGAGCTATTACTGCTGTGCTGCAGAGCATCCCCAGGAGCTGTTTATCTCTCTGAGTCACAACTCCTTTCCTTTCATCTTGCTCTGTGCAGAAGCAGTAAGTTATTACCAGCCTCAAATTTTATCTCAGGCTACCTCAGCCACCCAGCTGAAAGATACACTTAAACCCATCTGAATTGGAGGGGACATATAAAATAATTGCCTTTTATTCCTATGCACCAGACCCAGAACCAGATAATACGTAGGACAGCCAAAGAGGAGGAACTAGTTCTTTGCTATGCTGCAGAGCACACACCATAGGCATGTCCATTGATAGATGAGATTTGGGTTCTTAGATGAAAATGTATAAATGAGACCTCTATGGATATTTAAAAGAATATTTAAGACTCTCTGTGAGAACAGAAGTATATTCCATTATCCACGCTCAGGCCTGCACTCCTGGAGCTGCAGGGGTGCCCTGTGTCAGCTGGACACTGCCCGCTGCCACCAAGGCAGTGGTGCTCAGGTGGTTCTGTATGTGTGTTCATGTACCTGAGGCTTATGAAGGACTGTGGAACTGTCATCAAAGAGTAAAGCAAGAATAGCACAAGCAGAAATAATGTATGACCCTGAACCACCCCAGATGTGAACACAAATGGGAGTTGTCTGGGTAGAGAAAGATTGACAGCTCTTTGAATCCAAGCACTAAATAAAGACATGCATTTGTGGTGCTCCTAGAAGGACTCTGGTTCCAAAAATCAATGCAAAGATTTGTTCAGCCCAATATGTGGCATTTCTCTCCTTCTCAGACAGACTAATTTTACCTAGAAACTTGCTGTCTGCATTACATCTCCTCTTCTTTTTCCTGCAGATGATAAGGCATTGTCCAAAACTGACTTAATAACAGCAATAAGAGAGGTGGATTGTCACTTTAGGGAATTCAGACAGCAGTTAAAGTTAATAAAGGTTCAGGCTGCTTCTTTGTGCTGCAAATGCTGTGTGACGGACCAGCCTGCTGAGGAGCCCAGTTGGAGGTGCTGGGCCCCAGAGCACTCGTTCAGATGCCAGGATAGTGGCTGCAGCATTCATTTTCTCCTGAAGACATCTGACATTTGCTTATCTCCATACTTCTCTATCCCTGCCAGAGAGCTGAAAGTGTAACCTAAGTACAGTCAATGTTGTTCTCTCACACACCAGGACAAGAAATACCATTAGCGTGTCAATGATGTATGAGGCAAATGGTTCCTGTACCCCTCCCTTTTTGTTCAGGGGTTGACCGCAAGCTGTTCTCTCTCCCCTTCCCTCCCACAGTCCCTCATGGATCTAAAGCTTTGACCCTCTCTCTCTGCGCTGCACTTCTCCTATGCACAACTGCTTCCCAACAGGGGCTGCAGAATTAGGCATAAGGCAGCATCATGTGACAAATGATGCTCTTCTTGTAGACTGTGCAGAGCTGGAGGTCAAACACACTATTAATAATTCTCTGACTTTTTAAAAGCTGTATTTCCTCCATTTGTTGGCAACGTGATTTGAAAGGTCTGTACAAGCCACTTAAACCAGCAGCTGAACAGAGGCGTTTCGGCACTGTCCAATATTGATTTTTGCCTCTAACTCATCTCTTTGCTAAGACTTGTTTCAATACCCTGTGAAGTTTAAATGAAGATATTTCCCACCTCAATAGCAGTGCATTGTCATTTGATACCATAGATAAGCCAGTAGTATTTTCCTTAGTAACGTGGTTTGGCTAAAACAGAAAAAGTGCCACAACATCTCCATTCTGGACCATTGCTGCCCGCAGTGAAGAAAGGCTGAATGGGGAATGAATGGAGGTGGGCTGGAGTGGGGAACCCAGTCACCAGGCTCACCAAGCTCACCCTGTATCAAAAAAAAATGAGCACAGTATAGAGCTGTACATCAGACTATTTCTGACTCCAGACAAGGGGTCCCAAGGAACAGGAAACTTCAGTAAATTCAAAGCACTAGTAGGTGCGCTCCCATGAAACAGAATTTTAAAGGAAAAAGACATTCAGGAAATTTAGCAAATCCTTAACCAAAATTAAGGAAACAAGATAAGCATATGTGAAATGTGAAAATGAAAAACTGAACCTGAGCTGGCAATGTGCGCTCACAACCCAGAAAGCCAACTGTATCGTGGGCTGCATCAAAAGAAGTGTAGCCAGCAGGTCGAGGGAGGTGATTCTGCCCCTCTACTCCACCCTGGTGAGACCCCACCTGCAGGGCTGCGTCCAGCTCTGGAGCCGTCAGCACAGGAAGGATGTGAACCTGTTGGAGCAGGTCCAGAGGAGAACCACAAAAATGATCAGAGGGATGGTACACCTCTCCTACGAGGACAGGCTGCGAGAGTTGGGGTTGTTCAGCCTGGAGAAGAGAAGGTTCCAAGGGGACCTTATTGCGGCCTATAAGAAAGATGGGGACAGACTTTAGCAGGGCCTGTAGTGACAGGACAAGGGGTAATGGTTTTAAACTAAAAAAGCGTAGTTTTAGACTAGATATAAGGAAGACGTTTTTTACAGTGAGGGTGGTGAAACACTGGAACCGCTTTCCCAGAGAGGTGGTAGATGCCCCATCCCTGGAGACATTCGAGGTCAGGTTGGATGGGGCTCTGAGCAACCTGGTCTAGTTGAAGATCTCCCTGCTCACTGCAGGGGGTTGGGACTAGATGACCTTTAAAGGTCCCTTCCAACCCAGACTATTCTATGATTCTATGAAAAATAAGCATTGCAAACATTGGTTTGGTTAATCATGAGAGTGAGCTAAAATATAAGAAATTTCCCCACTGGGGAAATTAGGACATATATTTAATAATTAATTTATTTTTTTTTTTGTGGGGACAACAGGCAAGGACAGCAAGTGAGATTCTGCTAGAAGAGAAAAAAAAGATCATGAGGAATTGCTCTATATTTATACTAGAAAGGAAAAAAGGCAAAGAAAGAACAGGGTTTCTGCTTTGTGGGGAGGGAGAGAAGCACAATTGAAAATGACTCTGAGAAGGCTGAAGTGCTTCAGCCTATTATTTTTTCTTTACCTCGTTACAAAATCTAGAACAATTCAGACTATCCATAGACTTCAGAACTTATGAAGAACTTACGCTGGTAGAGAGCAGAAAAAGAAGATATACAGATACATTATACATCTTCAAATCATGTGAGCCTTATAAAATTCACCCCAGAGTGCTCAGGGAATTGAGTAAAGCTATTTCACAGTCATGAGCAATTATCTCTGAGGACTGATGGAGGGTGAATGAAGTTCCAGAAGACTGGAAAATGACCTCTCAAGAGCTCTTCCAGCCACGGTTACCACTCCTGTAAGGAGGGAAAAACAAAGGTAAGACTGTGACTTATTGATCCGTAGTTCCTTCTTTAGGAAGCCACAGCGGCAAAGCAACCACTTGGTATTCTCACTATAGGCAAAGCATAAAGTTTTGAGAACATGGGGTCAGGCTGGATCAAATCAAAGGCCCATCTATCTCAAAATTGTCTCCTAGAGTAGCCTGCAGCAGATACTGCTCTATCTAAAACAAGTGTAGGGCAAGCATGCACCAGCGTACTGTCTCAGCTCTTAGCAATCAGAAGCTTAGGGACTTACAGGGCTAGAGACTTTGCATCTTTCTGTTAATAGCCCTCCACGATCCTTAATAGCCCTTAACAATTACTAATCAAGAGATCTTGAAAGTACTGTCTTTATTACATGAAATCAGAAGATAATACATAGAAACTGAAAATTGTCACTTACTTTCTACTACTCTGCTGTTCAGTGAATATTTTTTCATTCCCAGCTTGGATATATTGTTATCAAGTATACATTCATTTCATGAACAGCTAATCTTTGAGAAAAGCAATACCAAAATGTCAGGATAGCTACTTGATATTATTTACATTCGAGCACAGTTACTCTGGCTCGTTTGTCAGAAGTTGCTTCACGTTAGAGTTGAACCAAATTTATTTTAAGCTATGAAGAGACAAAAGACAATCTCCTGTAGATGGATACACTGCAGTTGGAGAATAGTAATTAAAGGACTTTATTTACATTTCTAGCTGATCAACATCTTTTAGATACTTCTAATGGGAAGAATTGATTTTTTCCTCTACAAAAGGGACTTAATCAATTTGGCTTCTGGAAATGTTTTATTCAACAATAGCTAAATTCCCCTGCATACACACCTGTCAAAGCAGAGACTATTTTTGGAAAAGAGAAGCCTTTTGTGCTGATATAAAGACACCTGTTTTATTATTTCAACAGAAGCCTATTGATTTTTTTCAACCTTAAAAAAAAAGCTTACTATAATACAAATGCCTTAAATGTGCAAAATCTTCCCCAGATTCCTGCGAATAGTAGCAAAATTTAGTTTGGGTTGACTTTGCCAGGATTTTGAAAAATTATTTTGTACTTGAAATTAAGCAGCATTCTTCAGAAAAAAAAATAATATATATTTGCCATCCCTTTTGTATTAATTTATTCTAGATGTTTTGTAATAATTAAGCTCTTTCTGCAGTGCTGAACTATGACTGAAGAGGCCTTGGTTTCTGTCCTCAGCTCTCCAGCTGGCTCTCTGGGCAAAAGAGGTGAGTCGCTTCATCTGTAAAATGAGGGCAGTATATGTTCTATACAGTGCTTTGGCATCTATGTGCGGGAGGCTGTTAATAAACATTATGTATCATGCCCCTCGATATCTCTCTCACTTCTCAAGCAGTTGTGTACATGCAGATGGAAGCACTTTCAGTGCTGGTCGGTGGGTTATGCACTGGGTGCAGGTAAATAAAAAATACATGTGTTTGCTAGACTGCAATGCCCTTATTCACAGCAACAACCTAATGCCCATGAAGTGCAACTCAGTTAATGGTAATACCTCAGTATTTTTACTATATGTAAAGGTGGACAAATCTGCACATAAATGAGCAGAAAACTATTTACAAGTCTTTAACAGAGCAAGTATTTTAACTGTGGATTTGTACTAAAAATCTAATACAAACATGCATTATTTGGCTAATAAAAACATGTATTATTCTAGAGCAGGCACCACACTTATGTTTATAAACAAATATTAACCAGGTTCATATCAAAGAAGAGGTTCTTGTCTGGTTTTTTGCAAATTTATAACAGCCACAATTTAATTTAAACTGATAAGAAAATCAGAGAAGTGTCACCTCCCTGCAGTCTACAGGACTCTTGACCTTGCCAGGACTATAAACATTATGAAAAAGGACCCTGTGAATACAGTATGTGACAATGAATTTTTCAAAATTCATAAAGATTAGGAATTCTGCAAAAAAAAGACTAACAAAATCAATTTAGTGTTTGCTTTCAGTTAGAAAGCCTCCCAGATCTTTAAGCTGATGGATTGTCATACCTATAAATATACATATTCTCTTAACCTCTTACTAACCATCAGTTGCACACTGATGGCTACATCTGGCAGCAGTGCAATGTTACTGCAGCCAATTCGGTCACCTCAGGGACACATTTACTACTGCTACAGCAGGAACAGCCTGAAACCTGAATTGCAAATCAGGGCCCTGTTGTACTCAGTACTGTGGAAACTGGTAATAAGAACAGCCAGCCCCTGCTCCAGCCTGGATCCACACCCACCGTGGCACTCCCACCCATGCTTTGCTTTTATTCACTTTGATAGTGGCACAAAAGGCTCTGAGCCTGTCACACTGGAATGAAAAGTGATGTTACAAGGCATAACCTTCGTGGCATACCTTTGTATCACATCTGGGGGAGGAGTAGCACTGTCAGAGGTGGTTAAGGTGCTTCACTCACATGCACTGGGCATCTGGGAGAAACAAAAAACACAAGCCAGGAGCAAACCCTGGCTCCATGGAGGACCTGCTCAGCTGCTGGCACTGGTCCCTGCTGGACCCGCACCAGCACACCCCCACCGCTGCCCCACTCGGGTACAGCCATGGCATGCTGGTGTCCCTTCTGGAGGGGGGAGGTGAATCCACCACACCTTCCCTGGGCAAGCTGAGGTAGCCATGCCCAGCCCACAGCCCTCCAGGAGCACCACTCCTGCCTCTCCCTGCACCACCCACTGCCACCGGTGCTGCCTGGGGACCTTATGTCCACCCACTTCCACCATGGCTAGCACTCGGCCCAGCACCAGCTGCCACCTAGCCCAGCTGCAGCAAAGCCGGGCTGGGGCGAGGATGTGGTACCAAAGCGGTTACGCATGTCGTTATGGCGGGTAGGGGCTCGGCACTCACCTCCCACCACAGCACCTCCCTGGCCTCACGCAGCCCCGGCCAGTCCCACCCTCCTTCTTTCTCTTTAATTTTTTAGTTATAAGGAGTTAGGTGTGACACTGGCACAGCAGAGTTTTAAAGCCTGCATTATCTGGCAATTTCTGACTGGGAAGGACTGGCCGGCAGGGATATGGTCACTGGGTGAGCTCAGGGCAAGCTCAGTGCGCCGAGGCAGGGAGGGGAAGAGCCAACTGCCGCAACCGGCTGCTCAGCGAGGAACAAGGAGGACCGTGACAACAGTGCTCGGCTTTACAGACCTTTATTTTTCAATCTATACAGAACGCTGTTGCTATTATAATAAGGCATCAAATGCACTATTGAAAAGCTCACGATGGACTGTGACGTTTCGCCCTGTTGTGGATCAAAACGGAGTTTTACACGGTTAAATTGTTTGCTTTCCCAGTTGGTAAACTTTATATTCATTACAGACAGATTTTTTTTAAAGAATTACAAAGATTAAAAAACTGTAAACATATCAAAACCGGCAACAACCCAGCACAGCTTCCTAGGAGAGAGTCTCAGGCGTTTCCGCTGCGGGGCTGGCAGTGCAAAGGCAAGGCCGGCTGTGCCTGGGAGCCGCGCGGGGCGCCCGGGGCCCTGGCAGGGCTGGGACCATGCAGCAACGGGCCGCCTTTTTGGTGAGAGTTCCCAGCAGGTGCTGGGCAGTTCCCAAATGGCCACAAATGTCTAACTGGGAAAAAGAAACTGAGAAAACGGGTCACCGGGGAGCTGTTTGAAGAGTGGGGAGCCAGCCAGAGGCTGCCGGGGTCTTGCTGGAGTGTGGGGCATCGTGGGCACCTCCGGCCCAGCTGCAGGCCGCCGGGTTCCTCCAGTGCCCCGGCTCCCTCCAGCAGGAAGGCAGAGGCCAGGGCAGGGCCTGGCCCTTGGACACGTCATGAGGTAGAAAATGGGAAAGCATCACGTTTCGCTGTTAGGGTCAGTCAGAAATAAACTGACTGACGGCACAAATACCGGTATGTTTCCGGGGTACTCCAGAGGGCACCTAAAACCCACCTGGTACACCCCAAAATTTAGATCGCCAAAGAAGGCTCTCCAATGATCCATGATCCATGTGACAACTTTAGCCCAGGCAATGGAAAAAAACCCCAACAATTTTTCTCATACTTGTATCCTTAAAGCATTTCTTTTCTGAGCAGAGGAAATCAAATTGCAAGGGTGCACGAGAGGGCAATTAATTTTGCCCTTGGCTTCAGCCTTTGGTACAGCCTCGTGCGAGGTGAACGACGCGAAGGCTCGTCTGCCAGGCAGCGGCCTAATACATTCGTGTTTTGGTCTCTGTCGCACCACACAGCACGAGAACCTGAGAGTCCAGAGGTTTTATATCACACGACCAACCCACGCAGTCCCGTAATTTGTAAAGGTATCTTTTTGGGTGATCAAAGAAATATCCTGTGAGTTTTTATCTGCTAAACTCCTGCACTCTGAAGGCCTGCCTTCGCCTCTTTCATAGCACACACTAACACCAAAATAAAGAAACTGTGTTAGTCCTGTTACTTAAATTTTCTTACTCCTCACACTTCTGCAGTGTGTATTTAGATTATTAGGTTGACTTACGTTTCCTTAAAATGCTCAGGGAAAATTTGAAGGTTCATTTAAGTATTGCAGGCTCATGATCTGTGACAGGCATTTTACAAAGTGTCAGAAAACTTCTCACTTGATAATAACATACTGACAGTCAGGGGAGCGTTCCCTTTTCTAGTGCTAATAATCAGCATTAAGGCATGCCACGGTTCCTACAAGAAATCTGTGATCCTTACAGCTTTAGCTGTCATCTTGCTGCAATAATGGAATGTACTCCAATTTTCTGCATATGTATTATTAAAAAATAAAAATGATGGCTCTCAAAACCACCAGCCTCAGTTCTAGAGCTTCTGCCATGTAGGTGAGTCCAGCAATTCTTGTTACAGCCCAGGCTGGTGAAAGGGTATTCATTCCCTTTCTGTCCCCTGCCCCACACCACCTTGCTGTCCCCAGCTCAGCACTGTTTGCCCTCTCGCCTGGCACAGGTTTCCCTGGGCCTCCGGAAGCCAAAGCCAGCCTCCTCCCATCCTCGGAGCAGGATGGAGGCAGCGCTGTCCCCACCACCCCACCTCGAGCATGTGTCAGGCCCTGCAGGCAGTGTCCATGTACCCACCAGCAGGCAAAAGCCAGCTGAGGAGGAGCCTTCCTGCTCTGTGTCCTGCTTCTTGGGCTATTTCCTTCCTCACTCTCACCGATCATGACAGGCTGAAGGCTTCTCCTTACATCTGGAAGCTATTCTATTTATTTACCCTAGAAATTCAATCCTAAATCCCTGGTGATGCATCCAGAGGCATGTTAAGCTCTCCAAAGACGACTGTGGAGATGCTGAGTTTCTGCCCGCGAATGTGTTCCGTATCATGACATAAACTGGGAAATTGTCTACTAGGCAGCAGCAGCACCTAATAAGGCTGCTCATTTAATTACCAAATAACACTGAACTAAAGCAGTGGTTAGAGCAGATAATATCCGAAGCAGCATCTCTTTTGCAGGGCCAACATTCAAGCCTGGGTACTACACCATGCTATTTACAGTGACCAAAGGCATAAACCTGGAGCATCACGGCTCCTTAGGCCCTCAGTCGAAGGCACCCGCACCAGCACCCACTGCTGGCAAGCAGGAGGCCCTGAACTAGGTGAGTGCCAGACTCAGGTGCTGCACATGTCTCCTAACATGAATAGGCAGAGAAGAGGGAATGAGGAACCAGGTGGCAAAATAGCATCCAGCCTCTCTGCGTGAGGACCCCAGGTTTCCACCTGCCACTTGTTATTCTGAACCTTGTCCTGCCACATATTCCTGGGTAAATGGGGCATAAAGGAGATCTCCTCCCTTCCCAAGAGAACTCTTCTCAGGTATGTCACAGTGGAGAAAAAAAGTATAATTTAAAAAATATTTTATATTCCTGATATTTGAGACTTAACTTACAACTGAGAAGGCTGTGACAGTGAACCACATGTTTCTACTAAGATTCTGCAATCAGGGACTGCACAGACAGAGCTCTTCACTCATGTTTGGCTTTGGCAGGGACACAGGTATATATTAACATACATATATATGTTAACAGGACATACACATATATATTAACCACTGTTCAGTAAGAACTGACAGCGGTGCATACAACAACCTCTGTTGGTTTCTCAGCACTGCAAGAACACAACTTTAATGTTCCACAGAAACCAGCTCATAATTAAGTAAATAGCATCAGTAGTACAGGTTTTGGCTACTGTTCCACAGAACTGTGATTAATAATAACATGTACCCTTGATCACCCACTATGTTAAGTGAGTCCCATGTCAGACAGTCCAACTGCCTGATATTTCACCTTTGTATTTCCTGACGATTTATTTTTTACAAATAAATCGGCTTTTACTGAGTGAGCCCCAGAAAGCTCCTTCCTGACCTTTCCTTGCTGGTTATGAGAAGGCTGACAGCCTAGTGACATAAAACTGAAGTTTCAAAAGGACTAGTAAGATGCAGACAGCCCCAGTATAAGCAAAGCCCTGCAGCTGAGCTTGAGTTTCTTCTGGCATCCGTGCTGAAGGAGAAGTGTTCAGTCTCAGCATCCCCAGGCATTTTCATTCTTTGCGTCTTTTGAGATTCCAAACAAGAGGTCAGTTAATTCAATATATGGCAGTTTTCATACAGAGACATCTGTCCACCAGGAACTAAACTTCTTTTATATGGGGTCACTATAGCTATCAGAAGTTAATGACTATCAATCATGGCTAATCTGAACTGAAATGGAGCCACTGACCTCAAGCTGAAAGAGCCTTTTGTCTCCTACCAATACCATGAGCCACATGGTTCCCTGCCCTTTGCCTCTTATTTTATATTTTAAATAATCATCACTAATTGTACTATTGTTTGAAAATATGGGAGGCTTGTGGCAAGTCATGACCAAGTGGTGTTCTTTTTTCCCTTAGCTCTCACTCAGTAGAAGAGAAGCTTAAAATGAAAGGATAAAAAGCATCTCTCTTAATTAAATATTAGCTCTGCCATTCCATTATTGGCCCTGCTTCTTAACAGTATAGCAAGTAGACTGTTAATAATCCTGCAGGCTGCAATAATTAACAGCTTCCAAAGTGTCAAGGTCGTTCCTGTTCTGTATGGGAGTAATAAGAAAATTATATAGGCAAGACACCAATGGAATGTTTTATATTAGGATAAAGGAGTATCTGAGGAACCTACTTATCACAAATCTCTTTTTATTCAGTGGTTTTCATTATTTTATATCAGTTGCATTTTCTCTGGCACATTTTCCCTTTACAACAAGTGCTCATTTACTGCAAACATTCGATTATAGAGCTTAAGAAAAAAACCATTCTTGTCAGACAAATAAACTGCATCACCAGCTATCTTCAGCTGTATCTGTTTTCTTTAATAAAACATATTTTCCTGTGGAAATGCTGCCTTTAAAAATCATGACCACACTAATTATCTACGGCAAGCACATCTTCCTCAACTAATGACAGCTCGAGCATATTATCATTTGCACCAGACTTCATTCTGAAATTGAAAGACCCATAGAGCTTCGCAGATTCCTTGGAGGACGCAAACCTGCTCCTTCGGTACAGCTCCCCTTTCCACATGGACATCATCAGCAGGCTGGAGAGCACCACTCCCCCCAGAGTTAAGAGACACAGCCCAGCGATAACACAGCGGTCCAAGTGAGCCCCGATCCTAGCGCTCTCATTCTCCAGCCGCTCCATCTCCCGGGCAGCCACGGTGCTGGGATCCACAGTCACGTCTCTGGGTACCACATAAGAAATGATCACCAGCAAAATGCCACTAACCAGGAACAAAATGGCACTAATGAACCCGTAGTCCACGGATTTCCCAGCCGCCACCTCCGAGGCAGCATCATCCTCCTCAGAGACCAAGGAAGGAGAATCGTGCACCCACTCAGGTGGCAGCTCCCTGCAGGACCGCTGCTGCAGGGGGGCATCCTGGCAGTGGCCGCCTGTAGGACTAGGGGGACTTCTTGCATGCTCCAGGTTTACATTTTCATCCACGTAGGTGAATGATGTCTCAAGTTCCTGCGCACAGCAGCAGGCTTTCTTCTTCCCTCCATCCTCTTCCCTGGGCAAGCGCTCGGGCAGGTGGCAGGGCTGGGAGGTGCTGGCAGGTGCCCCCTGCTCCGGGGGAGCAGTGCCCGGGGTAGTGGGCTGGGGTGCCAGGGAGGGCTCAGCCACAGGGCCCCACTGCAAGACCTTGCGATGCCTTTCACAATGCAGGGCTGCCACAGCAGTGGGTGCTCTGGGGTCCACCTCGCCCCCCTCATGCTGCTGCTGCTGCTGCTCGTAAGGAGGGGATGGCAGGCTCCAGCCGGCAGCGGTGCCCAGGGGCGCCTGCCTGCCCTCCTCGGCCAGGTAGAGAAGCTCCATGCAAGCCATCGACCTCGTCCTGGCGAGCCCCGACTCCTGGGCTACCACATCCTTCAGCAAACGCTGCCCCTGGCCCACGGGAGCGGCTTCACTGTACCAGAGCTGCTGTATCTCAGAAATCTTCTACGCTTTCACCAACGTTTTGTTAGGGACATGGCTTGTGTCAGCTGTTAAATGATTAAACAAATCCTCTCTGACATTCATTTCTTTTCGGTCTGCAAATGAAATAGCAGAGGGGAAAAAAAACAACACCACCACCACCAAACCCGACAACCTCATGGTGATACATTAATAAACCAAAGAGAAGATAACGCAAATGTAACGCATCAGTCTTCCTCTCAAATGTTCGAGGGGAGATGGCAAACACGATTGTTTTAACCACGCATTTAAAACTGCAATCCTCTTGCAGAGCCAAAATCTATTAGGGAGTCTAATCAACCTTTGACACCGATATCCAATTAAGGCAGTAAGTCATTTACGGAGCACAGGATAACCGGAATAACTGTGTAAAATGTCAGAGAAAAGAGACGTCCATTCTTTTAGAAGCAAGGATCTCCCCCGCCCCCTTCTAAATAAAGAATTTTAAACTCAGATTCACCGACTAATTAGAAAGAAACACACAAATCCCATGTAGTTTAATAATCCAGGATCTGGCTTCTCTGGTGGAAATCTGATAATCCTATGGGAAAAGCAGTGCTTTCCTATAGCAGATCTCCAGTTTGATTAAGAGCTTTCGGAATGAAATTATGCCTCAAAGACTGATGACTCAAAGAGGATATTACTCCTCTGCAATTAGTTCGTTATTGCCCCCTTCCCCCGCGCCCCGCCCCGCCCCGCCGGAGGCCGACCGCCCGGTGTCAGGAGGCAAAGCCTGCAGCCCCACACATGTGTTGCATGCCCAGAAAACACACGTGCGCCTATGGCATTTACGTGATCGGTAACAGACGCCGCTCACTCACGCTCTTCTCGGGACCTCGGCGGGAACCGGCCACGCCAGGAGACGCGATCCCCGCCGGCGCGGGGAGCGCGTGGATCCAGCCGCAACTGTGTGACCCGCGCGACGCGGGGCGCACACACGCACAGCCACACACGCACCCCCCGGCCAGCAGGAGCACGCCTCCTCCTCCGCCGCCGCCGCCGCCTCCCCGCGGGCTCCCACCTGCCCGGCAGGGCGGCCCGCCCGCCCCGCACACCCACCTACCTCCCTCCCGCCCGCCTCCGCGGCCGGCGCCCCGCGGCGCAGCCGGGCGGCGGCGGCGCCGCGCCCAGCCCAGCCCAGCCGAGCCGCGCCGAGGCGGGCAGCGCCGAGGCGAGGCGGGCGGGCTGTGCCGGCGGGCGGGAGGCCGGCGGCACGCTGGGAGTTGTAGTCCGCAGGCGGCCGCGGCGCGGGGGCCGCGCACGGAGCCGCCCGGGTGGGGAGCGGGACCGGGGAGCTGCGCCCCGCTGGGCCTCGCTCCGGGGTTCAAACCTCACCTCAGCCAGCGCCCTCCGAGCCCCGGATTCCAGGCATGGGTCTGGAGAGGAGCTTCAATAAAGCGAGCGTTGTGAGGTTGCTCTGGTGCGTGTGTCTAGCTCGGTCATCACCCAGGCTTTTTTTTTTTTCCATAATCACGAGAGCTCACGACTTACTGCATGCAAACATAAAATCAGACTGTCAGATGATCGCAGCATTCCCAGAACTGAGACTTCAAGAAATGTACTCGCTGCAGGAGACGTGCACCCTCCACGCTGGCAGACTATCCACACACTTTCTCTGGCAGGGATAAATGCCTGTGCAAAAAAAAAAAAGACTTGCCAAAAATACAAAATAAAATGAATGACCAGTTGGTAGGCTCTTTCGCTCACTTTTCTTGCTAGTGCTTTCTTGAATGTGATAAACTAGGATGTGAAAATAAATTCTGGAGGAGGAAGACCTGAAGGATTATCAGAGATGGATAGTGTGCTGCCGGGGGGAGACCAGGCTCTGGGATGCGAGGAGCATGGAGGGAGGGACCTTTGGTGCGGAGCTGAAATGAGGATGCCCGTAGGAGGTAGAAGCGAGCAGCACCTGCCTGCATGGCTGGAGGGCAGGGAAGCAAGGGCACAAGAGGGAAGGTGAGCCGGGAGTGAACAGAACGAGGCACAACAAAGAAGGTCAGAATGTCTGAAGGAGTTGTCCTGACATCAGAGGACAAGGCAGTTCTGTGCAAGGACTCTTTACCAGTTCTGAAACACTGCATGAGGCAAACAAGTCAAAATTTTGAAGGCAAATCCTGCTGAGACCCAAAACACCCAGCACAGAAGGTTCAAACCTTTACGGCAATAACTGCCAGACTGTCAAAATTACTTGCCAGGACGCGGCAGTACCAGGGGGCTCCCAGGGCCCACCTCACAGCTTGCTCAGTGCGGTGGGCTGGTTCGGACCACCGTTTTGAAGCAGCTCCAGGCAGCATTTCCATTAGCAGAGTGCAGTTTCAATGCACTGAATGGTGCATTATTCACTCTTTGAAGAAAAATTGTAAGGAGAAAATTATGGAGCGGGAAAAACAGCACAGACTGTCCTTGGAGCTTTTTGTAACAATGCTCTCTTTGAAATAAATATAAAGGAGCAAATCTAACCTAATCAAAGAAACAAAAAAAAGGCCTATCTGTAAATTGTTCAGATACTTTAAAGCAAAAGCAAAGACAGAAACTAGCTCTCTTTAAGGCTATTGCACATTTCCATTTGGGAAGCAGCAGGGTAGGAACATACAGATATTGGCCGCTGACACCTCAAGCTGCACCTGCCACATCCGATAGACAAGTCTTAATTAAGTGACTGACAGGACAAAATGTGGTGTTCAGCCCCGGCAGTGCAGCCTGGAAGAAAGCAATCGCCTCTCCTGGGCCCCAGCACAATCTGCCAAGGCCTTGGGTGGGCAGTTTCTTTCCGATAGCTGATACAAAGGCAGGAAATTGTTGTCAGAGCACAACAAATGGCCGTGTCATTGATCTTTCAAAATGCAGGAGCTGCAGCACACACTCTTGAGCGCTGGCTAGAACCTTTGTTATTTGCTATTTAACCACACACAAACGTCTTGCTGCTCTGCCACCCACTCTCCTCCCCATTATGTGCCAGCTTGTATTGGGCATGGATATTAACTTGTTGCTAATAATTACATTTCCACAACGTAAGGAGCAAACAGAGAGGGGCCCACAACTCTGACAAGCCAACTGTTGTCTATTCTTATATGCCTTCCCAGGCAATGCTGTCCCTCCTTTGCCTCCTACAGTGCATAGACTCTTAGGGTGAAATTGTTGCCTAGTCACAATCGATAATACTGACGTTACTTTTTCTTACTTTGGATGCAAAGAGTTAACAGCATTTTTGTTTAAAGAATGTAAATGATTGTTGCCAATGCTCTGAGGTGTGGAGGTGGTGAAATGAATGCATAGCAACACATACTCTGCAAACACAAATACAGCTGGTGAAAAGATTAATCAAGCAAGGGCAGGAAGTAAGAACATTTGTCACAGAAAAAAATGGCTACGTAGAGCTTAAAACCAGAGTGATGGACACACAATGGGGCAGGAATAAAAGACTGGAGTAGACTGTCAGGATTGATGAGCCTTGTTCTCTCTGCTGCAGCCTACCCCATCATACGGTCCTTTCAGAGATGGAAAAGGGCTATAGTAGCAACACAATCATAATATGGGATGTGGCAGTAGACTGATAAAGGTGTCTCAGTTGGGATAGATGGGATTAAATCTAAGCCATGTTCTAGACCTGCTTGGAAGCTCTCTTCCAGTTGATCCAACTATAAATGAGTATCTGAACCAGATGTATGCGGCTCTTCTGTTCACAGTAAGCTATGCTCAGTATAAGATCAGAAGGAGGCTTGTGAGACCTAAAAGCGGTTTCACCTTTTCATTTCACCTTAAAAGCGGTGAGATAAACTATGCTTGCATTTGGAGCCTTGCTGAGGGCTTGCCCAGCTCTGAAGACATCAGAGAAAACAGGCAAAACTGGAACCAGTTTTCTCGATGGTTCATCCCATCACGGGCTGATGACGGATGGGTTTAGATATACTCTGCTTGCTCTTACTAGTCCAGGAAATTTTCCACTGCTGGATGGGATCCTCAGTGGAGCATTCCCCCAAACATTTTTACTTTTTTAATTCCTTTCAAGTTAATAACATGTACACAGAGTCCTTTAGTGATATTGTGTTCAAGGAATCTTTAATTCCTCGCCCTGCGTGGCCATGGGAGCTTGGGTTTCCAGCAGTCCCTGTGCAAGTGTTGCAAGACTGGATAGCTTCTAAGATAAAGGTGCACTCTGGCCAGCATGGCTCAGAGCATAATATATTCAGGCAAGTCTAGGGAGACTATTGCATAAACTTCCCATTTCCACTCAAATAGATCATATTGCTGAGTAAAGTAAATTGGCTAGGGAGCCAATAACAAGGGGCTGCAGTAAAATTTAAAACCTATTCAAGAAATATATGGACCTGTGTACAGGTCTGTGAAAAATAACAAAGGTAATAGAAGTGAATGAAGAGGCAAAGCTAAGCTTTTATATAAAGTGCAAAAGAAAAAAGTGATATAATTTTTTTTTCTTAGAGAATATAAGTATTCTGAGGATAGCAAGCAAATATTTGGACAAGTCACTATGAAAAGAAGTATCCAGCATTTCTGCGTGTTTAAAACACATTACTGTCAAAGATCTATTGATTTATAAAGTAAAAGTAGATAGGAAAGCAATTTAGTTCTACTTTGGTTTCTTCACTAATGCACATCCATTGTGCATTAATAAAAGACACAATAAGTAAATAAATTTACAGAGGGATGAAGAAACCGTAGATGTGTGGTATGTTGTACCACAATTGGTAAGTGGAGATTGAATCTTTGCTAAAGTCTTCTGCTTCCCATGCCTGAGTATGTGAAATCATGGTTTGTCTAACCATGCTCTCCTGAGCAGGAGCAAAAGAAGTCACTCCTCAGTCTTAGAGCAAAGGGTCATCTGGAAGAGCAGGGGTGGAGGAGTGGGCTGTTGACCATTTGAAAAACATGGTTGTTATAGCCCAGTTTTTTGGGTCATCTTGTCTGGACATTTTTAACTATGTGCAAAGAGACTCTGCAAGTAGGAGAAATGCAGCTTAGAATTGTAAATCAATTACTTATGAACTAACAGACATGAAGGACAGGTGGGGTTTAACGAGCTGTCAGGCTGAGGTCTGCTCCCCAGCTTGGCACCCCCGGAGCCTTTGCTGACCTCAGGGGCACCAGGAGGGAAGGGCCAGGTCTGGGTGCCACAGAGCTGCTGTCTCCCACCCACTTTGCCCACACCAGTGACTCAAGCTGGAGATCTGATTGACCCTGAGGAGCCCAGGCTTTGCTGTTTATCCTGACCAGCCTCTCTGCTTTCCTCCTTCAGGAGCTCATACTCAGCCATTTTCCCTCCTGAATCCTTGAGCGACTGACCACCCCTGTCTCAACACCCCTACCCTTGACTGTACCTTTATTTTTCTGGTATCTCATTGACTTTCTCACAGCTCTTTCTCAGCAGTTGGGGCTTAGGTTGCACAGTGGAACATACCCGAGCTGGCCCTGCTGTCTGTAGACTGGCTGCGCATTGCCAGGCACCTGTACACCACTGTAAGTGCCTAAGCTGTTGGACACTGGGGTGGTGATGACGACTCCTGCCTCCCTGCATGCCTCCATAAGGCTGAGCACTGAACTGTGCAGCATCCTCTGAAAGAGCCACGGCAGAGCCCAAACACCTCCTCCCTGACTGGGGAAATACCAGCACTGTGCTGTTTGTCACACCTGTGAGAGCCAAAGTCTTCATATATTTCCCACCACAGCCATGCCTGGGACATTAAGGACACATTTCTCTGTGGGTCACCCCACAGACTGGAGGCTGCAGCCCTAAGTCCTCTATGGCTGCTGAGTGACAGACATCCCGCAAACTACTGATTCCTGTCGTTGCCTTTTCCAGGTGCTTTTCTGGGTGGTTATTCTCATCACCTTCCTGTGCACTTACGTGGAAAGACAGTGATTCACCTCCAGTAATCACACATTAGATCTGGGAGTTGTAGTCCATCAGATGTCCAGCTCAGACTGCAAAATACTGATTATTGAATGGAAGAATGTAAAGGAAAAGTGAGATGATAGACTGACCTGCAGGGAAGCCAACCTGAAAATCAGAGGCTGCTTAGGGGAGAAATAAAGAAATCACCAAGGAAGTTTTAAGCAAGGGATTTAAAGGACAGAGGATGGTGCAGAAAAAAAGAAGGGTGTGCAATGTAATATGAGGAAATAATAGATTGTCCCATAAAGTAGTGATTTTTCTTTATGCTGGACATGGAAACAAAAATTACTCATGGCTGTTGCAGTACACATAAAACTATGGGTGAAAGAAGAAAGTGAAGGCTGCAGTTTCTGACAAGACAAGGACACACAGCCCTCGGTGAAATATATATTGCTGGTGACAGAATGAGGTTTTATAGAGATTATCAGGAATACTAGACAGAGATTCTATATTATCAGCTGTGTTGAAGAGTATCTTCAACAACAACGAATATGTGTTCATATTAGAGAGGTAACACTGATAATTTATGGAACGAGCCTGTATGAAAAAGACAAAATATATATAAAAAATAATAAAACCTTCTTCTCTTGGAGGAGCTTTATGTCCACATGTTTCAAAGTACATTAAAAAGCTGAAATTGTTCTCATTTTAAAGGCAAAGAAGCTGAAACATGGGGAGCTTGTGTAATTTGTTACAAGCCAGACAACTACTGTTAGCACTAAAATCAAGAAACCAAAATTAAGATGAAAGAATAGGGGCTTGAGCCGTGTTTCTCATGCCACCCTTTTAGCCAACTGAAACGGGCAAGTGGTGACTTATGAGGAAACTAAAATCTTCATGCCCAACTGGGGGAGAGCCGTTGGCATGAGGGAGGAGAGCCATGGAGCTTTATTAAGCTCACAAGTCATAGCATCAGAGTAAGGTATGCCAGGAAGGTGTCTCAGTGGGGTTTTGAAGCAGTGCTAGGATCCGTGCAGACTGCTGATGGTGGCATATATATCTAAATTAGCAACCAGAACAGACCAGATTCAAGAGCGGACAAGGCAGAGCTTTCCTCCTCTTTCTCTTTCTCTCTCCCCCAGTCCCTTAAGCTGAGTCTCATGCTGAATTTATGTGCAGAGCAAAGCCTTGCCCATGTGTTTAGTCCTGGCCTCATTACAATCGCAGTAGCATTTTTGTAATCAACTTTAAACAGACCAGGATTTCCCATTGCCCTTTCCTATCTCCTGGTAGTAATGAGTTTCCTTATACAATGTTTTCTGCAAGGAATTGAAAAAAATGGTGGGACACAACAGCCTAAAACCTGGGGTAGAAGGGGAAATGAAAGACTAATTACAGTAATACAGGCCCTGACAGATCTGGTAAAGTTTTTCAAAGGGCAATATTTCTTGTTCAAATATTGAAAAACAGTTTGAATGAAGTACTAGAAAATAAAGTACAAGGCCCAGTCCTTCACAGGGCCATGTAAATGAGCTAGGCTCTCTCCAAAGTCCAGTGCTAAGATTTAATCCTGTTTGCCTTCCAAGGTGGTGTGATCAGAGTGAAACTAGAAGGAAAAATATTTCATCTTATTCAACAATCAAACCTTTAAAGTCCAGCCTATCCCCTGAATTTTGAGAATGTAACCTGAGGTTTTTAAACAAGACCTCTATTGATATCAGTGGCAGGCATTGCAGACCAAACACCCACAGAGCAGTAAACATTTAAATCATCAGGTATGGTTAAGGCTGTTAACCTTCTTCTTGTCACGTAGCTATGATTCATATTCCTAAGGGCTTTCTATTTGCTGCCCTCCTTTGATAGCCTTCGAGGAGGGAGTAACACCTCTTCTTAAGACTGATCTTAATGGAGATATCTGGAATCAATAGAGGAAAATAAAACCTGGCCTGATGGTTTTGTTTTTCTTTAGTTAGCAAGCACGGAAGGGAATATGATGTCATCCTCTCTGTTAAACCAACTCTCCTATAGCTTTTAATTGCAGTGTGTTTTGAAGCCATGAATTCAAATAAGGATAGCACACTGCACTGGCTCTTTCACAAACAGAAGTCTTAGAGAGTCACATGCTGCTAAAGAAAATGTTTTACGGTTTTCTGCTCTTGACACATCAGAGTCATTTTTATCTGCTTACTATGTTATGCATGCAACAGAACTGCAATGATAGTAAAATCTGTGTCATGCAGAAAGGACTGCGGGCACAGTATGAAAAAAAGCACTCTCTTACTTGAGCAGTTGAAGAGTTCATAATACATTATTTATGGAAAATCAATATCTGTTTGTAATAACTACATATACATGTCTACCCATCTGTTCAAGAAACCAAAGAGGTCTCTATCCCACTGTTGGTGAAAAGCAGAAAGCAGGACCTTAGAGGCCTTAGTTTACATTGACTAATTACCAACAGTTCCTCTGGTAACATATAGGGAGCCACCACAGATGGGTTGGGTTTTGGAGGAAGGTTGGCTCTTGACAAAGAGAAGGTGATTTTAACCTGTGGCAAAGACTTAATTCCTGGGCAAGCAGGTCTCCGTCACACAGCCCTGAATATTCTTTTCATTGCGATGGGGATTTCAGTGTAAGAGACAATGACAGGTAGCAGGCTTTTTGGTGACAAATGCCTTAGCATGAGGCCTCCTTGGGTGCAATCAAAAGAGGACTGTTGGTATGGAGGATGGCAGGACACCTACCTAGCTGGGGAGAGGACTGCAGTGATCCAAGTGCCCATAGGGTAGTCCCTAAGCTGAGGGGAACAGAGCAGCGAGGCTCAGTGGGCACCTTGTGGGCACCGAGAGTTCCCTGCCAGTAGATGCCTTCCACTGGGTGAGGGGCATCTGGAGGTGGGTGAGCAAGGGAGGGGGATTTATTCTTACTGTGTCCTAAATGTATCACCATTTTGTCTTTCCCTGAATAAAGATTTGTTTCCTTGCATGCTTTCTCAGAGTCCTCCTGAGTGGGGAAATCAGACCTAGTGAGAGCATGTGGTTTTCCGGCACTTATTAGGTGGGGATTTAAACTTGGTTTAATCATTTGTCTCAAAAGATGTGAAATACATTGATGCTACTGGTTTCTGTTCTCATTAACCACCTGGCTGAGGGTTATATGTAGACATTACACTAAGGTTATATGCATTTTTCGGTTATTCTTACTTCTGAGGCATCCGTGTGTGCATACACACACACACACACACACAAAACATATGCACACATAAATAGTTGTATGGAGATTTTCATGGGAAGTGGGAGGTTTGGAGGTGAATCTCCACTGCTTTTACTCCAAGTGACACACTCTCTCCCCCGCACAATACTATACATAAAATGAACCATGGAGAGCTATTTTCCAAAGCAGACGGAAATGCTGTATTTTGAGGTGGGTAGCTGCATTTCAAAGCCAGAAATCTGCAGGAAAGACATTTGTACAGTGCCATCTGGACAAGATTTTAATTAACGTGGAAAATAAAAAATGAATGGAGAGACGAGCAATTTCTTCATGTTCAAAGACATAATCCTGCAGGGGGAAACTACCCATGGTTATACTTCCAAAGGATTAGTGAAGATCAGCTAGCATGGATTTATAGAAATAAATTCAGACTGAGAAAGGAATCTTTTAAACATTTATGGTTAGTTTTATTAATTGATTAATTTTATTAATTTAGAAGAATTCTGTTTTCTTTAAGCAGAGATAGCAAGAAAGGATGACAGCAGATGATGAAAAACGTGTGTGTATTCTGAATGATGGATTCTTTCCACCTAATCAAGTAATAAGGATAACTTTTGAGGAAGAAGCAGAGATGGGTATTGCTCTGTTTTGGTACACATAATATAGGAGTTTAGCTATCTGTCCATTTACAATGTGATCCCCCTTTTTGCTACCTGAGCATCAGAAGGTAATAAAACATGATTACACTGGAGACTGAGTTTTCTGCTTGTCTTCTGAAGTGTTGAAGTAGAAATTGTGTGAGGACTATTTGAATTGCATTGCTTTTCAATCTTTGAGAAATATTGTCACTTTTTAACTACTGATATGCTGCTTCATCTGGTTTTCTTGTGATATTTTTAAACCAGCAGCATTTACATCCCTATTTTTGGATGACAGGAGAAATCAAAGGATACTTGTGACCATGAAAGATTTTATTCAATTTATCTCATACAGATATATCCTTATATATCCTTCTCGTCTGCTGAAGCTTATATCGTGAATTTAAATCTGAGAGGATGTTTTTACATCCTGGAATACAGTTGTGTGGTTTTGTCCATTGCTACAAATCTATCTTTTTTACTTCCTCACATGGATTCTGTGACACTTTTATTAATGTTTTGATAGATGTTGAGATCTTGGAATAAAAAGACAACTCACCGTTAAACAGAAATGATACACTTTTTATGCTGGAGGAGGAACAAGCAAACAGCAACTCTGCAAGTGTGAAACCAAAGGCGGAGGGAACATATGTCTCCCATTGGGAACAGGAGCTGACTGATTCAATGTGAGTAAAGGATGCTAACATTGCCACATGATGCAACATCTGGGCTTAAAGTGAATCACTCCCCAAACTGGCCAGAAGCTGGGGCAGGGGAAGAAAAGATTATGGCTCTGATATTTAGGTTATTATGAAGTTACTTCTTTACTCTGCACTAGCACCTTTTGTTAAATAACTTAATAAGTACAACATCTAAAAGTCTAAATTTAGGAAATGTACTTCAAGCATCAAGGCAATGAGTGTTCAGGAGAAAATCTAATTTTATTCCTAACATTATTCAAGTTTGAAAATGACGTTGTGTCTATTTAGCATGTTAAAAGCCATGAAGTGTAGTCTGTGGATTAGTGCAAGATGTTCCTGTGGCCTCCAGATGTTTCTCCCTCCCGGGGTGTCTTCATTCTGTGCAGACTGCTAAGGCTCTTCTTTTTCCTGCTCCAAATTTCTGATCGTGTATTTCTAAGTCTGGATTTTTCCCTGACTTGCTCTAACACTCAACATCAAAAGTAATCCGTTTCATTGCAATTATTCAAGTGAATCCAATGGAGTCAGGTTTGGCACTCATTTGAGTAAATGTGGAGCTATGCAATGTAGATGTCTACATTTGAACCAGCTGTCCTGGCTACCATTGTAACTGGGAAGAGGAACTCAACACAGTCAATGGAGTTTAAGATGAGATTCATCTGACCAAATGTAGGCATTTACTTTAGGCTGAGGTCAGTTGTGCACTAAACTCTGTTGACTGTGATTATTGCTCACGCTGGCTCTGTCACACACTGGCATGCTTACTGTAGACAGGTGCGTTTAGATTAATCCCACCCTAAGTGGGCGGTTGTCATTGATTTTCAGTGAGATTTCTGTAACAATCTCATTTAAAAAATACTACCTGCTTCCTTGTCAGTAAGGGTCCAAAACCCCTATGCCAGATCTGTAATAAGGAGTTTTCAGTTTCTCTCTCGCATATCTTGTCTTCTCTTCCTCATGTCTCATTGGTTTTCCCTGTTACTCTCCTCTCTGCTTCTTCCATGCTTCCCTCATATGTTGAATATGACTTTAGGGTGGAGAAGAAGGAATGCTTTCACTTCTCTGAGCCACCACTACAGGACAGAAGTTTTTGCTGAACTTAGTCTATTTTGATCCAGTATCTGAAGCACTGCTTCGAGTAAGGGAGCAGCTCAGTGGTGAAATGAGTATGTGTCAGTTCCTCTAGAACCTAGAAATATGCATAAGAAAAACTAGTTTCACAGCTTTGCAGTGAATATATTTTATTGTCCAAGGACTTGTGTCTTACTCACTGCCTGTTGTTCACCTGTTGAGACTAAATTCCTCAGGACAACTGTAGAGTTTGCATTCCTCAACCACCTCATCATCCGCATCCCTCTCTAAAGGATGGGTAGGTGGATGACTGAAAGCAGGCAATTACCCGACTACTTCACGCTCTAGGTTCAGATTTATTCATCATTCATATTTGATCCTTATTCTACAGAGCATAGAGACAGCTGATATGGACAGTGATCCATACTCTCAAAAAGTCACATGCAACTATAATTTTGCATTATTTGCTATTACAACAAAAATGAGCGCATGAATTTTGCGTGCAGATATAGAGACATAATTCTGGAGATGTGAGCACTGAACAGCGGAGGTTGCCAATTAAACAAGGTGTTAAAACCGAAGGCACAGATCACCACCCAGGGGAGAATGAGAACAAGGGGAGAAGGAAGCAATTCTTGTGATTGCTGATAGGATCAATATGATGTAGGCAGGAATGTCCTTTCCACCCTTACTCAGACCCTCATGTTTTCCTCATTTGTCTCTACATTTGACTTCCGGACCTGTAAGCATCTGACAGCACTAGCACATTTCACAAGAGGTCATCCTGTTTTGCTTTCCTACTCCTCCAGGTAAGGAAGGATTAAGTACATGTGCATATTTTAATTTTGTGTGATCATTCCAATGCCGCTACCAATTTGGATACAGTAAGTTGAAGGTTATGCTTTTGTAATCTTTGTGCGATGCTACTGACATGTGGATCTCTGGTTGTAATTTATTTAGTGTGATGAAGAAAAAATAGGATAAAAAACCGTAAATAAATGACTAACAAAATTTAGGATTCACCTCAACCACATCTGTATTAATATAAATTCTGTTATTTCACTGCAGCCATTGAGCTATATCAGCCTGAATCTGTATGTTTGTTATTTGTTAAGTAACCAATGATTCAAGCATATTTTGATTTCGATATGCTTGTCTTCATGTTTGTTAAGCCTTTACAATGACATTTATGCCTATGCACTGAAAAAGAAAGTTATTCCTCTTAAGAAGATATGTCAACACCACCATTTAGTATTGGAATGGGTGATATTTTTTTAGTCCAGAAAATTTAATGTGGACATTTTTTCAGGTAGTGAATTAATCAGACAAAAGATAGAATGGCACTTAAAAAACCCAGACATCTGCTAGCATGGTTATTGCCAGCGTCTAATTTGGCAATGACAAGTGTATATTTTTCACAGTGGAAGATCTTATTTTTCAGTTACTGGGTGCTCTGAATGAGCTCAGAATGAGAAGCAGAACATGTGCTGCTGACATTCACTTTGAGCAACAGAAGTGTTCAAACAGTGGTTTTTCCACCAGCAGTCAGCCTTTCCGCTCATCCCCAAATCCATCCATTGCCTGAACATTTATTCCACCAATATGTTTGCTTCTGCAAAGTGCAGAACGTGGTCTTCTTGGAACAAGAGGATGCCTATCGGTCACAGTGTAACTTGCATTTTTTAGGGATGATGTCTGCACTGTGAAGCAATCCTAAGACATCACAGGAAAATTAGAGGTTGCTTTTGCAAAGTGAAGAGATCGTTGGGTCTCCTGCTCATTTTTCTGTACTGACACTTCTGAGAATTAACAGACTACTTTGAAACTTCCAGCTTTGTTTCCATAGGGGTTCTAAAATAGGTCTCTGTTTCTAAGAGCTCGTATGATGACATCAGAGAGTGGTCTTCTTCTAAAAGCTTGAGGATCCTGAGCACATGAAGGCTCAGGTTCAGTCTCTAAGCCCTTTTCCCCATGCCTGGTAGCTACCTCACAAAGTTTAGAGTCAATCGATAAGAAACAGGCACAGGTGTTTTGGAAGTATTTCAGCTGCTTCATCTGGGCTCCCACTGTCTCTGTTGTGCGTGGTGGATTTCACTCTTATTTACTGTGTGCTCACAGCCTCAGCCTCTGCCCGGAGCAGAAATGGGTGCAGCTGAGGAGCACGCTGTGCTGTGAGCGGGGGAGGGGATGCAACCAACGCAGCGCTGTCTCGTGAGCTGTGCATAGGGCATGGTGCTAAGGAGAGAGAGTCTCAGGTGGAGAGGAGGGCCACAATCTTGTTCAACACTAGTCTGAAACACTGAATTCAATTCATGGTGGATTAGCTGGAAAAGAAGAGAATTGTTTAGCATAAATTTGTATGGAGCACGAGGGAAGAGCCCAGCTGAACACATAGGGCATTCTAGATGGCAGTGCCATTTTGAACATATGCTACAATTATTTCTGCCTCTTTGATTATACACATACAAACATCAGAAGGGGTATTGTTTAGAAGCTCACCTACACTGGAGTGAAGTGACATTATGGCCGCGTCACTGTTTAGCTCCTGCACGGCGCCCCATGTAATCTCCGCACAAACGTTCTGCAGGGATGTGGCTGCTGGTGCCACTGCAGCGACAGCAGATGTGGTGTCCGTGGACTCGACTCCCAGCTCTGGAGTAAGTAGCTGGTTAGGCAGTATCACTATGCCATTTGTGGAAAAGTTTTTCTCGACAGATGTTTGAGAGAGATGTAGGGCAATTTGGACAAGACTGCCACATTTGGGCCTGAAGTTAATGGGTGCTGACATGGTTCAGTATTTCTGAAAGGTGGCAGATTTAGGGAGCTAATGATGGACTTCGGTACTAGCTGGTTTGAAAAAGTTAACCCTGTTAGAAATAGCCTTTGTTATTTACTTAAGTGTTCGGGCAATGTTTACAGGCAACGAAAATACTATCAAATGCAGGAAATAATGAGGGAAGCTGTATTAATTAGTTAAATATACTAATTAGTTAACATATTAATAAGTTAAAATATTAAATTTATTACTAAATACTATTTACTTTCAGTCCTTCCACTGCCAAAGCCGAGAGGTGGGCAGACAGCCCCAGGCAAGGCATGGCAGGGGCCAGCGGGGAGGATGGTGCTGCGCAGCCCGGGAAGCTTCTGCGGGGAGAGCAGGATCCTGCACAGCACTGCCTCAGGGTTGTATCTGCCGGGGATGACTTTCCCAGCCATCAAGTCCTTGAATCCATCACTCCCAGACATCATCTCCTTAAATCGCTGCCTCTCCTGCAGAGTCATGCCAACCCCAGCATGCAGTCTGGTGCAAACACTGTGCCACCGTGGCAAGGCTGTTCCCGAGGCTGGAGGAGGAGGTTTGTTATCCTCAGTCCCTCCAAAGGGACTCTGCCGTTTAAAATTGTTTTAAGCACATGAAATAGAGACTTCTGCAACGTGGGGGAGCTCACAGCATAGGATAACCAGAGGAAAACCGAGGGCTTTTAACATCGCACAGTAAATTTTTCCAGTGCCTTGGTCAATGCACCCGCTGCCTGTGGGGCCTGGCTGAGACAGTCAAGGGGCTGCAGAAAACCCCCGCAATGGCCAAGGCAGCAGATGTGGGCTCTCCTCATGCCCCTGAGGAGGACTGAAATACCACTCCGTGTCAGAAGATGATGTGGTTTCAGTAGTCAGTGTCAAGGACCAAATGGTAATATGGGGCTCTTTGGAAAAGTTATGTGAGAAGCATTGCCTGCTTAGTGTGCTTAATCTAGGGAGTAAGCGTCTGTCATTTATTTAAGATTCTGGCCTCTATTTAATTACATTTTCAATTAGTTTGTTTTATGAGTACTTATAAATAGATTTTCCCTGAAAAATGTAATGACTTCAAGTTAGTAATAGGTAGTTCACTGACAAAAAATGGAACGGTGCCTTAATAGAATTAATTGGTAATTAAATTCTTTTATCAAAGTCAGATATGAGACGGGATTTTTATGTACTGTCATTGATGCCAAGAGAGTATTCATACCATCTCCCCTGAAAATCTGCAGACTGGTGGTATGGTGTCCAAATGCATGCTTTACTGTTATTTCAAAAGGGAAGCAAGGGTAGTTCCAATATCCCTTTTTTATTCTTCTGGATAAAAATGATATTTTTATTAAGAAGGCTATATAATGATCTCCTCAATAAAACATTTTTCAGCTAGAAGAAATTAATGTGCTGATACACTAAAAAATTTCTTTATGAAATTAAGATCTGGACATTGTTAGCAGAAATTATATATATGTTTCTTCCAGCAAAAGCTACAGTTAGCGTGAGGGTTTTTTGGGGTGAGAAACATCATAGAAAATTGTTTAAAAAGCACTTTCTTCTTTTTGTAAAAAACGGCAAGACAAACTTGTCCCAGCTAAAAATTATTTTCTGTAGCTGGGTAAGTTGTTTACTCCTTTCTAAGTGACAGCCTTCAGATGGTTTTAGATTCTTCAGAGAGCCCACCTAGTAATTAAACCCTCTCGTAAGGTAAATTTTTAGGGGCTTTTTGTCTCAAGGTTTATTTATTCTGGTAACCGGGGACAGATACAAAAAGCCAAGCCAAAAACCCAAACAGCATCCAGCGTTTGTGAAAAGTTTACTGAATTGCTTAAGTTACATGATGTTGCCTGACTATGAAATGACTAAACACTCACTGAAGTTAAAACCAAATTTTAGCTGAGGAGTTTATCAACAGGATCTTTCTCTACTGCAGAAAATCTTGAAAGCACTGGAAACAGGTGAATCGCATTAGATACCTGAGGACAGAGCATGTCTTATACACCAGCTTTTGCTTTCAAAGCTGATTAAGCAGGGACTACTGAGAGGTTTGTATTGACCTTCAAATTATCTACTTTTCTTTTTCAAACTTACTTCACATGCTGATTTTCTGGCATGGGCATGCTCAGGCCCATCTGCTAGAGTGCTGTTGTGCTTCTTCACATCATGAACTGACGCATCAGTTGCAGATGAGCAAAGCTCCGACCCCACTTCAATACATGTTCTGGGATAAAATGTGCAAAACACGGACATACAAGCTTGCTGGGAACAACGAGATAAAAAGTTTCTCTATGTGCTTCCTAAAAAGGGCCACAATGTGGACATCTGGCCTCTTACTATTAACAAACACTTTTTTACTTAGCTACCTTTGCTGCACATTCCTCTTTTCATGTTTCCACGGGAAAGGAAAAGCAGTACTCTGGATTATTTGAGAGCTCAGGGCTCTGCATAGTTACTGTCTGTGAAAACTAAAAATAACTGAGTTTTCAATACAGCCTTTCTTTGTCATCTGCAGGATCACTTAGAATAGCAAAGTTTTGACATTTTTTGTCAAAATCAGAAAATGTCATGACTATCACATGTTCAGGATGAAGCATGCCCAAATCCATGCCTTCCAGTCCCAGCTACAGCAGTAACTTTCGTCTTCATTCCCTCTATCTCCTCCTCCTAGAAAGATGGCAATATGACTATTTTTCCTCTATTCCTCTCCCTTTGCCCAATATAAACTACGCATTTCACAGATGAGCCACATCTGCACCTGCTCAATATTTCACCAGCACAGAAATGGGACTTACAGAATTCTGCATAAACCAACACAAAACCAACCAAACAAATAAAACTGATTATCCTGAAATGCTGCATAAAAATGGAAGAAATAAGGACAGGAAAATATAATCCAAATGGCATGGAGAAATGTCTGTCTGCTGGCTAGCTCAGAGAGTAACTCATCGAACTCCAATTCTGCATAAGAAAACCCTCTCTGAAGCAGCTCTGAAGATAAGCATTTAAGAGAAAAGGCACCTCAGATAACCCTTGGGGGAAAACTATTTTCCTTCTCATTCTAATTAAGAAGGTTTGCATCAAGGTCTGGCAATACGCACCCGGGCAGACAGTTAAAAATATGGATGAAAAACCGTATGACAGAAAGGATGGCTCTGGATGGATCAGGAAAAGATGTAAGCACAGAACGCACTTGGGTGGTGTAGTCCTTTTTTGGATCCTCTGTCCATTTAGCTTGTTATGGGGAAGAACTGTGACTTGCTGCAATGAGTGACAAAACTCCTGTAGAATTCCAGAAGCAAAGGATTGCCGCCCATCAGAAAGCGGCTATGTTGTCAGTCTGTGCAGCACATAGTACAGGGAGGCCTTGATGTCCTCAGGGTTGGTAGGCGGCACAGTGATATGGCTCAGAAATTAGTGAGAATAAGCAGAGTCCAACTCCTAAGGCATCTACAACCTACTTTTGCTAGTTAAAAGGGTATAAAAAGGACAGAAAATGCAATCAGGCTTTGGATAGATTTTCCAGGACTCTTTCCTGGGAGGGCCAAAGGGAATTATTCTGATAAGAAAATATAAAGGATGTTTTTCTGAGATATTTGTTGTATTGAAATATGCATAGAGAAATACTAGTCCTGAAGAACAGAAGAGGGTTTTTTAATTGACTTCAGGATTTTTCACCAACTGACTAAACTCACCAGACTTCCCCAAGTACCCTTTCAGACCCATATAATCAGAAGTGGCTTAAGATACACTGATTGAAAGACAGTGCAGTTCAACATTTTCATTCAGAGGAGATTAGCATGAGAAAGGAAGAGCGCTGTGGTATTTCACTTCATTTACCTGCCAGAGAGATTGTCTGGGCCGTGCACTGTAGTGCAGGTGCTGACATCTATTCACTGTCCACGGCTGTTTCAGCTGTTGGGCTACGGATGGCACAACTAACGAATCACCGTCGTGTCAGTGAAAAAGGAGACAAAGTCAACACAGACTGGAAGACTCGATCACATATGTGCCTATCTCAGGTTTGAGCCTGGGGTGTGTTTCATCATATTCTGAACTGTTTAGCTCAAACGAACCATTTTTGATGCTCAGGCAGGCTAGGCTGAGGGTGAAGGCATGCAGCGAAAGGTTAGTAACCCCGGCATGGTGCATGGGGCCAGTGCTCTTCTCCTCCTGGTCCCATCACCACCTCCATCACCTCACGCAGCCATGGCCAACTCGATGGGGATAACATTTTTGTAGTACGTAGAGCTTGCGACTGAAATGACAACAGCCTCTACGCTGGATGATTAGAAAACTTGTACACAGAGGTGAATGGTGCAGGAGAAGGCAGAAAAGTGCCTAGGCTTCACGTAAATTCTACCAATTAAACAGACTGTCTGTCTGAGGAATACTTTTAAATCTGTGCTTGATTTTCATCCTAAGCAGAACAATACCTTTCTGCAGCATGCTCTGGCTCTGCAGCAAAATGCAATTATATTTACTGAGCACTAAGAAGCATTCAACTAGCTTAAATGATGTGAAAGAGAATGATATATTTATGCCTCGAGGTTTAACTTCTCCTAATGTAAGACTTGTATTAAAAACATCCTCCACAGTTAAAAGCCTGACAGTTGTCTTCGTTTCTGCCCAGGGTTTCACACCTAGGGGTCTGTAGTGAGTTGGGGAGCAGGAGCAGGTATGCAGCAAATTGTGCCTTTCCTTCCTGACGATCAGCAGGTGCACAACAGCGAGGAAGGCAGTTATTCTATTTTTCCACAGTGTTATCTCCTTGTAATTTCCCAAGGCCCATAAAAATAATTATGAAGAGACCAGTGAACCAGTTACAATGGACTTACTTTTTTGTTCTTGTGAGGTAGCCTCTGGCCTTTTGGATTTTACAAAACAGGAGAGGGAGACTATTAAAAAGGTACATTTAAAAATTAAAAGATCAGAAATAAAACAGAGCTTGTCACTTAACTCTTGGGTTTTATTATACTTAGGGTGATCTCAAACATATATCTTATTCTTCTCTCTTGTATCTCACTAGTATATTACCACATAATGAAGAGAAAAAAAAATGATTACTGCAAGTTTTAAAGTGCCTCAAATTTGCAATGACTTTTGGAAAAGTGAGTAAACCAATAACTGTCAAATAGGAAGAGATGAGTTACATTACCCCAACAGTTACTATATCTATATGAAAAACCTGTGCAGCAGATGGTAACTCCAGCTAGTCTTTGTTGTGTTTACTTTATTTACATACAAATGAATGGGTTCTCACCAGACTTGGCGAGTGGAGAAATACAAATGACTGTGCATTACAGATAATACTTGTTACCATAAACAAAGCCTGCTGTGAACTCCACCTTCTTCTCAGTTCAGGTGTGACACAGAAAAGTTAGTTAGCTCTGTGCCCTCTTCCCTGTAACAGTGCTTGCCTATCTGTACAGGATGTTGCATGCCTAGATCTTTCAATGGAACACCTGAATCCAAGAACAGAAATTATTTTACTGGTAAATATCAAGCAAAGATAACAGTGTAACAACAACCTTAATTTTCCCTTTAGAGGGACTGAGCCTGTCACTTCTGAATGTGAAAATATTAGCTTGCTCTGGTGATTTGTGCCCTTCTATTTTGGACTGATGCATGGGCCACATACTTATTTAGAGGTTTCTCTCCAAGGAAATAAGGTTTATCGCTGAGGTGTTATCAAAACCTGAACTAATAATGCACACAATGTGTGGAAGTGTCCTATACAACTACTTGGTTGTTGACAGCCATGAAATTCCCCAGAAAGAGAGAAAAGCCATAGTGGAAGAATTCTTCCTATCATGTACAGCAACGTTCAGAAAGTCTCGTTCCCTCTTCAAGGTCCAGGTCATCTCTAGTATGGATTTGTCTGATGACTAAAGGGTTGTTACCACCTCCTTGTCCCAAGGATTGTTCCCAAATTGGAGCTATTTAGTGTCCTCCTGTGTCATCAAATATGTGTTGTTATAACCTCTGCATTTGTATTCTGGCGTCTTTTTTTTGTCCCTCTGCGCCTGTCTTTAAATATTTTACCCATTTTTCTCTCTTTGCATCTATTATGATTGGAAATTTTCAGGGCAGCAGCTCTCATTTAAATGTGCACAGATGAAATCCACATGAAGATCCTTTTTATAGCAGCAACAGAGCACTGATACAGAAGCATGCTCCAGCATCAGATTACTGTTGTTTCATTTCTCACATTCCCATTGAGCCCTCTAACACCAGCCGGGTACAACAATTTGTTTTAGCACCTTCCTTATCACTGTTTTTACTCTTTTGCCCCTAATATGAGGATGTTAAAAATTGTCTCACAACTATAATTGATCACAGCTTTTTGCGATCTTTCTCATCTTGTTATTTTGTCTGTTAATTATAGATATATATTGAAATTATAGGTTTCCATGTCAACAAAGCTCATTGCTTTCTATCCAGCTAGTGAGCTCTGCTTGAAAGCTGGCCAGCTGGCTTTGGTTTTTTACCTTGGCCTGAGTTTGTGGCAGAAGTAGAGGCTTGTATTACTTTCTTAACTGTGCATGGAGGATGAGTGCATTGTTACAAATTTAGGCATATTACTTTATATCAGATATTAATCATAAGCAGAGGACATAGGTAACATCTTTTGGCCTTTGCTACCCTTAGCTTTAAGCATATATTTGAAGTTTGCATAACACTAGTATCCAGAAAAGAGGAATGATCTCGCACCCAAGTGTGTGAGGAGCTGTAGCTGTGCTTAGGTTCTTTATAAAGAGTGAGATGCATCTAGAGGGAAGGTTCAACAAATCTGTCCTCCCTGTTTTATGTAATTCTCAAATTTTTGAACCATCTGTCCCACAAGAAGTGTTCTCCATTCCAGAAATGATCCTTTTAAAAATACCAAAAAAGTGATGAGATTAAAAAAATATACTCAGAAACATTTCTTAAGCCCTGAGGTCAGAAGCTCCTGAAAGAAACCTATTTCCAGTCAGTGTCGGATCAGGGGTTTATAGTCAGGAAAATATTTGTTTTGTTTATGCAAATGGTATGTTAAGGCAAGCAAGTTGCAGAACAAGGATAAGGCAGGTCAGAGCTGGCAGGCACCAAGGCGGTTCAGCAGTCCAGCAGAGAACACTGGAGGTCCTCACCCACACTGCAGGTCCTCACCCACACTGGAGGTCCTCTCCTACTCCTCCTGGCAGTGAAGCAGAAGCAATATCTGGGCACCACAGCCTGGTGGGAAGGGCAGTAGTCTAGGAGGGAAAGAACCACGTGGGTCATCATCCACCAAAGTGAAAAGCAGCACCTAGGCAAAGAAAAGAGATATATATTTTTTAAATCATTCTTCAGTCATTTGATTTGATTAATTTGATGTTATTTGCAGAATGCAACCTCCATGTCTCACGCACTCTACATGTTTAGTTCTCAGTATAGGTTTTGCCAGGCATCCAAGTTAAGTTGAGTGAGAGCATGGGGCTTGCAAAATTATACCTTCTTCACTGGAGCATGCTAGAGGACAAATGTTTTCATTCCTGCCTAAAGGAATAGAGAGAGTTAATATATTAGCACTCACAAATGCAGGATGAAACCTATGAATAAACTCTCTATGCCATTGCATTTGTATGAACAGCTAATGCAGTTGAAAGCAAAAACACATCACAAATAAGAAGTGCAGAGCTTACAAGGATATTCATAAATGTAAATAGCTGTAGAAAAAATGAAATCTTTCAGAAATACAACTGAGGAAATGAAAAGACAAAAGTAATTCAAAAAAGCATCAAAGGCCTGAATTTCTGAGGAGCTTTTGCTAATGAAGAAACAATTGACTTCACAAAGCAGCTATGCTAATGAACTGTGCTTTATGGATGATAACGAAGTATTTTTTATCAATGCCTAACAAAGACAAAACTGATGAAACAATGAATAATAATGAAAACTGAAAATCTCTTAGAAATTAAAGAAATTGTGAACAAATATGTTTATGCTGTACTGAGAGCAATAACTACTTATGTTCTTTTTACATTTTCAAGAGCAAGAAATATAAAGTCCCAATTCTCTACAGTATTTAAGCACAAGCTTAAAGCGAAGCACTGGCTTAAATTTGGGTAGTAGCAGAAGAATGGCTTGGTATCCTTGGAGAGTACATAGAATCATAGATCATAGAATCATTTAGGTTGGAAAAGACCCTTAAGATCATCAAATCCGACTGTTAACGTAGCACAGCCAAGTCTGCCACTAAACCATGTCCCTAACTGTCGCATCTGCACATCTTTTAAATACCTCCAGGGATGGTGACTCAACCGTTTCCCGAGGTGGCCTGTTCCAATGCTTGACAACCCTACTGGAGAAGAAAATTTTCCTAATATCCAATCTAAACCTCCCCTGGTACAACTTGAGGCCATTTTCTCTTGCCCTATCTCTTTTTACTTAGGAGAAGAGACCAACACACACCTCACTACAACCTTCTTTCTGGTTGTACACAGCAATAAGGTCTCCCCTCAGCCTCCTCTTCTCCAGACCAATAAACCCCAGTTCCCTCAGCTGCTCCTCATAAGACTTGTTCTCCCAACCCTTCACCAGCTTCGTTGCCCTTCTCTGGACATGCTCCAGCACCTCAGTGTCCTTCTTGTAGTGAGGGGCCCAAAACTGCACACAGTACTCGAGATGCGGCCTCACCAGTGCCGAGTACAGGGGCACGATCGCTGCCCTGCTCCTGCTGGCCATGCTATTCCTGATACAAGCCAGGATGCTGTTGGCCTTCTTGGCCACCTGGGCACACTGCTGGCTCATATTCAGCTGGCTGTTGACCGACACCCTCCCAGGTCTTTTATCACAGGGCAGCTCTCCAGCCACTCCTCCCCAAGCCTGTAGCGTTGCATGGGGTTCTTGTGACCCAAGTGCAGGACCCAGCACTGAGCCTTGTTGAACCTCATACAACTGGCCATAGACTGGTGTGTGTCTAAGTCATGTAGGAGGTCACTAACCATTTTGCCTTGGATTATGGCGGCTTCATTCTGCGCCCTGTCCCTATCTTCCAGTTCAGGGGGCTGGGTGCCCAGAGAACAACTGGTCTTAGTATTAAAAACTGAGGCAAAGAAGGCATTAAGTACCTTGGCCTTTTCCTTATCCTTTGTCACTATGTTTCTCCCCGCATCCAATAAAGGATGGAGATTCTCCTTAGCTCTGCTTTTGTTGCTGCTGTGTTTATAGAAACATTTTTTATTGTCTTTTACAGCAGTAGCCAGATGAAGTTCTATCTGGGATTTGGCTCTTCTACTTTTGTCACTGCATAACTCATGATATCGTTGTAGTCCTCCTAAATTATGTGCCCCTTCTTCCAAAGTTCATCAACTCTCTTTTTTTTCCTGACTTCCAGCTAAAGCTCTCTGTTCAACCAGGATGGTCTTCTCCCCAGCCGGCTCATCTTTCAGCACATAAGGTACGACCTGCCCTTGCTTCTTTAAGATTTCATTCCTGAAGAACTTCCAGCCTTCCTGGACTCCTTTGCCCTTCAGGACTGCATCCCAAGGGATTCTATCAACCTGGCTCCTAAACAGGCCAAGTCTGCCCTCCGGAAGGTCCAAGGTAGGTGTTCTGCTGACCACTGTCCTTACTTCTCAAAGAATTGAACTCTATCTTTTCATGACCACTCTGCCCAAGATGGCCTCCAACCATCACATCACCCACAAGTCCTTCTCTGTTCACAAAGCAGGGTGCCTTCCCTAGTTGGCTCACTCACCAGCTGTGTCAGGAAGTTATCTTCCACACACTCCAGGAACCTCCGAGACTCCTTCCTCTCGGCTGTGTTGTATTTCCAGCAGATATCTGGTAAGTTGAAGTCCCCCTCAAGAACAAGGGCTAGTGATTGTGAGACTTCTCCCAGCTTTTAGAATATTTTATCTGCCTCTTCATCATGGTTGGGTGGTCTATAACAGACTCCCACTGAGATACCTGCCTTGTTGGCCTTCTCCCTCATTCTTACCGATAAACACTCAACCTTGTCATCACCATCATCAAGCTCTAGACAATTAAAACACTCCCTAACATACAGGCTACACCACTGCCTTTCTTTCCTTGGCTGTCCCTTCTGAAGAGTTTATACCCATCCATTGCAGCACTCCAGCTGTGCAAGTCATCCCACCGTGTTTCCATGATGGCAACTATATTATAGTTTTCCTGCTGCACAATGGCTTCCAGCTCCTCCTGTTTTTTGCCCATGCTCTGTGCATTGGTGTAGATGCACTTCAGTTGGGCTATTGATCCTGCCATCTTTTTTTGGGGAGAAGCCCTAGTTCCTACATGACCGTTCTCAGGTGCTTCTGTGGTTTCTAACACATCACTAACCCTTTCCAATACACCAATAACATATCAATAGATAACCAAGTGCAGGGTCTAATATGAATAAGCATGATGTATGGCTGCTGGGTCATATGGGAAGACAGTGCGCAAATACACTGTGCCATGTGGCTGTCAATGGGCAGGGTCTGCTCCAAAATTTTGGTAACCACATAGATGCTATGGACAAGGGTAGGAAATGCTTTGCAAACTCCCAGAATACAACATGGAATTTGCATTCAGGATTAAAATACTGTGCTCTGAATACAGAAAAGATCATATAGACTTTTACTCACAGACTGTAGATTTTATGATCAAAAGCTGTGGATTTAGGAAATATTAGAACTATGTACATGATACTTTACAAACTGTTAACAATAAGGTAGTTTGCAGTGCAATTAAAGATATTTTGTGCAGCACCTATAAGCGTGGGAGAGGTTTCCTTCTATTTCTTTCCCAGATTGACATTCAGCTGTGTTCTTAACCTCCTTGTGTGTTTAAGGCTTCCCACCTTAGAACCTCTAGTAAAAATATTGTTCCTTCCATCGATGTTGGTTCCAAGCACTCCTCAAAAATAAAATAAAGCAAAACAAACCAAAAACCTCCCATAAAATAAAGCGAGAAGAGTTTTGCAGTTACCCATATATGCCACGAGATGTCAGATTCTGCAAGTGCTGGTTTCATAGCAACTGCGACAACCTGAAATAACACATCCCTTATCTCTTTCATCTGGATATCTGGGGGGTTTATTTCTAATCTTTTCTGTCTACCTACTGCTCTCTAGACAGAGCTGTAGCATAAATACAGAAACTCCTTACATGGGAATATGAATTATTATGGTTATCAAAGGTAGAAATAAAAATTTATTTACCAGTTAAATGTAGAAAATATATCATGTTAATGTAAGATCTAAAATGTTTTTACTGGGAAGCCACAGAGCTTTTTGTTCTTGATGGTGAATCATAATTCTTGTTTTTCTGAAAAAGCTGTTCTTTTCTGGATTTTTTTTTCTGTTATCTTGCAATATTATTTTGAAAGTTTATTTGCCCCCAACGTCTTACTCATCTATTGACATGTTCTTTTTTTTTTTTTGAAAAACAGCCTTTGCGTCTTGTTCCCACAAGCACCATTTCTGCAGAACAAGAGCAGTGTTCAGTCTCCGGGCCCATTCACCTTTTTTCCAGCACAGCATTTATCCGCTGCTGAGGAAAGTGGGACTCAGCTCGTGATCAGAGCTATTCCTGCCTGCCTGCCTGCAGCAGGGTCCTCAGGCCTGAAAAGCAGATGTGGTACCCTCCACTATTCTAGAGAGGGAAACTTGTTCCCCCAAAAGGTGTCACGCTAACCTTACAGGAGACTGATTCAGTTCTTTTATTCTTTCTAGAATATCTTTTCAGTGAGTCATACAGCTGTAAGTATTCCTGTTGGCTATATGTACTATCAACTTCTTTTAGCATTTTGCCTCATTCTTGGTCCTGGGAGTCACGCTTGGATAACACACAAAATCTTCTGTCCGTCTGTTAATGAGCTCACCTTTAAGCCTACTTGTACAGGTGCAGAGTACATGAAGATACAGCCCATGGTCAGGTGGCTCGTTAAAATCTGGCTCATGTAAGCTAAGAATAACACTGAGGGCTTGACAGCAAGGACTTCTGCACAGCAGAAGTCTTCTGGGGAGGCACATTCCATGCTTTGTCAACTGAGGGCTTTAGGCACATGCGGAACTGCAGGAGTGCGGTTAGACCCCACCAGGTGCAGACCTGTGTGGCTTGCTGAAGATGAGAAGGCTTAAACTTGACCTTCTTAATCAACTGCTTATGTTCTTTGCTGGACTGGAGCCTCAGGCTTTACTGTCTCCAGCAACAAGCTTTTAATCTTTTGTTTTGGCATCTGATCAAGGCCATTCTCTGGTGTTATCTGAGTGATCAACATGGAAATGTTGTAATCCAGGAAAATAATGTAAAGTTTTCTCTCCTGTATTTTGGTATAGCTTCCTTATGCTGACAATGAGGGTGAAAAATATGTCAACTCCTACAGTTATACTCTAAAATCAACAATATAACCTTGGTCACATCATTGCAGTGTTTGTTTATCAGAAATGTCACTTTATGTAGTATATGCTTTGAATTTGTCCAAAACACATATGACCATTATTCTGAGCTTTTTCTCAGCCTTCCAGTGGAGTGGGCAGCCATCCACTGTGTTCTGTTTTTTTAAAATCATATTGCTTGCTTTTTTTTTTTTAAACTAATGAAAGCATCCAATTAGATACTTGCTTTTCAGTCTGAGGGCAGCCTGGAAACAAATAGATGAGACTAATGGAATCCTAATGGCCTGTAAAAATGAACCTTTTATTGTTATATTTTAAAGCTCTTAATGGGTTCTCTTGCTTCTGTTGCTGTCTGAGTGCAGAATATGGGCACAGTCCTCTAACATGTCAAGTGAATTTGTTTAAGCAAATAAATAGAAATATATTTAATGCACATATTTAAATTCTGAAGAGCTCTTATTTTGTTTTGAGTGACTAATATAAACCCAGACTAGAATTGCTACTTGTCTATGTTCGTGCTTAAGATGAGTAGGCAGGACTTGGCACATGCTCACTATCTACCCAAAAAGAAATACATGCGACATTTTAGATGTTGACAGCTTAAAAAAATAGACCAGGGTAGCCAAGAATTATAGTATGACTTCAGTTATTTAATTTATGGGCTGACTTGTCTAATGCCAAGCTAAAGTGGTGAAGCACTTAACTGAAGTAAGACAGATGGTCAGTGAATCAACATTTCTGTGGGGAGTGATGCTTTTATAAATTTTTTTCAGTTCTTTTAGCATTATTATCACAGTATTGATTCACACATTGGATTTTGTATCAATTTACGTCACCTGATATCATATGATCAGGATAAGAGCAAGCATAATCTTTCTCCAAGAAAGATGTAATTTTAATAAGTCTTCTGGAGAAAACAGCTGTGGCAATTTTCATGGAAAACTAGAGGTCAACCCTCTGTTTACATACATATTTAAACCCTTTAAAAGCATTCTTCTGCATACACATTTCTGTTACATTACCTTTAAAAACATTTTGTTCCTTGCTGCTTAGGAAGATGTCAAAGATCCATAATGCAGGACCTCCTGTTTTGAGCAGCACTGTACTAAACAGTACCAAACAAGCTGCTGCTAGCCCTGTTTCATAAGTTTTCTAAAAGAAATTATTCTGGGGGTTGGAGGGTTTTTTCATCATCGCAATAAAATGTTCAGACTTCCGTGAATTAGCAGCTTCTAAGATGGAAAAATGTTACAACTGCTTTTTTATGACCAGGTTTACTGCTCAGCTGTAAGTATTAGTCTCTGCTTTTTCCTGCTCTGGTGCTCATGTGTAGAAACAAGCAAACATATTTTCTAATTCTCCTCCACATCATGTATCTGGGCTTTCTGGCAATACAGATCACTTGTGTAAAACAGGAGCTTTGGATGCCTTCTGCAGCTGGTGGGCGTGCACCAAGCACCTGCAGCAAGTGCTCCTCTCGGCAGTGCCTGAAATGGGCACTCCTCTCAGCAAAACAGAGCCACGGTCATGGTCTGCTAGAGGTGGCCAGGTTATAGCATACTGTGCTATTTATGCAGTGGGCTTGCCCACAATTTTTACCTTATTATCCCTCTCCTTCATAGACATGACATATTCCCAATGCGGGCTGGTCACCAGCACCAGTCAGCCCAGGCAGGGCTTGGCCACTAAGTGCCCCCCTAGTTCCATTCTCTCACATAATACACACAACTTTCTGCATTTTAATTTGTTCTACTTGTTTCATATTTGTATTTTTGCAAATGCTTTTTGCTCAGAAAGATGAAGAAGGGGATGTCAGAATACAGCTTTGTAATTAACAAACTGCCCTTACTAAAGCACTGCAGTTCACCCCCAGGGCTTTAACCTGGATGTAGGAAGATCGGGACATATGTGTTATATAGTGCTACAATAATTTTATGTCCAAACCATTATGTGCTAAACCACTTCCATTAGTATAATCTAATTTCATGAAGGAAAAAAATCCCTGTCCCAAGATTAAGCACCTTTTCTTTTACTCTGGCTTTTCAGTAGAATATCAAAGCTAGCCTAGAATACAGGTCTTGTACTTTGAAGATGCCCAACCACTTGAACCCACTTATCTTAAAAAAAATACTGAAAGTTCCAAGAAAGGTAAGATAATTTACATTATGCTTATAGCACCTGGGAAGTTGAGGCTTATGGGCAGCTCTTGCAACAGACTGTTACGGGTGCTAAAAGTTTGTGTGGGTTCATGATTTGACAACTTCATGGAAGAGAAATCCATTAGGGTTTCCTAAAGGCACAGTTATCACAGGACTTATGAAGCTCATAAGCTGCAGATGACTGGAGAAGACCCCAAAGACGTGATGTGGTGCTTGTCCTATTCTTGTGCTTTTGCCTAGACATATGTTTCTGGCTTTGGACTGATCCAGTATGTTTCTGTCTTATGTTCTTACTTGGACAACTTTCTGGAGAGCCAGTCCAAGACAGAAAAAAGATTTTTGCCAGGGATGTGAAGCACAGTGTCCTACACCATTCTCATAGAGTGAGTGGTAGGAAACAGTTTTCAAGCACTGCAAACTGCTTGAAACAGTTTTCAAGCAAGCTGCTGCCAGCTGTGTTGCTGGTGGAGGTGTTCAGCACATGCACACACACGAAAGCAGCCAAAACCCGGGAATTCTTGCTCTAATCTAAACCCAGCAGCAGCCTGCTCAAACAAAACAATTTTGTGCACTCCCAGATTAAGGTGTTTACATGGAAAACAAGTCTTTCTCTCTGTGGTAAACTTCAGAAAATATATTATGGATTGATAGCTTTTGATTTTGTCACTTAAAAAGCTATTGAAAACAACTCACTTAAGCGTTAGAGTGATGGGGTAGTGCTAGAACTCATAAACAACAGACCATGGCTCTGCTTTGAATAAAATTTCCTGAATTAAAACTCAAGGAGAACAATAGGAGTTATTAAAAAGTAACTGTTCCTACAGAAAGAGTGTTTCCTGTAGAAACAATCCCAACTGCATGCATAATCAAAGCAATGGCAACAAAGATTCCCTCCTTCTTAGTAGTTTATCTTCTGTTTTGCTTTTTGACATTGAAAATACCTGCAAGTACAATGTTCAAAAATGAGTGAACTCAGCAATTACTATCCTGAATCAATATAAAAGTTTCTCTTGATTGAAAAAGAAAATACGTCTCCCTTCTTTGTTCTTGGGTTTAACCATTAAGATCTCTGGATGAGAGAGGTCATATTAATCAGTGCTGCACTGGAGGAGCAGGGTTAGTTGTAGGCTCAGTGTAATTTCTTAGCAGCTGTGCACTGTCAGGGTTGAGCAGTGCTACTGCTGTTATTAAAGCACGAAATTCCAGCGGTGTACACCAAAAGGAAGGATGCACTTTGGCATGAAGGCCACCCTCATCCATTACACCAGTACAGGTAAGGCCCCCATGAACCCCCATCCCCAGCAGGCTTGGCTGTCACTGCTGCTGACGCATCTCCTGATGCCCCTCCTCGTGGGCGATGGCAGCAGCAGCACGCAGAGGGGTGCAGAGGTATGGTCCCTGTTTGGAGTTCCTGAAACCCTCAGAGGCTGCCTGAGACAGGCATCCCTTTCACCCTGCCTTTGCTACAGGTCTTGGTGCACAGGTACAGAAATCTGCAGTTCCGGACACCATATCCCAGGTTACTGTAGACAGTGTTGTCTCCTGGCAGTGAATACATACTGCAATCCAAATTTAATGTTAATGGAGCTAGCAGAGGAATTCTGGATTTGAGTTGAGCCAACGCATGATTCTGAGTGAAAATGTCGAGAGAGAAACTTTGCACCTCTAACACCTATTCAGCTGGGACTGAGGCAAGTCAGCTGTACCACAGAGCTGCTCACCACTCCTTAAGGATCGTCTAGGGTAGGTTCAGTTCTGGACTGGAGACTCCCAACTCCACATCTCTGGTTGCAAGTGTTTGCCTGTGAGCTAGAGGCTGCTACAGGTCACCAAGCATTGATGTTTAATGCCATTTGAGATGCCGTGAAGACTTCAGCATGGGGCAGGTAGGCGGGCAGTGCAGGACCTGCAGGAAGCCCCATGCTCCTCTGGGACAGCAGTTGGGTACCCAACGAGATTCCAAGTGGCTTTAGGCACCCATGCTTGGGCTGCTCTCCGCTGACCAGAGTGGGGGCTTAGATAGCTGGCTCACATGCACGTCCTGTATTTAAACACATAAATGTCTATAAGCCAAAAATGATCTGGATGAGGTGATAGAGTGCACCCTCAGTAAGTCTGCGGATGACACCAAGCTGGGTGGAAGTGTCGATCTGCTGGAGGGCAGGAAGGCCCTACAGAGGGACCTGGACAGGCTGGGTCATTAGGCCGGAGCCAATGGTATGAGATTCAACAAGGCTAAGCGCCAGGCCCTGCCCTTTGGTCAGAAGAACCCCATGCAACGCTACAGGCTTGGGGAGGAGTGGCTGGAGAGCTGCCTGGTGGAGAAGGACCTGGGGGTGTTGGTGACAGCCAGCTGAACAGGAGCCAGCAGTGTGCTCAGGTGGCCAAGAAGGCCAACGGCATCCTGGCTTGTATCAGGAATAGCGTGGCCAGCAGGAGCAGGGAGGTGATCGTGCCCCTGTGCTCGGCACTGGTGAGGCCGCACCTCGAGTACTGTGTTCTGTTTTGGGCCCCTCACTACAAGAGAGACATTGAGGTGCTGGAGCGTGTCCAGAGAAGGGCAACGAAGCCGGTGAAGGGTTGGGATAACAAGTCTTATGAGGAGCGGCTGAGGGAACTGGGGTTGTTTAATCTGGAGAAGAGGAGGCTGAGGGGAGACCTTATCGCTCTCTTCAACTACCAGAAGGGAGGTTGTAGCGAGGCGGGGTCAGACTCTTCTCCCTAGTAACAAGCGATAGGACAAGACAAAACGGCCTCAGGCTGTGTCGGGGGAGGTTTAGGTTGGATATTAGGAAAATCTTCTTCACCGAAAGGGTTGTCAAATGTTAGAACAGGCTGCCCAGGGAGGTGGTTGAGTCTCCATCCCTGGAGGTATTTAAAAGAAGGGTAGATGTGGTGCTTGAGGATATGGTTTAGTGGTGGACTTGGCAGTGACAGGTTAGTGGTTGGACTTGATTATCTTAAGGGTCTTTTCCAACCTTAACAATTCTATGATTCTATGAATCTCTCCTCTAGAGTAACAAAGAAATGGGACGCAGTAGTAAATAATTTTTAAATTCATGTACCATTACTATTAAATATTTCTTTTAAGTAGTTCCCAAGGTCCTAAATCCTTGCAGCAATGAGGTCAGATTTTGTACTAGTGGTGCTTAAAAGCCGGATGTCTCTGTGGAAAGGGTTTCAGGTACGAGGAGAGCAGGGCAGGGAGCACGCTCTGGCAGGGAGCACAGAAAGAAAGGCACAGGTGTGTTTAAAAGCTTATGAGGCTGAAAAATGGTTGATCTCTCCTGTACTTGCCTCTTTCTGAACCTTTGGGTGTTTAGTCTTTCACTCACAGGGCAGAATCTGGACCCCTTTGTGTACGTGGAAAGAGTAAAGTAAAGGATAGTATGAGAGTGGCCCTTCACTGCCTCTGCAAAAATGACAAGACAATGGACAGGACAGTTGTACTTCAAGGGCAAAAGGCTGCTCTTTTGAAAGCAAGGAGAAAAATCTTTTTACCTCAGGTCTGGGACTTTTATACACACTGACCTGCTGATTTGTAGGCAAAGCCACCTAACTGTTTCACTTCAAAAAAAAGTAGTTCTGCATTTTTTTTCCTGGCCCATAGCGCATTTCAGCTACTTTTTCATTACATCTTTCCTTTTTAGTTCTCCCAAACAATAGATATTTTTCCTTTTTTTCCTCTCTAAAAGAACAACTTATTTTCTGCATTTATTAGCATTCAGATGATTCCTTATTCTGGTGATCTTTCTTTGTTTATAATTTTTCATAGCAGATAGAATATTCTCAAGATTTAGAAAGCATTTGGTTATAATTTTCCTCTTCTGGCCAATAGATGGGACTCTTACCTCTGATATCTATTCTGCAAAAAACAGTCTTGAAATCTGAAACCTGAGGGATACGTTACCCCACGTCTCTGAAAAGCGTATAAACAAAGGACCATTGCAGCTGTTCACAACTCAAGTAAACCAGATACGCAGGAAGCTGGAGACAACAGAACCTCGGATTAGAGCAGGTTTATCTTTTAGACAAAATGTTTCAGGAACAAATTAAAAATGCTTCCCGTTCTGTTTTTTTTTCTCCGAGGAAGGATAAATATTGCAGGGGTCAGTTAACATGAAAAATAACAAGCCAGCAAATGGGCCAATTTAGAGAAGTTAATCTTGACTTTGTTTCTGTTGCCTTTTAGACACAAGACTATCACACAAATTGCTAAAGCTTGTCAGGAGCTGGCCTGCACTTGAAACACTGGACTTTGTTGGAGGGTAAATGGTTCATGGAAATATCAGTTTCAGAAAGTTCTGGTGAAACATAGGAGACGCATCAGTGGATTTCCACCTAATTGGAAACCCACCAGCTCCCAGGGTAAAACTGAGGGCTCTTGTATCTCTACCAGCTTTTCTGGCTGAGAAATTTTTGGTGGAAATCCTGGGATATTATCAGCAGTTCTTGCAGTCAGTGCCCTGAACTCGATGGCGAGGAGGCTGGGACCTCTCTGCCAGCTGCCCTGGCTTGGGGGAAGCCCTTTTGCAGACAGTGAGCTGGATGCCTGGAAGACCTGCTATAATTAACCTACTGTTCACAGATTGCATCTCCAGGTGTAATTTCCATTACATTTCCTTTTTCCAGTGAAATTTTGATTACTTTAACTTGTCTTTTCAGATTTTGGAATGGAAAAGAGAAGATGAAGTCCTGCAGCAGGACTGCAGTGTCCCACAGCAGAATGCATTTTATTTTCTAACTCTGGAGATGGTTGTGAAATAGTGAGCAGTTTTGTCTGCAAGGGTGCATGGCTCTCTGTTGCTTTTGTTGCACTGTTATACCTGCACATTTTCTTTTAAAGTGTTCCCATGTGTTTGGTTCCCCCATGTATCGTGCCTTGGGGGACGGGGGGTGTGTGTGTGCCCCTCAGCCCCTGTTCAGCAATGCCCTGGTTAACACCATATGTTAGGATACAAATGTGAACATATGCAGTGTGTGTGCAAAAAATACACAACACTGCCTTAAAGGCATTTGCCCAAAATGGATCACATTAAAGAGGATGATGCCATCAGCCCCCAGCTGGTGGTGCTGAAGTGGGAGATGACCGTCAGCCAGATTAAACAGCAACCAGGGAATTATGCGTGACTTGTTACACAAAGGAGTCACCTGGAAAAAAAGATATGAAAGGTGCATGAAAATTTTTAACCGAGAAAGCAAAGAGTATAGAGCCACAGACTGGATTTGACACTGCCAGAGCTCACCCCATCAGCATCAACACCTCTGCCCAGGAGAGACAGAGCATCATCCCTGTGGGTGCCGTGGGGTGCTGTGGGGTGCCTGTGCCCAGCCGGAGAGGGACAGGACAGCAGCACGCTGTGGGGCCCACACCTGTGGCTTGCAAACCTGAACTCACAGGGTGCTGACATTTATGTATTTATTAGCATTTCATTAAGTGTCTAGCTTTGTGGATATTACAGGTATCATCCTAATTTTAGAGGACACTGCCGGGAGGTTTTGCCTTAGCGTGTGCCTAGCTGGACCTTGTGCGCTGAACACCCACGGACAGCTGGAGAACCATAGCTGCACTCTTGGAGCATGTCTTGTGCTTTGATTTCATCCAGATGAGATCAGTTCCATGCAGAAAGAACCCAGCCGTCCAAAACCATTCTCAAGGCACAGACAGCAGGGGCAAGCGAGCGTCGCTGGCTCACCCAGCAGAGCGGCTAGTGCAGATGTGCCCTCAGCTGGGTGGAGTGTGTCACCAGCACATGGATGTCTTAACCAGCAGGTCAGAGGGAAGAATGACCGATGGCGGGGGGTACTGAAAACCTGAGTGCTGAGCTGCCTGCAACCAGCACAGCCTCGCAGACAGCATGTCCGCCTGTCCCACCCACATTCGCTAGCAAAATGAACAATGATGTCATCGTGGACTCATGCATTTCTGTAATAAAAATACTAAATAAACTAGATTGGCATTCTAATTTATTAGAATTCTATCTATTCTTTTTAATTTAAAAACAGTTCTATTTTTAATTACAGATCATTCAAGTCCCAAATGGCAAGGAGTAGAATGTGAGGTAACACATGATGACTACAACACATGGCAATTCCATACTGAGTCATCATCATCTGTGACTGACTACTGTAGCCCCAAAAATACCTTCTTCAGGTTTTTTTTTGTAATAACCAGTATGTCACCTTATCCCATCTTTGTGCAGTAAATGAATTACTGTAGTCCTATGCTACAGGCAAATCTGGCACTTGGTAAAATGAAATATTAATATTTTTGGGTTTTAAAATCTCAACAGATTTTCCTTACTTTGAAGCAAGCAAATTCCACCACCTGCAGTCTAACTCCCAGGCAAGCTGGGCGTGCATTGAACAAAGGGGGTTTGGCAAGTCGTGCAGCATCCCACTCAGAGCACACTGAAAAGGGGTGGAGGCTTTGATCATCTACTGATTAAAAAGCAAAACGGGAAAGGAGAAGGGAATTTCTTGATCATGTTAAAGTTCTTCAAATAAAATATGTCATTCTGTTTAACAAGGACTTTCATCGGTCCCCAGGCTGTAAGCATGTCGGCCAGACTGCTTAGTCGGATCAGCTGTCATGTCAAATGACCAAAAGTTGTATTCGTTTGTGTTCTCTGCTCTCAGCTGCCCCTTGCAATGGTCTCTAACTGTTGCTTGGACAAAGGCTTTGCTCAGGACTTGACTTTGCAGGCAAACGTGAAAGTGTATGTTTTTTCCAGGGCAGCTGAATGTCCAGTATGTAAGTACTGTACAGCACGCTTAGGCAACATATGTGTCTCTGTTGTCCCTCAGAGGGAGCACGCTTCCAGCCCACACAGACACCTGTTATTGCCACATTTTGTCTGAAATTATTTCATTCATTTTCTGAAGCAAGGCAGCAAGGTTACAGAGTATTGAATTTTCCTGAATCTCTAAGCTGTTAAATATTTTTCTTGTGTCCCAAATGGTGGATTTATTTCTGTCCTCTTACTTGCGTCCCCTGCACTCCCCAAAACATGTTGAAATTGATGACCTGCACATTTACAGGAGTTAAAAGAAACATCTCCCTGTGTCACACATGATTAACCTCTAACTTCACCAGTGGAGGAGAACATTACTTCAAACACTACAGGTGTACTTTGAAAAGGGCAGAAAAATTTTAATGCCTAGTGGCTTTAGAGACAAATTTAATAAATTAAGGGTAATCTGTCGTTATACTTTCAGGTACTGCATGGCTGTGTTAGAAGCCAAGAAGCAATATAGTTTCCTCCAAATAGAAAACTGCTCAACATAGTAGCAATTTTTCCATTATACTTTCTCCAAAGTATAATCGTCAGTGTTGAAGCTGAGTTTATTGAAAGAATAATCTGAAATGTAAGGGCAAACAGTCCTGCTTTTCATGGGAACTTGAAAACATAATGAGATAATTCTGACCTATGATGCACCTGTGTACATCTTTTCTGGCCTCTACGCTTGAGAGAATGACGAGTAAAAGCCTCATTAAATTGCTTCGTGGTGGTGGCTATTTGGGTGAGTGGTTAATTCTGTACTGTAGCTGTGATGGGAGCTGGAGTCTGGCAGCCCAGGATTCAGGCAGGCTGCACTGCTTATCGTCCTCTTGACTCTCTGTGCTCTTTGCTTCCCTCTAAGGGCTCCACACATCATATTCAGTGCACAGGGTTTGAGGATATTTTAGTGTTTTGTGTTCCTGGGGAAATATGAATGCTAGGTCAAATGATGCTTTCAGCTATCTGTGGCTACCTGAAATATTGACTTAAGTGTATTAATGTAATAGTCCTGAATTCATGACACAGTGTTTTATGCTCCTGTACAGGACAGTTACAGTTTTGTAATGGCTTTCCTTGCTTTCCAAGTACACTTGAAACCTTTTGCACTATCCACTAGAATGGATGACCTTCTTTGTCTCCAAGTTCAGATAAATTATATAACCAAACATTTCCACTCTATTCTTCAAAAAGATAAGAGCTGAGTCAAGCAAGCCATGACAACAGCAATGCCAAATAAATTGAGGACCCAGGATGGCCTTACACAAAATCAATCTGATTAGTATAATCCAGGAAAGCCAAAAGCCTTTTCTACTCTATTTTACCTGTATTTAAAAATAAATGCATTAATGAAACTTATAATTTCGATCAATTTTGACTTTAATGTTTTTTCTTTTGCTATTGGGAAACCAAGAGAATAATGTGTGCCTATACTAGCAATTTGTAAATGTACCTGCTTCATGTGGACTCCTGGCTCCCCACATCTTGCACGTTCATCTTTTCCTCCTACTCTGTTTTGCTCCGTGCAGTGGAAGAAGAGCACCCGTCACAGACATAAGCATTGCACCGCTCACAGGACAGTTTCTCCCTCTAAACTGGCTCCTTAAGTAATGCACAGAGGCATGGTAGAAAAGTCAGTCTCTTTCCCTTCTGTGTGTAGGTGGAACAACCTTTCAGCTTCTTCACAGGAAAGTCCAGAAAGATTCCGACATTTTTCACCTTTCACAGGAACCAGTGAGCACAGGCCGTAGAGGCCTACGACTAGGGTGCTATGAAGCAGCCAGTCACTTTGGGGCATTTGCTGTACTTTGCAGTTCATTATCTCCCACTTCTACTTCTTACTATTCTTTCCTTTTGGTGACTGGAATTTTCCATAATTTCTTTTTGCTTCTTATCTTCAGGAAAAAGGAAATGTCCCATCTTCTTTGCCAGTCTCAGTTGCAGGGATACTGAGTGGCTGTTCGGGAGCTCAAGAGGCTGCTGTTTTACTGTGCCATGGTGGTGAGGGAAGCAAGGATTTGCTTCCAAGAGAATGACCAAACTGTAGAAGAGGGCTGAATTTCCCACCTCTACTGGCCATAACAGCAGGTGGGAACATGTCCAAGAAAACCAAAGCTGAAAAGGATGGAAGCTGCCTTTCTGAAGATTAAGACCCACTGGTCAGGGCAGCCTGTCAAATATGTCTACAGGTTTGGAATAAATTTGAATATGGTCTTCACAAAGAGAAGGCCACCCCTGTTTCCAAGCTCCCTTGTCTTTAGCAATCTGGCACTGAGGAGGAGCAGGTGGACTTATGCCTGCCCTGGCAGCCTGGAGAAAGGAGCAGGTGCAGGCCACTTTGCATTGCTGAGCCGCCTCTCCAGTGGGCAGATCCAGCACTGGAAGGCACCTGCAGAGCAGGACAGCACCTGAACACCTTAGAATCATAAAATCATTTAGGTTGGAAAAGACATTTAAGATTAAGTCCAACTGTTAACATAGCAGTGCCAAATCTACCACTAAACAATGTCCCTAAATACCACACCTACACATCTTTTAAATACCTCCAGGGAGGTATTTAAGACTCCACCACCTCTCTGGGCAGCCTCTTCCAATGCCTGACCACTCTTTCAGTGAAGACATTTTTTGTAATATCCAATCTAAACCTCCCCTGATGCAACTTGAGGCCATTTCCTCTTGTCCTATCACTTGTAACTTGGAAAAAGAGACCAACACCCACCTCACTACACCCTCCTTTTAGGTAGTTGCAGTGGGTGAGAAGGTTTCCTCTGAGCCTCCTCTTCTCCAGATTAAACAACCCCAGCTCCCTCAGCCACTCCTCGTGAGGCTTGTTCTCTAGACCCTTCACCAGCTTCGTGGCCCTCTTTGGACATGCTCCAGCACCTCCATGTTTCTTGTAGTGAGGGATGCCTTGCTTGCCATGCTCGTGCCAGACAAGAGCAAAAGGTATGATGAGGGTCACAGGGTGTTAATCACAGGATCACAGGTGTCCTTCTCCACACAGAAGAACGGTAGGGAAAGCAGCTTCCAAAACCACACAGCCAGCTTCTCTTCTATCTGCAATGCACAAGTGGGTTTTTCCTTTTATTTTTTTTCCTTTTTTTCCTTGTTTCTGTTTAAGCCAGCAGCATAAAATTGTTTTGGGAGAAGGTTTTGTTATCAATTGCACCCAGCTGTAGCTTAAAGGAGAGAAAACTCACTGAGGCATTCAAAACTGGCAGTGCAACAGCTACAGCAGAGGTACCCATACGCAGAAGGTACACATCCTGGTGCAAGGTCTCTACCTTGACCTTATGAAAATCCTTTCATTGCAAATGAAGCCAAAAGCTGACAGCAGCTTTACTGAGCTGGATTAGAAAGGACTGGCTATATCACAATAGCTGCTATTCAAATTACTTATATAAATAAATGTCAGGCCTTGGGGACTGAAAGAAGTGGAGGGGAGTAGAGATGTAGTCAACATTTTTGCTTTTTTAGGCTGGAGAAAAATATGTGGTCCTTCCCTCCCCAAAAAACATATAGGTAGTTTAATTAGCGAATACAAAATTCAGTAATTGGCTTCAATTTCTCATACTTTTATTACCTATTAATAAGATTAACTCTTAGAGCAACCCCACTTAGTTCTTGGTGCTATACAAACATACAGTAAAGGTGAAACCCTGTCTGATAGTGGTCTAAAGAAACAACAGAAACTAAAAGTAGGAGAAAAAGCCCTCAATTATAGCTGGGGACCAAGGCACGGAACAGCTAAACCATTTGCTTAGGTCATGGATGGTATGGATAAACATTTCTTCATCCAGTTCAACTCCTAGCCAAGTACCTTATACATTAACTTTATGTACGAATTACTATAAATACTCTTTTAGTATGATGAATGAGTGAGATTAAATTATAAGTTTATGACCAGGAGTATCATTATTACCAGATCAGTATTTTCTGCTGGCATGACATAATGGGCAGTCTTGGGCAGTCATACTATTTTCAGACATTATCATAAGTACTGGTTTTTTGATTAGCACCATTCTCCCCTTAAAGCAAGAAAAAGTATTTCAGCCACAGCTATTCCTTTCTGGGAAAAAAAAAAAAAAGTAGAAAGTTATAAAGAATGTGTCTATCTCCTCCTTCTGAGAATAATCAGTAGTATATAAAACAGGAATTTAAAAAATATAATTAAGTAGTGCTTTATAGAAAAAAGAAGGTATTACTTTGCTGGATTTTCAGAAGTGTCTTACCAAGGCGAAAGAAAATTAAAGTAGCTAAAGCTATTTAAAGATTCAAAACCAGTGCTCACAGCCTCTTTCAGGTCATATGAGAGAACACAGTAAGAGAGGAAGGAAAGCACAATTAATTTAAGAAACTATTTTTTCTCTTTGCCCTTTTTTTCTCCTACTTTTTCCTCCTCTCCAATGACTTTTTCAGTGCTTCCTGTGATACTGAGTTGAATGCTGATGAGCCAATACTTGAAACACATACATAAGACCAAGTTGAGGGACTTGAAATTTGTCACCACAGGAGAAGTCTGACTTCTCTGGCTGGAAGCTAAGTAGTTTAGCAAGACCTGTGCTTTTCTGATGAATTGTAAAAATGAAGGGCCAGTGCAGGAGTTATATTCCTCGTTTGGTGAAATTTCACAAGATGAAATAATTTTTTATTGAAAATAGAGTAAAGAAAGGAAATAACAGATGTGAAGATGTGATAGCTATCAGTAAAAGTGGGGGAGACTTCATAAACTCAGAACTGCTGACAGTCAAACCAGATAGTCAGTGAGTATTGAGGCTTTGCATTCAAGTGCTGTATTTAAAAGGGAGTAAGTAAGTAACTGGTGTCTCCCATACCAAACCTTTGTGCCATGCTGTCCTGGCTCAGATGCGCAGAGGGAGAACCAGACAGACAGACCCACCTGGGGCTGAAGGGCCCATTCTCCACTGAGAAATTGGTCCAACAGAATCACAGAATGGCAGGGGCTGGAAGGGACCTCTGGAGGTCATCTTGTCCAACCCCCCTGCTTGAGCAGGCACACCCAGAGCAGGGGGCACAGGAACCAGGCGGGGTTTGAATGTCTCCAGGGAAGGAGACTCCACAGCCTCCATGGGCAGCCTGTGCCACTGCTCTGACACCCTCACAGGAAAGGAGTTTTTTCTCATAGTGAGGTGGAACTTCCTGTGTTCCAGCTTGTGCCCATTGCCCCTTGCTCTGTCTTTGGGCACCACTGGAAAGAGTCCAGTCCCATCCTCTTGACACCCACCCTTTAGATATTTATAGGTATTGATGAGATCCCCCCTCAGTCTTCTCTTCTCCAGGCTGAACAAACCCAGGTCTCTCAGCATTTCCTCATGAGAGATGTTCCAGTCCCCTGATTATCTTCGTAGCTCTCCACTGGACTCTCTCCAGTAGTTCCCTGTCTTTCTTGAACTGAGGAGCCCAGAAATGTACTCAGTACACCAGCTGTGGCCTCACTAGGGCACAGCAGAGGGGGAGGATAACCTCCCTCGACGTGCTGGCCACACTCCTCTTAATGCACCCCAGGATACCGTTGGCCTTCTTGGCCACAAGGGCACATTGCTGGCTCAGGGTCAAATTGATGCCCCAGCCAGCTAAGCTTCAAGGTAAGAAGGGCCACAGCTGTCTTAGATCTCTTCAGGGACCCAGACACATAGGCAGTCTTGATATACCCATGTCTTCTGAAGTCTTTTTTCATCCCATCTTCACTGGTGATTTTCCCCTTTCTGCATCTTTTTGATTCCTGTTGATTTTGTAGCATCCCTAGCTGACAGGGCTGGGGAGGGTACCACTTATATCTCGCCATACCAGATTGGACAGGGACTATTTGCAGAGTACCACCTGTTAAAGACATAAAAAGGAAAAATTATTTCAAGTCTCAGCAAAAGGCAAAAGAAATCAGACTGAAAAACTCTAATCTTGTTATTCATCTAAACAGACTCTGACATTCCAAATACATACTTTAGATGCATTTGAAGACAGGAGTGATATTGCTTCATTAGCTATTCTGTGAAGCTTAAGGAGTCTTTTCTTTCTGTTCGCAAAGAGATGAGGCAAAAGGCTGCTGCTGAACACAGAAGTGTGATCCATTAATGCTTCTCTGGGCAAATGACTCAAAATTCAGACCATTTTTAAAAGGATCAGGAATAATGGTTTTTAAGTAGAGTGTGTGAATTCTTGTTTAAATTAACATTTGCCACTAAGCTGCATGAAACGTGCTGGGTTTCATAACAGACTTGTCTCTCAGCTTATGGTCTCTGAGGTGAAAGTGAACTATCCCAAGAGCACTATGGAACCACCTATTAATATTTTATCACCAGAACACACATATATTTTGTAAGTCAATAAATCTGCTGAACAAGAGCTTCTAGGATAAGTCACCACCTTTAACATCAAAACCAGAATCATTTAAGCCTTTACAAAGAACTAAAGCAACCTCAAGGCATCTGGAGTGAAGTTAAACAAGAAAAGCATGAAATATTGCTGGGGAAAAGAAAAAAAGAAAGGAAGCCAGATCCAATTTGTTGTGGGTTTTGGTTTTTTTGGGGTGGTTTTTTTTCCAGATTTGGGGTTTTTTTTTGTCCTACTTCCTATCTGTTGAATCAGAGAATCCAGAGTTCAGCATTGTGGTCCCTAAGATACTGAAAATTCATCTTCTGAACCACTCTCTTCTATCATGTATTCATATTGCTATAAAGCCCGAAAACTGTCAAATTCAAGACATTTAAGCTATGCTGTGTGAAACAGGAGTAAAAGATAGCTTCTTTCCAGGAGTTTTCACAGCCCAACTAGAGAGTAACCCTTGCAACTTTATCTAAGGCAAAGAAAACGAGCAGACAATAATTTTTAATTTCCTGTTAGTCCAAGAAGCTGGTTAGCATTTCAAATCATGCAGATTTATTCTGTCAGAGAACGAGACCAATTCTGGAGCCTAGTTCTCCCGTAGTATAATGTTGCCTGTGCACAAAAAGTGCAAAGACAGTCTTGTTTTCCTGGGCACAGAGGAATCAGGCAAAAGTAAGAATTTTCTTGGGGGTCTGGGTTTTATTGGCCTCTTTTCAGCCACCACTTTTACAAAGTTTGACCTTCCCTCAGAGCAGTTAGCCACTATGGCTGAACCCAAAGCATCACTCTGCCCCACCCTTCCAGCTTCCTCTCTTGTGATGTATCTGTCCTTTTATGCATGAGACAGTTTGACACACTCAACCAACAGTAAACTAATTCAGATAAAAAACCAGCCAAACAAATAAAAAATAAAACAAACAAACAAACAAAAACCCCAACCCCCCACCCAAACTTACTTGAAGCAGGACATCTTATTCAGAGACGGGCAAGTGTCTGAGCGGACGAGCAGGCTGGGCCAGGCTGTGCACACCGAAGGCGCTGGAGCAGACAACACAGCAGTGGGGCACAAGGGCGGCCCTTTCCACCACTATGAGCAGAGATCTATCCTCTGAACAGAAAGGAATTGTTCTTTTTGCTATCACTGTCTCCTTAGTAGCTACCATAACACAGTGTCATACTTCTTTTAGTGATGCAAAGTCTTCTCTGGCAGTACTTCCAAAACCAGCAAAAGACGCATGTAAGCAAAGACATTTAAACTCCGAAGATCAATGTGGATCATATTTTTACCTTAGGAATAGTGTCAAGGAAGGCAACAGATGGGGAAAAAAGTCAATTTCTTAGCAATCATTACTCCTCAGGGAAAATTCAGTCCCGTGTCACAGCTGCGTATCATGTGCTGTGCAGTGCAGAGTGAATGGTGAAGCGACTGAAGGGTAAGCAACCTGACTGCCAAAGGTCTATTTTTTGTGCTCCACTGTGCTTTGTATAATCACTTCAGAAGGGATGAGGACCAGGAATGAGTCAAATATCTTTTTGTTCTTTTTCTGACTCTCCTGCATATTCACAAGTTAAAAAAACAACCAAACAACAAAACCAAAAAAAACACACAAAAAAACCCACGACCACCACCACCACCAACCAAACCAAACCAAACCAAACCAAACCAAACCAAACCAAACCAAACCAAACCAAAAAACGAAGCAGAAAAACTACGTCTGTAAAACCATGATGTTGACAGTGGAGCCAGGAGCAGGTGAAATACATTAAATTACTTCTAACTTATTTAGTGTCAAATGTTCTCTTTAATTCCGTGGTAGATATTTGCTATTACTAGACTTCCAAAATGTAATGTATAGAAGGTTTCAGCTAATTAGAAGCCATCTAGTGCCCTAGTGCAAGTGTATGTTCCTAGGCTTTTATAAGCATTTTTGTATCTGTGAAGAGAGCTAGATTAAACCTGAGCAATTGCAAATTAGCTGGTCTTCTTGCATCTGAGCAGTAAGCCAGGAAAGCAAAAAAATTCAGGTCTGTCCTTACATTTATCCTAGAATAATTAAATAAATGATGCATCTGTGGGTGCAGACATGAACTTCTTGTTCTCATGCATAGATCATTAAATAACTGAGTATTGTAGCTTTGTTGTATGAAAGAAAAAACCCCACTGTGTTCTTTCTGGCTCTTCTCAAATATGCACATTATCAAATTAGTAGGAAAAAAGTCCAGGCTCGGTGGTATTCAGTTTTCTGATCCCATTCTAACATGTTGGATTCATTTCACTACTGTTATGGACTACTATTCCTTTTTTTTCTATACTTATATACTGAATTTAATGTCCCTTATAATGATTAACAAGATGAAACCCTACTCTTCTAATTGGATCTGGGCAAATATCAGAAGATCAATAGTATTCACTCATTTTCAAGGTCCATCATAAGTAATCTGAAGTCAGGAGACAGAATTCTAAGTATTTCAGCAAAGAGATTAAAATATTGCTTAATGAGGTCTGTGGAGTACACCCATACAATCAGAAGTAGTTTGCAAATTCCTACTATTGAAATTTTGCTAACAAGTCAAAAATACTTACTGAAATAATAAAATGGTTATTATTTTCTGTTTCTAAAAGTCAGTGGGTATAGTACTTTCTTTTTAAGAGCTGTAAGGATTACCATTTGAATCTCACTACTCTGCTCACAGTTTTAAAGTGACTTCTGTTTTAACTCTGTAGACTCCACCTTGGCTGGAAAATTGGTTTGCATTATTCTTGTCAGTTCAGCAACGCCAGTTTCATCTGGTCAAAACCAGCTTGTGTGCTGAAAGTGTGTTGTTTACAAGACAAGTTTTTTCAGACAGGCTTGCATGTTAAAGGTTACTTGGGTTAATCTTTTCTTCTAATTGGACAACTTTGTTACTATGTCAACAATAATATAATGTTTTGCTGAGAGCTCAGGCAAATATTATCTTTAGTAAATTTGCAGCTCAATATCCTTTCAGCTAATGGGTGCTTGCAAACAAAGGTATCCTTAATATAGCCTTCCTTTGCCGTTTCCTCATAAAATCTCCCAAAACAATGAACACCCCTTAAGTCCTGGGGTTCAACTGAAAAGCCCTCCTCTAACTCCTGAATAATTCCAGACACTCAGGGATTCTGAAGCTGTGTGCAAGAAAACCTTTCAGACCTTCTCTCCACCTCTGCTTCTCATTTTAATGAGTGGTTCAGGCTTCAGTCTCCGTTATTCACCGTCATGCTTGGAACTGAAAAATCCCCCTCCAAAAAACCCCAACAACACAAACCCAGAAACTCTACATCTGCATAAAGAATTAATCATGAGCTTTGTCTTTAATTTCTTTAAACATTGATGCATGTCATTCCTTTGATCAATGACATATTAATGGACTGCAAAAAAATCTTGATTACTCATGTAAATCTGTCAGTATAAAGGTTCTTACATAAAGAAAATGAGCGGCCATTTCCAACACCTCTTACTCCACTCCTTGTGTTTGCTCAATTTCTGTCGTCTCGTCAGAGAGCAGAAAGTTTGCCATGAGACTTCGATGATAAGTCACACACAAAAAGCAATGGGCAGCCGTCAGATTCAGAGCAAATAGATCAAAAGCAACTGAGGCTGAAATGTCTTTGTACCAAGGGCTTATTCTCCCAGGCTCTTATATATTTTGTTTCTCTTTCTTTTCATGAGAACACTGCTCTTTGACTACATATGACAAACTAAGGGCATGAAACTAAGCACAATCATAATGCTTTGCAGGATCATTGGAAAAAATTCAGTTTATGAATGGATGTTTAAAAGTAAAAGCATGTGAAAGACTGCCCAAGATCATACAGCAAATTATTGCCAGATCTGGAAATGGTACCCAGAACTACTGATCCCAGATTACATGCTCTGTGCAGGGTGACCTTCAGGATGCAAGGGAGCTGCCCTGGGGCAGGAGGGAATGTCTTATGAATTCATGATGAATTAAAAGACAGGAATAAATAGCCAGTTTAAGCAGGGAAATCACCACCAGAATTCCCAAGGGGTATGTGCTGAGTCATGCATCGATAATAAATTTAGAAAAGGGGGAGAATAAGGTGGCATAGTTTGTTGACAACTCTAAATTATTTTGTGTGACAAAAACAAAGGCTGACTGAGAAGAGTTGCATAACTGAGCCACAGTACTGGGGAAAAAAAAAGTCAGACGGAAGTCAGTGTTGACTTCTGTTGATGAATGTGAAGTGATGCCTGCATGAAAGCAATACTAAATATGCACACATCGTGGAAGGCTCTGAACTGGCCACTCGTATTCATGAGGGAGATTTGGGAATTATAATAGGTGATTTATGTTTAGTTTCAGTGGTTAGGAACAGTTAATTATCATTATGCAATATGTAAACTGATAGTGTACACACACTTTGAAGAATATGCAAAATCCTGAGGCTTTAATCTCAAAAGAGAGGAGGTAAAACCAAAAGAAGGCTAGATAACAGCTGAGAGAAGGATGTAAGGTAGAAAGAACAATTTAATAGACTGATATTTTTCAATAAGAAAAAAGGCAGTTGAAGTTGAATGCTAAAATTCTATCAAATGGTGAACAGAAGGCAAGAAAAAAAGCAATAGTTGTTCATTGCCTTTCTTGTAAAGAGAAGTAGAGAGGATCAGATGAAGCTAGCAGCTGGAAAACTAAAAACAAACAGGAGGTTATATTTCTTCTCATGATGGTCTGATCTAGTATGATTGATCTTGTATTATATTATAACCTAATTCAACATGAAACATCCAAACCCATATTTCAAGTTTTAAAATGTATTTGGAGGAAATATTTTCCAATAAGATAGAGCTGCTGTAAATCAGAGTAGCTTGACTGGATAAAAACAAGGGAGGAAATATATAGAGGCACAGAGGGAAGAAAGGAAAGAAGTAGAAAGTGAAAATGGGCTACTGCCGTGGATGAAAAACTGGGCCTGATCTGGCAGTGTGTGCTCACAGCCCAGAAAGCCAACTGTATCATAGACTGCATCAAAAGCAGCGTGGCCCCCTACTCTGCTCTGGTGAGACCCCACCTGCAGTGCTGCCTGCACCCAGCTCTGGAGCCCTCAGCACAGGAGAGACATGGACCTGTTAGAGCAGGTCCAGAGGAGGACCACAAAAATCATCAGAGGGCTGGAGCGCCTCTGCTGTGAGGACAGGCTGAGAGAGTTGGGGTTGTTCAGGCTGGAGAAGAGAAGGTTCCAAGGGGACCTGATTGCAGCCTTTCAGTACTTAAAGGGGGCCTATGAGAAAGATGGGGACAGACTTAGCAGGGCCTGTAGTGACAGGACAAGGGGTAATGGTTTTAAACTGAAAGATGGTAGATTTAGACTAGATATAAGGAAGATGTTTTTTACAGTGAAGGTGGTGAAACACTGGAACCACTTTCCCAGAGAGGTGGTTGATGCCCCATCCCTGGAGACATTCGAGGTCAGGTTGGACGGGGCTCTGAGCAACCTGGTCTAGTTGAAGATCTCCCTGCTCACTGCAGGGGGGTTGGACTAGATGACCTCTAAATGTCCCTTCCAAAACAAAGCACTCAATTATATGCTTGTTCATTTTATAATTCTTGGAGAAAAGCATGTAGGAGGAAGGGAGGGTTTGAATACTTTCAAACAATTTATTGCTTTAAAAAATTATTAAAGAAAAACGGTTCCACTTTCCTGAAATACATTGATCTATTAATCCAGGAAAATTCTACTATTAATTCCAGGAAAATATGAAGTTACAAAGGTAACAATGTCTTTACATCCACAAAGGCTGGATCCCTTTGCTAACATCTGCTCACATAACATGAATTATTTTCCTTGGTACATGAACTGTTGCAAAGGGAACTGTTCTTCCCATTTCTTTTGAACATCTCCTATCCATTATGGTTTTTTTTTTAATACAGTTCAATTTAAAAACACAACAAAAGAGATCTAACGCACAGCATTTGTGTAAATTTCAAATTTTCCACAAGACATTTCCTCCCTGGAGGAAAACAGAGTACAGAACCTCTGTGTAAAACTGATTTTTTTTTCCCCACAAGGAGTTGAGAAAGTTATTGCTTCAATTCGCGCATTAAACTGACACATCATCACTTGGAAAAATACCTACAGTAGCTTAAAATCACATATTATTCCATGCTCCCCTATGAAGATCTTGTGTCATTCACATTTTTCTTTGAGAGATACTTTATTTGTCTGAGGTTTATGGACAGACAAACACCAAGTCTGATATTGTTGTGCTTTTAGCCAGAAAGACCTTTATGCTGTTTTAGGAAAATAAAAAGCTAAGAATTCTCAGCACTGACTCTACTTAAAGGTCTCCTGATCCTTATGAGATCAGGATCAATGTGTTTCATCAATAGCTGGTGACAGCTGAATACCATTAGGTTTGGATATAGAAATGACATCTTCCAGCAGAGGAAAAAAAATCTATTTCCCTTTGTGAAATGGTAATACATGATAGAACTGCATGAAAAATATTGTTTATCTCCAGTTAAAAATTTAGAGGTTCCTCTGGTTGCTTCTATTTCATCACGTAAGTAGACTGCTGACAGCAAGACCTGATTCTTTTCAAAGTCAAGCAAAGCAGGGGCTAAAGTCTTGGGATTACAGGGAAACAGCAGGGCCTAGTCTTAAAATTAGTGACCTAAGAAGAGACAGAAAGTTGGTGGGTTGGTCTCCCTGGGGCTATTTTTTCAGTATGAACTGCTGCAGTGCACCTGAAGAGAGGGCACATGAGGAAATTCAAGTCTCTGTGAGGAGGCTGAGCCCAGCTCTCCAGGATGATGCTTGACAACTCTCTTCCACTTCACTTTTACATATTTCTATTTTTGTTTAGAAGAAATATCCTGGTTTTGACTGATGGAAACATCACTGAAGTGTTTCCAAACCCCTTTAATACATACCAAAAAAGTCATAATAGCTACCGATTACATTTTCACAGGTTTCTTATTTCTCTGGCAGGCTGTGCTTCTCCAGTGAAAGAAGACACATTTTAGAAGGGCACCTCTTCAGCTGTGACTTGTTCTGTATAGTAATATCTTCATTGACTTGAGGCCTTTAAAATATTTCTGTTGCTATAATTGTATAGCTTTTGGATTTGACTCCAAGGTTTTCTTTCTTTTCAAACTTTTTTATTTTCTGTAATACCCTGAAACTCTCTTTTGTTGTTTGGAGGTTTTTTTTGCCTTGACATGGGAACTGTTATCTGTTCAACAGTTCTGCTTCTTTCCACTCCTGCATTTTCAGACTGAAATCTTGAGTGCAAAGCCTCAAGATGTCTGCTGTAGACTCTTTACTTTGCCTTGAACCTGATTTTTGTCTTTTCCTTGTTTGCTTTGAGACAATCACAATTACCTGCATTTCCTGGGTAAGAGATGGTGATGCAGACAGAAAAGAGAAAAATCTGCAGATGATATTCTAGAGACTTCTCTGGAGTTACTTTCCAATTATTCTAATACCTCACTTTTGTATCCAAACAATGCATTATCCTAAGCCACTTATTGTTGTGTGATAAGCAGCATGAAATAGACTTTGCTGAGGATTTTTTCATAGCAACTGAAATTTCTCTGAAACAATTTGATCACTTCTGTCTGAAATTACCCTTCTCAGAGCCTTTACTCTGTGAAGGTAATGATATGTGTACTGTATCTGGCTTGCTAAGTAAGTTTTGAGTCCCCTATGATTAATGTGCATATTCTCATCAACAAAATAAAGTTGTAGTTTACACAAGGATCTCACACATGCCACGAGGCAATTTCTAGAGCATTCTGGATTCCTCTTTGGTGCAGCCATGACCCGCTGAGAGACCTTCATCCCAGTTCATCCCATGCAAGAAATAGTATTTGCAGTTCTGAGTTAGAATTCGTGGAAGAGATCCTGTGCCAGGACTGATGGCCTGTTCAGGCCCCTTGTCTCTACTGCTGGACAGATTGGTCTTGCAGAACTCATTGTGGTTTTAGGGCAAGGGCTCCTGGAAGATTACAGTTTCTGAAAGGGGCCTGCACACACACTTCCTGCCAGAGCCTTCGCAGTGCCAGCCCGCTCACTCGCCACAAGCTCATCATATTTTGGAGCACCCCTGTGACAACAAAAAACAGCCTGAGCCCTTTGCTACTCCATCACTGCAGGCTCCCAGAAAAGCTAAAGATTCACAGAAATTCAGATGTGTGAAGGTTGCTGGCTCTGCTGTAGCTCTGCGTAGCTTTTAAAAAAGACATGGCATGGCAGCACTGTCCGCAGCTGCACATCCACACAGAGCTGCACCTTTATTTTAAGAACTTTAATCCTGGGCTTTTGAATCTTTTCAGTATCTCCCATAGATTTTTTCTGCTGTTTGACTGGTGTTCCAACACCAACTAAATAGGAACGCTACCAGTTTTTGCTATAATTTCAAACATAATAAAATCCTGATGTAAAGAAAAATGGCTGTTTCTTTTGTCCAGGGACTCAGAAAACTGACTGACACTTACTGAGAGAAATGACCCCTTTCCAAACTGACTCATTCATTGTCAGTGAGGAGAGTTTCCCAACTCTGCAGGGGTGAGAGGGATGCCCTTGATCTGCATCACCATCGGCAGGGAAGGGGGAAGTCTGACAGACAGCTGCTGCGCTTTTATTTTTGAAAGATGGGCGGTGTGATGCCTAAAACCATTGCATCTCTGTTCACACCCAGTTCTTTCTCAGCCTTGAACTTGCTCAGAGCCCCCAGATTTGGTGAATCTGCCTCTATGAAGCTGCCTTGTCAAGCAAGATTAAAGTTTCTGGAACCTGCTGCCTTCATGCCCATACAAATTGCAGAGGATGCATGTTTCAATGGGTTACAGGTGTTTAGAAAATCCACACAGCCTCCATGAGCCTTAGCTATATGTATTTCACTATTGAACATAATTTCAGCTGTGGTAAAATTATCTGACCGTTAATGCTGTGTTGTCAAGGAGACCATTTGGCCTTTCTCAGAGGGAGTTCACTGTGTGGAAAGCAAAAGCTCACAATAACAATTAATTTTAAAAGAGCACCCACACATAATCATTGATACTGTACAAAAACAGCATACATTAATTCCCTATTTCTACCTTCATGAAAATCAGTTATCCTAGTCAATGTGTTTTCCAGTGCTCAAAATGGATGAGGCTTGAACTCCTAGAGAATATCCCTTACAAAAGGTGTAAGGAAATGTGAAAATAATTTTGAGATACAGGTTGCTCTTTCCACAGAAATTGTGGACTACTATATCCAGGATATCCAGCCATTGCAGGCAGGCAAACAGGCAAACAAAGCGCAGAGACATAAACCATGGCCTCTAAATCAGAGGCAGGCATTAATTTTGAAAGAAAGACATTCCCCTGGCACTATGTAAAACTGATTGAAATAATTAACAACCATATTAGAGCTCTCCAACAAATGGATGTCATTCAGCAGTCTCAGTTTTCAGAAAAGTCACTATTTTGTTACTTTATCAAGACTAAACATCATGAAGTTGGATTTAACGGTCAGTCATCAACACAAAGGGCTGTGGCTACATGACCACTTCTTATCATCTCAGCTGTGTAATGAAGCTCTGAAATGACACACAATTCAAACTGCATTTCTCCAATTACTCAGTACCCCTTCAAATTACCATCCTACAGAAGATCATGACTGAAAAGTGTGGTTTCAGGGTGTGGATGCTTAAAAAGAAATGCACCCATACAGCTTGCTGCATTGGGAACACTTACTGAAATAGCTATCATCTTCAGACAGTGGTTTCCATCCACAGACTATACCCAGGGTTCAAGCTTCAGGGTGAATCACAGAATTCGTTTGCCACTCTTCTTTTGGCAAGCCAGTAAAGCAGAAAATCTTTCTAAAAATTAGGGCTTTATTTTTAAGTGTTGGTTTCCTAGGATATTTTACAGTTAATAATGTACAGTGCTAATTTTTTCAACTAAAAATCTTTTGTACAGGACTTGGACTGAGAAGGGCAACAAAGCTGGTGAAGGGCCTGGAGAGCAGGTCTTATAAGGAGAGGTTGAGGGAACTGGGGGTGTTTAGTCTGGAGAAGAGGAGGCTCAGGGGAGACCTTATTGCTCTCTACAATTACCTGAAAGGAGGTTATAGTGAGGTGGGCGTTGGTCTCTTCTCCCAAGTAACAAGCAATAGGACAAAAGGAAATGGCCTCAAGCTGTGTCAGGGGAGGTTTAGATTGGATATTAGGAAAAATGCCTTTACTGAAAGAGTGGTCAGGCATTGTAAGAGGTTGCCCAGAGAGGTGGTGGAGCCACCATCCCTGGAAGTATTCAAAAACATGTAGATGTGGCACTTCAGGGCATGTTTTAGGAGGCATGGTATTGTTGGGTTGACCGTTGGACTTGATGATCTTAGAAGTCTTTTCCAACCTTAATGATTCTATGATTCTATGACTTGTTGAAATTGCACCAGGAAAATGTGAGCAGGGGATGGATGGAAAATGTGATCAGTGGATGGATGTAAAATGTGATCCATTTGATTTGACTGTGTCATGTTTTGCTTTAATGCATGGTTTGCACACCTATTCCTAGTAAGGCATCAGATAATGATATCCAAATGACATTCAGCATGTGCTCACACAGGCAGGCAGACATGAAGAAGCACTCTATTCACTGCATATTGTTCATCCTTCCGTTCTGAATTCATCATGTTTCCAGACATTTTCTGATACATATATCCCAGGAAAATAGCTAATTTGTATTGAAATAATTCATAAAGTGCCTGTTGCTAGGGTAACTGTACCTTTTTCAGATACATTTGCAAGGGCGGAGGCTTCCTGCCTCTTTGGTTCTCCATAAGCAGCTTAAAAATGAGGACTCACATCCTCGACACACAAAGGCATCTGCATGGCATTGAATTAAGAAAACATGTTGTTAAGTCTGACTTGGTGTATGTTCATTGCAACATACATCAAAGTACCGATCCAGTTGAATATATTTATGAAACCAGCCTACTTTTAAAATTTAAATATATGGAGCTTCAGGACATTAGTTATTTATTTGATATGACTTTTACACTCATTCTATATTTTACATCGCCAGGGGCCATGTGCTTTGGTGCTGTTCCCTCCACACAGCTGTATGATCCTTCCCCTGGTCACCATCTTAACAAAAGGCATATATACCACATCTCCTCAAACTCATGTGCAGTGCTAGGTCTTGTGGAACTTTTCCAAGGCTTCCTACCCTATGATTCTATGATTTTATCTTCTGCATGTGTGGGAGCAAGGGTGTCATTTAACTGACTTGCAAAGGTAGCATGTGGTTTTTAAAAAATGGCCAAGCCTTTTCACCTAGCTAGGACTCACTATTTCTCTGCAATTACAGGAAAAATAATAAGGGCCTGACAAAACCCCAGAATTTTATCCACCTGGCAAACATATATAAGAAAAACTAACCTTGGTACTCTTGCTTGCGCTGCTCTACTGTGTCCTGGCTTCAATCATACATGCACTGGGTTGTGATCCTTCACTAGACTCTGCTCAGATCTGCTCTGCACCCAAACGTATGTCCTGGCAGAGCCTCCCAGTTTGTGAGTCTGTACCCTGAGCAGGAATGTACCAGAGTCTTTTCCAACACCTCCCTTCAGTGCTGTGGAAGTAAGCAGGTAGGAAGGCACATCTGGAGATCATCCAGTCCAACCTCCTGTGCAAAATATTCACAGGTGGATCAGGCTGCTCAGGGCCTTGCCCAGGCAAGTTCTGAAAATCTCCAAGGATGGTGTCTCTAAATCAGTCATCCAATCAGTTTGCCATGTTCTGATTAGTATCCATTGCCTCTTTTCCTGTCACTGTGCACCTCCGAGAGGAGCCTGGCTCTGTTGCCTCTGCACTATCCTGTTAGCTACTTAGAGACAGCACGATAACTTGGTTCTCTATTCCTTCTCTTGCAGTGGCTCCTGAGTCCTTTTCCCCCCAAGTGATGTCTGCAAGTCCCAGGTCCTGGGTGAGGAGACCTGGATCCTGAGATCTCAAGTGCTTACAGAGAATAACAGTCCATCAGCTGAATTTATTTGCAGTGCAAGGAAGTCCCCAGAGCCACACGACTCATGTCTAACCCCTAGGATTTGCAACTTTCGTCAGTTTTGGTATGTCATCCTCCCTCTTCTGCCGCTTGGATAGTTGGCCAGAGCAAACAAAATATAAACTTTACAGCAGCTGATGTCATTATGATCAGCTTTTGATTTTTTCTTGATTTTTAAAAAATATATTAAGTGAAAGTGGGTTCCTAATGCCTGTCTACCTTGCCAAGTGTATGTATGATCCATAACAGTGGTTCTGTCACTGTTGCTTAATCTTTTTCAGTCCAAACAATGCACCAAGGTTACAGACACATTGAAAGTATTTAAATGAAAATGTGAGGTGGCCTACAAATCCCCTGCCTTTAAAACATATTTTTAAGAAGACAGTAAGGGCACGACAAGTAGAGTCAATAGAGGATTTAGTTTACAGGGGAGCTGGACCAGAGGAGTGGGCTCTACACACTTAGCTTGATGACTAGTGAGAAATCTTTTGGCACAACAAGCCTACAAGCATCCTTCAAGAGGAAGAGCAGATCATCAGGCTGGTACACGCAGAAATAAATACTGTTTCATGGATAACCACACAGAGTAGTTTCCACCCCACAAAAGCTATCAGAGGACAAGCAAGAAATCACTGAATGGTACATGCACTGGTACCAAAGGATACTTCAAGTCACCTTCATAGACACCATGAAAGGTTAAGAACTTTAAAATTCAAAAGACAGCAACCTAGTCCCCTGTAGAGGGAGCTCCTATGGAAACAATATTTAAAGGACGGAATTAACATCACATAATATACATTTGCAAATATTTTCCACTGAAACCACTGTATAGCTTATAGGAAAGTCCTTGCTTCATTTTTCCTGTAAGTTTTACTAATTTGAAATCCATTGTAGGTTTCCAAAGTAAAAATGCATTAGGAAAAAAAGATTATATATAGCAAATTTTCAGAGATGTGTGACTATGTAAGAGCATTCATGATCGATAAGACAAAACAAAAGCTTCCTTTTGAGCTTGTAGGCTTTTTTATTGCCTCCTTTGTAATGCTTTTGGGAACGTGTAGAGCCAGGATGAGAAAACTGGCATACAAATTTATGTGCAGAAATATCACATTTAGGGGAGGGAAACATGGAATTCTCATGGAGGATGGTCAGGATCTGAGCCCTGGTGCTCATGGCTATACAGCACATTGGTGTGGGGAGTAGTAAACTGCAGCTGGGGAGGGTGTGAGCAGCGCAAGGACAAAGTGCACCCATGCCAGCTTATGGCAGTGTACGCAGTTAGTCTGAACGCCCATATGACTGCAGCACAGAGAAACCCTCTCTGTACATTACTGTCTAATATGATTATTTGTAGTAGAAATGGAGTTTTGTTCATCAACTACTAGTACCTGCTCTCTCAAAAGACAGTAAATAGTGACCCTGGCTAATTCAGGTAGTTTCTCCTGTTATTTTATTGCAGAGGAAAAAAAGGACGGAATGAAAGATCAAGCAGCAGTTGTTCAGGTTTTTTTCCTCCTTTTCTTCAAAGAAAAACTTACTAGTGAGCAGTAGTGTTCCTCTCCCTACATCTAAGCTTAACGATCCTTTGATTTGGCTGACTTGCTTGAAACCATAGCATTTTCTTCGAGGAAGTTTGCTTAAGGCTATGGGTTGAGCAGCCTTCCTGGAAGACCTGCTGCATGTACTTCTCCTCCCTGTGCTATGTCCCTTCCAGCACAGCATAAACAAACAATGTAAGTCGTATCATAATCAGCTTCAAGCAGACAACACTTGTACCCATCCGTTTGGTTGCAGAGAGGCCCAACCAGCTTTTGGCTCCTCAGGCTATACTGTGTGCCTTGGGTACACACCCACTCAGGTTTATACACCACCACCACCCCTTCTCCCGCCCCCCAGAAACATGTAGAGGACTGAAAAGATCTGAACCACTGTTAAAATGACAACAACCTCTTATATGCAGCTCATGGCTCTCAAACACTACCTAGTTTCTGTGGTGGGTGTGGCCACATTAGAGAGGACACTGAAACAGGCAAATAACATTAGGTATGTTAGTAAGTTTCTTTGAAGAAAGGTGCCCATTAAGATCTGGCTTTCATTTCACACACTTAGCCAAGCCTCCAAGAAGCCGTCATGATTTTGGGGGAGATTTCTCAAAAGTGGTGAGGGCAGGCTTGGTTTTGGTTCCTCCTGCTTACAAAGTGCCAAATTTGCTGCCAAAAGATCTAATTCAATGTTCAGTTACGTATTTCAGAAACATTGCAGAAGTCTGTGAATGACTATGAAAGTTCACATAGCATGGGACATGTCAGCTATGATCAAGGCAAGAAGCAACTGTTAAAATGAAAGAGAATCCACCTGAAGAACAAACAAAGCAGTGCAAATAATTATCCTCTTTCCTAATGTGAAGGAAGGCAGAACTAGGGTTCAGCTAGTATCTGGTGAAAGTCACACCTGGCTTGGCTACCACTGAAAAATGCAACATCAGAAATGCTTTTAAGAAAACACAGGAAAGCACTCTTTCTTGGTCTGTTTTTTTTGTTGTGTTTTTTTTTTTTTTTTTTTTAATGTGTCTGTCCCTAGAATGAAGAAGGTGAGGAAGCTCTTCATACCCCGTCCACTACATCCTGTGTTTTGTTTCAGACAAGCACAGAGCCTGCGTGAGTGCCTGCTCCTCTCGTTTTCTGTTTCACTGGCTGCTGATTGAAAGAAAAATGTTGTGTCTGTCCTGCTTTCTGCTCACCTCTGAGCATGAAACCTGCAGCGCAGTGTTACTGTGACTAAACAGCTCAACCTCATCCAGCACCACAGACTCACTATTGATTTTTGCATAGCAGGATCCGGGCCTTCCTTCCCTGCAGCCCACAGGCGCGTGCTGAGGACTGACCACCACGCAGCACTAGGCTGTGTTTCTCCTGATCTTTCTCTGTGACCACCTGTGGTGGGTCTGGGCCTGCAGACCCAGATGGGGTGAGCGGGGGGGGACAGAAACCGTCCCCAGCACCTGATCTGGGAGGTATTGCTGGCTTTGTTCTGCGCAGTGAACTGTTGAGCAGGGGCTCTCTTCTTTGTTTCACCCACAACCTGGTCTCCTTCTTCCAGTGCCACTTTCAAGACCCACTCCCAAGCCCAAGTTGGCCTTTTTTTCCCCCACAGTTTCTTTATTTTCTGGCTTATGCAGCTTTCTTAACTCTCCTGGCCTTCTAAAAAATGACCATTGGCTGTATTTCCTTCCCTGTTGCTTGTCCCCCACATCTTTTCCTCTCAGGTTTCCTTGGCATTTATTTATCATCCCCTTCTGCTGCTGGTTCAAAGGCTTCCACAGGAGGCAGCAAGGATCCCCCTGAAGAGCCAGTCGGTCTCTTAAAGCTGCCTTGGTGACTGGTGTCAGACTGACAGTGTCCATGGGGAGCCAGGTCACGGGGGTGGGTGCTGCTGGGCTGCACCTCTGGGACAGCTGGGCACCATGACCAGGACAGCTCTGGGCTGGACGCAGCCAGCTGTGCCTGTACGGGGGCTCTGCCAGTGATTTATGGGCTGATGCTGCTCAGCCAGGTTTATAGGGATTGGATTAACATTTCTTTTGGACTACAACAGCCATTGCCACCGGTACCCATGTTCTCTCTCACAGTTTCTTGTTTCCTCCTTCCTTGTTTTATTCCACTCCCATTTTCCTCCCTGTCCTAGGAACAGTATTAACCCTCTTAGCTCCATGCGTGAAGAAAGAAGCTGCAGTGTGAAGCATCCCTTCCGTGTTACATCATACGTTCCAAACCTGTTCCTGATGGTTGCTGTTTCTCAGTAAAGCCATTTATTCTCCCATGTTATGGGCAAATAACAGAAACTGCTGGTTATATCCCCTCATGACCTCATTCATCGTACATACACACTATGCAAGTACAAAGCAGCATCAGAGAGACAGTCTATGGTTCCCTGTTCCCTGGTATTTATGGAGAGTTGATTCTAGCCTGTGGTGCTAACATAAATTTTTCTGGTAACAACTCATTACTAACACATGACAACTGAGCCTGGCAGTTCACCCTGAAGATAAAACCAAAAGATAACAAGAGTAAAATGAGGAGCAGCTCCACCGTACTCTTAAATCTACATCTAAAATTACTGGAACAGCTACTAGGGACAGCAGTACTGCTCATTTGTTTCAGTGACTGAGCTCTGGATCATACAGCCCTACTTCACTTTTTGTCCAATTTAAAATGTTTTATTGCCTTGCACTTATCTTCTCTGTTGATAGGTTAAGAGGAAGCTACATCTGAGCCACCAACACCCCACTGTGCTACCGATCACTTTGAAAAAAACCCAGGTAGAACACTATAATCAGCTAAACCTCCACAGGGGGTGATACTAGGCTGAAGTCAACTCAGCAGGTATTTTTTGCCCACTGTTTTCACTGTCTTAAGCTTTGCAAATGAGTGGGTAACAATCCCATGTGCCTGTTACAGCTTCGGCCATGTCACATTGGGAGGGAACATCACAAACCTCTCCCTTCCTTGCTCTGTCCTGCCATCTGAAAGCAGCAAGAGCAGAGGAAGCAGGTCTCTGGCTTGATGTGCACTGCTGTAAGCCCTCCTTTACAATATAGCCTATGATCCTCCCTGTTAAGACGGTTATGAAAAATGTCCACTAAATGAAGCAGGTCTTTAGAGTTAAGGGCAAAGGGGGAAACTACAGGGAAGGGTGTGTGCTGTACCATACACAGTCACAGAGGGCTTTACAAAGGAAGAAGGATGAGGCCAGGGAGCAGAGGGTAAAAGCTCTTATGCCAGAAAATTGTCTTTCAAACCATGCTATCCATTAACAAAAGCATGTTTTTACAGTCTGGTAAAATAATGTGTCAACTCTTAGTTACTAATTCCAAATAACACATTTAAGTACATCTAACACATCTGAAAAATCTGAAATATCTCCTAATGAAGATATTTACTTTGGTTAAAGGATAGTGATATAGCTGTGGTGTTATGCGGTGAATTAAAACTGTTTTCACATGTTGGCTACATACCCACTGCTCATTCTCAATGCAATTATAACAGAAATGAATGAAGCTCAAAAGCAGCAAACTTACCAGTTTTTAGACCTTTGCGTTCTAACCAATGAAAGAATAAAAGAAAACAAAATCAAATCTCCAGGAAGGAAACAACATTCGTTCATCTTTATCTACCAGGATTACCGCTTGAATAGACTTTATTTGATTCTAATTAATAATGTAAGTGATTTGTACCTCTGATTGTCTGTTATTACTGTGGTTTTTTTAATTAGCTGTTTCACAAGGATAAGTCACTGTGTTGTCCTTAAGATTGCATGTCTCATATTTATCAAACCTACACTTATGTTCTCTAAACAGCAGAAATAAAGTAGCTGGTTCTTTGCAGAAATGCATCTTTTCATTAAATTCTCTGGTGTCTAACAAAGCACAAATCGTGATACAAATTTCTCCCCTGTGTTATGGTATGTATAATGTCTCTCTCCTGCGTGGGTTTTCTGATATCCTTGTTCAAAAAATTATTCCATTCCAGATGCATCCGTTACCTCAGGCTTCTGTCCTTTATGTACCCACTTGTTTTAATATTTGTCAGCTTTAATGTATTTGAGACAGCTAACCGTTCTGTCAAAGGTATTTGAAATTCATTAAAGTTTCTAAGAATTACTTAGGTTGAACAAGCAAACAAATGAAGAGGCACAAGCTTCACTCCTTTCTTATACCAGTATGGAAACCAGTGGGCTAGATTCTGAACTGGTCTAATTTGGCACAAGCTTATGAGAAAGCAAAATAAAGCATCATACTGTCATTTCTTGCTGCTTTTGCCGTGGACTCACTCTAATTCTAGCAACAACCACTCTCTGGCTCTGCTCTACTGCATTTCCAAACCTACTGTTTGTTCTACTTATCAAATAGAGATGAGTAAGTAAGTGATCCTGTGATTCACTATTTGTGTTAAAGAGCAAACACACTCAGAGAGATTAACTGAAAGTGAAATCAAAACAGGTGTTTTCAAAACTTTTTGAAGCTCAGACTTATGAAGAAATAGATTTACGTTTTCAATGATTGAACACAACTTTTTTGGTTTATTAGAAATACTTCAATATTTTGAAATGACAAAATAAAACAGCTATTTTTTTTCTTACCAACAGAAGTACTTTACTAGGACTAAAACAAATTTGAAAGTTGTTTCTGTCATCCTGGCTGTATTTGTTTCTACAAAACCCATTTTTAGAGATCCCGTCACTCAGCTATAACAGTCACTCTGTGCCCTTCCAGCAATGCCCCCATCATTACCCAGTGTCATGTGCAAGAAGTTGTGGTATAAACCTGTTTTCCACTGCCTTTGCATAACAGACCATACAATATGGCGCCAAGGATGTAGAACAGCATAATGTTATCATGTGCTTATACCAACAGCTTTCAGTCTGCTCCATATTGTAACTGATCAACCAACCAACAACAACCAACCATCTCAGGTGGCTGCCAGAAGTATTTCAGCAGGTGTTTTTACCACACTTTAGTAAAGACACCACTGGGATCACAAATTCCCATCTTCCACATGGGTCTTTTCTATAACATTTACAGTTATTAATAGCAAAGAGCTGAACACAGCTGGTTAGTCAAACACCAGATACTAATATGTTTTCTGGCATAAGTTACTTTTTCACTTCTAGTTAGGAAGAAGTTACCGAGCTTTATATCAGATAGAGATCTGGCCCCATAAATCTCAAACCATTCTGATGATCTCCTACACACTTGGGCAGCTGATGGTCTGTGCTTCATTGGGATCCAGTCTGCTGCCACACCAGCTGAGAGCTGCTCTCTCAGATGTTCTTTTTAGTGCTTGTTTCTAAGATTTTATTGAGCTATTTATTGAGCAAGGGAAAAAGTGCTTAGCTGTCAATTGCTTTGCAAGACCAAATGAGTCAACCTCCTTCCCCACGACCAGGTTAGCATTTTGAACCCACTGAGCATCTCCTTGTGGATATACCAAACCGCCTGTTGGTAATCAGTGTACTCAGGTGAGATGAGTAATTTTCCCAGCAAGGAAGAATTTGCATTAAACATTATCAAAATATAGTATCTTAATGAGTGATTTCATATCCTTGTGTTGCATTTCTTCTGAACTTAAGGAGCTGGTAGTGTGCTGAATTACGATAAGTCTTTCTACTACAAACAAAGTTAAATTAATGCCCTGAAATTCTGCCTGATCATTCATTACTTTATCCTCTAGAATAATAGGCAAGCAACTACATTCCTTATGACAAAACTCCATGCAAAGTCAGGGTAGAATTAATATTTATTCTCCTGACTTGAGATTCTCAAGACACAAAGTAGATGATAGAAAACTGGTTTTCAATAGAAACTAGGAAGTTCTGACCTTGAACTAAAACTATGGGGTCTGTGAGGTCTAAAACTCATAGTCACCAAAGACAATATTTCAGCTTTGATCTTTCAGGTGGTTACTATATTTTTCTTTCAAATATTGGATTTCTTTTATAGGCAGTTGATTTTAATGCCTATAATATACAAGTGTGTTCATAGAATATAAACCTTATATAATGAGATTCCAGCATAATTATAAAATACTTTGATTTTTACTAGGAATTTAGGAGTATAGTCTACTTTTTACCCAAAATCACAAAGGCTTTCCATTGTATTTTTTTAAATACAGGCAACAATTTTAAACTGAAGTACATATATGAAATAAATCAGACTTTGACAATATATATTTTCTTCTTTGAAATTATATATTATCAAATAGTATTAATAAACCGTCTTGTAAGGATGAAAATATATGATATAAGCCAGAATAATACCAGGCTTCTGCAGTGTTACTTTGGGATGAAAGCTCAAGAAAGCCCACACAGGAGAAGTAGGGGCTTTTATTGTTTTCTGTAATGCTGATAGCTCCCTTAGCAGAGGAGGATGTTCAGCAGCTGGCTCCAATCCTAGATGTTCCCCTTCCTTCCCCTGTGAATTCCCACCACCACTCCAGCGTTTGCCCAAGGTGCGTTCATTTCAAACATGGGACAAAATTTTAAATACAATTTTACAAACCTTTTTACTTTTAAAAGTGAGGTTGCCTATATTCAGGGGTAATTGAATTAACACTATTATAAAATCTCAGCATTTCAGGGAAGGAAGAACAGTGATTGTTTTTAAAGGGTGAAACAAAAGACAAAGTTTTCTTTATTACAAACAAACTATCTTCTAAAGCAGTTAGCTTATTCACCTTTCTACCTGCAAGAACTGATAAACGGTGTTACAGAAAAAACAACACGCAGTGAGATGCTGTATAAAAAGCATCTGCTTCCAGAGTTAAATAGGGAAAGACTTTCAAGGAAAAAATCTGCATCATTAGTAATCAATGTGATTGACTTTGGAGTAATTCAGCATAACTAAAGTTTTAAAATTCATCAGTTATGTCATTCAGCTGGGGTACAGAAACAATGGTGCATGACTCCATTCGGTTAGTCACAAGGAGCACAAACTGTGTGCATGGCTCGGCACAGCTGTCTATCAACTACAGCCTTTTCAATTCATGTCACCCTTTTGGTTCTTACATGATGAAGTTGAACTAAACAGAAGCTTAGTGTTGGGAGATCCTAATCTGAAGCTCACTGAAGTCCAATGGGAACTTCTTGGTAATCCAGCCTCTTCCTGAGGGCACTTCTCCCATGAGGAAATGCTGAGATTTGTTCAGCCTGGAGAAGACTGAGGGGGATCTCATCGATACCTATAAATATCTAAAGGGTGGGTGTCAGGACGATGGGGCTGGACTCTTTCCAGTGGTGCCCAATGACAGGACAAGGGGCAATGGGCGCAAGCTGGAACACAGGAAGCTCTACCTCAATATGAGAAAAAACTCCTTTCCTGTGCGGGTGCCAGAGCAGTGGAACAGGCTGCCCAGGGAGGTTGTGGAGTCTCCTTCCCTGGGGACATTCAAACCCCACCTGGACGCGTTCCTGTGCCCCCTGCTCTGGGTGTGCCTGCTCCAGCAGCGGGGTTGGACAAGATGATCTCCAGAGGTCCCTTCCAACCCCTGCCATTCTGTGATTCTGTGACATGTGGTGTGGGACAGGACACAGAGTTCTTTCAACAGCATCTTTTGTGTGGAAAGCAGTTTTGGAAACTCCCCATGCTGCTATGCAAAATTTAGGTTGGAAGGAAACTTCAGAGGGCACAAAATACAACCTCCTTCTGTAGAGCAGTCTGCCTTCAAAATTAGATCTAGTCATAGAGATGCCTAGCTGAGATTTGCAGGTCTCCAAGGATGGTGGTACCAGTCTGTCCCAAGGCTCTGTCCCCATCCTTAGCTTCTCCCAGGGTGAGCAAATGTTTCCTGTGTTCAGCTGAACTTTCCTTAGCTGCAAGCTGTGGCTTTTTGCTTTCTCTTGTTGCCCTGCATGTTCCTGAGAGCTGCCTGCCTCTGCCTTCTCCGTAACTGATGGGTAACTGAAGGCTTGAGCTAGTCCCTTGCATCAGCCCTCTCTCCTCTGGGCTGAGCAAGCTCCGTTCCTTCAGCCTCATCCCATACCCCATGTGCACCCATCTGTAAACCATTTTAGCGATTTTCTGCTGGACACCCTTCAGCTTATCAACACCTCTCTTGCAGTGGAGGCTCAAAACAAGACACAGTATTTCTCATATGGCCATGTGGGTGCTAAGGAGAGGGAAATAACTTGGCCTTCACTTGGTATCTATGAGCTTGGCTATATACAGCTCAATACTTAGTAACCCCATGTCGGGGAGCTTAGAGATAAAGTACTGCTCCCATTCATTTGCATGTGGAAGGTACATAAAGATAACAGAGAAAAATAATAAAATAGACCAGAGTTTTAACACATGGTTTGCAAACTGTGCACCAATGTACTGTACTGTTCCTTCCGATTCAGCTGGTGCTGGGCCTCTGTCTTTAGGTAACTATGTTTAGGACAAGAGGGTCAGTGACATACCCAGAAATTCTGAACTCACTGATCATGAGGAATCTCCAATGCTTGACCAATTTTTGAATAATGCTAACCCAATTGCCTAGCTACTCTCTGTGCTCAGGTATAATTTTTGTAAATTGGCGCTTACTTTTCCCTTCACCACTTGCCATAATGACTTGAAACATTTACCCAGTCAGGTGTAACAATGATTAGCTTGCAGCCAAGCCATGATTTCTGACTCGGTGCTTCCACCAATACCACATCACTTGCATCCCTGGCATTTATGTATCTGCTATATGCCCATCAGGCAGCTAGGATTGACCCAAGAAATTATAGCAGTGGGGTGCGTTTGGAATAAATCACCCCAGGAATCACTGGTATTGTCTCCTGGTTAATGCAGTGGTTTGGGGAACAGAAAATCCTTCATCCTAAGCCTAGATGTTCCTGCTGACATCTACTGTGGGCTTAGCATGGACGCGTAATCTCCTTGTTTCTCTCCTCAGGGAGGTGTAAGGATGAGCTATCACTTGCATAACTTTCTGAAGATAAAATGCTTCATAAGCCACACCATTACACCTTAATGCTGGAACAGTAATGCCACTGGATCTTGAGCTCAGTCAGAAGGTGGAGGCAGGAACGGTGTACTTGGGCAGAACCCTTTGAGCTTCCCACCAGATAGGGAGCTTTGGTGTGATGCCTGGAAATGCCTTGAAAATGCTCTGCTGCAAACACACAGAGAGAGAGGAGTGACAGATAAATACATAGATACTTGACTCTTCATTGTTTCTTTCAATCCCCTTTCTGATGTGCCTAACACAAGTCTTCCAGGTTCTCCCTCAATTGCTTTTTGTTTCTCTTTTAAAAGTCAAATTTGCAGCCTCTTGTTCTTCTTCAGTGATGTTGTCTCTGTCACCATATTATCACTGGTTTTCTCCCTCAACTACTTTGGTGTTTTTCTTCTACCACAAGTCTTCATGATGCACTGCTGAAAACACACACAAAAAAGAACGCCTCAAACTTTTTTCCCTATTTGCTTCAAAACTAACAAGTGTTTTCTTTTTTATTTTTCCTTCTTGGACTTTCTGTTATCAAATGTATGTGTCTTTAATTTCTTTTTTGTTTTCTCCCCCCCTTTCTTGAAATATGTGAGTTAAAATTTAAAACCATCCTGTAGTTATTCACTGTCACTTCATAAGAAGGGTTTCCTGCTCTGTATACCAATTCTCAGGTGCGTGTGAGTACATAGGAAGGAACATGGAACTTAATTTTACAAGCAGATAAGGTATCATTTAAAACACAGTCATCATGATATGCCTGCTTGGGTCTTTAAAAGATAATCCAACTACACCTTGCATATACAGAGTTTACTGATTTCTAAGGGAACTATTAGAATAAGAAGAGCGGCTGTTTATATAACAGTGAACTCTGAGCACATGTTCTGTTGAGTTTAAATTTCATCGATGATCTGCTAACCTCATCTCAGTTGTAATAAAAGAAATGAGACCCCAAAGAGCATGAAATTGCACAGAGTGCTTTGTCTACAATATTTGACATGTGCACATTTTAGACATCATAAGTCATGCCTTGTTCTTAGTGTGGCTCATTATGGTCCAGTTAATCCCTTCAACAAATTGCTCCAGACTGAAAATATTCTCGCATAAAGATGCTTGTATTGACAGCTGTGCAAAGCGTTTGCTGAAATGTAGTATGAGACAACGTTTCCAATGTAAAAACAGTAAAATTCAAAGTAATAAGCACTTTCCCTGCTCTCTTTATACATCATTAAAAAGAATTATAACCTGTACATTAAATACTTGGAATCATATTTTACTTGCAGAGGTATCCCTTCGTTTCAGTGGTCAATCCTATTTTGTAGTGCTCAGATCAGTTGAATGTTAAAGCCAAAGGTACAGGCATCATTTAGTAGTGCCAGAGCGCTTTTTATCAGCATTCAGTATGTTGACCCTACGTAGCTAATAGCTCTTTAAAACATATGTGGCAAATGTGAGTATATTAGTGAAATTCTGGGCATCCTCTTTAGTCTAAAATCATATTAAATGATTGTTGGAGCTTGCAGCGTCTATTTCCATGCAAAGCACAACTGAACACATTTATACAAATGTAATCAATCAGCTTTAATTTTTTTTTTCTGGTCAAAAATTATGATCTATACAGTACTTGGTATATTAAAGGTATTAAAAGGAAATATTTTCTCTTACATTTTCAGCTATAGTCCTTTATATAACTGATGTCCTGAGGCAGGCATTCTTTTTATTTTTCCTTTTCACTGTCACAAAATGTCAGTTTCTTTATGTTTATAATGCTTGTTATTTGGAATTACAATATCATTTTGATACCTACTGTCTTGTTTTTTCTCTGCAGGTAAGAAATACTTTATAAAGGGGAAAATAGGCAGGTTCAGGTCCTTAGGCTGTTCAAATGAACATAGACCTATTAAAATCAACTGGTGAATGATCTCTCTGCTTTAAATTTGCTCCCAGAACTGAGTTGCCAGTATTCCGGTAAGTTTCACAAGTACCTTGATTGCTTGGTGATTGCTCTCTTAGACAGCAAGCCTTTTAATGACCATTATCAGACAAGAGGTTTGGGCTGGAAAAGGCAGGATAACAAATGTGATCTGCAAAAAATCAATTATACTTGGCTATAAACTTTATGTTTAACTTGCACAGAGCTCTGCAGGAAAGTCTGGAAAACACTAATCCCGTAAGAGGGCAGTGAATTTATCACACCATGCCCCTTTCTTCTGTTGCTCTTCAGCTGCTCTGCTTTATATGTGTGCCACTGAAATGTAGATGCCCATCCCACTGCGCTGTGGCAGAGCAGAGAGCTCAGCAGAAGCCCTGTGGTCCTTGTCAGAGAGCTGTCCAACCTTCCCTATTTGGACACTTTCCAGCTCACTGGGAAAGGGACTGAATTTTCCAAGACTGAAATTCCCAGCACAGGGAACCTCATTTTTTAGACCACATACCCATAATTTGCCAAGGTTGGCAGAGTTTAGGCATTTCTCCTTGCTTTGAACAGTGAGGCACAAATGTTGTGACTGGACTTTTCATCAGACACCAGGGACCTTTATCTAGTTACTGGAGTCCTGAAGGCAGTTCAGTCTTTCCCCACCTTCACCTGAAGATCTTCCAAATCCCACTGAAGATCTGAGTCTCTGTGTCCCACTTTTCTTCTTGAAGAAGGCACGAGGAAAATGAACACAGGCATGCCCAGGTATTGCAGTCATGAAGTCAGAATGCACCCAGCCCATCCTACTGCTCCCAGGCAGAATCAGCCACATCTATTACAGGTGGCTTTTTACTCCTCCTTAATGCTGAAGCCTCTAGCTTCCCCAGGCAGTCTATTCCAAAGCCTCATAATCTTTACTGGTAAAAGGTTTTTCCAACCTGAACCTTCCCTGTTGCTATTTCAGATTATTATTTCCATCACACATGTGGAAAACAGCTTATTAATTTTCATTTTGCAGCCTCAATTTTCTCTTCTGAAGGGCAGATGACCTAGATTTGTTTGTACTTTTCTCATAGATCCTGTTGTCATAGATCTTTCCTCTAGCTCTTCTCTGTATCCACACATCAGAAGGTGCCTCCCAAACTGGACACAGCCCAGTGAGTGATGAGTTCCTATATCGAGTTAGATATGATCCTGCTGGTACACTCCCCATGAAAGTTTAACTTCACACCAGCTTCTCATTAGCCCTTCGTATGGGTGGATGTGTGGCTTGGGATCAGACAAGCTGCTTTTACAGAATCGTTCTGCCAGTTATTCCACACTGGATTTGCGTACCTGCTTGCTTCTGCCAAAGTGTACCGCTTCTGTTTGCCCCTATTGAGCTGCACCCTCTCTTTCTTCAGATCACTTTTCTGTCATGATTGTGACTTAGCTGATAGTGTCTTAAGAGGTAAAGTCCAAGTGAATGCAGGTAATTCAGCAAACCAAAGATCTTCTTGAAAGCAGTCTTCCTCACCCATTCTTTTGTGTGATCTCTACATTTATTCTGGAAAAGTTCATTCTGCTTCATCAGGTTCTTGTAAGAGTTTGTCTGCGCCTGAGTCGATAGAAATTAGTGAAGAAAAGAGTAGACCTCGTTAAAGTCCTCCTAGTCTCCTTTGCCACATGATCCCAGATTTGTCTCAACAGACCACAGTATCCAGTGACCCTGCTGACAGACAACAGACAAACCGAATTTCCCAAGTGAGCCAACTGATTGCTTAAATCCATTTTTCTTTCTTTTTGTGAGAATTGTTTTTTCAGAACAATTTAGATAAAATTCCTTATTACTTGCCTTGAGCTAACAGCCAACACCAGTCCAACACAAAAATTAAAAGAAAACAAAGATCATACAAAAAAACCTCACCTTTGAATCAGAATTTGCACTCCCATGCAGATTAAAAGCCCCTAAATCAAATAAAATTTGTCAGATACACATAGGAATCCCCAAGTCATCATAAGTTCCAAATCACTGAGGCACTTTTGGAAGACACCCAGGATTTTAGCAGTACTTCAGTGGAGGTATGCTTCAGTGACAAGCAGCAAAAAAATTGTTAGAAAGAAGGGTCGCTGCCTTGGGTAATGAGATTTATCTTACAGAAAAGGTGTTGGGTCCCCCCACAATCTTTACTCATAAAAGGCTTTTCCAGGTGCAGATTTGTCCCACAAACCAAGCGCTTTGCCACAGGCTCACTACATTAGCACAAAAACATGGCTACGTGGTGCGGCAGATGTAGGAGAATAAATTCTAGTTGACCACAGTTACTACAATATTTAACCATGTCAAATGTAAATCCAAAACACACTTGGAGCTGATCATGCCGGTAGCTAGCTACCCACTTTAAAAGCCAGCCTTTGGATGGTACTGAAGTTACAACACTGATGGTGACTTTCATCCTCTACAAACTGCAGCCTTGGAGACATTTGTACAGCAGCAAGTACTTGGTGCTCCCTCAGAGGTGCACACAGAGTAAAGAATCCAAGTTACTTATGATTTTTTATGAACCCTGATTACAGACAGGTAATAGAGTATGAAATTGCCTTTTTTTGCGGAGCTGCTTTTCAGAACAGAAAAGGCCAGCTGGGGAAGCGATCTGAGTTAGAGAAACACAATTAAGAATAATTTATAGCTAGTGGGATAAAGTGTTTATAGTGATTCATTGTTCCATCTCAGCATGTGTTCAGCGTTATGAGACAGTTTGTTATGGGTTTGTTGTGCCTCAAGTGAGCAGAGACACATTTTAATTGAGACAAATGGGAAAAAAATTGGACAAGAATATTGTTGGCTAAGCGGTATACAGCACAGGGTGTATCAACACGATGCCTCCCCCTCTCCCTCCTACCCAAAGAGTTGTACCAACACAAATGTATTAGCAAAACTCAGCACATTTCTGGGGCTTGTTTTTCCACCTATGGGCATGGCCTTGCTAACTGCATCTGTACTCATTTGTACATGTAATGCCAACTGATGCCTGGACCAACAGGTAGGTGTATAAAATAGAGTAACGGATATGCAGTAAAAGTTTCACAGCGATCTCTGGTCCATCTGCTCTCAAAATTTCTCTGGCACAGCTGCTGGGCTTGCATGTATTAATGCTGAACTGCTTTTGAAACTAGCCAGTATATTTTGACAATTGCATTAACACAACTTTAACTGGGAGAAAAAGCTGATCTTTTAGTGATTCCCAGACTCAGTATGTGATCTTTGACTGATGATCATGTTAAAAGGATTATTTGAATGTACCAGGCAATGTGCATCACATGATGTTTGTGCCAAATCCACGACACCAGATGCTTTAATTATATTGCACATATATTTACAGTCTTGAAATTCCTTCTGCAATTACTGCAGATTTTACAGAAACTTTGTAGGTTGGGGAAGTACTGTATGGAAGGAAAAGGGAAATGCTCCATAGAGAATGTTAGTCAATACTATCAAAATCCTCTGAATGCCTCCCGTAGATATACTTCCCCATAGCCGTCCAGTGACAACTCTATACTTTTTTCTTTACCAGAATGCAACACTTAGCAAAAAGCCATAAAAAGTGGACTACTGGCTGAAGCAAGGTGGCCTATCCCATGTCTGATACAGACCAGTAGCAGATGCAGAAGACGGCAGATGCAGAAGAATGAGATGAGCATCAGATCATGCATTTCTTGCACATCTTCCAGACTTCCCATATTCACTTCAAAGTCATGTGGACTTTTAAATATTCTCCAGCTTCTCCACATCCCATGCCCTTAGCAATTACTTCTGGCACTACGAACACGGACTCTCAGATGTAAGTGTTCTTCAGTCTCAGTTCCTCAGTTGCAACTCAGACAATCCACATAAGCTAACAGAATACATGGAAGCGTGTGGAACAAGACTTCATTGTGGGACAGTGTGGCAGGAAGGTATCAGTCACCTAAGAAAGAGAAATCAGTCTATGGAGGTGCCAAAAACTTCTGATTCAGCTGAAGTGACTGAGGGTTAAGGGATTTATCCAGGCTGTGAACTAACTCAGTCTCCTGGTTTGAATGCTGGTTCAACCCCCTCCTGGTTTGATCCCTGTTGAATCCCTGATTATTGACACTAAATCTGTGCTAGTTCACTACTGGGCTCTCTCCTGGCATGTTTTATTCTGTGTGGTTGAGCATCTTGGCCTACACCCACTAAGGTCACATAGCTTTAAAAACATAGATTGCGAACAGGGAATCTGTGCAATTTGAAGGTTAAAAAGTGTTTTGGAGTGTGAAGGGGGCTGGGAGAAATCCTTTTTCTGACACCCATGTGTCACAATATCTCTGGCCTTCCTCTTTCAGCTGTCTCCAGAATATTGGGATCTGCAGATAGTATGGAGCAGAACCTCGATGAGATCCATGGTACAATTCTGTTGATAAAGCATTGGTCAAGTATCAGTAACATGAATTTTACCACAGGTCACTGCTGCACCACTGGCAAATAATCTGATTATTTATCACTCCTATTTCTTCATCTATTAAATAGGAATGATGATATTTGCTTTACTTTGTTAAGTACTTTGGGGTCTACAGGTGAAAGTATCTGATCACAACTGAAGTGTGAACAGGCAAATGGGAAAAATGACTGGAAAACTTAACTGAGTGGCTTCAAATCTCTGAAATTGTTTGAGTCTAATTTCCAGCCCTGAATCAGGTGGTATCCTCTTTTTGTCACCACCTGTTGTTCCAGTCTATTTAAAATCCTAGTTTTGCGAACATTACACCATGTGCCTATGCTAATCCCTCTCTCTTAACACTAAAATGTTTTGAAATCCAAGTTCCTTTTCCCCAGTTGTGCAACATTTTATTTTTTTGAACCCCTCCTGAGCAAAACGCAAAACTAATTTCCCTAAATGGAGAAAAAAAAATTGATTTTAAGGCAGATTTAGTCTTCAATCTTTTAACACAATAGTATAAGGAGAAACAACGGGTTGAAACACTGCGATGGGGAGTTAACAAGGGCTCTTTCACAAAATCCTGCAGAAGGGTTTGCTATGGTTTCTCTCACTGAGGTATTGAAATCAGCAGAAGGTGAGACAGAAAAGCTCCGCATCCATCACCAGGTACAGCTGGGCTGCTGAATACAGCTACTGCATCTGTAGGTCTTTCATCAGCGCATCTTAAAGCAGTTATTTCTGTCATGTTTTGATTTGTTTGTGGATTTTACATAACCTGGCTGAACAGGGAGGAGTTCATTCAACCAGAGGAGACTTCATTGAGGAAACAGTGGTGGATTAGTAACACTGTGTGTGTGCATGCACGTATGTGTGACTGATCTCATTAAGAAGCAATTTGTGCTCTGATGGTTTTATGGTTGCTGTGCTACAACCCAGAAAAGAGCTGAAAGGGCTCAGGAGTGATGACAGCAATAGCAATAGAGGCTTTGAAGAGAATTGTTTCTAGGGTAAAGCAAAGAAACTAAATTTTTCTTGCTTTTTTCAAAAGGCGGGGTACCTTGTTTCCTGTCAGCTCTGACAGGACTGTTACAGCTCCATGCAAAGCAGGAGGCAAGTGTAAATTACCATCACTGTCACAAGGACAGGGACACCAGGGGAGTCAGAATTTTAGAAATCGGCGTATTTTTTTTTCCAGTCAATCTCCCCCTTGTTTGCCAGGGTGGATCAATATGATCAATACACGAGATAGCTGTCTGAGAGCAGAGAGGGAAAGCAGCATGAAGCAGAAATCCTGTGGGGCTTTACAAATCACTCTGCTTTCACCTCGCACTGCTGTCTCCACCCTCGGTATGTTGTGACTCCTCCTGGAAAGCAGTGATGCTGAAGTCTGCCTGGACTGGATCAGCTCAGTCCCGTGCAGTGCTTCAGCCATCTGGCAGTGCTGGAGGGCTCTACTTTCCTTGCTGCTGCTTCCTCCTCCTCCTCCTCCTCTGTAGGGGGGAAAGTTCCTATCTCCACATGCTGTGTTTTTATGAATGACTCAGCCTGGCTATGAGAAAACAGCTTTGTAACCTGTATGAGTGAGCTGGAGTCTTAGAGGGATTAACCCATCTGGTAATTGAATTTACTAAGACTGAAAGTCCAGGTGCTTTTGAGTGAGTGGAATACAGTGCAGGAATGGGACTGTGACTACACGGAGAACGTGCTCTTGGGGCTACAGCTCACCCACACTAAATCCACTCAACTTTTTGCAGGGGACCATGGAGAACGTGTGCTGAGACCGAGTGCTGGGCAGAAGGAGCGGTGGGCTGGTGAAGATGGAGAATGGCACCGGGGATGAGCAGAACCAAACTGGGCTGCCGCTATCAAGCCAGGAGATTGTTACAGCCGAATACCAAGTGGTTACCATCCTATTGGTCCTCCTCATCTGCGGACTGGGCATCGTGGGCAACATTATGGTGGTTTTGGTGGTCCTCAGAACCAAACACATGAGAACTCCCACTAACTGCTACCTGGTGAGTCTGGCTGTGGCAGATCTCATGGTGCTTGTGGCTGCAGGACTACCCAATATCACAGAAAGCCTGTATAGATCCTGGGTGTATGGCTATGTGGGGTGCCTCTGCATCACTTATCTCCAGTACCTGGGGATCAATGCTTCTTCTTTTTCCATCACTGCCTTCACCATTGAGAGATATATAGCCATCTGTCACCCAATCAAAGCTCAATTCCTATGTACTTTTTCAAGAGCCAAAAAGATCATTATTTTTGTCTGGGCTTTCACCTCCATATACTGTATGCTCTGGTTTTTCTTGCTAGACCTTAATACAATAGTCTACAAAGACACTACCGTTGTGTCCTGTGGCTACAAGGTGTCCAGGAGCTATTACTCTCCTATCTACATGATGGACTTCGGTATATTTTATGTTGTGCCAATGGTATTGGCGACTGTTCTCTATGGCCTGATTGCTAGAATACTGTTCCTGAGCCCCATCCCTTCAGACCCAAAAGAAAACTCTAAGACGTGGAGGAATGATGTGGGTCACCAAAGCAAGCCTGTGAATTCCAAGATGACTAACAGGAGTTTCAATAGCACAATTGCTTCTCGAAGGCAGGTAGGAACAGCAGTTTGAAATGGCTTTCTGAAACCTAAACCCTACTTGTTTTAGAGATCACTAACATAAACCTGTGGAAGGGTGTAAAATATATTGTCCCCTTTTGCTAAGTGGTCGAGCTGAAATTCTGTGCTATGTATAAATATGGGTTTTTTTCTTGCCTATTCATTATTACCTACTGCAAGTACTGAAAAGCAAATAGTATTTTATTTCCTATATCAAAAAGCAATTAGGAAGTGTCAGTAAAGAATGAAACATTTTAACTATAGTTTCTTTATATTACAGCCTGTTAGTAATTCTGCCAAATATACAGAGTGAATAGAGTTATTTTTGAGCTCTGAAGAGAAGGAACTAGCCTGGGAGGTTAGGAGGCTTGAGGTTTTGTCCCAGCTAAAGCACTGTCACTCTGCAAACACAGTCAAGTTGTTACTTTTCCTGGCTCTAACTCTTCTGTGAAAAGTCTTAAGCAAATCTGTCTATAAAAGTGCTTTGTAAATGCTAAGTGTCTTCGTTATTCTGTCTCTCATAGAGTATTTTTATGGATTGATGGCTCAGAACTGAGGCATAGGTTTGACAATCTTCTTTTTATATTATCAAATATGTATGCTGCAATGTGTAATTATGCAAGTAAAATATAGTTAGTAGATTAATTTATGGCTATTTGCAGTAAACCATGCTGCCTCATACTCACACATCATGCAGCAGGTAGCACAGTCAGCCGCAGTGCTGAGAAACGCAGGGTGCATCACTTTGCAGCTGGCTCTCGGGAGCAGGCTCCAGTTGGGTCAGGCAGCTTGATGCTTGCAAGCATGGGGAAGCGGTGCTCTGCACTGAGTGACTTGGCTTAGAGCCCTTGGTAGCTGCTGCAAGGCACATTGGAGGGTCTCTTTGCCGAGCAGGAGGCTTCTACCTCCCTGCACTGTACAGTTCCCTCAGGAAGCAAAGCTGAGGTGTGCACCTTTTCAGACAAGTTGTGTGCCTGCCTTGGGCGACAGGTTGAACTTTATATTCTCATTATTTTATGTAGATTGTTACTGTTTAATGAGAGGGACTGTTTTCCCGTATTGCAGAGATGGCATTGACCTCAAAAGTTAACTGAGCTGCCTGCTAAAGCACCACGCACTTGCTAGAGCACTAAGCACTCACAGAGCCCTAGAACCATGCTCTGAAATGCACAACTGAAACGTGTGGGTTAGGTTATATTTAATTATGGGTCTCCATTTATAGTTAATAGTCAGATTAGAAGTGTTGTTTTTCTTTATCCGTTAATTAGTAGAAGATAATCTGCTTTTCAAGTTATCAATATCACTTTAGTATACATGCTTGATTGTGTGTGCTTAGCATCACTTGAAAAACAGACAAATCTTTTACACTGAGCATTGTTGAATGTGGATACTGTTATATTATGAAACCAAAAAGTGTGGATTATAATTTGATGTCTTTTCTGTCTTGTAAAGACAGCAAGACTTTTTCTAAAAACCTAAGTAACCTCATTTTTTAAAGTAACATCATTATGAATAAAGCTAGCATTTGTGTATAACACAACATAGGAAGCACAGCAAGAATAGTGTGGCATTATTAATAATATTTTTATATAATAGCAGCATGCAAAATACAGCTAATGTTGTAAAATGGGAAAACACAAGTCCACATTAAAAACAAAAAAATTAACATCTCAGCAATTAGCAGGACACACTAGTGAAAGTGTCCTGCTTCTCTGGCAAAGACGTGTATAGCTGACAATATAGTTTAGCCTTATAATGAGTTCTGCTGTCATGTAAAACTGTCTGTATGTCTTCCCAGAACTGTGCATGCAATACAGTGATGGAGTTGCATACAATGTCCAACATGTGATCTGTAGAAAAAGTGACTAAAAATGTGATGTACCCTTCCTACATCTGTGGCAGTTCTCATATTTATCCAAGAACATTTCTACAAAATGGAAGTTGTGCATGTTCCTGCGGTGGGTTGGCTCCGGCAGGCTTGGTCACTTCCCCCAGCAGCAGGACAGGAGAGAAATTGGGAAGAACAGGAGCAAGAAAGCTCATGGGTCAAGATAAGGACAGGAAGATAACTTATCAGTTACTGTCATGGGCAACGCAAACTTGTCCTGGGGAAAATTAACTTCATTTATTGACAATTTATGTCCCCTTGTTGTAGCTGCAAGTTTTGCTCAGCCTCTTCCATGAGGCAGCCAGCAGTGTGGGATGGGGGAGAGTTGCAATCAGGTTGCAGAGGTTTCTCTTTGCCACTCCCTTGTTTTCACTCTTTTCCTCTGTTTCAGTGTGGGTCCTCCATGAGCTGCAGTCCCATCAGGTGGTGCTTCACCAAGAAGTGCCTCCTCCTCCTCTGACTTTGGTGTTCCCTCTGCTGTTTCTCACTCTTTTGTTACCTTCTCCTCTCTCTCCCTCCCTGGCATTTTTGCTATTTCTTAAATATGTTTTCACAGAGGTGCCACCAGCTTGGCAGACAGGCTCAGCTGTGCCCTGTGGTGGGTCTGTTGGAGCTGGATGGAACCATTCGTGTCTGGCATGCGGCAGCCCTGACCCTCTTCTCAGAGAACCTACCCCTGCAGCCTCCCCACTGTCAAAATCTGGACATGGACATTCAGTGCTGCTCCATTGAGTCGTTATGATTATTATAATAATTAACCTATTATAAACTCACACTTATATAATATACCAGAATGAAACAGTAAGTTAGATAGGTTTCCTCAACTTTCATGAAGGTTTAACTCAGGAATTTCATAACCATTTTTGACAATGATTAATCCAACATGGAAGTATGTGATTTGATTTACACGCTTAATCTGACCTGGGTTGCTTGACTAATCTGGATTTAATTTGACCTAGACTGCCAGGTCATACCATTGTCTTTAATTTTCTTGGGACTTCCCATTACGTGTTTTGAAAGTCTTCCTTTGTTAAAAATGGTCAAAACTTGTTTTTTACCTTGGAAAGAAAGTGTTTTGTTCCCTACCTTGTAATACAGTGTCTGTGTTTGAGTTGAAGAGCACTATCTGAGGATGTTTCCAATTCATGGCTCATTGTCCTGTTGTTTTTTAGACTTGTTTTTTAACCTATATTATTGTGTTTGCATATAGCTATCTGTACTGTGCTGTCAGCTTTGTATTTCTTTATTAGCTTCCAAGAATTAGTTTTCTATACACAGTCAGTACTTTCTATTGTGAGTCATACAGTTATGCAATTTCAATTGTTTTCTTCAAAAATGGCAATCTGGCATTTTGGTTTCTGGTATGAGAGTTAGCCCAGAATTAGAAGCTGATGGACGGAAAAACGTGAAAAGCAACACGTATACCATCCTGGATTCAACACCTAGGATGCTTCCTCACACCTGGCACCAACAGAAAAAGCAGAGCAAGAAAGGAACAACCCTGATACGGTATCTAGAATAACTGTGCCCAGGGAGGAAGGAAATACAGAGTAAAATATCCATTTCCTCACAGCTGTGGAGGACAGCTACCTGAGCTGAGGCAAGGGGGGCGGGGGAAGCTCAACAGTGAGGGAAACAGGAGGGAGGGAGGTGTCTGCTGCTGAAGGAGATGGGCCATGTTGTGTTTCGTTAGAACAAATATTTTCAGTCTCTGATGTAAACAGTCATGATGCCAGCACTGAAGGGGAAAAATGTGGTCAGGTGGTCAGAGGACTTCTGTTTTGTTTTCAAAACAGAACAGCGATTTAGATCATTATATGATTTAGAAAGAAGGCCTGGAATATACATATTAGAATGGCGAGTCAAGCCCATTTTAACATATTTTTCCTGAGGAAAATGTCTAGGGATGAGCTCAGAATGAGGTTATTTACATCTGCAGTGAATGAAAATCAGCTCTTCCAGGTAGAAAGCAGTCCTCTGCTTACTTGTTCCATTCCCTGCCTTCACCCTCCCACCCACATAATTTAAAAGTCACTGAACTATGTTAGTTCTAGGAAATATTTATTTTGTTCCAATGTTTGGAAAGCTAACAATAACAAAATCTGTTCACTAAAGGATCAATACCCCCATATCAACAACGCCCAACAGACAAAGCCTTCAAAGTACTCTTCAGGGCCCCCTGAAGTTTTCATTCAAAGTGCTACAAGACAAAACTGAACAGGGAAGACAAGCAAAAACAACAGGTATAAAAAATCAGTCCCTTTTTTAAATGTCAAAAGAGAGGAAAAGGCACAAAATAAGATTTCTTTCTCATAAAGAACCTTCATTTCCAAAACATTTTTGTTTCACTGAACATCTGTTACCGCTGAAACTGGACAGCCTCTCAAATTATGAGTTATTTGTTTACACTGCAAACTAATGTTCTGCTGAGGAAAGGAGCACCAATACGTACTCATGGGATGTGTCAAACTCCATTCTTACATCCACTTCTGAAGACCTAAATAAGAGTCTGAGGACTCTTTTATTGCCTTTGCGGAGCTTTTGAGCAGCCACTAAAAGTCAATAAGCAACACCTGACTTTCTCCTGAGGGAAGAACTCTACCAGAAGAAGGTGAGATATTGGTATGCTCCATTTTCAGAGGAATCAGTGTGTGCTCAAGGCTATGTGGCAGTTGGCCATGAGGAAATCAACTAGCGTTACACTTGGTTTTAGTATAGAGACATGCAGGTAAACCTTCAAGTATGTGTTTAGTTTGTGGCTTCAAGAAAAATCTTAAACACCTATTAGGTCTGATGGAGCTGGTGATGATTGTTGAATAGGCTTTCAGCTATGCTTTGCAAAGAAAATAACCTTGAGAGACTGCAGTTCGTATAAAGCTGAACAATACTGTGGGAAAGCATTTGACTGCCAATAGGGGATCTCAGTGATAAACAGTGACATAATGGTTTTTGCAACAGAAGATTAGGAGAAAATGAAAAGGTGACTAAGAGTAAGGTAAGACTTCTTTGATGACAAAGAAACTATAGAGTATTTCTGCTGAGGGATGTGCACAATTTGAACCTGAGAAAACAGAGAAATTGTCCAAGTGTACACATTTCCTCAACTTAAACAGGAGGGAAGGTGAGAAAGCAAAATTTTCCAGCACTCTTCAGTTGAACCCAGGTCACAGCAGCTGAAACTTCAAAGCTTAACAGAGCAAAGATCAATATGATTAGAAGATGATATCATGACAAAGAGTATCTCTTAAGGCCAGACAGTTCAAAGTCCTATTTAACTGATTCAGAGCCAAAGAAGGAACTTCAATGCAAATTCAATGTTAAGATTTATTTAACAACTGTATGATCATTTGGACAGATGATCACAGGTCCTGAGGAAATGATTTGAAGTTGATTTCTACTCACTCACCAGAAAATAGACTGTTAATTTGGAGCTGTCCAATTAAACACATAATTTGAACATGTAAGGAATCCTGGACCTCATGAAGCACTGGGAAACTGTAATTGTTGTCATGGAACTAGGGTAAAAACTGCATGTAGTGGCAAGAAAGGTTGACTGTGATCCAAAGGATTATGAGCCAACAAGGGACTTTGTCCAGATCCCTTAGGACTTTAAAGAAACTTCCCCCCAGGATTTTGTTATAATTTCACAGAATCACTGAAGCTGGCAGACACCTCTGAAGATCATCCAGTCCAACCCCAGTGGTAGTATCACTTTCAGTGGTGCTGTGATAGGCTGAAGACATCCAGCTTGTTAGTCTACTAGGTAGCTGTTCTGCCACTTTGCTTTGGTTTCTTCATTGCAGTTGCAAAGTCAGATGCAACAGTTAGATCTCTTATTTTTCAGACATACATAGGATTGCATTAGCCTACGAACTGATGTCTTTGCTATTCCAGAATGGCCTGTTATTGGTACTTGCAAACCACCCATATTCTTCCAGAAAACACATTTACTGACTGTATTCTTACCAAAATGAATAGCAATTGAGCAAACATTAACTACAGTTGCAGGTATTTATCACACACAAATAATAATGTACCTGCATAAATTCAATCTGGAAAAAATACGACTGCCTGTACCAAATGTTTGACCAGATCATCTATTACCAAAAATCTCAGACAAACCAAATTCAATATAATCAGCTCATTGCCTCTATCAAGCAGCAGTTTGTATTCAACTTACATTCACAAATGTTACCGCTTCAATTTTACACATGCCTGAAATTCAAGCTAAGTATTATTTAGTCTTTACTCATAGTCTCCTTTCTGTCTCTTCACGCCATAAAGTACCATAAATATCAAAATAAATCTCAACACTTCTTTTTCTTTGCTTTTTCATATACAGCCCCAAGGTTTTGGATCAGGAAGAAAAAGGAGAATAGTAATTCAGAATTAAAATATTGGGAATATGTTTAGTAAAAAATGTTTTAAATATTTTTCAGAACTTTCGCAGAAACCAAAATATAAGGCTTGAAGAGTGGTTGCATGCAGCCGGGAGTACATTCAATCTCAAGCACTTCGCTATCATTCAAAGCACACTTGAAATTTGGACTAAAATGGATTTGCTCAAAGCCTTTTAATCATGTTTTCAATCTCCTTAGCTAAGAACAATCTGTATTCTGAGTATAGGATATGCCATGCACATCCACAAGGAAAGAGCAATCAGTGTATGCTTGCCTCCACCTGAGTAATGAATGAGGATGCTAGTGCCTCTGCTTTCAGGGAGTTTTGGTGTATGGTTACAGGTAATAAAAAGCAGGTTCTTAAAAGAGTTTCTCCCCTTAGCACACCACTGATGTCAAATAATTAGCCCCCCCCAGATGATGTTTAGTTACATTTCTTATGAAGTGATTTGGAAAAGGATATGGCAGTTTACTAAAGCAAAGTGGACCATGCTTTTCTCTGTTATTTCTGTGCAGCACCATCCGTCCCAATGAAGATTTTTGCTGCGGATAAGAAAGCAGCTTTGACCTAAATCAAGTGTTTAGAAGCTGGGTTCATCTGTAAAGGCAAATTCAGCTGTAAAAAAAAGCGCAGGGCATGCTTGCAATATATTTGGTCAGAAGCCCTGAGGAGTGCCTCATCCCACGGTGGGGTGACAAGTCCCCTGGACACACTGGGGACAAAGTGAGTGGTGCCAGAGCACCTTCTTGGAGCTGCTGTCATTTGCACAAAGGTCATGCTCTGAGGTAGATGGTCATGAAAAGCCACTGTTTCTGGAGCCAGTTTAAGGAGGATTTACCAATGAGAGAATAACTACCTGAACACAGGGCCTCACAGTGGGTCTCAGAGACACAACCATTACTGGTCAGATGGATCAGGCAGCTGAATTTCTGCCTGGCAATACAAAGCTTGTGCCAGATCTGTAATTTTTGGCAGCTTTGGAAGAACATGAACTGCAGCCAGTTTAAAATTGTGGTGAATTATCCTAATTGTCCTACATGGGACCAACAAGAGGTGCCACCAAAGAGGTGCCATCCATGGCCACATGATTCTGCCTCTTCTCTTGCACTGACTGTAGACTCTGTGGCAATAAATGGGTATGTGGGTTGAATCACTGACCCGAGCAAACCAAAAACCAGCTCTACAGAGAAGTGTTTAGTTTTCAGCTGGACCGGCAGCCTGACCTGACCCACACCCTCAACTTTGGGGCCAGCACAAGAAGGGAGGTTAGAACAGGATTGTTTTTTTAGCTGCAGTCACAGGTTACTTTGGCTTCAGGTTATGTCAAGACCAGGAAATCGTGGAGTCTGAGCACTGCAAGACAATGTCTTACATGGCATAAATCCTGACAGTGAAAAGCTAACCTCTTGGCATTCTTAAACACAGACTGAATTGATCTCAGCTGAGGGCACTTTGTGCTGTGACCATGATATTTTTTATCTGGTGCTAGGAGCCAGTTCTAATATATTGTCAAATCACAGCCTCAATAAACTGAACATGGCAGCAGTACAAGCTAGTGGTGTTAGACAGAAGGAAAATGCACATCAAGCTGCCAATATACCTAAATTCAGCTAATAGTTTGCAGATACATACATATATGTCTTCGTGGTATATAGGATGCAGTCATTTCAAGAATAACAACCTTTTTTGCATTGTTGTCAAGTATTAATTTTGTGACTCTAAAATACTGCCTCCTGACAGTAAGATCAATTTACTTCTAGTTCAACCCAGGATTCAAACTGACAGCTGCACCATTGTAAGTGATTCTCTGACCAATTTTTCAGTAAAGACATGCTCAGAAAAAATGTAAATTGCCAACGATCAGTAGATAACAGAGTCCCCTGCTGAGCTTCTGGTAGCAAAGTACTTTGATGCCTGTGTAGACAATAATCCTTCTGAATGCCTGAGCTGATGCAACACATCTGTTAGTTGGGCTCAGCCCCATTGTTAATCCAAGCTCCAAAAATGCTTACTTTCTTCCTTTAAATGTGGATTATTTTCCATGATGAATGATTATTCTCAGTTGAATGGGTTTGCTCAGTTTGGAGGCACAGGCTGGAGGGAGGAGAGGCAGCAGGTGGGGAGTCCTCAGTCTTCCTCAGCCAGAGCAGGCCAGCACTGGGTCACCTCGCCCTTTGCAGCCATGTTTATGGGACTGGTCCTTTTAGAAGTGATTCGGAGATAAGGAAAAATCATCCTTTTAGCTATCTGAGGCAGTCACTTTTGCATTTTGGTCTATGACAATGATTGTGCACATCAAACAAGAAAAGCAGTCTAGAAGTCATAAGGAAATGTATCCAAGTGACAAAAAAGCAGATAATATTTCTGTCTCATCTGAACACAGATGTATGGATATCAAAAGTAAAGGTGAAGGTAGGAGGATTATAGGATAAAATTGTAGCCTTTGAATATGTGCATTTAAAGGTAGGTAGGTAAAGATACATCAACTTGTAGAGTAACTTTGCTTTTCATCCCATTCTTTATCATAATATCTATAACAAGAACAACAGATTGGTTTGTATGTATATGTGTCTTTCTAGATAGCTAGATTATCATCCTAACTCCTGAAGTTAATTAGTACTTACCTGAAGAAGCAAGACTAACATCACTAACATCCCTTAGGCATGTGATTGCAGGCTTTCTATATAATAAGCTATCTGATCAGAAGCCAAGTGAATTACATACTCTCTTATAACTTCAAACTAAAAAACACACCTAAAACTAGCATGTATATAGGAATTATTTTAATGGAGTTATCTGTCTGTCCCCCTGGAAACAATTAAAACTCTTACTGATCTACACCTATCCTTTCCGCAAGCAATGAAATTGTAACCCATACAGCCAGAACGTATCCTGTGGTTACAGGACTTGCTGTTTCATTGAGTTACAACTTCAGGTACCCAAAAAGAAGGACCAGAACAAAGGTAAAAAGAGGTTCTTTAATCTGTCAATAGGCAGCAACGGTTTTATGTCACAAAGAAAGGCAAATAGTAAAAAAAACCACAGTCAAAAGAAGCAGTCGTAGCTCACCAAAATCAGTGCCAATGCTTTCCAGTTCATGCACACACAGATAACCAAGTCATCTCCTGACTTACATGAGGCTGCACCACCGTACTATCCCACTGCCACATCCCACTGTACTTTTTACCTTGTTTATTAATATCTTTCAAACTTTCTTCAATAAAGAGACTAGGGAATACCATATATACTAGAATTCTATTATTTACAAAAGAAGGAATATTTTTACAGTGAGTTTTCTATTTTTTAATTATTCCTTGTTCACTTCATTTCAGCTCTCCTGGGTATCCCTAAAGGTTCTTTTTTTCTTTACTTAAAACAAATTTACACAATAGGTGAAAGTTCTTATAATAATCAAATTTCATTCATAATCACTTTTTCCCCCTGGTTTTGTAAACCTTAATTGCCATTTCAGAGTAAACATCAAGTAATGAAGATTTAATTAAATATTGTGGATGTGAGGAACAGGAATAAATCCAATTTTTTTTTTGCATTATTCTTGGCTTTTGGAAATTCTTTCAGCATGTCTGTTAAACCAGAAAATCTAAATATGTTTCATGTTCAATTACTCTACATATTATACTAGTCTAAAGAAAGAAATCTAATGTAGTTGGAAAACATGGTTTTAGACCCTTTTTTTTCCATTTGAAACAAAACCTCCTTCCAGCTTGAGAAGCTGCAAAGTCTAAGGTCTACAACAATTAACTTACTGGGTTGTCACCTGGAAAGAGCTCCTTGTAGCAAAACTAGGAGGAATTTGAAGCCAGAATTTTTTGTCCTTCTTACTGTAGAAAACCTTTCTGAATCAAGCATTGATCAGAAATTCCCAGCTGAAGAGTCAGTCCATAGTTTTGCTTTGGTCCTAGAGCTGTAAGAATGCACATGTTCCTTCCAAGATGAGTGCTAACCTTCTGCCCCTCTTCTGTCTACCTCTGTGTTCCCCCAGGTTACCAAGATGTTGGCTGTGGTGGTCGTCCTGTTTGCATTTCTATGGATGCCCTACCGCACGCTGGTTGTGGTCAATTCCTTTCTCTCCAGCCCCTTCCAAGAAAACTGGTTCCTGCTATTTTGCAGAATCTGTATTTATTTAAATAGTGCCATCAATCCTGTCATTTACAATCTCATGTCCCAGAAATTCAGAGCAGCCTTCAGGAAACTCTGCGACTGCCAGCAGAAACGGGAGAAGAAACCAGCCAATTACAGCGTGGCCCTAAATTATAATGTCATCAAAGAGTCTGATCACTTCAGCACGGAGCTAGAAGATATTACTGTCACCAATACCTATCTGTCCTCTGCAAAACTGTCCGTTGGTGATACGTGTTTGTCATCTGAGGTAACAGTTAATACATTTTAATGTTTGGTGTAGAGTCCTCATGAACCAGAGGATGGTCACATGCATGGGGCTGTGCTGGGCTAGCTTTCAGCTGGGGCAGCAGAGCAGAGGGCCAGGAAAGGCTGGCAGTGACAGATGATGCACCACCTAACAAGGCATGGTGAGGAGGGAGAACTGCCCAGCCCTGGAAAGTGATGCTCTTACAGTGTCTTTTGGTGAGCGTGATGTAACTGGGAGGATCGGGCATATGGGGAAGGATGAGGAGAAACACGTAGGTTAAGCCTTACTCCCTAAGAAGCAGAGGGCAATGGTGGACCATCAGAGAGTGGTGTGTGGGCATGGTGACTCACGTACATGTCTGGCAGGAGAGTGACCATTGGTGTCTGAGCTCAGTGATTCTTCCTGGGTGTGTTCTGGCTGCCTGCAGGAGCGCAATGGGGCATTTTTCTTGTGCCTCACCGCCTGGCTCCAACTTGGAATTAACTAGCCTAGCGCAGTTGGTGCTGAGAGAGGACACAGACCTCCCCCACACCATCGCTCTGGTCCTGAGAGTGCTGAAAGCGACATCCATTTCCATGCTACCTGCACCATCCCTGTGTGTAGCACATCTCTCTAATCCGTCTCTCTTTACATGATGATGCATGTTACCGTTTTCATGATGCTTTATTACATAATACTACTTAAATGCTGTTTGTAAACCTGTATATCTTAGATCTTACAACATAGATGATCCACAGAGAGGCTTAGTTTTTCATTTCCTTTTGCAAATGTTATGAGAACAAAAAAAATTTCTTTCTCAGTTTGCTGCTTCTCTCCTCATTTTCAGGCCTGAGGCCCACCTTGTTCTGAACACACAGTCATATAAAACCTCTGGATGCTCTGTTCCCACCAACTTGTATGAAATGTAAAGGCATTTCTGCTCACAGAATTGCAGGAGTTACCATATATCTCTACACACCTGTCTGCGTCCTACAAGAAAAAACAGCCTCTTGGGGAGTGAAAAGAATGTAATACTGAGTGTAACAGAACGAAGCACTTAACTTTAAGCAGGCAAGTTGGCTTCAGTGGAATATCCAAATCCTTCATCTCACATATTGGCCAAAGAGCAGTCTGCTTCTCAGAAAGAACAAGGCTGCCCAGGACGTATCCACGGATGCAAAGTGGGGCAGTGGGTGATGCTCCCAATGAAGGTGAGAGGCTTGGAGAGGAGCTGCCCTCCTGCGTGGCTGGACTGGGCAACACCAGCAGGGCCCATCCAACAGCAGCCAGAACGGCTGCTGAGTACAGTAATTACCAGCCATTGACTCCCTCATCTCACAGCAGTGCAAATCTAGTTGCAGGTATCATAACACACTTCAATAAGCAGATATTTGATAGCGAAGAACATTAAATCTTTTTCTTTTTGCCTTGTTCTTTTTTTTTATCTTTTTTCTTTTTTTAACTTGAACAGCATGAAAGAGGAGGGCCATTCAATGAATTCACAGCAGGGAATAAACAAAGTAAAAAGTCAGTAGGAAGCTTCAAAAAAGTCTTTTTATTTTCAACAAGCTACTTCACAGATGTACCATTTCAAATGTAAGTCCCTGCTAATACCAAATGCTGTGGGAACTTCACAAGTATTGAGGAGCATTGGACAAGCTTTTACTAGTTAATTTTATCTTGGTTCAATAGTAATTGTGTCTCAGACCACTATGGGGTTTTATAGCTTCAATATAGATAATGTCTAGGGAAAAGAGGAAAACTCAGTTAAAAATGACACTTTTTTTTCATTTTTAGTCTCAAAGGTTATCCATTAGAATACTTCAGGACACAAAAACTGTTGTCAGAAGAGAAGTCACCATGGCTTCTCACTTGCCAGCATAGTCGCTTGCATGCTTTTCCTGCACAGGCCCATGACAAGCAGCCTGGGGCCACGATCTCCCCAATGTAGCTGCAGTCAAAACATAGCGTATCACTTCGGCTTTGCTCTAGACCAGCTTGTGTTCTTGCTAGAATTATATTTTCCCATTCCTGTGGAGCAGTAACAGAAGCTCAGGAAGATGCCTGCATATTCTTGTCTGTTATGAACATTTTGCACAGCTTTTGTACATAACATTTAAAAAGCTGTAAAAATCCTAACAGTTCTAGTAAAAAAATCTGTCCAGGGTGGGATGAAAGAGGTGTAGCCTCAATAGCATTGTAAGGCTTTCCTATCCAGTTTTCCTTTGCATATACAGCCACTTCCCTAATTCAAACCACTTTCACTTACATTCAGCCTTATTTGCAAACTTAACGAGAACTAAAAATGCCCTGATAGGCCTCAGGTTTAAATTTCAGTGTGAACCTGTGTCTGCTACATCCAAAAGCCTCTATTTGACATTCTCTGGACGGCAAGGAGGAAGCGAACACTATGTGTCCTGCTCCGTCTGCATCCTTGCTTTAACTCCGGTTTAAGCTTGCAGAGCTCCACAGGTACTTTCTAGCTCAGCAGAACGATAGCAGGGCACGGAAGGGACCACCAGTGGGAGGTTTTCAGCCAACGGTACAGACATGAATTCCTCCAGAAAGCCCTTTCTATCTTTTATTTCCATCAGCACTTGCCTTTTCATTTTGTCAAGCAGAAGGAGCAGGACCATGGGGGTATCCTGCTTTTTGACGCCTTTACCTCAAATTAGGAGGAGTCAGTTTTAAAACAAGGCACAACACCATACCTGTGGGCACTCACCAGGGGAGGGCTGCATGCTGGAGCCGGTCCCATGAAGCACAGGAGCTGGCAGAGCATTGGCTCGAGCAGAGCCTGCCGCTGGACCCACGCAGGCTGTGTTGTGATGTTTTCTAAATCCTCTGCATTGGGGCTCTCCCTTATTTACTGGAGGTCTGAGGCTTGCCGGCTTGCCTGCCTGAGCAGCACAGGCCACCAGACACATGCAGTGGGGTCTGTTTCTGTGCAGATGTTCCATCACCATGGCATCTGAACACCCACACAACTAGAAGGGGAGTGTCCAGACTCTTTGCTGCTTTTAAAATAATAAGGGAAAAAATTAAGTGACAGAATAAGTCACATGGCAGCCAAGCGGGGAAAGCTGACCGGAGTTCAAGAGTCAAAAGAGAAGAATACCAATGTTATTCTAGAGTCAGTACCCAGCCATCATATTTCATAAATACAATACTATGGCAGGGACATACATTTTGAACAAACCTTTCTGCTGCGGAGCTTGATGTAAAATTATAGAGTTCTATAACATTTTACTGCTCACACTTGCTTAAAGCCACCATTTGCCACCACAAGGGGACGTGAAGGAGAGGTACCACAACCTGTATAACGTTTCCTCCAAAGCAACTGTCACAGTAACCTGAAATTATCTGGGAAATCTTACACACAGATCTATATTTACTTAGCCAAGAGACATATTCAAAGTAAAAGCAAGTTCCTGTACCCACCTGAGCAAAGCCTTGTGTGCAGTCAGCCACCACCGCTCACAGCTGAACAAAGCCGATCCCCAGGTCGGTACTGGAGGGTGCGGAGGCGGCTGCAGGTGGACCTGGCATATGGAAATCCTTTTGCTCTTCAGATGCTGTTATCACTTAGGCATCTATCCAGTGCTTTCAGGCGAGGCCCTACGTCCCAGGCTTTCTGAAGAGATGCCAGAACTAGGTCCTTTTCTTACTTTAAAAGCAAGCAGACCTCCAGGACAAGCAGCAGGCAAAGAGAATGCATGCCATGGAAAACTGGTTATACTGTTGGGAGCAAAACTGGCTGGGCTAAGAACTGAGCTAAGTATTCATGTAGTAACAGTAACACAGACTTACACTTTTATCTTAAATCTTTTCAGAGTGCAGACTGAACTACAACTCTTATAGACTGACAAAAGCAGAAGCAAATTCTCTCCTTTATTTGCTTTTTTGCTCAAAAAATGAATTCCTGCTTTCTCGGCCTCTGTCTCTGTCTCTTTTTTTTTCAGGTGCTCAGGTGAGGTATTTAAGCCCATATACTTAGTGAGGTTTCATCAAGGGCTAAAATCTGCATAGGTGATTTTTTATGGACCATTACTTGGAATAGGAAATTAAAAGGAATTATTTCATGATGATATTTATTTGCGCAAACAGAAATGGTTATACATGAGAAATTATGTGCACAAATACGATATCTAAAATTGCAGATTTAAGTTAAGGTGTGATTTTAACTTATAATGTGCTGTGACTATGTCTTTCTAGAAGTTATTCATTAAATCCATGCTAATTTTATACTGATTCCTACAGCTAACACTATGAAACTTTGCTAGATATCTTGCTAATGTGATTTTAGATCTATTTCTGTGTTTGCCCTTCTGTTTATAAAAGCAACCAACATTTTTTCTTGTACCTAGATGTTGTAGATCAGATCTGTGGGCATGTATTTATTTAAAAATTTGTGATTTTAATCATACAGCACAGTTTTTTGTTTAAAGTGAAAGTGGCTGGATGTCAACTACTGACTGCAGTAATATAAATATTTCTCTTTATATACTTATTTTGTGGAAGACAAATTCCTTTGCAACATTTAGTTTAAAAGAATTGTCTGATTGGTAGCAATATTGAAATCCATATCTATATCCTCATTTCATGGCTTTGATGTAAGAGACTGCATTCTTATTACACGGCTATCGGGAACTTCACCCAGCGTGTACCAGAAGAGATGCTGCTGTAGCGTCTGGCTTTTGGAGCTACGCTGCTTCCCATGTGAAGCTTCAGTGTTGGTAAATTGTGAAGCTGAGAAAGGTTAGGTGTATTTAAAACACACATTGGCCGAAATTAGTGCATGGACTCTTTGAGGTCAGAGTCCAGGATACATCAAAGCACCTCCACTGTATTGCAAAGGGTTTTATGACACTCCTGTGGAAAAGAATGGCACAAGTCAGTGCCAGAGAGGTAAAGCTTCCCTTCAAAAACAATTATCCAATACAACTGGTGGAAGGACTGGTCCTACTTCAGAGGCTGATGCCATAGCTCCCCTACTACACAGTGAATGCTCAGATCAGTCACTTGGCCTTTAGAAGTGGACAAATATTTCTTGGCTGTTTTTTAAAAAGCTATTCTGAAAACAAACAAACAAACAAAAAAACAGAACTGAGCATTCTCACCATGGAAGAAAAGACATATTATCTCAAGGATGTGCAAAGCTAAATCATTCTTTCAGCAATGCTGCATATGCTTATTTGGTCCTGCATTATTGTGTGAATTCTACTGTGTACAGTGGTTTTATTTGTTACAAACTGCCATGAAATTTCAAACTGATCTTTCCGTATTTTGTTATTTCTTCTTCAGACAGAATGGTTTCTTTGATGTTTTGTTCTCTTCAATAAAAGATTGTTTTCTCCTGATTCTTTCATTACTACTGGGATACAGTGATACAGCAAAAGCCAGTTTCAGCTGAAGTGATTTGGACTCCAGAATTCCTTAATTTGGGAGCTGAATCCTGGAAATTTTAATTCACAAAAACTATTCAAGAGCAGCTGGTTTAGAAGGAATTTCCTTTTCACCTACCCAGAGTAATTCTGATCTCATTCTGTCACTGCATGTGGTTTATAAATTTGTTTATTAATATGATCATGAAATTGTTCAGAGAAATGTACTGCTGATAAATGTAGTCCTTCTAAAAATGAAGAACAATTTTTGTTCATAAGAAGCATTTTGTAATTCTTTGATGCATGCCAATGTGGAGATTAATGTGTGATGGATTTTTGTTGCCACTCTAATAAAATATTGAGCAAGATAATTATACTGCAACTTTAATTTTTTAACAACCACTTGAATACATAACTTTTGACTTGCTGTCCTTGGGAATGGACAGATAATATAACAACATCCTTTGTCATCTGTAGGGGTATGAGCATCCTAAAAAAGCAAGCTTTGTTTCCCGAAGGAAGAGCAGTTTGCCAGTAGTCTAGAAGTTACAGTGCTTAAACAGAAGGGGATTAATGTGAGTCCTTATCTCTGCTACAAGGATTATTTATGCATTTGCATTGGACAGCATTAAACAAAAAAAAAAAAGGAGAAGAAAAATCACCTTGGGAGTAGGGGCAGAGACCAGAAGCCACGCTGTTCTTTGGTCACCACAGTCAACTTAGGTGGCTCCCCTACTTGATGGGTACTGCCTTGCTTTTCTGGTGATGTCAGCCACTTGTGCTTGGACCCAGCCTCAAGAGGACAAGGTGTCACGGGTTTAGCTGGAAAGAGCTAATTTTCTTCACTGCAGCTGGCCTAGTGCTGTGCTTTGGCCTTAGTATGAAAACAATGTCGATAACACACTGATGTTTTGGCTGTTGTTGGGCAGTGCTTGTACTAGTCAAGGACTTTTCCAGCTTCCCAGGCTCTGCCGGGCGCACAAGGAGCCGGGAGGGGAGGGGGCACAGCTAAGAGAGCGGATTCAAACTGGCCAAAGGGATATTCCATACCATGTAACATCATGCCCGGTATATTTACTGGGGGGAGCTGGCCGGGGGTAGGCAGCAATTGCAGCTCGGGGACCGGTAGCGTCAGTCGGCAGGTGGTGAGCTGTTGCATCATTTGTGGGTTTTGTTTTTTTGTTTTTCCTTTTCTTTTTCAGGCCTCATTTCTCTCTCTCATTATTTTCCTTTTTTTTGTATTATCATTATTATTACTATTATTATAATCATTATTATTATAATTGCCATTATTACTATTACTATTTTATTTTAATTATTAAACTGTTCTTATCTCAACCCATGAGTTTTCTTACTTTTTCTGAGAGTTCCTTCAGTTTTATTTCAGTATTAGTTGTTGCCACAATTTTTAATAAGAGGGAAATATCACAATATTTGATATCATAGCTTGTTTTTGTATGCTTTTGTGTTGAAAGAACATGTCTGCATGGCTCTGAGACTTCTAAGAAGTCATTGAGATGGACTCCTCTAGGTAGGAGAATAACACCTGAGAGGGGATATTCCCTCACGCTGAAAAAAGGTGCTTGAAAAGATAAAGAACTAGTGAAGCACTGCCTCGCTGTAGCACACTGCTTGCCAACATGCCATGGTGAAGAGCTGTAAGGAAATGGGACTGACACACACATACTCTTGTCAGACTATGGCCGCTGACCTTCATGATACTGAAGCTATTACTGCTTGCACAGATGTGAGGACGCTAAAAGTGCCAGCCCTGAAGACTCTGACACCAGGGGTGTTGCTCTCAAAACTTCCAAAATAGAAAGCACTGCTATCAAGTATTATTTGCATTTGTCAAATTATCTCTTTTCAAATCTGCAATTATTGCACATATTTGCATGAACATGGTGAGGTTTTTGAGCTCTCACTTTAAAGCTAGTATTCAAGAAAGAATAAGAAATGGAATCCTTACTTGGAATATTTTATAACAACTGACTAAATCTGCTGAGGGATAATCAGACAAATCTTAACAGGCTGATGACAGGTCAGCTAGCCAGCCGGATTTTGTCATGACTTAATAAAAGCATATGAAGTAGATGAATGGACATCTACAAAAAGAAGAAATAAAAAATTAAAATAAAAAAAAAAGAACAAAAAGTCCCCAAATCAAACAACCAAATAAGCAAAAAAAAAGCCCAAAACAAACCACAACAACTATAAGAAAAGGGACATGCTTACAGAAACTACCTGATGGCCATATGTTAGTATTATTCATATGATGACTCTTACCTGAAGGAAGAATGCTGGTAAGACCTTACAGAGCTTATAGATTGTGAAGGAAACTGGAAAGGTTTCAATAAACTTGAAATCTTTTTCAAGAAAGGGGAACAGGCACAAGAATGCAGCTTCAGGTCACAAGATCCAACACTGGGGAAAACCTGAACAGCACCATCACCAAATTGTGCCTCATCAAATACTTGGTTGAAAGAAAAGCCTGAATACTGTAGTAACCCCTGCCCAAACAGGTATAGGAATAAGTTTTGAAACACATCTGTATATACTGTTGGCAAGTCTCTTGTGCCACCTCAAGGTCATTGATATGACTTTCTCAAATAATCTCCTGAGAAGGCAGATATAATTTTTTTCAGACCGGAGGAGTCAATGAGCACGGATGGACCTGTTAAGGATACAGAGATGTGTAAACTGTAAACCTGCTCTAACCAAACTCACCTGGTGAATAAGATTGCAGTGAGAAAAATAGTTTCAGTGAAGGTCTGAATGAGGAGCTGTATGTAGCTTGACATACTAATCTGGGGTGGCATTCTTCTTACCAAATGTATAGACCCAGAAGTAAACTTCATGCTACCATAATCAATTTTTTTGGATTGTCCATAAAGATTAATTGAATCCCTAATGCATTACATATGTCCTGTATAGCTGATGATGCACCACGAGGGGTTGACCCCAGCCAGAAGCTAAGCCCCCACAGAACTGCTTGCTCACTCCCCCCTAACAACCCCAGCAGGATGGGGGAGAGAATATGAAGAACAAAAGCAATAAAACTGGCAGTTTGAGGTAAAGACAAATTCATGGGTGAAGGAGAGAGGGGGGAAAAAACTAAACAATGAAGAGGCAGTCAATTCCCACCTTCCACAAGCAGACCAATGCCCAGCCAGTCTCCAAACAACAGTCACCTTGGAAGCCAAAGTCCTCAACCTCTTCTCTACCACTCGCCTTTACTGCTGGGCATAACGTTATATGGTATGGGATATACCTTTGGACAGTTTGGGTCAGTTCTCCTGGCTGTGCCCCATCTCAACCTCTTGCTCACCCCTGGCCTGCTTGCTGGGGGGACAGAGCTGGAAAAATAGGAAGCCTCGATGCTGTGGGAGCACTGCTCAGCAACAATCAAAATAATGGTGTGTTTTAGCCACAGTTGCAAAACACAGCACCGTGTGGGCTGCTATGGAGAAGGTTAACTCCATCCCAGCCAGACCCAGTCCATGCATTTAAGTAGTTATTATTTCTTATAATGCCTAACACATTAAGAATTGCTTTTGGGAAGTAGCCATGTTTAGTGCTATGGTACAAAACCAGATTTAGCACCAGATGAGAAGGTGTCATTCAGAGGGGAGCTAACCCTGATAAGCTACTGGGCAAGCCCGCTGTGGATGAACAAGGCATGTGCAAAGACACATCTCCAGGGAAATCTGCTGCTTCTAGTAGAATAAGCAGCAGAAATTTCTGACATTTATTCACTGGAAGTAAACAATACCTGGGGGGTATTTCTCAAAGGAGCAACTAGCAGAAGCAAGCTGGGTCTTGTGTAATTTTATTAAGAGTAGCTTATAGGGGAGCAGAAACTGCTTATCAGATCCCCCATGACCACACTCACGCACAGCCTTGCTGGTCCACCAGTCACACCAGAGGGATGTTGGGTTCCCTGGGTCAGTCAGTGTCCTGTAACTGTGGCCAGACTACCTTGCAGCATCTCTGTGCAAAACCTCAGGGCTCCCAGATGGTCCTGCTCTGCGGTTGCCACCCTTGTACCCCCCTGGGCTCAGGTGAACCACTGGAGCTGGGCCATGTGTCCTCATGGTGCATTGAACCCCTTCCCACTACTATACCCAACCGCGGCCACATGAATCCTTACTTCTAGCTATCTTTTCACCTTCCCAGCCATCAGTCGTATTTAAGTCCTTTAGATTTATAATTAGGCATGTGCCTATGTGCTCCTCAATCACAATCTCTTCTTCATTGTTCTTGTCCAAAAGGACAAGTAGCTAAACATCATTAAATATTAATTAACTAATAATTATTTGCAATAATAGTAATTAAGGGTCTTTACTTCTTCATTTGGGAGTTAAAAATATGTTAGAAGTTGTACATAGAAAAATAAATGAGCTGAAATAAAATGAAATAATCCAACAGAAGTTATGATTTAGACATTATTATAATATTGTAACAGTTTTGTTACTTTATGCTGAGAACTGATTTATTTGGGTGATGACTGTTTTAGCTATTCTAAAATCTAGCCTGCCTACCTGGCATGCCTTGGCCATTGGTATGGTTCATGGCAGCGCAGAACGTTGTTGAAGTGTTGTTTTTCAAACCACTTAAGGTGGTACATCCTGAAATAAGTAAAAACTCTGGGGAGGAGAGACTTCTTTCTTTTAAAGTCTGACAGGTTCTGCCAATGTTCCTGTTCGCCTTGCGTGCCATCCGCTGTCCCTCTGGAGAAGGAGAGCTTGCAACAGGATGTAAAAATCACTGTGTAATTCTAATTCTCATAGACTAAAATGTGTTGAAACGCACATCAGCAGACTGAGAAGCTGAAGGAGTTTTTGGCCCGCTTCCTTTCAAACCAGCTGGGTTGGTCAAGGGAACAAGGGTTAAAGCAGCAAAACTAAACTACGTGTAGCAAGAATCCTTTTGGGAATGATCTTCGACTGAAGATGGGGGAAAGAAGAATTCTGACCATATTTTGTTTTGTCACATAATTAGTGTTTGTTCGTTTCACAAAGTTATCATATCAGAAGCATAAAATTTGGCCAGTACTCAAGATGTTTTACAAGGAACATATGCAGAATATTTGTGGGCTGGTATGCTACAGGTGGAGGAGTGGGGATAAAGGAAAAGAAAAGGTTGTACAATGAGGGGCAAACTGGGATGGAGCAGCCCGTGCCTGCTGGAGTTCACTGTGCTGTTCATGCTTCCTCTGGCTCTTTCTGCGCTCACCTTCTCTGAACTACTGCCACTTGGCTGAGCACATGGCTCATTTTCAACCAACCTTTCCAAGCACGGGGGCATTTCACCTTTTCTGTCCTACATATTTCCAGGGACATGTAAAGTGGAGCAGTTAACAGCATGCTATGTCAGAACTTTGTTGCAAACTCTAAGCACAGAAAACACCCAGGGAACAAAAGAGTACACAAAATGTTTTGAGAGAAATGTTCCCTTTTGCATCAGTGCAAATTCCTTCAGGGGATTTTCTTTTTTTATCAAGCACGTGTCACGCTAAGTCATCGATTTCTAAGTAAAAGTAAATAATGGTTAGCTGCATTCCAAAGACGCCGTATCTCTTACTTGCCCAAATTGTGTCCCACCTGTGGGACCTTGGGTGTTGTCCCACCCAAGTCCCCATGTCAGTGCTGGTAGGAGGTGTGTTGGGTGGTGGGAGAAGCACCACTTCACCTGGGAGACAGACGTAGAAACAGGCCACTTGCCTGTGCTCTCCCCAACCAAGTTCCCCCTGCCAGGAGGCAGAGGTGGGGCAGTCAGGAGGAAGCTGTAGGGCACATGTGGGGCAGGAGGGAGAGCACTGCTGTTGGCCCCAGCAAGAGAGAGGATGTGTAGAGCGGCCCTGTAACAGAGGTGCTGCAGGAAGGAGTGCTATAAGAGGGCAGGCTGAGGAGAGGAAAACTCAAGGACAGGACAGCGTGCAGAGCAGCACCTGGCCATGAAGACTGGGGTGGAGGTAGAGGCTAGGGAGCTGGGAGAAAAAGGCTTTTCTGTACTAGTAGAGGAGTGTCAGGAAGAAACGCTGGCACTCCATTACCCATGTAATTGAATTGTTAGAGCTGTTTGGATGGCTAGCACCATCCCAAACCATTCCTTGGTGATCTTCAGGAGCAAATATGGTCCAGGGCTGTTCCAATAGATACTTTGAGAGTATCTGCCCTGTTTAAGAGGACACACAGGACATGGGATACTCAATGGTATAAACATAGCCAAAGAAGGAGAATGGGCATGTTCCATCATTAAATGTGTGGGATATGGGTAGAACAGAGAAGGCTGCAATCCTTCAGAAGCTCTGTCAACCCTCCCTAGCTCTTTCACTCCAACTTTCTTCATGAGCACCTGCCCAGAGCTGACTCTGCCACTCCAACAGAAGCGAGTTTTGCAGCCATCAGCCTCAAGGGCAAAGCCGGTTGCTTGAACTTTCAGACTTTGGGGGCCTGACAAAGGGGCATTCAATGTGCCTGGGCTTCAAGAAACTTTGGGAAGGGGATTTTACCTGCAGGGTATTTTACAGGCATGAACACAGTAATGCTGTTGCTTGTGGTCATTCTGATGGGCAAACCCACTAGGCTGGAAACAAACTCAATCCTAAAATAACCTCTGAGCCCCTTATCATAATGAATTCTGCCACCGCTTTGTTACTTTGCCCTGGAAAGACCATTTAAACCCTGTCTTAGTCCACCTGGAAAACTGAAATTAATGTCAGCTTGCAGGGTTTGTGGTGCATTCTGAGAAACATAGCAAAACATCCAACACATCAGTTTTTTCCATAGGTTTTCTCCTTTTATGTACAAACAGGTCATGTACTTGTTCCACAAGCACAACACACAAAATATAAATGGTGTTATTTCTTTTTTTTTACTTGTTGTTGATTTCTTTGCTCCTAGTACAATTCTGCTGCTCTTCTGGAAATGGGCAGTGTTAGGAAAATGGTGCTGGAGGGAACATCTGGGAGGACATCAGTACAAACAAAGGCGAGTAAAAAATATCAACAGCAATTAGCTTCACTCACAGTCACTAAATCTGACATGACTTGCACCTGGGATATGCTCAAAGTCTAAGCATATTTCTCTGCAAATATTCCTGACATAGATGATTGCTCAGAGCCTCTGGATGGCAGCTGCTGGCCCAGAAGAAGGAACATCTGTATTCACATTTCAGATGAAGAGAATTTCTGAAATACTTTCTATGCCAGGGAGGAAAATGATCCTTTTCTGCTGTCAAAGACAAGTTGTGCAAGATAACAATTTGACAGAAATCTAAGTGTAATTAGCACTTTATTCTTTTACTGCAATGAGATTTATTAAAAAGTCTGAATTCCTTTCATGTTTACTAGTGTACTATTACGTCACAACTGAATGTGCACACAACCATGAAATTAGAGGACAATTAAATTTTAAAGGATTTTCAATTTAACTAGTTTAAATTTTAAATTTAATTAAATTTTCCTTTAACATTTTAAATTATTATTTTATGTTTTAAAGGAAATTTATTTCAAGTTTAAACCTGCATGTGCTTCTATTTAGAAAGAAAGATTCCTCTGATACAATCAGTGCTGGCCACTTCTGGAGACAGGGTATTGAACCAGCAAAGCTACTCTGACCAAATATGGCAACCTTGGCATTGGTGTTATTTCAGGAATGAAAAGCTTGAAATTGAAACATTTAAATACAGATATGATACTTTTTCATTAAATAAATCAAAAATATGGAATTTAGATTGCTATTCTTGATTGTATTTATACGTACATACACATATATATATTTATACACACATGCATATATATGTGTATATCTACTATAGCTTAATATGAAACCATATCTTCCTCTCAGATAAGTCTACTGCATTGTTACTGGATGCCTGTGGACTTGTAACTACCATGGTAAAATCCAAGGATTTTCAGATATTTTCAGATTGAGTAATGAAGAACAAATTCTTCTCAAGACTGCAAGAAGAACAAGAGTACGTTTAACTCCCAGGCACGCCATTATTTTTTCAGTGCCAAAATCAATTCATTTAGAGATTCAGTATAAAAGAAATGAAATAGTATCTTTTTTTTTTTTAAAGCAACGAACTGTCAAAATATCACAAAGACATTTAGATATGAAGAGAGGAAAGAGAAGATACAGACACAGTCTCACATCTGTGAGAAATGTAACAACTTCTTTCACCTTTCTTCACCTCTGTCTTTACCAGCACTGCCAGGTCCCAGGCTTTGGGAAGGAAATTGCCCATTGATCCAAACACCGACCCACCACCAGCGAAGGAAGAGTTAGTGTCTGAATTATTACAGGAGCTTGACCCTTACAAATGCGCCCTGACGCCATCCACCCAAGGGTGTTGAGAGTGCTGGCTGACATCATCGCAAGGCCATTCTCCATAAGCTTCGAGAAGTCATGGAGAACGGGGGATGTCCCAGAGGACTGGAGGAAGGCAAATGTTACCCCTATCTACAAGAAGGGCTCGAGGGAGGATCCCGGTAACTCTAGGCCCATCAGCCTTACTTCAATCCCTGGGAAAGTTATGGAACGATTCTGCCTGGGGGCCATCACAAGTCAATTGAAGCACGTGATTGGGAAAAGCCAACATGGCTTCACTAAAGGCAGATCGTGCTTGACAAACTTGGTGGCCTTCTATGACAAAGTGACTTGCCTGGTTGACATGGGGTGGGCAGTGGACATTGTCTACCTGGACTTTCCCAAGGCCTTTGATATGGTCCCCCACAGCCTCCTCCTGGAGAAATTAATGCGTTATGGCCTAGACAAGTGGTCTGTGCAGTGGGTGGGCAATTGGCTGACAGGCCGCACCCAGAGAGTGGTGGTAAATAGTTCCTTTTCCAAGTGGCCACCTGTCACTAGTGGTGTCCCCCAGGGATCGATATTGGGCCCAATGTTATTCAACATCTTTATAAGTGATCTGGATAATGGCATCAAGTGTAGCCTGATGAAGTTTGCAGATGACACCAAATTGAGTGGGGAAGTAGACACTCCAGAAGGGAGAGCCACTCTGCAGGAAGATCTGGATAGGCTGGAAGAGTGGGCCAGCAAGAACCTTATGAATTTCAACATGGACAAGTGTAAGATCATGCACCTGGGAAAACAACCCGGGAGTGCAGCACAGGCTGGGATGGACCTGGCTGGAGACCAGCTCTGTGGAAAGGGACCTGGGGGTTCTGGTGGACAGAAAGCTCAACATGAGTGAACAGTGTGCTGCTGAGGCCAAGAAGGCCAACAGGATGCTGGGTTGCATCAAATAGGGCATCACCAGCAGAGAGAAAGAAGTCATTATCCCACTCAGTGCTTGTCAGGCCACACCTGGAGTACTGTGTACAGTTCTGGTCTCCTCTATACAAACAGGATGTTTTTTGTACTGAACTAGTTCAGTACTTTGTACTGAACTAGAAGGGGACCGAAGCACTGGAAAAATGAACCCACTTGGAAATTCAATTCTTTTCCTGGAAAATTTTACATAGGATAAGGTAAAGTTCATAGGATAATTAAACACTTGGACCTTTGGAGGCATTTCCCCTGTGAACTTCAATCCAGCAGAGCCACCAATTCCTGTTGAAGATTTAAACTAGGTTGGCCATCATGGTCATTGCCTGGTGACAGCACAGACATGTGAGCACATCCTGGTCTCAGATGAGGGTGCTGGGCTGCTGCTGGGGAGGGAATGCACAGCGGTGTGGGGCAGGGCACTGGTACTGACAGAGGACAACCCCCCCCCCTTGGACACAAGGAGTGTTAGAGTGAATCTAAGGGATGTTGCTTACTGTGAAACTGAGGGATATTGTATATGATTATTGTGGAATAAACTCTGGGGGTCACTTAGAAATTAAACTTATGTTTTTAGAAAAGGTAGAGCATGGAAGAAGCTTGCGGGGTAGGGTGTGGCTGACAGGTGAGAAATCCATCCCATGGAAGTTCTGTAGGCCCGTAACCTTAGATGTCAGCAATGCCAGGAGAACTTGGCTTACTGACTCTAAGAGGATTTGTCCGGAGGGTGGAGCAGTGTGGAGATACCGTGGCCAGGCTCTGTGACCAAGGAGCTGGTACGCTGCACATTTGCTACCCTGAGCCAACAGTCTGTCATGCGTTTGACAAAATGCTGTCCTTTTTATCATTATGATACCCAAACACACCTCCATCCCAAAAGCTACCTGCCTCTAAGATGCAACCACCCCTCACTGGGCAAAGCAAGGAAATTTTACACCAATCATAATAAAGGTATGTATAACCAGAGTCACTCAAGCTCCACCTGAAAGGGAAAAAATAGTGGGTTGGGGTGTTGGGGAAGGTACCATCGCATATCACTCTGACTTCTGGGACCAGTCGACGGGCTGAGCCTCTCTTCCTCCCGCCTGCACTGGAACACCTTTGGGTAAGGTTTGAGCACTTGGCTATACCAAGCGTTTCCCTGGGAAAACTTAGAAACCTCTCTATAGCTTCACTTTAAATCTCCAATGCATTAGAGTCGCTTCATATTTGCTTAACGCACTTGTAGCCTAGCAGTGTTACTAATTTTCCTAGTATTTGTGTGTGTCTTGTAACCAGCAATTCTATCACCAGTAATCCAAAGAACCTGTGTATCTGTTGCTTTAATAAATCACACTATGCATTAATCTAGCCGTGATCGTTCTCACTGAGTGTGACCGGACTGCGCAACTGCCAAATTAGTTACTAACAACAAATACTCTGATGGGTGATTACATCTACAATACTTAGAAAATAAACCGTTGACCAAGTCTGAGACTAACACTGGACTTAGCCGCACCTAGACTCCTCTCTGAGAAGGAGTTTAGAAAGCAAGGGGGTCCTGTCTGAACCTCATGACTCAATGGTAGGGTCTCTCCCTAGCCACTCCTCAGGCTCCTACCATTAACACAACAATTATGTTAGCATGAATATAGATTCTTTCCTTTTTGATTAAGCATTGTTAGTAGTTAGTCTAAGACTAGGGACAAGATGCCTTGGCCATCAGCTCACTCATGTAATTAATGACAAGCATTTCTTTTTAGAAGAAAAATGAGTGAGAGTTGCTAAGAGAAAATAGTTTTAAGTTGGTTTTATGTAACAGGATTTAGGATGGCCCATCTGTCAAGATCAGCAAAGACCTCTGAAGAAAGGAAACGTGTGGAAGACATGGAAGCAGAGCTGAGAAGAATGACTCAGTGCCAATTATATAACTTATGTAGATTAGAATGAATATGTATTAGATAGGTAGAATATGTATGGACATATTGGATAAATATAAGGTATCTGGCTTTGGTGTGCTTGATTTGTGGAAAACCACCAAGCACCCAGGCTTGTGCAACCCTGAAATGAATTTGCAGTGCCTCTCCTGAGTGTGTGATTATTGGCTTATTCCACACCAGGTGAGAAATCACTTTTCAGATAACAGTACCCAGCAGAGCACTAGCCCAAGATGGGGCCCCAAGGGCCTCGGCATCCTTCAGCCACAAGTGGCCCCAAGTCTTAGCCTGCACTTCACTGAGTTTTCCTCCTGAAATACATGCGTTTACACTCACCATTGGACATTGTTTCCAAAAGCAATACTGTGATATAATACAACTCCAAAACACTCGACAGAAATGCGCAAGGGCAGCATTGACCAACACAGAATAAACCCACCTCCTGAAGCTTTTCTCTTTCACACAGAACTCAGTCTTCCCCTGCCCAGAGAGCTCTCAGGCTTATGCTGGCATTTGGAGTCTCTTTTAGAGCTTGATTTCAGCAGGGAAAAATTAAGGGAAAGCAAAGCTGCCTCTGTGCTGACAGACCTATACCCTGAGTGCATAGTATTCCACCAGGCAGCGAGGTATTTCTGCTCTGCACACGTTTCTGATCCAAATGGGCAAGGGAGAAAAGCTCTTGGTCTGCCAAGGCCAAAGTATGGGGCAAACAGACAGAACGTAAGAAACAAGAGAAAATAATAACGATCTCATATTATAAATTTCTACTGAGTGCAGGGTAGATGAAAGGTCCTTGTCATTGTTAGCAGCTATTTATATCCTATAGATTGGATATATCCAAATAGGGAATTATGAAAATAAGATTATAATAAGAGATTTTCACCCAAAAGTTTCACTTGACTCAAAGCTTCCAATAAAAAGGTACAGAAAACAGGTAGAGTCTAACATAAGTGACATCCATTCAGCAAGGATCATTTGTGAGGCAAGCGATTTCCCTGTCTGTGATGGGCATACCCTGAATTTATATCCATTTCAGAAAGTAACAGTGCAGGTCTCCTGCCAGCTCCACAGCAGAAAGAGGTCCTGTAACAATTAAACAAATCTGTTTTGTCCACAGACATGTTTTTCTTTTACGTTCTGGACATTAACCATATGAAAGAAAATAAACAATAACTTGAGACACCTCCCAGTGTCTGGAGGAACTACAGCAAGCAATTTGGGATAACAGATTGGTCTCATATGCCACTGATTTATATTTGAAATATTGCAAAGAACATTTCAAAGGAAATTATGGAAAGATTTATGCTTTCTTGAAAGGCAGGCTGTACTGTGTTTGGGCATTGCCATTCAGGAGGATAATGAGCAGAAATTACAAAGGGTCAGTGAGTTATTCAGCACATCAGGTGCATGTTTAGAAATGAAATGGGAAAAATGGCTCTGTTGTGTGGAAGCTTCTTCAAAAATTGACTCTTTGTAATGCAAACATGAAATTTTCGAATGTAATACTGGAGCCTACCCTGTTTATGCAGAAGAACAACTAAAAGGGTGAGCGACCTGTGAGAGCAAACAAAGGATGTGCGGAAGAGGCAGAGGGCAATGTCTCTATTGCAGTGAGAACAGGTTAATCTAATTTTTTAGGAGTCATGTCTACTAAGAAGTTGCACATCAGAGAAACTTCAAAAGCTGTTGCTGTTACACTAAACTAGGATGAGACTATATGCTTGAAAGAGACTGCTGTGTCTGATGTACTAAAAAACATAAGGGAGCATGGAGTGAGCTCATATAGTAAGATTGTATTTTTCAAAATTACAAACTCTAGTTTAATTTCCCCAGTGATATAACATTCTGGAATGTCAGACTGAAGTTCAATACACCACTACTTATTTTCACTGCTTAAATTAAATATTTTGGTGTTAAGGAAAACTGTTCTGCAGGTGATAGTTGCTGCTAGTGAATTAAGCGGCAGCTCGGCACAGGCACTGTTCTGCAGGCAACGACACTGTTAAGCTGTTGTACAGTCTCTGAAGCACACCCAGCCCCATGGCGAGCGGCATCCTCACAGGCAAAGGGCAGGAGTGAGCCTGACCTGGCAATATTTCCAGTAGCACTTTGGGTGTTGCTACCCTCCTTGTGAGGGAATGAGAATTTATATGGTATGGACACAGACCATGCAGTGCCTGTTGGATCTGAAGCTAGCAAGAAGATGGTGGTCTAGTTTGACTGTTAGCGTAGGCACAGCCACTCTACCTCATGGGAACTAAATAACTTTACTATCTTTTCTTTATCAATAGACTCCTCTTCTCCAAAGGTAGTAATTTGCCTTTCTACCCAAACTCCATAATGATGTTAAACTCATAGCAGTTGTTCTCTGCCTGCAGTTGGGTCCTTCACATCCATATCGGAAACTGGACTTGTGTACTAGAAAGCTTGTTTGCTTTATTGAATGATTGTAGATGGTCTAATAAAAGATGTCACTTCTCCCTAAAAAATATCATTCTGCTATTATAAACAAGAAGAAGAAAATAAACTTTACTATAATATCAATTAAATTTTTCATAGAATAAGTGTTTTATACTGTTTGCAGATTGTGCTGTTTACCAGAAACTAATAAAAGAACAAGATAAATGATCAGTACAATGCAAAGTAAAAAAAACAGCTGAACATAGTTTAAAAAACAGTATAGAAAGGTTAAATGACATCTAATTATGCCAGTAGCTAATCACAGCTTTGTAAGTGCCTTTCTCAAAGATTCCAAGTTTGTGCTGAAGTGCTATCAAAACTCTTCATATCCCCAAATTCATCAAACGCAATCACATGCTTGGAGGCCTCTCTGTGCTTAAATTCTTTGCAGAACATTGGCTAATGAATTGGAAAATTCCTTTTAAATAAGAAAGTGTATATATAAGAAAGTATATATGTGTGTGTGTATATATATAAGAAAGTATATATAAGCAGCAACTCTGTGGACTGAGGTACTTCTCAAAATTCAGGATATAACAATGGCAAGAAATCAGCAGATATCCCCCAGCCTGCCATTTCAGTGAGATGAATCACCTCCCCTTTTCACCCTGTAGGTCAAGCTCACAACTCCAGTTGCTGCCTCAGCACAAAAAGCCTACTGCTGGTGTCCTGTTTTCTGCCAATGAAACCACAGCACACCCCCACCCTGACCGTTCACAGAGACAGAGACACACAGAGAATGCATCCCCCTTCCTCCCACTCCTCCATGCTGGTTGCCATGAGCACGTTGCAGGGTACATGAATAAAAGGGAGTTGCGATGCTACTAGAAATGATAGCACCCTTTGTTGAGATGCTTATTGCAAACAATAGAGGAGGGAGAGGAAACTTCATCCTATGTTAAAATGTAAGACAAAACCTGAAATAAGGGGTTATTTTCTACTCTTGCCCTAGTAATAAGACTTTTCAAGCCTGATGGCATCTTAGTCCTAAACACTAATCTCATTCTGGCGACAATGATCCCAATAAGAGAAGACACTGGAATGAATTCTGTCTTCCCACTTAATGCGAGCTGTCCGAAGTCAGATTTTTCTGATTATGGTTTTAGCAAAAAAGCTGGACTTCTGTCAGTATTTCAGAAATCTAATCTCTATGACTGTGTCAGAAGCAGAAAGTCAACATGAACATATTAGATGCACAGTGGGAAATAAAAGACTGCATTGAAAAATATCTCAAATGGGAAATAAATTCTTTTAATCCCTTCTATTTCAGCACTCAGAAGACATTCTTTGAAGTGATATCCCTCAGTAAACCCAAGTGAACAGACAGCATATTTAGGAGAGCTGCCATCAGCGAGGCAGCTAAATGCAAATTTATAATGTATATATTGTAATGCTAACCACTAAAACTTATGTTTATTAACAATGGGTTTAATCTGCATACATTGACATCCATAAGAGAAATGAACAAGTAACTGCTGAGCTCTGCAGCAGGGACTCAGTTTCCAGACTTCTGAGTGAAGATGATTTTTTTCTTTAGTCTGTGGTCAGAAGGATTTTTTTCCCCAAAAGGATGCTATCTAATGCATCCTTTCCCTTTTGCTCTAGGCCATTTATTATCCTGTAACCGGGCTGTCCAAGATGCAAATCCCATTTGATGGTTGGGGCTGGGAGGGAGTTGGAGCTTGAGTTCTAACTTTGGTTGGTTTCTGTAGTTCACTAAGATAAAATAGTGGAATTCTTAGAGCATATGAAAACTAGTACAATCCCCAAGAGCCAAGTGTCCTTTCTGCTCTCCAGAACATCGCTCCTTTGTGAAGCTGCTGTTTTAAGAGACTGACTTTGTACAAGGCTTACACTTGGCAGGTAGATGTATCTGGTAAATCATATGCCTCGTTTTCATGAAAGACGTTACCTTTTGGATTTTGGCATCGATAAGGATGTTGGAGGGGCAGTATCCCACAGTGTGTGCTCTGTACCACTATGGTTGTAAGTGTGTTTATGGGAACCTCCATGCAAAAACTGTCTATGAATATTTATTTCCATAAGTGTCACTTATCTCTCTGCTGGTTTATGTTCCAGTTATTACAGTCTCTGAGCAGCTCCTGGTCTTTACTGCACTTATTGCCACAGCCCAGGCAGAGAGAAGCTGAGGCTGTGCCTGTGATGAAGGCACACAACACATTTATAAACAGACACACAGGCAGCTTGCTGCATCCAGCTTCGACCCCAGTTCGGAGCTGCCAGCACAAGGCCGGCTGTGGCGGCTGCCTGCCCCACGCCACAGGGCAGGGGCTGCCTCCGAGGCATCGCCCCAGGTCCCTGGCGTGGGGCAAGCAGGGGGAGCCCTGTTGTGCAAAGACACTGAAGAAATCAGCCTCACAGAGGATTTTCTTGACATTCGATGAAGCAGTTGTATTGACACACAGATTCTTCCATTTAAAGTTTTCAGTCTTCTTAGTGCCTTTGGATTACATCCAACAGAAAATTTCTCCCAGTTTGTACATTCATTTTCAGGAAAGTTTCCAATACTTAAAAAGGCTGTGCTGAGTATTTATTTATGTCCTGGGTTTTATTTCACTTCTTTTCTTGAGTTGTTTATTTGTTGTTTCCCCAATAATGTGGCTGGAACAGGCTAAGGTATGAATGGCAAAGCATATGGCTACTCAGCAGGTGCTTTGCATTAACAGGGACTTTGCCTTTATGAGATTTGAGTACTTAAAGTTTGCAAAGCTCCTTTGGGAAAGGAATAATAGAAGTGCTGATCACTGGTACAGTTACTCCTGCTGCTTATTTTCCCCAGGTAGCAAGTCTGTAGAAGAGAAACAAGTATTGTGGGGAAGAGGGGGGAATTTTCTCTCTAATTAAATTATAAACCACTGTACAGGTCAAAGTGGTGTGTTACTGTGTCATCTTTTACAGAATAAGGCATTTAAAACCTAATTTTTGTGACATGAAGAAAGAATATCGCATGAATCATTCCCTGCCGGCATGACTAGGAGCTGTACTAATCTAATCCATCATCACTACAACCTTCAAAATGCCATTTTACATAGATTCTCATCTGATGAAATGAATTGAAAATTAATTGAAATTAATTGAAAATTAGAGGCATGTTTTACTGATCAGGAATGGAAGGGCAAGGCAAAACCACCTTCTGCTTCTACATCTGTTACTACAAATTCCACCAATAAATAGAAATAGATCAAAAACTGGTTTGAAATTTTCCGAGTTTCAGAACTCTGTTGAAAATTACAGTATTAATTACTTATGCATAGAGCAATTATTCCTACAATTGATCTATCTGGTAGTAGAAATTAAAGCAAGCAGTGAAATGTTTGTGTAGCATAGCATTTTTCTTTCAGGATGAGTAGTTTCAGAAGTGCAAAATGTTGGATCAAGGGAAACAAGAAGATCCCCCTACATTATGTCTCCTTTAATAATGCCACATGAAACCAGAGGATAAAGCTTGATATGATATATTTTTAATTTGAATTTTATTTCAAGAACATGGTTCAGATTTTACAAACTTACTCTGACGAAACAAGAGGCTCTGGACCTAGCTTCCCAAGACCTTAAAGATACCAGAGTCCATCACAACATGCACCACTTCCAGCTCCCTTTCCTCCATTCACCTGCCACTGCTTCCTTAATAGCTCAGAATGAGGACTGGTCAAGAAGCATCCTTGGTTATACACAGGCTGTTTCTGCTGCAAGCTCTTTCACAACAGATAAACAGCAGATGCACGCTGAGCAAAACATCTGGATAGTTCAGAAGTTGCTTTCTTCACGAAATACCTTTTTAGTACCTCAAAAATATAATATCTGCAATGCCAGATCCTGTGCAATGGTGAATTCTCCCAGACAACTAAACAGATGTAGCTGGGGAGTGAGCATTAGACCTGGTAGGAGGTGGTTTTAGGCTCAGGATGTAAAAGCATTACTCAGCTACTAGAGACTAACTCCCAGTGAGTAATAAAATAAAGAAAAGGCTACATGAGTGGGGAGAGCCATCAAGTACTTGCAGTAGTTCTGTGCTTTGCAACAATACTGAGGAAGGCGCTACTGTATGCTTCACACTACACTTCATATGCTAATTACACCTCAGTCACATTGAGAAAAAGGTTTTATTTCAGGTGTGAGTCTATGTGGCAGTTTCAATGCACACTGAAAGCGCACTGTTGTGAGTGAAGACCTGTGAGTTGCTCAGTCCTGTGAGTTAATGTTAGTGCTTTGCTAAGTAAGTATTTTGCTTTTAAACAGAATGAAAAATAAAGGTGATTAATATAAAGAGCATATCATTCGTTGGAAACAGTCACCTCCTGGTGCTGCAAGCTCTGAGGATGCAAAAAAGCTATATTAAGTCTTATATATTATGCATGAAATTCATTCAGTTCATCTTTCTCTCCTATCCCCCCTCAAGGTAACTGTTCCCAGCTGTGGTGATTTACAGTCATCTACAGGTGACAAGCTTGTTCCAGTACACGGAGCCATGCAGCAGAGACACTGAAGTGCCATGTGGCTATGAGGCTTCCCTTCCAGCAAGGAGGCTTTCAGAGAAGGTGTGGTACCAAGGAAGACACAGCCTAATGGTGTGGACCTTACTCCTGATGGAGACTCAGGTGGGGCATCTTGTGACCCACCTGCATGTTTCTGCTGGCCTAGGGGCCCGGCATGTGGGGCTTCCTAAGTTTGCCTGCTGTACCCCAGGATAGAGAAGCTGAGAGGTCCAAGGAGGTCCAACAGAACTTCATGAAGGGCTGACTTTTGGAAACTGCAAAGCATTTCTGCAGTTTAATCAATATGAAATTAGAGGAGATGGAAGCTGTCAACTACATTAGCAGCTTCCCAGTGGTAGAGGAGCATACCCTGTTGGTAATGTAAAAGAGCTGACAAGGAGTCCCAGACACATCTCAATTTATCTCTGACACATGGTGCCTGATAGAGGGAAAAATAAGCTTTGACTTTTCTAGTTTTGAGGATCACATTCCTTAATTATAAAGGCATGTGTTTATCTGATTTTTCAGACAGAAAGGACCAGAAGCTTCAAAGTGCAAACACCTACCGTTCTTTTCACTGGGTGAAAATTAAGATGGCAATGATAATACTGTTAAATGTCAGCATTGTCAGTTAATTTGATAATCCTCTAAGTACATAAGAAACAAGAGGAAACATCTTCTTATGGAGAGAAACTATCCACTTTGAATGAGTGACAGCTCACTTTTGTGAGATACTATTAATGCATGATCTTGCTGAAGGGGTTTTGGGTTGATTTTGTTCCTTTGTAAATCAGACTAACTTTCAGAAGCTGGGAAGATTCAGGGTTTGATAACTGCATCTGGCGCTGACTCAAGAGTAAATTAAGTTCCTCACAAAAGAGTGTGACAATGTGATCTTGATTCCACGGTTGTTGAAGGCATACCCTGTGACATGTTCATAGGAATTATACATCTCATGAAACCATTGCCAACAACAATTGATTATGATTCTTCAGTGGATTGTTTCATGTATTTCTAGATGAGGGTTTGATATTTACGCTCAAAACTCTAAGGCAGGTTACTTAGGAAAAGCGTCTTTCCTAATTTCAAAGCATAACTGAAGATTCAGAGCAAACTGAAGACTGCTTTAAGTTTGAAACTAATTTTTCAAACACTATGTGTACTCCCTTGAGACTTGATCCAACCTCTTTGGTACAAAGGACAGACTTTCCATGCATTTCTATGCCTGGAAGTGAAAGTTCTGCCTGAACTCTCTCTTCTCTCATCTCTCTTCACAGGTGTTCAGAAAGCCCTTCTATGATTTCAAAGTCAGTGAAGTAAGGGTACAGATGAGTTGTTCACCTGTAATGTAGGTAGGCTGAAAATAACATTCAACAAGATTGCCACACTTCGTTCTAGATGCAGAAAACTCTCAGTAGAAAGAAAGGAATGATTTGACTATAGAAAACATTAATTAATTTGAAAGAATTGTTCAGGTCACAGCCAAATCTTAAGATTTAATAGACAGAACTACCCTACTTGTAACAGTGCTGTCCAAGAGTGATAGTAATTAGACAGGTGTAACAACCATTTTCTTAATGAAGGCAGTGTTTAAAGTAGTATTCTAATGATTAATGCCAATAGGCTCAAGGTTTCATCCCCAGTGTCTAGCTGTTTATCAGTTATTCATTTGTTTACTTTCCTGTCCTTTCCTTTTCTCATTATCATGATCTTCTTTATCTTATACTTTATACTTTTTCTTTTGTCCCACAGTAAAATGCTTTTTAACCATAGAATATTATGGTATTTAGTTCAATATAATTATAACCTGCAGCATCATTAATTTTTCATCCCCTTTGTAGCCCCACCTTGGATGAAAGTGCAGATTCAAAAAAAAAGGCAGCCTCACTGATCCTAAGAGGAGACACTGAACTCCCAGAGCAAGAAGGCATGTTTTGTGTTGCTGTAGGTAGAAGAGAAGGGTACTGTAGAGAGGTGTCTAGTAGGGAAGGTACCTGCTTCATGTACAGTGTTTGCAAAGGGGACACAAGGTGATGTGAGGGATCTCTAACCACCCGTGAGCAGTCATGGAGCTCAAGAGATCACATCCTAGATCCTTCCACAGAAAAGCAGATGCCTGTGTTTATTAGGCAGAGTCCAGTCTGTATTTGAAACAAAAAGTCTCTTTAAATCTGAAATTTTGAAGGCCCTTAATGTGGGCAGATTTCAGCAGCACTGAATGCCACCTAGAATTTCTGGTGTCATTTCTAGAGCTTTTAGATATATGGTGAGGTTGCCTATAACAAATTGAACCTCAACAGCTGAATCTCCTACAGCAAAAACTACCGTTGCTTTCTGTACAATGGAGTCAGTAGATTTAATTCTCCATGATGCAGCATCAAATGTATCAGAGAACATCAGGTCTCTTTAGAAGAGGAAATAAGCCTTTATCTCTGTCATTTTCAAACCAAAGTTTTGCCTTAATTGTACTGCAAAAGATCATCTTCCTGTATTAGAACTAGAAATTCTTCCTAACTGGATGAGTAATCAAAGCTGCAAAATGTTTATGCTTGGGTGGCTAATCAGAGCTGTAGACTGTCTGGTTGCTTAGAGCTAGACACGCTTTCATGTTCAGCTGAATAAAGTTGAATGTTTTCCTGTGGAAAACAAGATACTTAGGGCCTAATTTGCAAAATATTTAAGTATTAGCAGCTTGGAGACTCTGTCAAGCTAGAGAGCAAGAACTAAAGAGTCGCGTAAGTATCTAGGCTTTGAACTAGGTTTTGTTTTCCTCTATCAGAAGTTTAGGTTTTCAAAGTAATGAAAGTTGGGAGAAGGTGTCTCTTAAACAGTGATGGTGCTCTGCAGAGATTCCATCTTTTTCAGCCAGGAAAGATTAAAAATAAATCTATATGATCAGGTGTACCTGTTTCAGTCACAGTAAATAGCAGAGTAATGCAGGGCTTGGCAATTTTTATCATCAGTGCCTGGTGCTTGTAAAGTTGTTTTCAATTCTGAGTCTTTCGCAAGTACTAATTTATCATGGGAACACTCTTGGGAGGCAGGCATTAAGGTTATGCTATAGGCAGGGCAATAATAATCTAAGCAACTTCATAGGCTGTGTGGAGTCAAATCATACCAGGATACAGTGCTAAAATACCCGAACTTGTGGCAAATGCCATTCAGATACAGTAGTTTCAGGTAGGTTCTTTTTGCGGAGTTGCATATACATAACATAGATGACACACCATGGATTTACCTATGGTACCTTCAGTTCTAGAGCTGGTTGGTTGAAGTCAGTTTAGCTATCTATGCCTGGCACTTGTCTCTATTGACATAAACACAGTAATTTAAATAAAACCCCCTTTCTCTCAGAATTTTAGGAGAGGACTGCATATCCTTACCCTAATGCGGTACGAATCCCTTATCCTCTTGTCGTGTGCAGCATGCTGAGGTTCAAAAAATTTCCAAGTCAGTTTGCTGGACCAGGCTAAATTAAGAAACTTCTTCAGATTCTTATCCTTGAGAGAAAAGTGTCCCAAGAATTAGCGTCTCTGAAAGGCAGGAAAAGCTGACTTCAGACAAAGCACTGTCAAACCTAAATACATGGAGCTTTAGGCACAAGAAGAAATGTAGATGCTGGATGTATTTTCATTAAATAGAGGGAGTAAAGCACTCACATATGTGACAGGATCCCCAGAGATGTCAATGAGACAAAGATTTTTCCCATGGCAGTGTCATTTGGCTTTTGCTGGAATGAGAGTGACGGGCTTTACAGATTTATGAATGAATACCAAGGTAGTAGAATGTACACTATGAATGCAAATTTAAATCAAATGCAGTTATAAGGATCTCTCTATAGCGAACTCTCATTTGCAACAGTTCAGCACTTTTAAAAGACAGGTTTTTTACTGCTTCCTCACTGTTTCAAACTTTGTTGATTATCTTTAAGAACATCTACTGTAAGAAGGTCCAGGAGGAACAGGGAAAACTAGATAGAATGCCTATCTTTCACTAGAAGGGAAGAAGGTGGCATTAGAAATTATAGATCTAGCCAGCTAACAAAACAGGAGCCAAAACATTTTTGTTAAAAGTCAATAACAATGAACAAAAAGACTGAAACTCAGGTTTTTGACACTGTCTGGAATGCTCTTCTGTGTGGGTGGTGATGAAGCTGCAATGCATAGTCCAAGGACAATCAAAAGAGACTTCAGGGCCTTGGGACGGTTGGTAAGGGAATCTGTGGCACAAGTTATTTTTTCCTCTTTCCTTCCAGTTGCAGGCAGCAACATTGGATGAAACAGACGAGCCCAGTCTTTTAATACATGCCTCCGTGGCTGGTGTCACCATCACAGTTTTCTCTGTTTTGATAATGGGATGGCCTACACAGCACCAGGCCTGCTGGCGTCAGATGGGATTCACCATTCTCAAAGGGGTCTTTGTTAATGAGCGAGCAGGGCTCATTGACAGAGCTTTAAACTAGACTTGAAGGGGGAGGGGAATAGTATTGGGCTTGCCTGTGACAGGCTGTGGGATGACACACCGAGGTTAGAGGAACGAGATGCTAGTGAAGGACCTCAGCCTGTTGCTCTGAGATATGCTGGGTACACTGTAGCACACTTGAAGTCTTACATAGATCATAGAATCATTGAATCATTAAGATTGGAAAAGACCTCTAGGATCATCAAGTCCAACCATCAACCCAACACCACCATGCCTCCTAAAACATGCCCTGAAGTGCCACATCTACACATTTTTTTAATACCTCCAGGGGTGGTGACTCCACCACCTCTCTGGGCAGCCTCTTACAATGCCTGACCACCCTTTCAGTAAACAAATTTTTCCTAATATCCAATCTAAACCTCCCCTGATGCAGCTTGAAGCCATTTCCTTTTGTCCTATTGCTTGTTACTTGGGAGAAGAGACCAACACTCGCCTCACTACAACCTCCTTTCAGGTAGGGGGTCCTGAGGTAATAGAGGCCAACAGGGAAACACCAGTGAAATACCTCAAAGTAATCAAGGTGTGTTCCTCTAAGAAGGTGACACAGCTGACAGCCCACCTGAAGTGCCTCTGCACCAATACACGCAGCATGGGTGCAACACACGCAGCAAACAGGAGGTGCTGGAAACCACCATACTGCTAGAAAGCTATGACCTAGTTGCCATTACTGAAACTTGGTGGCACTAATCCCATCACTGGAGTGTGGCTATCAATGGCTACAAGGTGTTGAGAAGGGACAGGTGAGGAAGGAGGGGCAGAAATGGGTAGAGTGTGAAGAGCTGTCTCTGAAGAATAGCCATGAGAATGTTGAAATCTTATGGGTAAGAATTAGAGACCGAGGTAACAAAGGGAACCATGTAGCTGGTGTCTACTACAGGCTGCCTGATCAAGTGGAGCCTGCTGATGAAGCCTTCTTACTCCAGCTACCAAAGGCATTGCACTCACACGCTACCATCCTGCTGGGGGACTTCAACCACCCTGACATCTGATGGAAAAGTAGAGGGCAAGCTGTAGGCAATCCAGGAGACTCCTTGAGTGCATTGAGGATAACTTCTTAAGACAGGTAATAGATAACCCTACCAGAGGGGATGTGATACTGGACCTGTTGGTCACCAACACAGGTGAGCTAATTGGTGACATCAAGATTGGAGGCAGCCTAGGCTGCAGTGACCATGCTCTCGTGGCGTTTGCAGTCAGGGTGGGCAAAGAGTAAAGGCAGGACTCTGAATTTTAGGAAAGCAAATTGCAGCTCTTCGAGGAGTTGGTCAATAGGGTCCCGTGGGAAACTGCCCTCAAGGGAGCAGATCAAAGCTGGCAGATCTTTAAAGGCTCTTTCCATAGAGCACAAGAGCTCTCAGTCCCCAGGTGTGAGAAATCAGGAAAGGAAGGCAAGAGACCAGCATGGATGAGTTGAGACCTGCTGGTCAAAATAAAGGGCAAGAAGACAAACAGTGGGATCAACTGGCACCCTCAGTGAGTTTGCAGATGACACCAAGATGAGCAGTGTGGTTGACATGCCTCAGGGATTTCCCATCCCTGGAAACAGTCAAGGTCAGATTGGACCGGGCTTTGAGCAACCTGATCTAGTTGAAGATGTCCCTGCTCATTGCAGAAGGGTTTGCACTAAATGGCAATTAAAGGTCCCTTCCAACCCAAACCATTCTATGATATTATAATTGTATGATTCTATATCCTCATCAGCCAACTAAGGAATTACATTCTAGAGGAAATAATATAAGACAAAACTGGTTTAAAAGTATCTTCCCTAGTGAGTAATCTTCAGTGTCTCAGTGGCATTAGGAATGCATCAGCTAAAACACTGTGTCTGCTTTTGGATGCTGAACTTTAAGAAACATGTAGACAAACTAAGAACATGAACTAGGTTGTTAGAGATGACAAAAGCTTAAAAAATGAGGACCTATAAGAAGAGGTTGAAGGATTTGAGACTTGGTGTAGAAAAAGCTAGATTGAAAGATGACAAGATCATTATCTTCTTACCTGTAGGGATCTGATCCCACTCTATGGGGCACTAGCATCAGAGGGTGTTGAACATGACAAAAATTACCTTCATTTGCTTCAGACATTTTGGAGCATAATTTTCAAATTGACAAAACACTGGAACAGACCAGCAAGGCGGATTTTCAATCATCTCCCGCACCAGAGATTAAATACGCATCTGCAGGAGACTGTATATATACTCAGGAGTAGCGATACTCAGTGTTATACTACTGCAATTTTCAGCTGTAGGCTTAGTTTGATATTGTGCGGCATGATCCTTAGAGCGTTTATTAAAATAGGTGAAGTTACACTGAGGGAAGACTCTTTGCATTTGCATCTTCTTTTTCCAGCCATTTTTGTTCCTTCACATGTGGCATGAAGCAGCCTTATTTGGCTTGAGACTCAGTCTAGTTATAATGCACTGAGCTGACTTCGTGCCTACATTATTAAGCACTAAGACGTAACAGGAGCTCCTGAGGACTTGATGTTCATATTGCATGAGAGCTTCCTTAGGACTAGCCCTATTTATTTATATCTAAGTGGGCCTTTTTTCCTTCAATACCAGAAGAACCTCACACATAAGCAGAAATAATCCTGAAATAGTATTTCTGAAGATGTAATTTAGATCTATCTAATCTGCAGTTTTACCATTTCAGTTCGTGTCTTAATAGGAAGTGCGCTCCACAAAGTCCTTTATTATCTGAGTCACATTCATCTGCTTGGTACATCACATCCAAGTATTCCGTGTGCTGGAGTGCTCATTGAAATGTTTTGCTGATAGAAGATGCAGAAGGAGAAAACACAGCTGGTGTCCTGTTAACCGAGCAGCTGCATCTAGATCAAAGCATTTTTGAAGCACAGCACAACAGGAACCTGTCAAACAGATGGTGTCAATTATATTTGGAACATTAGGAGTTTGGGGCTCAAATCTTATCACACTGCATATGCAAAATGTTGGGATGTTGTATGACACCGCTGCTGCATCAGCCAGTACCTAGGGTAATACAGCACTAACATAAAATTCGTTATTGCAAATACACTATGACCTTGTAATGTAGTTTATAACAGTATCTTTATTGTAAACATGCTTTTCTCACCCTCAGCAGCCATGCACAACAGGGAATTAAACAATATTAACTTCTGGTACCTCTGTGCCTATTTGCCTGTTAACTGAACAATAAACCATAGATGCTTGCATTTTTGGCTTCAAGTCTGCACCTGAGGTGTTCTCCATTTAACTACCACTGCCACTTGCTTAAAATATGATAAACTTGATGGTAAAGGAAAAAATGGAAAAAGAAAGAATTTGGTAACATCATGGAAAGCTCCAACAAGAAGTCGAGGTCATTTATTTATGAAGTAGGCAAAAGTATAGACAAGCTTCAAGTGTGGGCTGGTAAAAAAGTTGTAAGGAGGCTCATAACTAGGAAATATGCGAGAGAAGTGCATGTTGAAACAAGAAGCCAATACCAGAAAAAGGTAAAGATGGGTAGGGATGGGTAGTGTTGGACAGTGTTCTCCATCTCTTGTTTCATTTCGGTCCTTCTACCACACCCTCCTGTGAACTCTTCTCTTTCTGTCTCTATTTTCCTCTATTTAACCATTTTCTGGAAAACTTTTATCACTGTGAAAATATGAGACTGCTGCAAGGATCCCTTGCTTTCCATTGCTGGAAACAAATCTTTCCAACATGGAAGCAAGAATTATCACCTCTGGTCTTCCAGCACATCAAGTAATACCTTAGGGTTCTTCACAAGGCTCTCAAGAGGAAAGACAGGTCACAGTTATTTTGTGGTAAGCCAAAAGCTCCAAGTGTATCAAACTGCCTTCACTGTTTAGAAATTAAAATATGTTGTTGTTGGCTTTTCCTTTTATATGTATGTGTTTTGATATATTTTTTTCTATTTTCACCTGTGTATAAGTATTCAGGGAAATTTCCTTCTCTGCAATTTTTAAAAATCATAAATATTTATAAATTTTCTCAAATAAACCCCCCATTTAAGTAATGAAGTTGTCATCTTCCTCTGGCCTATAGATGAATTCCCTGGCACACATTTTACAAACACAGAAATTCCTGGAGGCATACCGAAACCGTGCAACAATTCTTGTGGTGACTGTACATGATCTTCCACACACTTACTTAGTGCCCTGCAAGAAAAGTCCTGTGCTATCCCTGACATTCCCCACAAAAAGAAATCATCTACATCATTAAAATACTAAGAAATCACTAAAAATAGTGAAAGCAACCACACTGCCTTTAAGTACTGACTTTTCTCTGCCAGTGGACCACTCTCCATCTTAGTAGAAATTAATATGGTATATGGAATAAACTGTACATTCAACATATAGCAATAAAAAAAGTATCGTTGTTCCATGAACAATGCTTTTACTGTGCTTCTGTGCACCATCAGACACAATAAGCAATTTATAAGAATGTGAGAAGGTACATGTCCAAAACCTTAGGCTTTTCCTCAAAGCAGAAGGCAAGGGGTGTGTGCTAGCATGCTCTTGTGAGCTGTGGTCAGAGTTAGCAGCTGTCAGGGCTTTTAACAATACTGAAAGTTTCTGAACTTTAACCCTTCTCAGTGATTCTCCCTCTCTTGCTGTCACTGTTGATCTCCACAGCACAGCCTGCAGGCTTCATTTAAGCAGGTATCATTCAGTTACCATAAACTTCCCAGTTAGTATCCGTCAGCAGCTCTTCATTCTCCTAACACAGCATCCTATTTTCGTGCTTCATCCAGAACAGTGATAGCCAGGTGGACTCTGTATGATCACTGCAGAGTTTGTTTTGCATCCTTCATGAATTTCTATGGTTGTGGAAATTGCACTTTCATAGTACAGACAATTTAACTGTAAGCAGGACAATTTTCTAAATGAAGCACTTCTTATGCATGCTTTCTCAACTTCGATGACCATTATTTCTAAGAAGCAGAATTACTCAAGGTGGTAAACGATAAACTTGTGTCTCTCCAGTAGCCTCCTAGAAAGCCACCCTCCTACTCTTAGAAAAAAACAGGTGATTTCCTGAAAACCTCAGTAGCATGCACTTTTCCAGACACTGTGGTGAATACAACAGGACAGTCAATCAGCAGAACACTGTACAGCAGATGGGGTAGCAATTCTGTAGATAATCCTATGTGCTGAAGCCATCAATATACGCTCAAGGACTGGCAAACCTTGAGTACATAGAGGTGATACTCCTCACTGTTGAAAAGGTATCGGAGGGAAACTCTTTGGTGGTTTCCAAGAGAGCACCACTTGACACCCTGCAGTAATGGATTCAGTCATCCCAGATCTGCAACATAGTCCTTTCTCACCTTCAATGTTTCCTTTGCAGAACCAAAGAGAGAACCCCACCATGAAACTATTAAGAGGAAAGTCCATCTTAAGGTGTTCCTGAATCTCATCACTCTTCTTGCCTTTACCTATGTTCATGTCTTCTCTTTATGAATTTGTATTCTGTGGTGACATAAAATGCATGCAAACGCACTTCTGTGCATTTCTGACCCCAGAATGCTGTGGTGGCTACGTGAAGGCAGCAGCATTTATCCAAGCAATCGGTAGTTCATAAACCAGTAAGATTAGAAGTGCCATAGATTCTGAATTAAATGCCTGGAAAAGGAAGTCAGCAACTTCCAGCTATTTTCTGCTAGATATCCCACACAGCACTGCAAGGAAAATCCCAAAAAGATTAAAAATTGGCAGCAAAGAAGTGGTTTATCAGAAAGCCATTCTGTGTGGTTTTAGTGCAGTAAAAAACAGATGTTAATTTGGAAGTGGTTATCATGTCTCGATTAGCACAAAACCTTTGTGAGCCTGATTTCATCCTGTACCAGCTTGCATAATAAGCTGCAAACAGAGATAGAAACCCTGCAAGATCTAGAATTTGGTTTCATACTAGACTTATAGAGTATTTTACATTTTATACATACATTGTATACTATGCACACATTTTGCATAGAACATTTATATATACACAGAGTCAGGGCCAATTTACTCTAAAGGCAACTCTTGATTTCCCCAAATCAGGGAAAATTTGGGATCCACTAAATCCCAATTCCATCAAACGTCCCAAAGTGTGACAGCTGCACATTTCAAAATACTTCGTTGTTGTTGTTGTTTAAGAAGCATTATACAGTTTGTAAGGGACTACTCTAGTTGCCTGAGCAGTGGGAACCAAATTTATTTCCACAGAGATCGGAAGTTTCTTCTAACCTAGGACAGGTGCACATTGATCCAGGATTACTAAGGAGAATGTGCATGGAGAAATTTAACATCTGCCTAAAATTTTAGAAACGTTCACATGTCTAAGACTTGAAAACCAATATTAAGAAAACTGGAATATTTCTTCTTTGAAACACTTCCAACTGAAAACAGTAGAAACATTTCAAAAAAGATGTGTGATAACTCTTCAGATTTCCCAACCCAGTTGCCATTTTCTTCTCAGAGGTGGACTTTGCTATCCGTCTGCCTTAAATTAAATTTGCACATGACAGTCAGCTATTTGGCATGCTTCCCTGTCATCCAGCCCTGGAAGATAGTAGCAGTGCTTCCACTGTGCAGCTGCACCTCTAGTGGCAAATCTCTTTATAAAACTCTCATTTACCAAGTAGCAATATTATCGTTTCTGAGATAGGCAGCATCACTTCCTAACTTTGGAATAAAAACAACACATTTTTAATAATTTTTGATTTAAAATATATTCTGTTGTCTGGGCTCTGTTATTTAGGACAGTCACTTCCCTGGTAGCTTGCTTTGAAGCTGGAATTTTTGTTACTAAATGTTGTCTGTTCTCTCCTCAAAGGGATTTCTCATAATTTCCTTCACATTACACAAGAAAACAAAAAACACAGCCAGAAGACAAAAACGATTAAGAGTTGTCTTTCTTCTCTTTATAATAAGGATGGGAATATCTAATAAAAACAGGAAGCTTGGCTTTAGAACTGATATTGCACAACTACTCTTCAACCTTAAATCCCTTCAGCTACGCTGCCTCTCAATGCCCTACAAACGCGACACATATGTTATGTTGCACATCAGTCACTTCGCCCACCACTGAAGTGTAGGTCCCTTGGTGGCAGGAGTTTGGGACTACAGCTTCACTCTCTGACAGTAGCAAACTCTGATCAACAGAGCTTGACCCCATGATCTGCAACACTGCTGTTTCAGTATGAAACTGATGCTCACAAGTGTCCCCAAGCTGCTGGGCCCTATGTTTTGCATAGCCATCGGGAGCTGCAGCCCTGGTGCACTTCCCTGGGCAGCAGCCGGGTGTTGGCTCCCTGGGGTCCAGTGGCTTGAGAGGCAGAGGGCTGAGGTGGCCAGCCTGGGCTCCCCGAGTTTCCCCCAGTGAGCAGGGCACTGCAGGAGAGGCAAGACCTGCACCGGGGGGCAGGCTTACAGACAGCACTAGCACATGGTGCGTACGGATTCCATTACTGCATTCCTTCACGGGTCAAGATAAATGCACAGGAGTGCCGTGAGTTAGGATTTCAAGCAAGTTTTGCTTGTCATGATGACCAATATTGTACTGGGGACCAAGGAAATAGTCCTGAAGATTTTCCTGTCATCTCTGGATGTAAGACAGCTTTGTGATATGCAACAGTCTCTCTGTGAACTGCAAGGGACTCTTGTGCACCTGAGACCAAAATCAGGCTTTCCAGGCAGGGTTGAGACGCATGGGGAAGGGGATCTTCAGGAAAGGCCAGATTTAAAGCAGTTCAATGCATTATCCAAGATCTGTAGGGAAAAGGAGACAATATATGGAACTGAAGTGACAGAAAACAGATAAAAGCAGCAGGGGAGGAAAAAAGCCCAAACAAAACCACCAACAGGCAACTGGGTCAGGACCTGAAAAGGCAGAGGTTTAATTGATTTCAGACCTAGATAATTAGCTAGAGTTTTAACCATCATAATTTAGGATGTAATTTGTGATGTCTCCCTGTCATCATCACGGAGCGTGAGCCTGAACAAAACCACTCTCTCACTCAGTAGATAAAGGCAAGCTATCTAAATGAACCAGGAGTGTCTGGGCACTTCAGCATGCATTTTCTCTTCATTACATTTAGCCAAGCACTAATCAAGGAAGTACTTTTGTTTTCTAGCCCTTGTCTAGTCTGAAAATCCTCTTGCATGTCAGATATTCCAGCATATACAGAGAGGGGACAGAGTTACATTTATATGATGGTGCTTCTGCCCGTGGAAGTTATTCTTCTTTTTGTACTCCATGTTACAGAGCACGTGCGCATTCCTGCCTGGCCGCATTCACTCCCGTGCATGTGCCAACATACAGGCACGAAAGCTGTGTTTCATGCAGGGAGATCCATCTCCCAGGCTAGACTCGGCCTCAGGATATCTTATCGAATGTTGAATTTCTAAGATTTCCACATTACAGACTGATATTCAGGGCCAGTTATAACTAATCTGCATCATCATCCTCTCTCGTCCAGTATAAATCCATATTGTTCAACAGTTCTGTATCCTTGCCATCCTCATGTGCTTTCATGCCATCTTTGCAATTCAGTCATGCTCATGACTGAGAACAGACTGTGCCCCTTTGTTTTTAAAGATATAGTTAATGATACGCATACTCCATGAAACAAATTGTTCCACAGATATTAGGGTAAGGAAATCAGTCTTATTCCCTAGATTATTTTTTTTTCAGGGACTTCCTGATACCAGCATGAAAGAAAAGTAGCTCTGACTCATGCCTTTGCCTCCGCTGGGGTATTACTAAGGTTTCTTTCCTCTTCCCAGAAGCTTATTTTAATGAATTTTATAGAAATTTTATTTTACGGAGGTCTTCGTGTCTCTGTTGAACTGGGTAGAAATCAGTCAACATAGAAAACCAGGCAAAAAGTAAACTAACTTTTAATTCAGTAAGAATGAACATTTTTAAATTTAGCTGAAAACATAATCAAGCTGAGAGCATCCTTTATGCTTTTAGAGAATATGTAGCTCCCAGAATTTCTATTAGCAACAATTGCAAATGGTACTTGAAAGCCATGTCATATAAAAGGATCAAAGATTTCTGTCATAGACAATGAATGGAAAGTGTGCAACAAGTTAGGTATAGTCTTTGTGTCACTGAGAACACCAGAGAAAACATGTCAATTTTCTTTTGGGGATAAAAGATGAAAAAAAGAGAGACAGGATAAACCAGGTTGTTGAGATCCATCTTTTTTGATGTAGCAAAAGAAAAAACTGTCAACTTGAGCCTTTCCAAGAGTCACAGAAAGAGAGGTAATAGGTTTTATTCCTACAGATGTGACACTTCTAGGATGTAAAAGATCTCCTCTCCTTTGTGCTTCTTCTCAGGTTCGGATTGATCTTTTCCTTTTCTCCTCAGGTCCTTTAGTACCCCACCACAGGTGCAAAGCTCTGCAGGCAGACAAAGCTATTTGGATGAATACTGAGCTGAAAGTGAGCTCTCGTGAGTTGGTTTGCTGCCAGTAAAGGCACAGGAAAGCCAAATAAATTATTTATTGGTTTTGACCGCCTTCAATATTTTGTTTGTGCTGGCAAAGGAAAATTCTCTCCTACCAGGGAGGAATCATGGAATTGTCATGGTTGGAAAAAACCTCTAGGATCATCAAGTCCAACCATCAACCCAACAATACCATGTCTCCTAAACCATGCCCTGAAGTGCCACATCTACATGTTTTTTTAACACCTGCAGGGATGGTGACTCCACCACCTCTCTGGGCAGCCTCTTCCAATGCCTGACCACTCCTTCAGTAAAGACATTTTTCCTAATATCCAATCTAAACCTCCCCTGGCGCAGCCTGAGGCTGTTTCCTCTCGTCCTATCACTTGTTACTTGGGAGAAGAGACCAACACCCACCTCGCTACGACCTCCTTTCAGGTAGTTGTAGAGAGCGATAAGGTCTCCCCTCAGCCTCCTCTTCTCCAGGCTAAACAACCCCAGTTCCCTCAGCCGCTCCTCATAAGACTTGTTATCCCAACCCTTCACCGGCTTCGTTGCCCTTCTCTGGACACGCTCCAGCAACTCAGTGTCCTTCTTGTAGTGAGGGGCCCAAAACTGCACACAGTACTCGAGGTACGGCCTCACCAGTGCCGAGTACAGGGGCACGATCACCTCCCTGCTCCTGCTGGCCACACTGCTCCTGATACAAGCCAGGATGCTGTTGGCCTTCTTGGCCACCTGAGCACACTGCTGGCTCAGGTTCAGCTGGCTGTCACCAACACCCCCAGGTCCTTTTCCTCCAGGCAACTCTCCAGCCACTCCTCCCCAAGCCTGTAGCGTTGCATGGGGTTGTTGTGACCAAAGTGCAGGACCTGGCACTTGACTCTGAATGAAGCCACACCTGCCAGTCACTGGGTGAGAGTGTCGGAGGGCAGGACAGAGCTGGGAGGGAAGTCTCTGGCTCCACAGCAAATGACAGCAGGGACAGGTCAGATCCATGTATGGAGCCCAACACACTGAAGAAGAGATCTTTCCAGGGTTTTCCAGTATTTTAAGCTTTCAAACTGAATGCAGAAAAGTTCTAAAAGCACTATTCAATGCATGTCACAGCAGACCTTAGCTGAGAGCTTTCAGGGCTTTCTAGAACACCACCATCTCTTTTCAGCTACTTAACTGAGGAGTGATCATAAAGAAACAGGTAAATCCAAATCCCAAAAGGAGAGCCAGGTGGGATGGAGGGTCTCCAGCCCCCACTCACGGCATAAAATTTAGTACATCTTCCATTACAGTGGAGTTGGTATTCTCCACAGAACAAATGCTTCATAAAGAAATGTTTAACACTGTAAATCAAGTGCTTTTTTAAATGCAATTTACTGAGAAATGAAACCACTAATTTACTTCTCATGGTGTTTGTCAAACAGCCCTTCCTCCTTCTTTCATATATGGCTGCAGTGATGAGCTCCAGAGCTCATCTGTTAATGATGCTGGCCTGCAGCCAGTTCCTCAGATCTCCTTTTGCCTTATCCTAGAAAGACTAAATCTGTGTATAAATTAGTAAGCCTGAATCCTTTATTGGAAGAGGAAATCCTAGCAGCTGCAAAGTGCTGTAATCTGGCACAAAACCCTGTGGCAGGTGTGTCTGAAGCAGCATACGTCAGGGGAAAGGCAACTCCATTTCTCCAGCTGACTCACAAGCACCTAGGCACTGCTCATATCAGTCAATGCCAGAGTAGCCTGAAAACCAGCAAACTTCAGCATTTCCCCTTGGGATCATGTTGTAATCCTGTGTCAATAGTACCTGAGCCCAAGAGAAAATCCAGCTCAACACAATATAGCACGAGAGGTGGTCAAACAGGTGTACAGCTCCTTCTCTCCCTTCTCTCCGCCCATGTCACTAGAGAAAACTTGTCACAGTTCCACATACCTGTGTTTAAAACCTAAAAAGAATAGAAGAAAAAAGCAAACTCTGCCAGGTAAGACATCAATTTCTTATTTATCAGCAAGCACCATAAATAAGTGGCTCTGCATAAACAGGAACTAATAAATCCTCTAGTATAAACAGTCAACTGGCAAAATTAGAATGTAGTGTAAAGCTGTAATTCATCCTACATATTAACCCACAAGGAGTGGTAGCTAAGTCATTTTTATTTGTGTATAAATCTAAGTGCACAGAGTACTTTACAACAACCTGGATCCCAAATAGCTGATGAGGTGAAAGAGTGAACTTGCCAATATTTACTTTCTGGCATGCAAGTGAAAACCAGCCAAAAGCCCTAGCAGCAAAAAGAAGCGAGATCCACATGGACAGTATGAATTGAACTTAGTTGTTGATGATTTACATCATATCCTTACCAGAAACAGCTTTCTACCCATATTGGTTCTTGACCTATGTTTTCACACTGCTAACCTGGTGATTTCTAACGGATTTTGAGTCTTCACAGTTTGTTGTGGAGATCACTGGGTTATTAAGCGCCTGGGCTTGAGGGACAACAAAGCAGTTCAAAAAATTAAGCTCACTAGTAGTGTCATGGGCAGAAAGAAGGCGGCTGAGGTCTTCACAGTAGCAACAAGGAACCTCTTTCAGCATCCTTATTCCCATTTAAATTTTTATTGACGGACCAAAGTGCCTTGAATTCTGAGGGCATCACACCTTAATTGTCTCTTTCCCCACCCCGCCTTGCTGCAGTCCCTGTTTAATGATTTAGAAGAAGTGGCTGCCTTTGAGGTGAAGCCAGACACATCCCTCTCTCTTGATTACAGTAGAATTCAAAACTCAGCATAGAACCATGCTGTGACACTCGGCCTGATGGGTAACCCCTCAGCTGGCAATGCACATTACCAAGCAATCGGGATGACAAAAAAATTTAAAAAAAGGAGGAAAAAAAAAAAGAAAAATAAAAAGAAAAAAGAAAAGCAGGCTGCTTTTCTGCTGGCTAACCCTTAACCAAGAGATGGCATCTGGACAGGGTGGCCACAAAGTGTCTTTTCACAGAGAGGACAACTAAGAATTTGATGCAAAAGAATACAGGTAGAGAGGGAGGTCATGATGAATACGCACAGCTGTTTCATCTGCAGACAAATGCATCCTGTATCCCCTCCCCAAGAAAAATTAAAATTCCAGATGATGTACATGTGTAAGCAAGTGCTTGCGAACACAAGTTAGGGACAATTGCATCAGCAACAGCTTGGAGCAATGGGTTCGGACTAGAACTCATTCTTCACATGGATGTCTTCTGCTTTTTCAGGTCTGTAGGGTACTAGAGGCACTAGACAGCTCAATCGACAGGATTTGCCTTAGTAAACACGGACTTGTTCATGAAAGTAATGCTGGTCTTGAGCATCAGAGATGTAGGGACATTCAGGGAGATTCTCTGCAATGTGTCAAAAAGAAGGTGTTTCACAATTATCTGAAGCAGTAGACACTTAGGAACTTGAAGTACATGAGTATATAGCCTTTATCCACTAAACCAAGCCATTCTTCCCTGACCTGGAGTGGAGGGGGAAGGGAAAAAATACATATTAGTATATACAGTCAGTGTGTGTTCAATAACAACAGCAAGCAGAACCAGCAGGCTGCTACTAATACATGAGTTAATCTAGATTTCAAACCAGATGGACACATCTATGATCTTCCTTAGGCAACAGACTTTCTAAGTTTGAAATACATTATAGCATGGTCACAGTTCTGGCTTGCAGTTGGAGGTTTTCTGGACACCAGGACATTTTAATTTATAGTAGAACCAGAACAAAATTTTACACAGAAAGTCAGATTCCATAAAGCTGGTACAATAAAAATAAGTAAGCTTGAAAAAAAGCCTTGACAGTTTCTGCATCAGAGAACAATGTTTCAACAACAATACAGAAGGAAATGAAAGGAAAATAAATAGGTTACTATGATGAGAATCATGGAGAAAGGAAAAAATGAGGAAAGAGCGCTGAAAGAGAAGATAACTCTAAATTACCCTTTAACACAGGGTCCTCGCAGTAAGAGCCCAGACAATTCCAATGAGTACACACCAACAGGGCAAGACCACTCGTTATCTGTAAGGGCATGCTCCTGGACACACTGTGTGTCAGGGCTGTCAAGGAAACAGAACGAAAAGGAGTGGAAGGGCAATGCATGCACAACCTAACAACTGGCAGCTCCCAGAGCATGAGACAAAGACTTCCGCTGACACCGCCAGAGTGCCAGCTGGTGTGGGGTGTTACACACAGGTACAGCTCCTTAACTGCACCTTTTTCTCATGAAGAAGTCAGGACTTACTCCTATGGCAAAGCCACTGCAAAGAACACCAGCCCCAACAGACCTAGAGTTTGACACAAAGAACCCTCAGCCTTTTGCTCCCTTCCCCTGCATTTTGGGAGGACAGTCACACCAGTAGCTCTGTTGGGGTTGTTCCCTGGGGCAAGATTCTGGCCACAGTTCTTCAAGTGAAAACATTTCCTCCTAGAAGATAAAAATATGAGTTATAGAAAACAATCCAACTAACCAGTGTAAAAATGTTCACCAATTTAATGTTCTGGTGCCTGGTTCGAATGCAAACTCAGAGCAAACTTAGCAGCGGTAACAAAAGGTGAAGGACCATTCCAGAGCTTTGCAGAAAACAGGTTAAAAAAAAGTTGAGGAACATGTGGATAAAACATGTGTTTCTTTCTTAAAATCCTCCTGCGCTTTAAGTTAAATCATCTATAAATTATAAAATACAGGCTGTATGAAACTAAAGCAATTAAAAATACAAACAACTTGTCAGCATATTGTTGTGTTGAAATACAGAGTTTTCTCTGCAGAGAGATGAAAGAACCATATTGCCATGGATTCAGAGCAGCCAGGGTCATTCCTTTGTTAGAAAAGAGGCACAAGGATGCTCGGACAAGACACTTTCAGTTGCCTCACGGAGGTTTACTTTCTAGACGAGTCCTTTTCAAGAAGTGCTTTTTAAGGAGTGCTTTTAAAGTCCTTTTTAAGGAGTGTTTCTCTGAATTTTTAAGTTGGATGCTGGCTTGTTTTTTGTCTTTCAAATGTTTGTTCATTGATTCAGATAGTTTCTTGAAGCACCAGCACGTGAACATCTGAACCCCAGCAGGCTCATATATATCAGTGCTTAGAGGTATTATTTTCCCTAACCAGTACAGCCATTTGAAACCCACCGCCACACGGCTCACTTCTCATCTTCTGTGCACATTTTCATACACAGAAACACATATGATACTCAGTTTACAGCAATCATATACCCTGTTTCCTCTAAAGTATTTCAGTGGGAAAAATTGAAAACAGCTTAAAAAGCAATGCACATTCCTTGACCTGGCTTTTGAAGAGCCTCTCTGAATCTCGGTTCTGTGCTGTCGTCACAGGAACTCTAGCCCACGTCACAACTAAAGGCAGAAAAGTTTCCTCCATTAAAACAGAGAAGGAGGAGAGGGCTGGCCCAGAAAGGACATGACAGAAGCATGGTTTAGCCACGGTTTAGAAATATGTACTGTCTCCCAGGAGCCCTTAGGACCAGACCTGCTCATTACCTTTCATGCATCCCTTAAACTCATCTTCTGACTGTTCCTCAATCCCATCGTCATTATAATTTAGTCTGCCTCCTTCCACTCCTAGAAACGGAGTTCGGGTTTCCCTGCATACATAGATGGGGAAATCCTCCGGCGAGCAGCGCCACCGCCCTCTCCAGGCTGTTCAAGCTTGGAGACACACACCCATTCCCTGAAGCCCAGGAGGGCTCAGCTGTGCGTAATGCAGAGGACCACAGCCAGTACTGCAACGCGAGGCACAGGGTGGCCGAGGAGTGTGGGTTTAACCCAGCACGCGAGTTTCCTCTCTGAATGTCAGAGACGGACCGTCAGTCTCTGAGGTCACGGCTGAGCGTGACCTAGCAGACGAGAAGCTGGAGCTGTGCAGTTTCGTACACGCGCCAATTACAAAGGCAGCACCCCAAAGCTGTAGGGCAGCATGGGCTGGGTTCTCATGGGCTGTGACTTCAATAGGCAGATGGTTACTGACCTGGCTACCGGAGAGTTCAGGAGTTGGTATCATTACTTGAGATAAACTTGGCTTTAATTAAAAAGGAGGACACGATTCACATGGGAACTGCAAGTTGCTTCTTCCTAGGCTTAGGAGTAATGTGGGCTGCTAAGCTCAAGAAACATCCAGAAGCAGTAGGATTTAAGCAGCTGCGCTCCATTTGCATTGGCAGGTTGCTTTTAACGGGATGCGTTTCAAGCACCATGGAGCACTCACTAGTCCTCTCTGGCCTTGTTGACTTTGACCACCTCCTTAGGAAGCAAAGCTGCACTTTCTTAGTCAGTAGCACTCAAGAGACGCAAAGTGAACTAGTTTTTATACATTTCAAGAAATTCAGTTCACGTAATAAAGATTGAGTAACCAACGGAAAATGAAATACTAATGAGAAGTGCTAATTATCTCCAGTTCTGAACTAATGTTCTCTTATGTTTACCTACAGGTCTGTGAATAATTCCACTAGAAAATCTAGGTTGTGGGAATTCATTAAGTATAAATAATCATCAACTCCAATTCAAAAATACACAAACAATTTGTCGTGGTATAAATCACATTTGATATAGAAATGTAGATCCAAGAGCCTAATTTGTGCTTTCCTTGCAAAGTAGATACTGCAGTTAGTTAGCAAGTTAACTTATTTCTGCTGTCATAGAAAATAGAGATTTATGACGTTAGATACCTAAGAGCACTAAAATCTGCATAGATGTATCAGATGTGCTCCCACAATGAAATGTTGCGCTAACTAGCTCACAGCTCCCTTTCCTTGGGCACCCGAGACCTTCCAGTATGTTGAATTATGTGGAGCTTGGAGGCTGTAGGCATGTAATCAGACAGGGTGAGCCTATTAAAAATAAGCGGACTGCACTTTTTTGCCACTTCCTAATGGAACAGCGAGCAGCTGAAGCAACTCACACGCTATTTTTCCTCTGAAACACAGACCGAGTCAGTGACAGATACATTGACGTCCCCATGGCATCAAGACATGCCAGGTTCAAACTTTGAGGATATTGCATTTGTTTTTTAAAGCACAAGACAAAGATTTCTAAGAACAGAGAGAAAAAGGTTATTGATGTACTTCCCAGGAAGAAAGTGGAGCAACAGTAAAGCAGCCTGAGGTTTAGGGGTTTTTGTTACATGTGAAAAGGCAGATTTTATCACAGATGTCACATTGGACCCAAAGATGTTCAGAACTTCACTGCTAACAGCAACTAATACTTTTTTATTTAAATATCTTGTTAGCTATTTTACTTGTGAATTTTTCAGACTAGTGCAAGCACCTGGAGCTACATCAGGCAAGAAACAGCACAAAAGGAGTAACGCCGACCTCACCAGCATCCAGGCAGTTTTGCTGCTGACTTACCCTTGCCAAATGCACATCAAATGGGTACAGAGCAAGTCTTGCTTACACACATTCTCTTTCTGATTGATCCAACTGCTTTGAATGAAGTATTGTAAATATTTCTAGGAGGTTTTAAAAGGTGACCTGCACATATCTTGCCTATGCAAGCTTATTCTGCACAGGTTCCCATGTTTTTACTCTTTTTAGAATCTGACATTGCAACTCAAGAAAATGTCTCCACAGCATCAGTTTTTATTTCTGTTTAGATGGCCATCAGCTCTTGATCAAATCAAGAGCCAGTGGTCCTGGTCTCTTCACAGCTAGACGTATCCATCTTGTACCTCATGCCTGTATTTCAGATACCCCATGTGCAAGTCTAATTCAGTTATTCAGGAACTTCCAATAAATTGTTCAAACCTTAAATTACCATACGGTACTCTATATTTATTAGAGGGGACACATGGAACAGGGGGAATGAAGAGCTTCAAAAAGAAAAATCATTAAAGGCCAATCAGCAGCAATTTCAGTGATAAAGTGACTGAATTAGTATTCAGTAGATCTTTCTTTTCCCACTAAACCCTACTTGCTTTGATAAAAATAAATGCTTATTACTCCTGCATCATTTCTTCCAACTTGAGGCATCTGCTCAAGCCTTGGTCTCTGAGCTGTTTAACTTTGGGTTTATGCAATACTGAGATATCATATACTTAAACCTCAGCAGAGGAATAACTCCACAGGATTCACAACTGATGTTTTCACATAAAGCAGGTATCATGACATTACAACACATTTATGCCAGACTTAGACGTGTTTGCATTTTGATGAGGGAAAACATGCAGGAAAGCTTGTCACAAGACCAGTGAAGACCAGAAAAGGAAAACCAGAAATATAATACGCATTCCAAGGGGCCTTTGAATTAATAATCAGGATTTCTTAATATTCAAGAACGTATTCCCAAGTGTAAATCCATGTTTTAGCATACAGCAAAGTATTTCCACTTAATATCAGACTGCTGGCTTCACAAACGATAGACTCATGAACAGCCAATGCCTTTTTGGAAAAGCTTCAGGTTAATGAAGAGTCTACGCTTTGCTGTCAGTAATGTTAAAAGATTCTCCTGCATCTTCCCCAGTTCTTTAAAGCAGTATGAATACATACACGTGTGTGCATATATAGGTGTAGCTGAAAATACGAACTTATATACACACACACAGCTCTTGCACATACAGAATGCAAGTAATGCGTTAACAAAAACTAGTTAGGTAATGTATATTCATCATGGCTTAGTAACAGTGACGCTCTAAAATGATTCATTTTTAAAATTTGAGTTTCTCGCACTGTCCTTGCCAATTCCTTGCAAGTGCCAGTTTAACACACTGGAATGGTTTATAAAGGATAGTTTGCCTAGAACATTAGATCAGTAAAGATTATGATAGATACTTTCCAAGTCTATATCTGAACTTGTTAATTATATTGATCATCAGATCCTAATCGATACCCAGCTACCACATCATGGTAAACATCTTTGCCAAAAGAAAGTAATTTTTCAGAAGCAGCTTAAACATTTTTTAAAGGAAAAAAATTACACCAGCAGATACTTCTCCAAGCAAAATAGTATTAAACATTGATTTTGACATTATTGCGATAGTCTTGACCAAAAGACTTGGGTTTTTTACTTCAAAGACTGCAGCTAAGTTATCTTTTGACCTTACTGATCTTTTCCATAACACAAATGCAGATGACTTGCATGGGGAGGAGGCAAAACAAATCTCACCGGATTTCCAGAAAGCTGCTACGAATGGGCTCGCTGCGCAAAATTCTAAACCAAACTGAAGAAGCAGTTTGCAAAAGCAATCCTGCTAGCCTAAATGCAGTTGTTAGTATCTGAAGCTGCTCATATTTGGGTATAGGAGACCACATTCATTTTGCGATGACGGGAGTAAGTTCTTACTTCAATTCAGTTACGTGTATCTGCCCTACCCAGCAAGAAGATGGAACAACACATGAAAAATCTAGGACCAGTGATTAAATTATTAGAGAGGTGACGATGTACACTTTATTCTCCCACAAAATGAGGAAAATCTTGAAATGAGAACCAGAAGTTGATGATTGCCACTGTGAGTAGAGCAATTTAATTCATAAGCAAGCAGTGATATGTAGAGTTTGGGATATTAACAGTTTAAATCAAAAAACCTAAACATAAAGTATTTTATGTGGTTGAATCAGACAACAATGATTCAAGTAAAATTGTTATTACATGCTAATGTGTGACTGACTGCAGGCTTCAAGTTCATCTGATCTGCATAATGAGAATAGAAAATATAAATTGATAGAAGGCAAAGAAATTCAAAAGTTATAGTGGTAATAATGTTCATTATTTAAACAAAGTCCAGCAAACTGAAATAAAACCTCATCTGTTACTCTCACAGGGTCCGCTGCTTCACTAATGGAGAATCACTTTTTGACACAGGACACACATACAGACAAAATCCTTCCCCTTCTCCTTCACTCTCCTGCAAAAAAGCACCCCTGGGTTGAGGTAGGGGAAGGATGTGCAGATCTCTCCCCTTCTTCCTTCTAGAGGGTTTGTCTGCATCACCTGGCCTTGTACACAACAAAGACACGGAATCAGGGGATACAATGTGCACTTTAACACAAGCACACACGTAAATACCTATCAACCCCCTCCAGTACCCACCTCCATGGCTTTCTATGTTGGCAGATATTAGGTACGAAGAAAATCTGTACAGGGGTTTTCACAGAAATGAGCAAGGAGCGCAACAGTGCACGTCTTGGCAAGAGACGTGACCTTGCAGTGCAGACACCCATCAGAACTTCGCCCTAACAGAAAACTCCTTAACATAACAAGCCTTATGTTAAGGAATTTCTTGTTTCTATTCCTCTATTTTGTTTCAGTAGCACAGGAAGGATGCACATTTGTAATGAACAGAAATCCTTTATAATAATTTAAAAAACCCTTTATTAATAAATTTAACATTTTTTCCATTTATTTAAACTTGTAGAAGAATACATGATACATTCCAAATATGCAGCCAAGAAAAAACACTGGAAAAGAATATTAGAAATAAATAATGCAAGTCTCTAATAGCCAAGTATTTTCTCAGAAATTCTGTAAACAGATTGTGATTGGGACCTCTCCGGAAATACTGTGTCTTAAAATGTAAGATTTCAAGAAATAAAATCCTAGAAAAATTGAAGTATGGTGCTCAGAAAACCACTTCTTCTGAATATATCTATATTCTATTCTTTGTATAAGCCTACATTAATACACTAAACAAATAAGCCTTAAAATTATGTGAACACAGAAATGGAAATGCTGATAGGAAGTGCCTCCCTGTGGCTTTCAGGCATTTAATTATAGCAGCTTGCTGTGCAACAGCATGCAAGGTTCCTCAAGGCCACGACTCTTTAAAATAATACAATGCCCTTAACTCTCAGAAAGCAAAATAAAAGAGAAACTATCAGACATATTCTTTCTGAGAACACCATGACTGCAAACAGATGAGTAACATGGAAAAAGAGGTTAACCTCCTCCCCATGTTCAATTGTTCCCAGGAGCAAATGAGAACGCCCTTCAAACAGACACACATTTGGGCAGAAAGTGAGTTTTAGTCACTACGTATTACAATACAGCCTCTGAAGAGGTAACTGTTTTACTTGACTTTGTTTCCTCTGCTGCAGGAGACAGCAGAAGTATGTTTCCAGATATCTAACCCTCAGCACGGAGAATGTGACAACAAACAGCTGAAATTCTCACCTACACCGAAGCTCCCTGCAGTAGCCCTGAGGTGACAAAAGCCTGTGGCCTACGGATCCTTCACTCCCCCTTCATTCCTCCACTCCCCAAACATCACGGCGTGTTCTTAACTCTGTGTTCCCAGTGATTAATTCTCAGACTACAAAGTAATATTCATACAAATCTCAAAGGACTTACTTTATGCTGCAAAGTAATCAAATACATAAAATCTTTTCTAAAAGACCTCTGCATGAGTTCTACTGCCTTGTTTGACATTGTTGGCCAACAATGAAAATTTAGATGCAAAACAGTCATGGAACAGTAAAACATTCGCTGACCCTTTTTAAAATGCATTTTCAAGTCACTTTTAAAAAAATAGAATGAGAAGGGAAGGTTTGCAAATTAAGCTTGTTTTAACTTACCCAGGTAAGTTAAAGGAAAGTTAAGTAAGGAAAAACTTTTTGATATTGGATGTATAATATAATACTGCTGTAAGGAGGGAGAAAATCAGGTTCCTTGAAAAGCTACTGAATTTGGAGGGTTTTTTGACATTCACTACTGCTTGTGTCCCTCTTAAACTCTCCATATATTATTTAATTTCACCAATACAAGTCTGGAGAATTTACAGAAGAGTCAAAACAATCACAACTAAGAAAATGTTAGTCCATAAAAAAGGAATGCTTATTTTCCTCTCAATAGATTCCTACGTAGTCTGAAATAACATTGGAACAGATGCAAACTATTAGGCCACTTGCTGTATTTGCATCTGTCTCTGTACCCTGGTACCACAGATCACAGCAGCTTTCCTGCCAGTACCCAATAATTGATCAGGCATTCTTCGCCATATAGCTGTAAGCAAACTATGAAAAAGCCAACCCAGGGTGGAAATGTCACAACTGACCCTTTTTTGGTTTAATTGTATTGACAATGGCAATTTAAAGAAAGAAACAAAAAACTTTGGACACAACCTTTCAGCACAATTAACCATGCCAGTTTGTTAAACAGAAGCATCCTCACGCTTGCACGCTCTTACCTTGCATACACCACATTTGGACTTGTGCATCGCGGACAGAATGGTTAACTAATAACATGGTATTTACAGTGATATCTGAGGCAGAAGCAGCACCTCCGAGTTTCCCATCTCCGGTTACAATACAAGTGCTTTTTCTGTTAGCCATTTTCTAATTGTAAATTAGTCACTTGACGTGAAGTGCAATGTCAAGTGAAAATGGCACAACTGAGAGTATAAGCAGACCTTGACTAACACCATTCAATACATAATCACCAGCTATACGTTCACCCTTACTTTGCTTCAAGAAAACGCCAGTAAAAGCTATTCTAGTGTCTCTTAAAAGGTGAGGGTGAATAGATTTCACTGCAAACATGAGTAAGTCCCAAATCAATAATCTAAAATCTGCATATGCAATGAAATTATTCCACTTCAGTTAGTTACCTGTGTAAGATACATAACACTCCATTCATTCCATTCACATTTCTCTCAATACTACTGAATACTGAAATATTAAATCATTTTCTTGGCCAACAATACTTGAATTTGGGATTTGTTTTTTCTTTATGATACACACTACTTTGCACATCATATGCTTGTAACTCAAGGCTTTATTTTCTTTGCTTCTTTCATAGGTAAACAGTAGCATTTAAAAATAAGTCAATTCTCAAAACTCAGAAGTATGGCAAACAGTCGTTTGGAGAAAACAACGCATAAATATATTCATCTCTGCAATAACAGCCTCTGACCATTGCTCTGAGAAAGCTGTTAGCAGAGAAGACATTTTCCCATAGCTCTGGAAAAGCTTACTTCAGTGACAGCAAAGTTAAAAAAACATCTCACTATCTTACAGATGATTTCTAATGAAAAAATTTGATCCCCCTGTAAAATATCTCCTTTTTAAACTTAAGCAAGTTGTACTGAACTTCTTGGATCATTTACCTAGCCAATTCTTTAACAAATTGTTTACACAAACTACAGCAGAAAATACTGAATAATTAATTTCCAGAGTTCACCTTTATTAAAAACAAGGTTTTTGTTGTGAGAACAAATAATCTCTCATTTGTAGCTTGAAAGCCTATGATAGGATCATTGGCTTCCAGGGTTGCTACTAGCTGCTTAGCAACCTGTCCTACTTGTCTTCCTTCCTTCCTGTTGTAGAGAACTGTGGACAGAGGAGTCGGCTGACGATAGATGAAAACTCGTCGCAAGCACTCACAAAGAGCAGCGTAGGAGTAATCTGGAGCACAAGCCATGAACTTCTTGTCTTGCTTTGATGCTTGGACATAACCTGCATAGCCCAAAAAGAAGTGGAAGGGAGAAGTAACATATTGGTTTCAACAGCACTCTAACTGGCTAAGACAATCTCAACCTTAGTTAAAAAAAATAATATGCAATTAGTAACAAAAAAGAAAGAAAAAGATATATGTATTATCAAATAAGCCAATAGTTTCTGGAGGTATGCACTAACCAATTTAGTATCAATACACAATTCTTCTATACACCTTCCTAACTGGCATTTTTGATGCGCATGTATGTATAGCTAGATACTGTTCCCACATCTAGCCTGCCTCCGCCTCACGAGGTCTTCCATTTTCTCAGCAGGATCACAAGGCATGGATACACATCTTGGCCCAATATTAGCAGTCCAAGCAGAATAACCCTCTTCTCTCATCCCCCAGTTTGTTTAAAATGTAAGGCTTCTGGGTCTACCTAATCTTGACCAGACACTTCAACCTTGTCTCCTATTTAGAACTGACTGAAAAAAACACAAGTTACATTTCCACACGCTGTAATCTTCGTTAATATTCACTGAAAAGGAAAGAACTTCCTTTTCCTCTTCCATCACAGAACTCAATTAGTAAACAGACTGATTTCCTTTCACACTTTTGCAAAGAAACTTGAGACACGATCTTTGCAAAGTGTTTTATCATCTTTCTGAAAGATTATTTGCTTCACGTCCATTGACCATGGCTATGGCTATCACTGAAAACCACCACCTCTCAGAACCACAAGCATGCTAGAGTTTACTTTTTTTGCCTCTCCCTCTTTCCTTATTATCATAGGAGAGAGGTCAAAGCACTGGTACTGGGGCTGACTGGGATGGGGTTAATCTACTTCACAGCAGACCATAAGGTGCTGTGTTTTGAATTTGTGTCTAAACCAGTGTTGATACCCCATGGATTTTTTGGCTATTGCTGAGCAGTGCTTGCACATTACCATGGCTTTCTAGTCTTCCAACTCTGCCCGCCCCCCAGTAGGCTGGGGGTGCACAGTGAGTTGGGAGGGGACCCAGACAGGAGAGCTAACCACAACTGACCCATGAGCTATCTTGCTTTTGCTTTTCCTGTTCTCTCCCCTGTCCCACTGGGTGCAGGGAGGGGGAACGGGAAGATAGCAAACAGCTGTGCTGGGCTTAGATGTCCACCGGGGCTAACCCACAACAGCACCATCACGCTTTAACAGTGCATTTTTGTGCCTTGAGGGTCGTTTGGTTTGGTTTGTATTGTTTTTTGTTTTAAATGTGAACGCTAAGACTTCTACATTTACAAATGCTTGCTACTGTCCTCAAAACATTATCTCTGTTCAAATCCAGCTTGACAGTTTTCACCACAAAACAATTAGTAAATACATAGCTAGACTATCAATTGGCATGATTGCAGTACTGGGAAATACTAGGGCAGCCAGAAAAACTTTCCTAGTGTAAGTTCATTAATTTAATTCATATATTTAAACACTGGCACTAACAATAAAATCAGGATTTAAGAACAGACTTGCAGGTAAAAGAAGCTTGTGAGCCAGGGAACTTGTATTTAAATGGGATTTCCCAAAAGAAAATCGTAAGCTCTATTTTTAAAAAAAACACATCTAAAAAAGGTCACTGTCCTCTAGTTTTCTGATTTATAGGTACAACCTTGTTAGAGACAGGGGATTTATACAGCAAGACTAATGAGCAGTCAGTGAAAGATACAGGTTCCTTCAGTCGACCGTGGTAAGAATGAGCAAGACCATGCAACTGCTCCTTCAACCAGCAGCAAGTCACTAGACGTTAGCAGCCAAAGGTCTGTTCAAGACCAATCACTTTTTTTCAACAGAAAGTTGTTAGGGCAGATATATAGAACAAAAAAACTTGGTCCCTTCTGTTTCCCTTTTCTTCCTTCCTTAGGCTTCAGTCCAAGGCTAGTACAATAAGGAGAAAGAAGTAGAACAATATTGGGTTTTATCACCTTTGGTACAAAACACTCAAAGATATAATTTCCTTCCTATTGTTTTCAAAACAATAGAAACACATTCTTAAAACACTACTACAAAGTCAGCAGAGAAACTTGAAACTAATAGTAACTTGAAAAAACATCCCAATCCTTATCATCCACTTTTTTCCCAGCATAATGAAATTTGAAGAGTAAACAAAGAACAAACTGTGAAATTAATCTCTTTTGTTAGAGGACTTGTTAAGATGCTTACAGCTTAATTTGATCTTAAGTTAAAAGAACAGGGCTATTAAAAATCATTCCTATTACAAAACTTAATAAATTACAAAAACTCAGAACAAAACCAATTACCTGTTATGGTAACCTACGTGAGCTCTATAAAATGACTAGTATCTTCCCTTTCCTTTTGGACCCAGACTGAGAGTGGTGTGGTCAGACAAATGTATTTGGGGTGGGAGGGAACAGATCGTCACACTCATGGCATTATTGAAGGAAATGGGTCTAGAGAACACTTAAAGAACATGAAGACTATAGTTGTCACAGCCGAAGTAGATTCTGGACCAGATTCATTTTCAGGATAACTGATTTATCTGTTTCTCACTTGACAGGTACAATACTCGGCTATGTGGACCATCCTATTTGATCTGACATGGCAATTCTTACTCTTGCATCCATATTTTTCAAAGTAATTTCTGCTTCTGAACTTTAAGATTCTGTTTCCAACGGTGGCTAAAAACAAATTCTTAGTCCTGATTGCAAGAATACGGCAATAACTAACGATTCTTTACAATTACAGTTTCTACTTTCCTGGTAGTCTGTAATTTCAGAACAGTCAGGGGCTTCTTCAGCCAGAGCTGGCACAGTTATTTGATTCATTTTTCCTGTCACAATGATTTTTTTTTTTTCCAAATTAATGAAAACTTTCCATGTCCACAAAGTTTTGCAGCAGAGGGTTCCATTGCATAAATGTACATACATGAAGCGTTTCTTTTGAACCTACTATGTACCAGCACCATTTGATGCTCTTATAACAGAAGAAACAGTGAATAATCATGTCCGATTCTTCAGACCTATCCCCTGGGACAACAAACCAGGAAAAATCTAAAGGTCACTTATTAAAACATCTTACCATAAGCATATACACACCTAGACATGTCATCAGTGAACTGCAGCTGTTCCCCTGATGATTTTTGTGTGAGCGTTAAGGTGCTGATTGTGCTTTTAAATCTTTACTCAAGTTCACTTATCCAAGGAACTTTCCTTTTTGCTGTGCAGTACTGTGCTTGCATCCTGTATATGGTCTGAAAAGGCCTATTTTCCTCCCAAGGCATACATATTTTATTTCTTACACTCTAATCTTTCTAAAATTAAGCTAGCATGCTGCTATCAACAGAATTATAGTACCTTTCATTTCAAATTTAATTAAGTGAAATATCAACAAAAGCCATGCTAAGAATAGTCAGGTAGAAAAGTCTCAGACAGAGGAGTGTGACACAGAAGTTAACTTCCTACCTAAAGCATTAAAAGTTGCAATGTGTTCCCACATGTTCTCTGGTTGGTCAGAGCGGGGCTGCCAGAGAAGAGCATCGACATCATGCCTCAGGCAGAAGCATGGCATTTCTCTAGGATCCACAACAACTGAGAAAAGATACTGGTTGCTTCCAAGATTAATCTGAAAACACAACAAAGAAATACAAAATATTGGTTCAAAGCATAAATAGCAGATTCTGTCACACACACTGCCAAAGTTAGATGATTAACAGCTTCATGGTTGTTAGCTGACAAACTGTTTGAATACATTATGCTGCATCCCACTGATCAACAGCTCAATACACTACAGGTAGCTGATACATTTCAAGCAGATGCAATTAAGTTTCTTGGGATAGTATTTCGGGAAACATTATGTCCACTACACAAGCAAATGGGAATGCATTTTTTGTAGAAATGGTTTTCTAGGATAGAGGGTCCTAACCTACAACTTTGGATGCTAGGAAAAGATTCTCTCTAAGAAATTGTGTCTGGTTTTCTGCAGTGCCAGCAGGGAAGGAAATCCTGTCCCTCTGCAGTAAAAGTTGGTAAGTACTGGAACAAGGATTAATTAGAATACTAAAATTATGACATGTCAATAATTTTTTATTTACTTACAATCAAATAACTACTAAATTTCAGATTAGCACAGTCTTCATCAAATATGTCTAGATCACCAAAAACATTCAATAACCGCTTTCATTCACCAGGAATTGTCAATTATATAAGACAAGACAGGCATATACAGAATAAACAATAAAACAACACGTATTTTGAGTTTTCTATGTAAAGCCTTCTAAAGGAAGTTAATAGCAATACTTTTAATGTAGCACTATGACCAGCAAATGCACAAAGAGAAAAGAACAATCTGTTCCCTTAAGGTCCATCATGAAAGAACACTCAGAAATTCCCATTTGTACTCAAGAGCTGATCTGCACTGTTCACGTTACCATATCTTTGAAAGGTCATGGAGGACAGGAGAGGTGCCCGAGGACTGGAGGACAGCAAATGTCACTCCCATCTTCAAAAAGGGCAAGAAGGAGGACCTGGGGAACTATAGGCCAGTCAGCCTCACCTCCATATGAGGAAAGGCTGAGAGACTTGGGTTTGTTTAGCTTGGAGAAGAGAAGACTGAGCGGGGATTTCATAAATACCTATAAATATCTAAAGGGTGGGTGTCAGGACGATGGGACTAGTCTTTCTTCAATAGTGCCCAATGACAGGACAAGGGGCAATGAGCACAAGTTGGAACACAGGAAATTCCAGCTAAACATGAGAAAAAACTCCTTTCCTGTGCGGGTGCCAGAGCAGGGGCACAGGCTGCCCAGGGAGGCTGTGGAGTCTCCTTCCCTGGAGACATTCAAACCCCACCTGGACGCGTTCCTGTGCCCCTGCTCTGGGTGTGCCTGCTCAAGCAGGGGGGTTGGACGAGATGATCTCCAGAGGTCCCTTCCAACCCCTGCCATTCTGTGATTCTGTGATATGAAAAAATACACTTGAAGTATTTTTTATATCCGGAATCTGTGTCTGCAATGGCTACATACATCCGAATACATAGTATGATATATTACTCCTCAATGCGCATTTCAGATGCTGACATTTGTTGACTAATTGTTCCCAAACAGTTGTCCCAGCACTCTTTACCTTACATGTATTGTGGCAATAAATATGAACTGCAAGCCTTTTATGCTATCACTGTACAAATGTCACATGATAGGGTCTCTGTCCTGAAGACCTTAATTTAATCTTAACATAAGATCCAGTGGACAGAACCAACAGCTATTTAGACCCAGAAATTTGTTTACTCAAGGTTATACAGTCTATAGCAGAACTAATATTATTTCAGCTAAATAAATTCAAGCCTAACGGCTCAACTTCAAAACAGCCTTCCATTACTACACCATTCAACAGGCATAGAAATTCTTCTTATTAAAGCTACAAAAGAGGTGAAATAATCCCCAGTTTCCATTAGAGCCAGATGCAATCATGAAATGAGGGGTATTAATTTTCTAAGCCGCTAAGAGACAAAGAAATGCTAATAAAGATAATGCCAAGAGCTCCACTAATAAGATAACATAAGGAGAACAACGCAGAAGACAGAAGGCAGGTATTGTATTGGTGCAATGAGCTGAGCAAAACAGAAAGTATGAAGTCCTAGGCCTTCAAACTTCCTAACATCTGAGAAAGGTAAGAAATCAGCAGAGGTCAGACAGATGACACCGACAGAAGTGAGTGGCACAGACCTCCGAAGAGCACAGGAAAAATAGGCACAATGAGTGAGAAACAACTTGAGAAAGGGAACAAGCTGAGACTTCTCATACATTCAGCTCAAGACTCACACCATGAGCCCCTATTGCATGCTCACAGTGGCACCTGCTTCTCACACCTGGGAAAAAGTGTATCACAGGGATTGTGCATCAGACCCACTGGTGTGATGACATTCCACAGGGCCATGGACAGTCAGTTCATGACTTGACCAGAAGAACCTGCTACAAGACGCAGCCTCCTCCACCGTTTTCATCAATGTGACTCTGTTCTGCTGCTGGACACCTAATCTCCCCAAAAGTCATCGTCATTACTTCTACTTCATTCTCCCATCTCCCAGATAAAGAAAGCAAGCTGTTCCTGGAGCACCAGAAGGAAATTAAGCTTGGCTTCTTACCGACTAGAATTACATTTCCCTAAGCTCCATTTCCCCAGAACTCCTTGTAGATTTCATTTCTTCTCATTTTTAAGCTCTTCCCTCCCATAATCCCTGCCTGCTCTGTTGAATATGAGGTAGCACATTCCGTGACTAATCTTGAGCTTTGGCTGTGCTTAAAGGCCAAACAACTGCTGCATTTTAAACTGGATATACTGTGGTGGGTTTGACTTTGGCTGTCTGCTAGACACCCACACAGCCACTCTCTCACCCCCCCTCCTCAGCAGGGCAGGGGGAGAGAATAAGATGTAAAAGCTTGGCATCGAGATAAAGACAGGGAGATCACTTACCAATTCTACCATCAAATAGACTTTACTTAGGGAAAATTAATTTAATTTATCAGCAATTAAAAATAAAGTAGGATGATGAGAAACAAAGATTAAAAAAAGCCTCAGCCTGACACCCTTCCATGGCTCAACTTCACTCCTTCATTCCTGACTGTTGTGGTTTAGCCCCAGTCAGCAACCAAGCACCACGCAGCCACTCGCTCGCTCCCCCCTGGTGGGACGGGGGAGAGAATCGGAAGAGTAAAAGTGAGGCAACTCATGGTTTGAGATAAAGACAGTTTAACAGGTAAAGCAAAAGCCACACACACAAGCAAAGCAAAACAAGGAATTCATTCACCCCTTCCCACGGGCAGGCAGGTGCTCAGCCATCTCCAGGACAGCAGGGCTCCATCACACGTAATGGTTACTTGGGAAGACAAACGCCATCACTCCAAACATTCCCTCCTTCCTTCTTCTTCCCCAGCTTTATATACTGAGCATGACGTCATATGGTATGGAATATCCCTTGGGTCAGTTTGGGTCAGCTGTCCTGGCTGTGTCCCCTCCCAGCTCCTTGTGCACCCAGCAGAGCATAGGGAGCTGAAAAAGTCCTTGACCAGTGTAAGCGCTACTTAGCAACAACTAAAACATCTCCACATTATCACCACTGTTTCCAGCAAAAAATCTAAAACATAGGCCCTTAATAGCTACTACAAAGAAATTTAACTCTATCCCAGCTGAAACCAGGACACTGACCTCTCTACCTCCCCTGCTACCAGGGTGGTCCAGGGAGATGGGGAATGGGGGTTGGGTCAGTCCATAACGCCCCTCTCTGCCGCTCCTTCCTCCTCATGCTGTTCCCCTGCTCCCTCCCATGGGACACCGTCCTTCATGAACTGCTCCAACGCGGGTCCTTCCCACGGGCTGCAGTTCTTCAAGAACTGCTGCAGCGTGGGTCCTTTCCAAGGGCTACAGTCCTTCAGGTATGGACTGCTCCAGCGTGGGTCCTCTGTGGGCCACAGTTCCTACCAGAAAACCTGCTCCTGCGTGGGCTCCTCTCCACAGGCCACAGATCCTGCCAGGAGCCTGCTCCTGTATGGGCTCTCCACTGGCTGCAACTTCCTCCATGGCACATCTACCTGCTGTGGTGTGGGGTCCTCCACAGGATGCTGCACAGATAGCTGCTCCAACATGGTCCTCTGTGGACTGCAGGGGAACCTCTACTCTGGTGTCTGGAGCGCCTCCTCCCCATTCTTCCTTCTCTGACCTTGGTGTCTGTAAGTGCTGTTTCTCTCATGTTTTTCTCACTCATCCCTCTCACTGCAGCTGCACGCCATTTTTTACCTTTTCTTAAATGTGTTTTCCCCAAGGGGCCACCAGCATCCCTGATGGGATTTTGGTACTCTGTTTCCTCTTATATAGGAGAAATCACAGAATCTCAGGTTGGAAGGGACTTCAGGGATCATCTAGTCCAACCTTTCTAGGAAGAGCAGAGTCTAAACAAGATGGCCCAGCACCCTGTCCAGATGACTCTTGAAGGTGTCCAATGTGGCCGAGTCAACCACTTCCCTGGGGAGATTATTCCAATGGCTGACCATCCTCAGTGTGAAAAATTTTCCTCTGGTGTCCAATCGGAATCTCCCCAACAGCAATTTGTGTCCATTCCCCCTTGTCCTCTCCATGTGACTCCGTGTAAAAAAGGAGTCTCCATCTTCTTTGTAGCTACCCCTTAAGTACTGGTACATGGTGATGAGATCCCCCCTGAGCCTCCTTTTCTTCTCCTCCTTCTCTTGTTCAAAACAAGCAGTTTCGAACAGACTAAAGGAATTAAGGTTTTCTTCCAGGTTTCAATACGTTTGTGGAAAACAGAGAAATATTTTAAATGTACAGCACCTCAGCAAAGTAATTCTGAACTTTGATTACGTTTTTCCTCCAGAAGTAATTTACAGTGCTTTGAAAAAAAAATAATAGATGTTATTTAAGCTGGGTTAGTTGCCTATTTTACATGCAACAGAGACAGAGATCACTTGGACAGACAGCCCAAATGCAAAAAAAAAGTCTTGTGAGTCTTGTCAGAACACGAGAAACTCAACTGCAATAAAGAAACATTCTAACCTGAAGCAGCTATTCAGGCAAAGCATCCAGAAAAGCCTTTGGGGAAGACCTTGCCTCTTCTCTTGTCTATTACCACTAGAGCATCTCCACTCCAATAGACACACATGAATACATGACATGCCTCACATACTCCCATAGCTCAGATGTAAACATGATGTATTTCACAGAATGACATATAGTTTTAGTTAACAGAGGTCATTCTGGTACCTTCTGAGAAGACAGACTCATGCTTCTATATAGGCATACAAGCAAGGGAAGTTAGCTAGTAGAAAATGGACGGAAGTTCTTCTGTTGTCTTTCCATAATCCACCTATCAACCAGAAAAGTCTCCTGCCATAAATCAACTGCTCTCTGAAATCACCTACTGCTGTTAGCTATTCAAAGACCTAGGTGTACACAGTCCATTTCCTATTTTCTCCTTGCTCCACAAATCACTGGGAGTACTCTCTTTTTTGTATCTAAAACCAAGCAGCATCTCTTCCCTTAAGCCACCTCAATTTTGCTAAGTATTGGGATGCCTGGGTTTCCCCACTGCAAGCCCACAGCACCGCTTTGTACTTCAGGCATCTTTCAGCACTTTTTCAACTACTAAGTTTTGTGCATTTTGTCATATGTGCCTGAAACTTTGAGGTTTTAACGGGACGTATAATACAGAACTCACATATATGGTAATATACATATTAATCTACATAACACAGAAAGCAAACTTTGGTGTAAATGCTACTGCAAGCAGTTCCAAAAACAAGGTAGTGTTTTAGGTAGTCCATACTTCCCCTGACAAAGTCCCTCCCCTCCATGGCAAAAAATGTTGTCCATCACGTATCTCTAGTTTCTGATGGCTTGGAAACACAACACACTGGAGTTTACACCACCGTTAACCTAACTTACAGAATTGATAGTAATAAAGAAAATATTTATCTACAGGAGAAACTGAATAACTGCATTTGAGCTAGAGGAGACAAACGTTATTTTGCCACACAAGAACAGGCCGATATAGCAATACATCTGACAGAGATTGCTGGCTGTTAAACCTTTTTATTTCAGCTGGATCACTGCCACTGATATGCACTAGAAAATGTCAAGAAAAATAGAACCAAGCCTTTCTACAGAGCAGTTATCATTACACCATCAATGTTTTATATCCTTAAATTATAACTCAAAGTGAGAAATGTTCCTATATAAATATTTCATGGTCTTAAATTCTCTACGATTTCAGACACATTTCACTAAGTCCCCTCCAACTTAAGAGCAAAGAGACATACACAACTGTATACTACTGATAATGGGTTACTACAAAGATGAAAGGTTGTATCAGCCATGCTTCTGAAGGAATAAGCCTCTGAACTGCTAACAAAACAAAACAAAAAACCTAAATGGAAGTAAAAATATATTCCTGTATGGTGAAAAATCTACTGAAATACTTTTTCTATGTCCTCTAACAAGGAGGAAAAACACAAGATCACATAGTTGAGGTTGGAAGGGACTTTCGGAGATACCTAGTCCCATCCTCCCTGCTCAAGCAGGGTCAGCTAGAACAGGTTATACATGCGTGAAAATTTCCTACCCACAGTAATCGTCCCTTGACCATAATGCTTTAAACACATTAGCCTTTGGATTACTTTTATGCCACCCATTTATAAGAGCTCTTTACAAACACCTTAGAGTTCAGACTTGCTCTACAATGTCTTGCTGCCTGCTAGAAAGCAGAACTCATCATCAGATCTGCCTTTCTTGATCCCATGATATCATGTTCCTCCTGGTCCGTGAAACGTCTCTGGGACACAAACCTCTTATCTTTCAGGGCAAAGAGCAGTAGTTTAGGCTAAGTTAGTCAGAACTTTATTCAGTCTGGTCTTGAAACCTCAAGGACAGAGGCTGCACAAGCTTGCTAGGCAACCTGCTCCACACTACAATCATGGTGTAAAAGTTTTTCCTTCCATCCAGTTTGAACCTCTTGTTTCTACTTACGCCTCCTGTCCCTTCTTCTTTTACCATGTATCACTGAACAGCTAAAATCCATTTGAACTGAGTTGCTACAAAATGTCTTCCTACCAAGTAGATTTTATCTTCCAACAAATGTTACCTATCACACTGTATCCACGAAACAGACGACTTTTTGGTGGAGCATGCTAGCTTTCAGAATTAATCTTTTTTTCTCTGGCAGCACAGCTGCAAATACAGTCATATATATACATATATACACACACACAGAGACATACATATATATATAACTGTACTGCCAAAGGAATAAATATTTTTTTTAAAAAATAAAGAACAAACTAAGATCTGTAAGACACAGACTTAGATGACTTCTAGAGCTTTTCTGAGAAAACAGGAAATTATGGACAGATTCAAAATCTTAGCCTGCAACTATGACATTTTCTGTACAGAACAGGTTATCCTATATGTACTTTGTGTGACACAAGGTAGTGATAAGGTACAATACCAATGTTTATTACAAGCTTAGTAGAGACATCTTGAAAAAAACCTCCAAACAAACCCAAGACAACTACTTAATCTGTGATGCTTTCGTATGATTATTTTGCTTCCTGCTTTAGCCCATGGAGCCAACCAAGTCCTAATTTACTGTTAGTCAAAGCTGCTTACAACCCAGATAAAGCCTCCCATTGAAGCATTTTGCTTCCAATCTGTTATTTCCAGTGCGACTGACAAAACAAGTATCATAAAGTGATCTATGCTCCAGCTCCTTAGTAAAAAGGGTCAACTTTCTACCAGGTTATGTGAAAAGTTACTGAGAAAAATGCAAGCTAAGGAATCTAAAAGTAATCTGAAAAAGACCCCTTTCTTATGATTATTCTGACATAACTTCGCTTTTTCAAATGGCTCAATTCTGAAAGTGTATATATATATTTTAAGTCAGAATAAAAGGAGCCTTGTTTTTACATTAAAACGACACTGAAGAACACATATTGGTTGATAATTTCTGTTGCTACTGTGATTTTACATTATGGAAGAAATTTGTGTGGTTTCAAGAGTTTGCACAGATTTTTGTTCTGATAATAGAATTCAACTTGCATATAAAAATGTTTAAAAATATTTCTGTATAATAATTTGCAGCACTTACTACATGAGTGACTTTCAAGGTATCACCATCAAATCTGCACAAGCTTGTGCTATCTTCAAGAAATGCATCACATTCTTCTAATTCTTGAGCATTACAAGGTGGGTTTTCCTTTTCAGGGTTTGGATTCTGAAATAAAAAGATCATAGAATCATAGAATTGTTAAGGTTGGAAAAGACCCTTAAGACCATCAAGTCCAACCACTAACCTGTCACTGCCAAGTCCACCACTAAACCACGTCCTCAAGCACCACATCTACCCTTCTTTTAAATACCTCCAGGGATGGAGACTCCACCACCTCCCTGGATAATGAACTACACTGAAAATACCAGCTACTGAAAATAAATATATATACGCGCACACGCACATACATACATATAAAAATCCCTTTCCATATCAAAAAAGTTCAACAGAACATAAATAATCATCTGCATATCCCTACATACTTAAAGATCAAGCTATTATGTACTTACTCAAAATGAATAGAACCATTTCTGTTGTGGTGGATAGCATGAGCAGTAGGTACAACAAAATCCATTTCAGTTTAAGGAAAGGTGCATAAGCCACTAAAACATGGACAATAAATTCCCTTCTGTAAGTAGCAAAAGTATACAATTCTGAAAACCTATGCAGGTTTAGTAAATTTACATCAGTGTAACCTTCTTTCAGATTGCCATTGGAAATGTTATTAAAAATTTATTAGTTCATTTTTTAAGTAGCTCTAAATACATGCCTCCTTTTAGCTTTGCTAATAATGATTTTAGATTAATAATTGTGTTATGCATGTTTTTCAGTGCACCCAAAACAAGGAAAAAGCATGTTGTTTTTTCATTTCCACAAGTCAAAGAAAGGAAAACCTGTCACTTTTACTAGTAATTTGAGAGGAAGACATAACAGTACCGCATACAGAAATGGCTTTCTTCTCCTAATGACATCTTGGATAATTTTCAAAGCAACCAAGCCATGTTACCTTTGTGATACATTTAGAGAACTAATTTAATGATAGCAAAAAGGGACCTTTAACAGAAAGCAAAAAATATACACTTCCTCCTTAAGTATGAATTAAAGTTGCTTCTTGCAGAAAAAAGGCACCATCTTGGCAACCAATATAAGCTGAAAGCTGAGGAAAAACAGAATGTGTAAGGCAGGGCACTGACTCAATTCATCTGACAGGGAGGAGTTCTTGAGTTCCTGTGCTCATTTCTTCATCCATTTCATCTGATTATTTTGGTTCAGTCCACAAAGTCCACAAAGTCCACAAAGTGAAGGAGATCAGCACATTTTTAATTGCTAAGACAATTTAAGTTCAAAGAAAACAAACATGAAGAGGTAACAAAGAAATACCCTTAAATGACAGGAACCAGGAAAATTAAGTGTCATATACTGCACGCTGATGCACAAGACTTAAAACAGGGTCTGTCTCTTTAGAGGCTAGACTTTGGGGTTCACCTGCTCCCCCAAGCATTCTTGACGGCCTCTGGTCCACTGTTTCATCAGGTGGCTTTTACAAAAACCTTCCAGGTAAACAACTGAGATGACCAAAAAGAATCCACACCTTTATTATACATACGTAGCTAAAGTTGCAGTACAACAAAATATGTAACATTTATTTAAATGAACAGTTACCTAAGGAAAGGTTTTTTTTTTACATGATCATTATTGCACACAAGCTGAAAAGTTGTGACCAAAAAAAAAGTCATCACCTTAAGCTCAGGATGAGTTGCTAAAGAAAAGAAATTTGAAGTTCTCAATACACCTAAGGTCAAAGGAGGTACTACATTATCTTGCCCACAAATAATGGGGGAGGGAGGAAGGAAATCGATTTAAGCACTAAACAGAATTTATTTTAATAACACTCTTCAGCCTTATTAAAAAAAGTAATAATCCAAACCTAATATATCAAGACCCACAGGGGGTCATACTTTACAAGTTTTAGATGAGATGCCATCTTGTAATTAAACCAAAAGGGGAAGTATCAAGCAAACAGCAGTTAAAAATTACATTCTGTTTTGAGTAGACTCCCTGCATAACAATAATGCCAGAAAGTTCATGAGTCATGCTTATGCCTTCCTAAATTTTCCTTTCTAAAATGTTATTTATGCTCACAGTCTATAAGTCAAGTACAGATTCCCTAGGAAGATAGTATAAGTGTTGCTAAACTACCGATAAACTAGAAACAGACATCCTTCAAAATTAATCAGATCAACTGCTTTAAAACAAACTGCCACATCGTAAGTGGTGGGAACAAAATTTAGATTCAGTGTGAAATGAGGCTTCTGTTTTGGTGCTCGGATGCTCTCATGTAAACTAAATTCAGTCCCCCATGAAGATGATATTTTTGTTCGAAGTATATTTAAAACTCTAGTGCCATTAGTTTGTTAACAGTTTCAGTTAAAAATTAATGTAGAGTTAGGATTCTGAACAGCAAATGAACTGATGAGCTATGTCAATCAAGTACAAATTAGGATATCAAGAAAAGACAACATGCAAATAAATCTATAAGAATTTGAAATGTTTTACTTTCAACTCCTTACCATTACTTCAGATGTAAGATGCATCAGGCTTTCAGTTATTTCAGAGCACTGGGAAGAGTCCATAATGAATTCCCCTCTTGTGTCACCAACTATTAGCTCTGGCCACTGGGGTCCCTCGTTTTTCTTAATTAGAGAGATTTCCAAACTAAAATGCAAATAGAACACAAAGAGTAGTACATGAAAAACCTGCATCCATTTCCGTGATTAGACAGAAAAGATCTAAATGTAGATTTGAGCACTCCTCCTCTCCAAAGTGAATTAATTATGAAAATCACATAACAGAAACCATTAGCATTCAATTTATAAAATAAACTATTCTAATGGAAAATACTAAAAAAAACCACCCAAAACAAGGACATGTGATTTCTAAAAGCCTAAGAACAAAGAGAATGTATTCATGTAAGTGCCCTCAGAGTTTTCAATGTAAATGCAGTTTCCCCTGAAGCAGTCTTAATAAAATATTTCAAATACCATAGGAGATCACCTGTAAAGAAATCTACTCAAAGACTGACAGAATTTTACTACCAAGGTTTATCTGAAACTTAAGTAGTACTTAATAGGGCTGCTTAAGCGTGCACTACCGTTATGTAACATCTAGGACAAAAATATTTGTGTTTTATAGACCTCAGAAATTATAAGCCAGTTAATTATCTACATTGTGTATCTAAAATCCTATGATAAGATTTCTGTAACCTGTTAAAAAAAAAACCCACCAAACTTAAGACAATGTGGTATAACCATTAGGAATAGAAAATAAGAGACTTAGCCCGATGCACCAACACAGCAATTCCATTTACTTACTGTTAGACCAACGCATGGACATAATGATAAAGTAAGACTTAGTTTTATTATATTCACTTTTAGATACACTTCTAGGATCTACTATGACAGTCTTTTACATGACAGAACAGGAAAAACTTTTAACTACTGCATTGTAGCAATAACTATTTGGTGAACCCTGAATCTTTCTGAAGCAATTAGATTGGCATTAGAAATAACATACTTTTACAGAAGATATTTGGATTAAGTTTCAGACTTCTAATCAACAGATTTAAAGTGGTACTGCAAATTAACATTAAGAACTGAGTGTAACTTATTACATTGAAATGTGTAATTACTATTTCTCATTAAAATAGAAGCCTGAGATTCATGCAGTACTCTTCACTTGAACAAAAAATTTGTTAGTCAGCTATTTTTCATTATATCTAATAATTAAAAATTGAAATTAATGTTTTAGTATATAGTATTAGTATAATCTATATAGACATATTAGTCCCTTTACTTAATTCTTTTGGAGAATAACTATCTTTTACAGTTAACCTTTTGGGGAAAAGCCAAGATTTTTGATGAGAGAAACCAAAGGAAAGCCACAGGATATCTCAAGTTGGAAGGGACTCATAAGGTTTATCATGTCCAACTACCTGCTCTTTGCAGGACTACCTAAAACTAAACCATGTGACTATAAAAAGAAATAGAAAAAACATTTAACTGGGAATCTCTTGCAGAAAATGTCATGCTAGTTTTTTTTTTTATTAAAACCAAATCTAACAAGGTATATACACCTGTATTCTTCACATAGAAGTTCAAACAATGCATTACTGAAAAATATTGACATCAAGCTTGTCCAAGTACCCAAAAGTCAGTATTATCTCTACCATATCTTTTTTCATTTTGTTTTTTAAACTATTATAATGGCAAGAATAACCACTGCCATATGTATTACACACAAAACTATAAAAAAATACAATATCACATATGTATTAACACTCTGCTCCCTAATTTCCACACTTGGGGAATGGCAGTGAAAAAGTATGCATTTGAAAGTTGTAATTTGAAGATATAATGACTTCTTTTTTTTTCTACTTGAAACTCAGACTTCAGGGTGTCAGAAAGCTATGGTTAATATAAAGTCTGTTTTTCACTCAGTCTTCTCAAGAATCCTCCTTAGAAGGACATATTTTCCATAACATTATGGTTGTAAACATTACTGTGCCACTGAAATAAATCTGTATTCTTCGTACTTACTGCATACTCGTTCAGGTTCATAGGATTAAAGTTTTTGCACCTTAAAACCTCTCAGAGGAAACTCAGTTGGAAACCCTGCAGGAAACTCTGTGGACCACAAATGCCTAACAGAAACCCTAGGACAGATCTGAACTACACAAAAAGTTACAGGGTTTTCTTCATATCAATAAGCTTCATGTATTCAGAAATAACTTCTTGAACTGGGCCTCTGAGACAGAAAACTGAAGTGCATACACTCTGATAAAAAGGGTATTAGATACTGAAAAGTGAAGGAGATCAGGCAAACCACCTGCCCTCCTCTATGGCTCTACCTGCTAAAAAAAAATAAAGTGCAATTTTCCTATTTTACGATTACCTTCATTACACTATACTGTATTCAGAATAACTAACCTGTAAAAACAGTAATAACTTTACAGCAAAAAGGGGAAAAAACCCCAAAGGAACACTGATTGTAAAACAAAGGTAAGACAGACTGAAATATTGTTTTACAAAGGTATAACACTGGAATCCAAATCTTGAATTGCTGGAGTCAAAACCAAGATTTCTAAGAAATATGCATGGTCAAGGGGATAATTTTTCTTCCGAAGAAATCACTAACTACAGCACAATCATATTTTATTGCCATATGCACAGCAAGAACCTCTTCTACACTACTAGATTATTGGAAATTTCTTTCAACACCTATACATTTTTCCTCAGAGCAAGTATTTGGTGACTGTTAATCAAAGAAAGCTCAAAGAGTTAATAACTAAGAACTCAAAGTTTTTAGTTCATATGTTTAGTTTATGGAAATGCAAAAGGGACTGTAATGTAAGTAGCAAATACTGTTACCTGGTATTTATATTTTTCAGAACCCATAGTGCTTTAAAGTAAAGCTATATTGGATATTAATGATTGGTATTAGAAATCAAGAGGCCAAGCAGAGAACAACAGAAGAAATTTCAAAATGGCTTGGAAATGGACACAACCAATGCATTCTCCCCACCCCCGTCCCATGTCCAGGAGGTATACTTTGGCCATTAATACATTAGGAACTTTAAGGCAAAGTTTTCTTAACCAAAGAAATTATTGATCCTTAAATCTAGTAAAAAGATTTAAGCATTTTCGTTCCATTCATGTACTGGCTTTGGCTGGGATAGAGTTCATAGTAGCTAGTGGGATGCTATGTTTTGGATTTTGGTTTTATCACTAAATTATTTGCTTAGTGATATAGGCACGTTTGTATTTTCCTAAATTTATGTCCTTTATGAGAGAGTATTTGCAAAACTTTCCCAGTGAGAAAAATTAATTTTTATCTTATTTAAAGGAAATACCTCTATTTCCATAGAAACAACTCCTTTCTTCTTATATTTTTTCACATGATGACACCATATATGGAAATTACTCTTTAAGCAACCATTTAACCAAACCTGCTTGTTTCAAGAAATAGTGGCTCATTACTTTATCCTAGGAGAGAGCAAAAGCAGTAAATATCCAAATATGTATAATATACTGACAGACCTTGTTGCTTTTCTTTTTACATACTGGAAGATCCGAGACAAATTCCATCATGAACCACATCTGAACAATGACACTTGACACGCAGTTTTACTTATCAACTCATTTCCTTGTGTTCCCCCTCCCCCATCAGCCTGTATCCTTCTTCCCCATCCTTTATCTGATGTTTAAATAATTTCTTTGGTTCAGGACTATGGTTCTGCGTTTAGAGAACGATCAACACAAGGTGCTTCCAGTCTGCAACCAGTGTACATGTCACAGAGCTTGTGGCAGACTAAACCCCAAGGGGTGGAACGTGACTCACTGAACAGATCCCTACAGTGGAAGATCCCTGGTGGAGATGGGCAAGAGGAAGGGCCCAGGAAGCTCAGGGAATAATGCAAAGAAGCTGACCTTATCTCAACACAAAGGGTGGCCTTTGTTTTAGATAAACAGCTACCAACAGTTGAGTTGATCAACTGGTGGTGTAAATGTTTCTCCTTAAGTTCATTAGACAAGTGTTAGATAGACCAGCATGGGAGGAGTGAATACGTGGCTCAGCCCAGGCAGAGTACAAAAACTAGACAACTAACAAAAGAATTTGGAAGAGAGCTATGGGCTGGAGCTGGCTTCAACGCACATATTCCTGCCCAGCAAATGGGGCTGCTCAGCATTGTGGAGATAAGCATATTATAGAGACTGGTAATGGGAATCACGTTGGTACCGTGACTAAAAGGTGTACTGCAATTGCTATATCTTGCTAAGTGTAACTTGCATTTGTATTGAGTTTTCAGTGTATTTTGTATCACTCTGCTAAATCAGAAATCCCATGTAACATCAACTGCCTTCAAACAGGTAAATTTGATCATTACACCATCCATGCACAGAAATATCTCAAAGAACCTCATCAGAGAGTATTGGGCTCTGACAGAGCAATAAATAAAGCTGCAGCTTATGGTCTTATTTTGGTTGAAGTGAAGAAACCATCACAGATACCTTCTACATGCGAGTATCTTCTGTATCTTAAAAGGAGTACCAGAGGTAGCCCGTTAAAAAAAGATTGACTTTTCATCCTTTAGCCCACTATTGCAAATATGGCCTCTAACAAGTTTAAGAAAAAAGAAAATTGAACCTCACAAATTTAATACTGTAAAACACACTGGAAAACAACTGATTTAAGTTCTTTCTTATTTAAGTATGGACATTCCTACTACTCTGAACTCCTTTTGTGATTATTATTAATTATAATATCTGTGATATTAACTAAAGCTACAACAACTACCAAATGTATAGGTGGCTAGCACTGGTTAGAATACTTTACCTGTTGCGAATAAATAATTGGGTGCCTAGATTCCCAGACAGTACAAACAGAATTCTTGAAGAATCTGGACAACTCTATCTTGCAATAACTCTACATATATCAATATCTGATAGCTGAGAACTTACACACAAATCCCTACTTGGACATTTGAAAGACTAATATGAGACTTCTAAATAATGAAACACAACCCTAGGTTAAATAAACAATGTGCTGAGTTACAGACTGTAAATTGTATGAACTTCTCAACGTTCAGAAATATGATCACAGAGCAGAAAATTTTCTTAGAGCAGAAAATGTTTAGTCTGTTCCAGACTTTCAAACCCACTTTCCTCAGGTAGACAAGCAGAAACCCACAGTGCAACTGACAAGAGAAGCTATACAAATTCCAAGGTAATTTACAGGTAACAAGGGCTTAGGGTACAAAGAAGAATGAGATCATTGAAGTGTGGATCAACTACTTGTTTTTCATAATGCACATACTGCATTTCATTCATCACCACTTAAGTGTTGCTTTGAACCATTTAGAGGGCGCTTCAGTTCTAGCTGTTCTCACCAGGTAGCACAAGGGGAAGGACAACTGCCAAAGATGAGCAAAGACTTTCAATCCCTTTTGTAAGTGGAAGGATCAAGAAAAGTATGTTCAGCAGTATTTAAGCATTCAACGGTTCTCTCAGTTCGTGTCCTACAAGGTAGGACAAAATGGTGCGTGTAAGTGTTCACCGCCTCTGTTAACTGCAACAAAGAAAGTGGCTTATAACACAAGCTTTTAGCTTCAAGTCTCAAAGAGAAAACTCAGAAGAGTACATTTCCAAATATATAGGGATTTCACATGTGCAGAAACACATGTGGTAATAAATCTGAAGTTATGTCACCTTCCAGATATGAAGCATTTTTATTGATGCAAATGCAAATGTTGTAGACAATTTGCACCCACAAAAAACCTTAAAACAATGGTTGAACACATCTTGTCACTGACATCAGTTTAGGGTTCTGAAGGGCTCTATTAATGATGTAGAGTCTAAGTAGAAAGCAAAATTAGATGTCCAGAATTAGGTTGCAATTCTCTACCAGAGAACTAAAATTGTAGAACTAATAGGTTTGAAATAAAAGAAAGTAAATTTTACTATGGTGTAGGGAGCTTGGAATTCTTTCTTTTTTCTCCTCTCCATTCTTTGGTGTCTTTATTTCAGAAAGAAAGAGACAACTAAAATTTACTTCTCAAATAAAACCATGAATATTTCTACAGGCCTACAGCATGTTCACACAGATTAACTTTATATCATGTACATAATGTACAATGGATTAGGAAAACATAAGGAATTTATAAGTCAATCCTGAATAATTTCTGTTACATTATTACCAAAAAGGCTTCTGCTTGTGGAAAGCAGAATTGGAAAAGAAACTGTTAACACAAACAACAGGGTAAAAGTCAGGCTAATCAATCCTAAAATTTAGGGGAAAAAATATTGTTGAACCAGTTAAGTTTACTTTGCTTACAAAGCTATTTTTAATGTTTTGTTAGCTGGGGTTTTTTTTCTGGCTATTTGGAAAAAAATAAAGCTTTTCTTTAGTACTTCAAAATATTACTGAATTTACTTACAAATTTATCACTGAAGTTTCATAACTATATTATACGCTGTCTTTATGAAAATCATTTAACAGTTTACCTTATTCACTTTTCCATTGTGATCAACTGGAAGGGAATGGATAAGATTATTCTCAAAGAGAATAAAAATATCCGGTAGTCATGCAGACAGGTAGTCATCCAGACATGCATGGGTTAACCTCCAGTAGCTTGTATCACCAAATACTATTTTAGAAAGGCTACTGACAATATTAGAACAGGACATTAACTGTGGCTGCCAATAAACACAGGCAAAGTATGTGAAAACAGTATGTGCAAGTTAACATTATGAGCATCAGTGTAGCCTAATGTTGCAAAGAACTCAGCTTCACAGCTCAGTAGTGCAAGCTCTTAATTTCCTGGACTGGTACAGGTATAGCTGTAAGTACAGACAGTTACACATAACGACTTTTTTTCTGAAACAGAAGAATTTATTATTTTGGAAAGGTTCTTCTACGCTTATGTAGAAAACAGCTGCTCATGCAGCTTATAAGCAAGTTAACTGTAAGGCAAGGGGACTGCTTTCACAATTAGCTAAAGAAACAGTACTGTGAGACAGCACTGCAAAAACCAGTGAACTATTTTCAGCAGAGGAGACAGATTCTTGTACAGAGGGATGCAGGGTGTAGCATGAAATGAATCCATTCCCAGAGGGGACAGAAGTCAGAGATATGGTATACACTTTGAAAACATTTCCTATCAATAGGAAAACTAAAACCCATATACAACACCTTTTGTTCTCTCTAATTATCCATGTGCAGCTTTCATGGTCCACAGATGAATAGAGTTTTCCCTCCATCACAGGAGGCTGGTCTTTCAGTGTAACACATATGTTATCAGGGGAAAAGCGTACTTTTATGTCATCTTTAGTGACATCTTGAGGAATGTGAACTGTTATTGTCACATCATCTTCAGTCTGCTGCCAGTAATAGAGAGGGTCTGCAATTGGAAACACACAGGAAAATACAAACAAGATTACAAATGCTGTTCTGGATTCCACAGCATGCAACGCTGGGAGATATGGAATAGAAGTTTGTGGAAGAGTGGAAATTAACTTTCACTCTGAACAATTTACATAAAATATATTCTGCTTGTAAAATGGAGAAACATTTTTTTAGCAACCAAGTTCATTTGTGTCCCTTCTTTGGAGAGGACTTTATATGTCTATACTCAAATAGGCTGACGGAGTTATACAATGGGCATTAACTATTACGAAGTTTATCGTAGCATACAAAATTGATAAACAAAATGTACTTAAATACACTGAAACATTAATGACTAATAATTTGGTTGAAGAGACATCAGGATAAGTGGTACTGACAAGCTACTGCACGCACAGAAGTATAGGCCATTCGGAGATGTGAACGTTTTTTCTTACCTATTTTGCCAGAAGCTACATTGACTATTCAACACAAGTTATTTTAGAAGACCAAGTAGTCTTCATCTGCCTCATTTAAGGGAGGTGAAATAAAACTGCCGGCCCAGAGGTAATGCCTGACTTTTGCTTCTGGGTCTAGAATCTGCCTGATGTCTGTCTTGATGATTAAACTGCTACAAAAAGTGGCCTTTTAAGAGAAATGTATATATAAAAGGAAGGCTATGACAGCACAATTAGACAGTGCACAGCTGGTCACAGAAAACACAAATACAGATGTGTTCATTTTCTAAAGAGCAATCTTGTACGTATTACCTTTCTACTTAGAGGAAAAGTACAGTATGGATAGACCCTTTGGAAGCTCTCAAGTTGTCACAGCACAGTAGAAGATTTAATTGATCTAAGCTTCATGTAAGAAACTGTGACTCTGGAAAGACTCTTACCTTGTTGTCTGTTACCGTGAGCTTCCTGTTTGTGATGGATCAGTCACAGGTGCTACAAATATACTTCCCAGAAACTATTAATATCTGAGATATGACAGCCTTCAAAATTCTAAACTTTGACACAGATTCTGACAGTAAAAATATTAATTTGTATGAAAACTGAATGACACCAAAAAAAGTAGCTTAGACTTCCCCTCTTCACGGTCTTTGAGACAGCCTACTCATAAGCTGTCAAACATGTGCAGAGGAGACTATGAAAGAACAAATTAAAAACCAAAATACTGACGTACAACATAACCACCTTAATATTTCTTTATCTATTTTATAAAATCCTATAAAAATTAGAGTTCTGTTGCTGGCATATCTTGTTTCATTATCTGATATCTATTATGCCTGCAATTTTATATAATCATGCAATTAAAATTATAGCCTACGTTAGGTTTAGGAAAAGTCAAATTCTCTCTTAAAGAGGTATTACACTTCCCTCTATAACTAGGGGTTCAGGTGTCAGTACTTTCTTTACCATTAGATTTTTGAGCCATGAGAGGTTTTCTAAAGGTATTGCTGCAAACGGTACTCCACACATTACAGATTTCTGAGATTTGGCAACACCATATGTGCACATGCATGCATGTAATGAGCTATGCCAAGAGCCATATAGTACTTTTTACTGTGTTTTTTTAATCACACCTAGCACACAACTCAAGAAGCTCTTAAAATCCTTAAAACATTGGAATAGCTAATTCAGGCGACAACTGCACAGACACTGCATTATGGTGCTCAGCGCACTGAAGAACTCCTTTGCCTCAAGATTTATATGTATAGGCTATTCTTAATATAATTACATGTACATTAATCACATTAATCCATTCCAGAAAGTTGATCTTTTTGTATTGTTGCCCAAACAGATTTCTACATCATTGACAATGATTGTGTTACTACCATTGATCAATATCTCATATTCAGAAGCAAAAATCAAATCTGAAACCACAAAATATAACTACATAAACATATATATTACAGGTTTCAGTGGTATTCAAGATAAAACAACTTTGTTATTAGGTTTTTACATACCTAATTTTGTTTTGATCTCAAAGAAAAAAAACTATGGATACCTTTTGTTGAAGTTTATTATCTTTTCTGAACTGCTTTCCCACTGGAGAAAAGATAACCTTTTCTTTTACGAGGATTCTCATTCTTTAGGAAGAAAAAGTTTTGCTGGTTTGTTTCTTTTTTTGTTTTAAATTTAGGAAGGCAGGAGTAAATTACATGTCAAAGAGCTTTCTGAGGAACAACCATTTGTGCGAGTCAGTGGGGGCCACACTGCCTCCTCTCAACAAGGAAGATTGGCTTCTTAATTTGAGTACTTCAGCCAGATACCTAAATTAAGGTGCTATCTTAGCAATTAAACTGCCAGCAAACACTTAGCATAGCTCTGTTTGCAAAATATCATTTTCCTTAGGACAACAAAACTCTAAGTGTCTCCTGTCCAAAAAATGCTTCTCATATAGGTTTATGCACAATACAACTTCTCAGGGTGAAAACAAACAAAAAAAGCCAATCTGTCCTTAAAAAAAATAAATCTGGAAGACAGATATTAAGACCAACACTTACTGCTATAATTTCCAAACAGATGCTAAACTGGCAAGCTATTTTCTAAACCAAAAGAGAGAGTATCCTATCATAATCTGCCAGATAAGTCTTACCTGTCTTTTCATTTGTTGCTTTTGCATCATCATTTTCTTCTAATTTGTCATCTTCATCTTGCATAAATTTGAATGGTTTGTAGGAAATAATCATTAGACCATCCCCACTCAGCTCTATTGCTGCATAGTGGGGGACTGATTTTCCTTGTAAAACCCTCCTTTTAAAGGTTTCATACCTACGATCACCTATAAAATTGAAAAAAAATTATTAGCGGTAATATTTTTTTAGAAGACAAATTATAAGAGAATCTCATTACACTTAAAAATACTAAGCAATCCTACCAGTTAAATCACAGTACCATAGTTTAGAAAGAAATTTCTCAGAATTCTGTTTTCCAATGAGTTTGTTAAATATGTAGATCCTAAAATTAATCTAACATTGCCCTTTTTTCTTATGATGGCTGCTTTGATCACAGGCAGCCCAGCAACTCACAAAACTACTCACAGCTTCGATACAAACAAGTTTTCCAAATTCTTCCTGAGCGGCTGTAAAAACTTGAGAAGCAATGAAATAGCTCACGGTGACACTTTATTCATAATGGAAAATGCCCATCTTCCTCAACTTTTGTAAAACACTGCCCTTTAAACGGGAGGTCCCAGGTGTTAGCTACCGGCATCAAAGCCCATGCCATTCCCTACTGTGCTCCCAATCACACGAGAACCAATGACTTAAAACGCCAGTAAGGTGATGTGTTCTAGGACAACGTTTGTTCTTTTTCCATTAGAATCTTACTGCCCCCAGAGTCCTCAGTAACTGAACAACTTCTGAATAAAAACAGATTGTACAAATGGATTTTTAGCAAAAACCTAACAACTTGATAAAATTGTCACAGGTGATAAAATTATCCACATTGTTTAGTTTTCCACATTTATGCTTCATCTCCTCATTAAAAGAAATTGCTGTACTTGCAAGAAACTGGAAACTCATTAGCAGAGACATTAGACAAGACCAGATTATGATGGTAAAAGTCACCTAACCACTCTAGTACTCCAAAATGTGTTCCTGTTTGACCTCAATTTAAAGCTTAGAGAAACATCTAAGTCATAGAAGAATACAGATAATAATGGATAAGCCAGGTGTAATTTTGGTCCCCTGAACTGGTTACCTTGTATGCAAAGCAAGAAGCGGAGTAAAGAGTATAACCGGACTATAATGTAATTCTTGTACTCAGTGGTGTTAATCAAAGTCCCCTCCTTTTTCCTAAAAAATATGGACAGTGTGGTGTGGATAGTAATTGAAGAGATTCAACCATTCTTATTAGAGACACAGTAAGGGAGCTATACAACCAGAAGACTCCAGGCCAACAGGGTAACCTGCTTTAAAAATTAACAAATTACCACGGCTTAGATATGTGACCAAAAGAGCATGTCTTTGTTGTAGCGGGAAGTCAGACGCTCCTTGAACAAGCTATTATTTAACGGATCGAATTTAACCGTATACTGAAACATATAAAAATTGTTTGCACGTCTCTCTTACAGCATTTGTTCACTTATTAAAACGCTCTACCACCTCACACTTGTCCTGTGCAACCAAACCTTTTGTAGAGTATTTTCAATCAATCATGAACACCTTTAAATGTTTTAGGTAAGTCTTTATGATCTTTTCGGTATGTTTATATTACACGATTTTTCTTGTAAAGAAGGTCAGAAGAAAGCTAAGCATGTAACATTTTCTGAGTCTAATAAAGCAGCATGGTGGTTTTTCATGTCAAGCTTTTACATTGAGGATTCCTAAAACATTACCTAACTAAAGAAAACAACAAACTGTAAAAGGGTGTATCTTTTTCACAGTCCTCTGAAGTACCACACAAGACATGAACAGACCTAACCCCTGTTTCCATTCAGATTTATTTTTATGCTTCTAATTTTTGTTCTTTGGTAGTACAATAGTGGTACGTGTGATGACTTTGTCTAGGCAATCAGACATAGCAGAGACTCTCACAGCTCTTGGTGTCAAGAGATGTAACCACATTTTAAGGCTTTGCTTTGATGAAGCATAAATTTTGGTAATTTGAGAAATGGCTTGTTGATTAACTTATTTTTACTACAATCTGATTTGATAAACTGCACCCACAGGCAGAGTTTCATGAAAAGTTAAGCATAGCAACTGCCTACTGATGAAAGAGGATATAAAGTATTGTAATTCCTCAGAACAGCTTTTACCTTCGAGACTGGTTCATACATCACTCTGATTTGCAGGATGTTTATTTACAAGAAATCAAAACTTACTTCTCTCTTCATAATTAAAGTTTGCTTTGAATCTTATTATTTACAACTCTGCTGACTGCAATTACAAAAATTTTGACTGTTCCTTGGAAACGCTGGAGAACTGGCAAGATTTTTGGAAAGATTTTTAAATCCACTTTTTGGAAAAAGTTTCATTCCGTGAACATTTGTCTTAAGTTAGAAAAAACACACTGTAGAAAAGAATTTGTTTATGAAGATATAAAGTACTATAAAATGTAATAAAAGTTTATGTTAGTGCTCTCTCTAAGCAGCGGTCTTCTGTTCTAGTCTGGCAGTATTATTCATTTAATTTTTCTTACGAGACATAACCAGTAATGTTCAGAAATTTCCTTCTCTTGTTGAGCTGGCCACAAAAGCATAAGGCAATCTCACATGGCTTTCTGGCTCTCTCAGAAGTATTTCCATCACCTAAGGTGTCAACAGACAATGTGAATAAAGCCACTCTTTGTCCTTTCCATACTATATATGTAGGAGACTGAGGAACATTTGGATAGTAGCATTGCAGTATGCAATCAACCGCTTTAGTTCAAGCAGTTAAAGATCTTCTTTCTATTGGTATCACAATTCTACTTTTTGGAAGATAATGACTGAGACCATACCACAGCCTTCCCAAAAAAGTAAGTTAATTTAATCCATACATCTTTAAATTGGATGGTGAAGCAAGGGATCTTGTATCCTTTATGGAAATAATGATATTTAATGTGTGTGTGGTCATATTGAACACATAAATTACCCTTTGCGAACTTTATTAGGATAATACATTAATTAGTAGTGTCATGGTTTCAGGTGGGATAGAGTTAATTTTCTTCACTGCAGCTGGCCTAGTGCTGTGCTTTGGGCTTAGTATGAAAATAATGTTGAGATAACACACCAATGTTTTGGCTGTTGCTGGGCAGTGCTTGTACTAGTCAAGGACTTTTCCAGCTTCCCAGGCTCTGCTGGGTGCACCAGGAGCCGGGAGGGGAGGGGGCACAGCCAAGAGAGCACATTCAAACTGGCCAAAAGGATATTCCATGTCATGTAACGACATGCCCAGTATGTTACCTGGGAGGGGCTGGCTGGGGGAGGGAGGAATGGTGGCTCGGGGACGGGCAGCGTCAGTTGGTGGGTGGTGAGCAGTTGTATCGTTTGTGCTTCTGGTTTTTACTTTTATTTTTTTCACTTTTCCATTTTATTATATTATTATTTTTGTTATTATCATAGTCATTATTATTATAATTATTATTTTTATTGTAATTATTAAACTGTGCTTACCTCAACCCACAAGTTCTTTTGCTCTTCCGATTCTCTCCCACATCCCACAGGGGTGGGGGGAGTGAGCAGCTGCGTGGTGTTTAGTTGCCGACTGGGGCTGAACCACGACAGTCTATTTTTGGCGCCCAACGTGGAGCACGAAGGGTTTGAGATAATAACAGTTTCTAGTCACAGCATTGATTCATCTGCTCTCAATATTAGTTTGTCCAGTCTATACCATGCTGATTGTAAAGTACACGTTAAAAATTGCTGTTGGTTTTTGTAGTTTGCTATTAATACAGTAACCAGTATGTTTTTAATGTGTTGGTCTAAAATTAACTGAATAACTGCATACTCTTTTATTGTAGGAAAACCTACTATATGTAGTATTTACTTTTTACGCTACAGTTCTTAAATTTATCTCATACTAATTCCAACCCCACTACACTGTTAACTGGAGGCTAAAAAAACAAAAAATCCAACAAAAAATCCAACAAAAAACCCAAAACATAACCAAACAAAAACCCATATCCAGCTGTACAACATTCTGAAAAGTAAAACAGACATTAGTTAGAAATAATTCTGTAGAACCTTGATTTTACAAGATCAAGCTAAACAGGAATTGCATTTCATAACATCACAAAGCATTAATCACACACGTGTAAAACTTTACTTCTTCCTGTCTTCCAAATGTTTGTCAGAATTTAAGTCTGACAAACTGATAACTTGATCCCAAAATGTAAGAAAAAATTACCTACGTAAAATCCAAGCTGAAGTTTTGGAGAAAGGAAATATCAGAACCTGAGGAACAATCAACTTCTAAGACAAAAAAATTAAAGCATGATTTTAAAAAAAAATAATTACTCACCAGTAATATAAAAATAAAACACTCACCCTCTTTGCTTATCTCTGCAATTGTAATCCATTCCAAGGTAATATGAAATCCACTTCCTTTTGTGTCCAGTTCATCATTTTCTACCCTAAGCAGCAGCACAGCTACTGAATGCGTATCAGATTTTACAAATGAAACACTGTGTACTATAATAAACGGACTTCCTAGTTCTTCATTAAACACAATCTAGAAGAAAAAATTGCAGTAAAAAGTCAGTTAAAACTGGAAGTCTTGCTCATTCTCAGAAAGTAGTGAAAGGCTTCAGTGAATTCAAATCACTTGAAGTTTGCTTCCCAAAAACCTCTCTGCCAATATGAATCTATGAATGTCACACATTCCTGTTCCTCCCCCCTTGGCTATCAAGCCACTGTTCTGAAATGCTTTAATTATTATTATTTATAATATAAAATCATTATAAGGGCCGCTTACGCAGAGCAAAAAGATCCACAAAATTATCTGCATCATGTCTGTTTACTACTACAGTAAGTAGAAGTACAAAAACTGATGAACAGAGCAGGATCCATAAACTGTGATGTAAATCCATAAAACAAACAACATGCTGTATTTACCAGCATATCAACTGGGGAAAAACAGTCTCACACTCAAGATGAAAATGTAACCATTTCACCAAGGCCCTCACTACGTCTCTAGACTCACCAACATCGTTAAAATCTTTGTAGACCTTGACATGTGCAAACAAGAAGATAAAAAGGTCCAGTGCATTGGTGCAAGTGCTTAATCATCAACCAGTACTGAGGGGAAGGAGGCTCACTTTATTTGGCAACGATCTTCACAAAGACATTAAATTTTCCTTCTCTATAAAGTTTTATGAAGCGCAGTAAGACACAAAAACCTATAACTAAATGAAGGAGTACGATATTCATGATTAGGAGCTCAGGTTAGAAGTTTCTGAATTTTTATGTATACAGTTTGGAAAAGTCCATCCATATTTGGATGGGACTAGGTAGGCAGAGTACATAAATATTACTGTTGTGGTTTAACCCCAGCTGGCAGCTCAGCCCCACACAGCCGCTCGCTCACTCCCTCCGGTGGGATGGGGGAGAGAATCCAAATGGGTAAAAGTGTGAGAGCTTGTGGGTTGACATAAAGACAGTTTAACAGGTAAAGCAAAAGCCTCACACACAAGCAAAGCAAAACAGGGAATTCATTCAGCCCTTCCCATGGGCAGGCAGGTGCTCAGCCATCTCCAGGACAGCAGGGCTACATCGCATGTAACAGTTACTTGGGAAGACAAACGCCATCACTCCAAACATTCCCTGCTTCCTCCTTCTTCCCCCAGCTTTATATGCTGGGCCCAATGTCATAGGGTGTGGGATAGCCCTTGGGTCAGTTGGGGTCAGCTGTCCCGGCTGTGTCCCCTCCCAGCTCCTTGTGCACCCCCAGCCCAGTTGCTGGTGGGGTGTTGTGAGAAGCAGAAAAGCCCTTGGCTCTGTGTAAGCCCTGCTCAGCAGTAACGAAAACATCTCTGCATTATCAACACCGTTTCCAGCACAAATCTAAAACACAGCCCCATACTAACTGCTGTGAAGAAAACTAACTCTATCCCAGACAAAACCAGCACAAAGGCTAATAACTACCACTGTAAACATGAAATAATTTCATACAGAAGGACTGCACATCTTGTAGCTTGAAACATTTAGCAGTTGGTACCCATAGCTGGAATTTTTAATTCTAGAAACTATACATTTCAGCTTTCCTCAAAAAAGTAGTCACTCAGCAAAAACCCCATGACGACAAAAACAAAACGAATCCAAACAGCAGTGAAGAAGAAGAAATAAAACATTCTTTGTTTGCTAGAACATTAACACATGAAAATGAAAGAATAAATGACAAGGAATTCAAGCTGCAGCGGCTGAAAGAGTCTAGGCCCAATCCAGCTGTTGTAACTGAAACCTGATAAGGTCTGAGGATTTATGGGGTTGGGCTGTTAACATCACTGTAAGCCACTGGGTGCTCTAAATACTCAGAAAGTGGATTGGAATGGTGACAGAACCTCAACATATTAATTTCGTGTTTTTGTTATCTCACACAGAACAGAATAAAAACCAGTTGGTGTTTATTATCAACCATCTAAAGTACAGGATCACCAATTTCCTAGTTACTGAACCCTCAAAAAGATGTAGGGGAAGGAACTAATGAACCATACAAAAATCTTTCACTTCAGGACATATACCTGAGTTCCTGCCAATACTCAAGCCTCCTTGATTCCTTAAGAAACTGCCCTCTAATAAAGAAAATAGATGCAAAATCTGGGAGCTTTATACCAGATTCATCTTTCATTAACAAAGAGGAACTAATCACAGACCATGTGTGCTGGTTTTGGCTGAGAAGGGGTTAATTCTCCTCACTGTGGGGGTCGGCTACCTTTCCAGCTTCCCGCGCTCTGCCGCTTGGCGTGGCAGGGGGGGCTGGGAGGGGCAGGGCCGTGGTGGGGGCGGCTGACCCCGACTGGCCAATGGCAGGTTCATTCCATACCATGTGACTCCATGGCCAATATATTGAGGGGGGGGCAGTGGCAGCGCGGGGGCGGCGCGGCGTCGGGTCGGCGGGCGGCTGCGGCGCGTGCGGTTTGTTCCGGCGGTTCGTTTCCCCTCTCCCCTCCCTTCCCCCCTCCCCCAGGGCTTTGCGCCTCTCGTTGTTCTCCTTTACATTGCATTTCTACTGTTGTTTCTTTTAATTTTAATTATTAAACTGTTCTTATCCCAACCCACGAGCGTTACCCTTCTGATTCTCTCCCCCATCTACCGGTGGGGCAGTGAGCGAGCGGCTGTGTGGGGCTGAGCTGCCGCTAAACCACAACAGTCTTTTTGGCGCCCAACGTGGGGCTCAAGGGTTGGAGATAATAACAGCTGCTGGTCACAGCACCATGTGGTCCTTTTTGCAGTTGGTGTTAAAAATCGGTGTTGGTTGTTTGAGTCTGCTGTGTTCTGCTGTGATTAGTAACGTTTTGCCTACAAGATTTGTTATACAAACACTCGTTTTCGGCTTTATCTGGTATTTGGGGTTTTTGCTGAAACCGTTACTGTACTTCGGATACCACCTTGTTGAGGCAATTAGCAATTATACCTCCTCCTCTGAGAGATTTTATATGGAGGAAATACAGAATAGTACCTTTGCAACTTTGTTCTATGATGTCTGTGCCTTTGTTACAACAACGTTTTTGTATCTTGAACATCCTTGGGTGGTTAAGATTGCACTTATTGTTAGTTTTTGGGCATGTTGTTTTGGTTTTGACTAAGCAACTTAAGAATATCACCCAGAAATCTGCCCCGAGGCTTGATAGTTACGAGTGGCAGGGCATGTGGAATAGCATGGGCAAATCCCTAGGCCAGTGGGCACCCCCAGTGTTTTGGAGTTTCACCCCCAAACAAGTGCAGAATCCTAAAAAACTAGTAGAATATTTGGAGAAAGTATGTTGTTACGCTGGGAACTCCAGAGAGACACAGATAACTGCAACATGCTGGGGTCTGGCCCATGCATACCGAGCCCTGCTCAACAGTATTCAGTGCCCCCAGGGGGAAGAGAATGTCTCTGGATTGAAATGCAAAGTGACTGGCACTGTGGTCACTCCAGCCCTGAGGACAGGCACTGCAGCCACTCAAACCGCCACAACAGGTACCGGAGCTAGCTCAGAAAATAAACCCGTACCAGTATCAGTTGCCCCCATACACAAGACGAAATATTGGAAGCGGACATCAACTCGTTTAGAACGGGATGATGAAGAACCAGGGCCATCGCGGGGAGAGGAGGGAGAAGTAATAAATGAAATAGAGACCACCCGATCCCTGTCCTTAAGTGAGTTGCGAGATATGCGAAAAGATTATAGCCGTCGTTCAGGTGAGCACATTGTCACCTGGCTGCTCCGATGCTGGGATAATGGGGCTAGTAGCCTGGAACTAGAGGGAAAAGAAGCCAAACAATTGGGATCCCTTTCTGGGGAAGGGGGTGTTGACAAAGCAATTGGAAAAAAACCACAAGCCCTCAGCCTCTGGAGGCGACTCCTGTCTGGAGTGAAGGAAAGGTATCCCTTTAAAGAAGATGTTACATATCGTCCAGGAAAATGGACAACTGTGGAGAAAGGCATCCAGTATCTAAGGGAATTAGCTGTGTTTGAGGTGATTTATGGTGACCTGGATGATCAACGGTCATCCAAAGATCCAGATGAAGCCGAGTGCACATGACCCATGTGGCGGAAGTTTGTACGGAGCGCACCATCTTCGCATGCAAACTCATTGGCAGTGATGTCCTGGAGAGGAGATGAGACACCAACGGCAGCAGAGGTGATAGATAGACTCCGGGATTACGACACAAATATCTCTTCCTCGCTTGTCTCTGCTGTGGAGAAACTATCCCAAGAGGTCCAGCAACTCAAAGAAGATCTGTCCTACTCCCCACCTCGACAGAGCAGTGTCTCAGCTGTTAGGAATAAGCGTCCTTTGGCTCAAAGAAGGGGATACACACCACGGGCCACCCTATGGTTCTACCTGCGTGACCACGGAGAGGACATGATGAGGTGGGATGGCAAGCCTACTTCGACCCTACAGGCACGAGTACATGAACTGCAAGGAAGAACAGTCACTCAGGGAGGCTCTTCCAGGAAAGCTGCTGCTCCAGTTTCCAGCGAGCAAGTCCCCAGACAGAGGAGTAGAACCGCAGATTTTATTTCTAAGTGTAATAGAGGGACTCCTGATTCACATTTACAGGAAGTGAGTTGTGACTGCCATGATCAGGACTAGAGGGGCCCTGCCTCCAGCCGGGTGGAGGAAAGGGATAACCGGGCTTACTGGACTGTGTGGATCCGATGGCCTGGCACGTCCGACCCACAGGACTATAAAGCTTTAGTGGACACCGGCGCACAGTGCACCTTAATGCCATCAAACTATATAGGGGCAGAACCCATCAGCATTGCTGGAGTGACAGGGGGATCTCAAGAGCTAACTGTATTGGAGGCCGAAGTGAGCCTAACTGGCAATGAGTGGCAGAAGCACCCCATTGTGACTGGCCCAGAGGCTCCGTGCATCCTTGGCATAGACTACCTCAGGAGAGGGTATTTCAAGGACCCAAAAGGTTACAAGTGGGCTTTTGGTGTAGCTGCCTTGGAGACGGAGGAAACTGAACAGCTGTCTACCTTGCCCGGTCTCTCAAAGGACCCTTCTGTGGTGGGGTTGCTGAAGGTCAAAGAACAACAGGTGCCAATCGCCACCACAACAGTGCACCGGCGGCAATATCGCACCAACAGAGACTCTCTGATCCCCATCCATAAACTCATTCACCAACTGAGGAGCCAAGGAGTCATCAGTAAGACCCACTCACCCTTTAACAGTCCCATATGGCCAGTCCGGAAGTCTAATGGAGAGTGGAGACTAACAGTAGACTACCGTGGCCTGAATGAAGTCACTCCACCGTTGAGTGCTGCTGTGCCAGACATGCTAGAACTTCAATACGAACTGGAGTCAAAGGCGGCCAAGTGGTATGCCACAATTGATATTGCTAATGCATTCTTCTCAATCCCTCTGGCAGCAGAGTGCAGGCCACAGTTTGCTTTCACATGGAGGGGCGTCCAGTACACCTGGAATCGACTGCACCAGGGGTGGAAACACAGTCCTACCATTTGCCATGGACTGATTCAGACTGTACTGGAACAGGGAGAAGCTCCAGAACACCTTCAATACATTGATGACATCATTGTGTGGGGCAACACAGCGGAAGAAGTTTTTGAGAAAGGTGAGAAAATAGTCCAAATCCTTCTGAAGGCTGGTTTTGCCATAAAACAAAGTAAGGTGAAGGGACCTGCACAGGAGATCCAGTTCTTAGGAATCAAATGGCAAGATGGTCGTCGTCAGATTCCAATGGATGTGATCAACAAAATAGCAGCCATGTCTCCACCAACTAGCAAAAAGGAAACACAAGCTTTCTTGGGCGTTGTGGGTTTTTGGAGAATGCATATTCCAAATTACAGTCTGATCGTGAGCCCTCTCTATCAAGTGACCCGGAAAAAGAATGATTTCAAATGGGGCCCTGAGCAATGACAAGCCTTTGAACAGATTAAACGAGAAATAGTCCATGCAGTAGCTCTTGGGCCAGTCCGGGCAGGACAAGATGTAAAAAATGTGCTCTACACTGCAGCCGGGGAGAATGGCCCTACCTGGAGCCTCTGGCAGAAAGCACCTGGGGAGACCCGGGGTCGACCCCTAGGGTTTTGGAGTCGGGGATACAGAGGGTCTGAAGCCCGCTATACTCCAACTGAAAAAGAGATATTGGCAGCATATGAAGGGGTCCGAGCTGCTTCAGAAGTGGTTGGTACTGAGGCACAGTTGCTCCTGGCACCCCGACTGCCAGTGCTGGGCTGGATGTTCAAAGGAAACATCCCCTCTACACACCATGCAACTGATGCTACGTGGAGTAAATGGGTTGCACTGATCACCCAGCGGGCTCGAGTAGGAAACCCCAGTCACCCAGGAATCTTGGAAGTGATTATGGACTGGCCAGAAGGCAAAGATTTTGGATTATCACCAGAGGAGGAGGTGACACGTGCTGAAGAAGCCCCACTGTATAACAAACTGCCAGAAGATGAGAAGCAATATGCCCTGTTCACTGATGGGTCCTGTCGCCTTGTGGGAAAGCACCGGAGATGGAAGGCTGCTGTATGGAGTCCTACACGACAAGTAGCAGAAACTGCTGAAGGAGAAGGTGAATCGAGCCAGTTTGCAGAGGTAAAGGCCATCCAGCTGGCCTTAGACATCGCTGAACGGGAAAAGTGGCCAGTGCTCTATCTCTATACTGACTCCTGGATGGTGGCAAATGCCTTGTGGGGCTGGCTGCAGCAATGGAAGCAAAGCAACTGGCAGCGCAGAGGCAACCCCATCTGGGCTGCCACATTGTGGCAAGATATTGCTGCCCGGGTAGAGAAACTGGTTGTAAAGGTACGGCATGTGGATGCTCACGTCCCCAAGAGTCGGGCCACTGAAGAACACTGAAACAACCAGCAGGTAGATCAGGCTGCTAAGATTGAAGTAGCTGAGGTGGACCTGGACTGGCAGCATAAGGGTGAACTATTTCTAGCTCGGTGGGCCCATGACACCTCAGGCCATCAAGGGAGAGATGCAACATACAGGTGGGCTCGTGATCGAGGGGTGGACTTGACCATGGACGTTATTGCGCAGGTTATCCACGAATGTGACACATGCGCTGCAATCAAGCAAGCGAAGCGGGTAAAGCCTCTGTGGTATGGGGGACGATGGCTGAAATATAAATATGGGGAGGCCTGGCAAATTGACTATATCACACTCCCACAGACCCGCCAAGGCAAGCGCCATGTGCTTACAATGGTAGAAACAACGACTGGCTGGCTGGAAACATATCCTGTCCCCCACGCCACTGCCCGGAACACTATCCTGGGTCTTGAGAAACAAGTCCTGTGGCGACATGGCACCCCAGAGAGAATTGAGTCAGACAACAGGACTCATTTCTGAAATAGCCTCATAGACACCTGGGCCAAAGAGCACGGCATTGAGTGGGTGTATCACATCCCCTATCACGCACCAGCCTCTGGGAAAACTGAACGGTACAATGGACTGTTAAAAACTACACTGAGAGCAATGGGGGGTGGGACATTCAAGCACTGGGATACACATTTAGCAAAAGCCACGTGGTTAGTCAACACGAGGGGATCTGCCAACCGAGCTGGCCCTGCCCAGTCAGAAATCCTACATACTGTGGAAGGGGACAGAGTCCCTGTAGTGCACACAAAAAGTATGCTGGGCAAAACAGTCTGGGTTCTTCCTGCCTCCAGCAAAGGCAAACCCATTCGTGGGATTGCTTTTGCTCGAGGACCTGGGTGCACTTGGTGGGTGATGCGGGAGGATGGAGAAATCCGATGTGTGCCTCAAGGGGATTTGATTTTGGGTGAAAACAGTCAATGAACTGAATGGCACAATGTGAACTGCTATATAATACTGTGTGTCACCTCTGTGTTGTATCAATGATATCAGAGTACGAGCCTCCCAACCCATGGAAGATCAACTATAAAACAAGCCGTGCAGCAGTGATGGAACAATGACTGACTCGGTATGCAGCAACCCAACGCCACACACCATCTCTCCCACACGGAAAGACTGATACAACAGATGGAGCCCAGAGTCATGGACTGAGTGAACTCAATGGACATTTTAATGAACATTTTACAGGGAAGATCCATGAACTAAGGGAATGATGTCTGTGTATTATGTTAAAGGATGGGAAGGGGAGGGGTGGTGGTTGGTACGGTTGTACTGCATCATATGGGACCTGGGCATGGTGTAAATGGTATGGAATAAGGGGTGGAGAATGTGCTGGTTTTGGCTGAGAAGGGGTTAATTCTCCTCACTGTGGGGGGCTGCTACCTTTCCAGCTTCCCGCGCTCTGCCGCTTGGCGGGGGGGCTGGGAGGGGCAGGGCCATGGCGGGGACGGCTGACCCCGACTGGCCAATGGCAGGTTCATTCCATACCATGTGACTCCATGGCCAATATATTGAGGGGGGGCAGTGGCAGCGCGGAGGCGGCGCGGCATCGGGTCGGCGGGCGGCGAGCGGCTGCGGCGCGTGCGGTGTGTTCCGGCGGTTCGTTCCCCCTCTCCCCTCCCTTCCCCCCTCCCCCGGGGCTTTGCGCCTCTCGTTGTTCTCCTTTACATTGCATTTCTACTGTTGTGTCTTTTAATTTTAATTATTAAACTGTTCTTATCCCAACCCACGAGCGTTACCCTTCTGATTCTCTCCCCCATCTACCGGTGGGGGAGTGAGCGAGTGACTGTGTGGGGCTGAGCTGCCGCTAAACCACAACACCATGATACTCAGTAGCTCAGGCAGAAACGTAACTTAATTATATTTCTTGTGTCCAAACAGGATAACCAATACCATTATTAGTGTAGTAAGATAATTTCGACGTGGATACAAAAAAATGCTCCTTATCAAGAATTAAAAGAATTAATTATGTAAACAATTTAATCATGAGAAACACAAAAATGTACTTCAGTTACAACGGACGTTTTTAAGTAAAAATATTAAGCACCAATCATTTTTCAGAGCTAAGCGCACAGTATGAAGATTTTCCCTACCAGAGAGGTGGAAATAATATTGCTTATGTCATACCTGCTCTGCAGGTAACCATCAGGGTTACTTATCAAAGCTTTTTAATCAACAGTTTTGTTTAAGTTTTATTCTAGTCTCTGTGGATGCGTTTTTAAGATGGGGCAAATTAAATGGTGAATATTTCAAACACGATTACATCCGCATAGACAAACATCACACAAGAGAGAAATCTCCTACCTTAAAAATGAAAGTAGATTTTAGTTTGGTTGACAATAATTTCAGACTTCTTAAAAAAAATACATATTCCACAGGCCAGGTGAAATAGGAAACAATAAAAGATGGGGGGGGTAAAAAAATCCTAGACAGACATGTATGAATAGGGAAGGGAGGGGGGGAAATGTTTTTTAGAAAAAATTCTGCTAGACAAGCACTTAATCAGCTATTTAGAAACGCTCACTTTTCCTTAAATTGTTCTTTAGTCAAAAGGTTATTCCCTTTCAAAGACTTGAGTTTTAGGTATTCTGTGCATAAAGAAATCACTAATTTAGTCATTAGTACAAAAATCAATGATTTCTATACCTGAACACAATCCTATATCAGTGTTACAGAGTTAAGATATAAAGCTTAATTCTTCACATTACATACAAGCAATTCTCATATGATGCAAGAATAAGAATGATTTGGTAGATGTAAAAGTCTTAGGTATGTTATTGCACAACTTACCTCCCACTTTTCAGATGCACCGTTTCCACGCTTGCCTGATTTAATTAAATACAGTCTTCCTGTACCATCGGAAAGGGTAACCCATGTGGAAGATGAGAAGTGTATTGAGGCACAAAGGCGATTATCATAAGCTGTCAAGTCTGTAGGTAGCCTGAAAACTTCTCTTGGTTTTTGTAGAGCAGTGTCCTGTAAGCACACAGTCATGCACTAAGAAGTATTTATCAATTTCAGGAAGTATTACAGAGAAATTAAAAAATAAGAGAAATTAAAAATAACAAATCTCAGCAGCAATTCACCAGTTTGTTTATACAGTTGAGCAAATTTGGTAAAAAAGTGGGTAGAAAGCATCATTCCCACATATGTGGAAAAGGTGGTGGTATTTCATCATTGAGTTGGGCTCTATGTACAGAAAACATCACTGTTTTATAATTGATATTTCAGCACTCGTTTTTTTTCCTTCCATTTTACAGCACTAATGATACTTTGCATTAAAAAAGGCTTTTCACTTCTTCTCCCCTAGCATTCCCATGTAATTAATCACTTACCTCAAATAATTCTAGTCCCAGTAAAAATGTGGAGACTTTAAAACTGTACTCAAACTAGTTCATAAAAACTCACTTCTAAATTAAAAATTTCAGCCTACTCTCTTATATTACTTGTATGTTCAAGCTGATATATCATTTCTCAGCTTTCCTAGAGTGATTATTTTATTCAGTAAGCTAGAGAAGTAACAATTGTGATTAGCTAGCAGAGGAAAGCTGTATTAATTCATATCATATTTGCAAATAACTTTCCCGTCACATTATAGTTATACTACTCATCAGGATAAATTTACTTAGCATACTGTATCAGTGGCATACTGCAGTCTTTTTTGTTTTAAAGCCAAACTACAAGCATAGACAGTTTTTGAGCATGAATAAACAGAGAGACTAAAGTGAACAAAGTACATAGATGATACAACTCTCCAGTGAATAATAGAAATATATGGATTTTTTAAAAAGATACATATAGCTAAATTTTGTGAAGAAAAAAAAGGAAAAGTCCAGTACTTCCTGCTGTATAAACTGTACAGTAATCAGCCTGACTGATGTTAGATTATCAATTTCATCTATATTTCCAGTATTGTTCTCAGAACTCCTGCTTTAGTTCAGTGTTGCTTTCTTCATTTCCTGATAATTCTAACAGAAGAAACAGCTCTCATGCTGTAAATTGGATCTCCAACAGTTGTTATAAAGTACAAAGGCGTGTCTTCCAGAATATCTTTTAGGGATTAGTCTTTATCTTGCGCCTTCACTCTTACATAGAGCCCTTTCTTTGCTGAATAAGAAGGCTTTGTAACATTCTGTTCATTATTTGGCTTGCAGAATGCCAGCAAAACCACTGCCTGCTTAGGACTACAATTTACCTCCCTTTTGTGGGTTGAATATCTAAGAGGCTTGCTAGAAAAAAACAAAAAATCTGACCAAATCTTCATGATTTGAGAAGAACTTGGCATCACAGTTTAAAAAACGGTCAGGACATGCTTTATCAGAAATACAGCTTGATTGGCTACTTACTAAGCAGATCAGGCTGCGGCGTTAAAAGCACAAACAAAATATTTTTAGAGAAAAACATAATATGCAGCCTGGAGATTCAGCAACACCACAGTCACATCTCTACTTTGTAATTTTTCAAATAACTGAAATAGAACTTAATTGCTTGAGGTTTTTCAACTGAACTAAGTAGGTGCTAAATAAAACAGGCTGGCAGCCTGTCACAAGCGGGGTCCCCCAGGGATCGACACCAGGCCCCAAGCTGTTCAACATCCTCATAAATCACCTGGATGATGGGGTTGAAAGCACCCTCACCACATTTGCTGATGACACTAAACTAGGTGATGAGGTACACATGTCACAAGGGAGAGCCATCTTGCACAGAGACCCAGATAGCCTGGAAGAGTAAGGTAGCAAGAATACTGTGAAGTTAAAGTGCAAGGTCCTGCGCCTAGAGCAGAATAACCAAAAAGCCCAGTACTGGCTAGGGTATGTGTGTCTGGGGAGCAGCTTTGCTGAAAGGGACCCGGGGGTCCTGGTGGACGACGAGCTGATCATGAGCCAGCAGTGTGCTGCTGCAGCCACAAAGGCAAATCGGATCCTGTGCTGCATCCACAGGGGTGTTACTAGGAGAGATAAAGATGGGATCATCCCACTCTGCTCAGCACTGGTCAGGCCTCACCTGGACTACTGTGTCCAGTTCTGATCCCCACAACTGAAAAAAAGACATGGTCAGACTGGAAAGGGTCCAAAGGAAGGCCATGAAGACGATCAAAGGGCTGGAGAACCTGCCCTATGGGGGATCATTCAAGGAGTTAGGTCTTGTCTCCCTGGAGAAGATGCAGTGGGGGACCTCGTCACAGTATTCCAGTACTTAAAGGACAGCTACAAAGAGAGGGGTGTCTCTCTCTTCACAATCAGTCATATAGAGAAGATAAGGGGCAATGCATAAAGGTTGTACCAGGAGAGGTTTCATCTCGACATAAGAGAATTTTTCTTACAGTGAGAACAACCAATGACTTGAACAACCTCCCCAGAGACACGGTACGAGTCCCCACCACTGGAGGTTTTCTAGATGCAAATGGACAGCAAGCTAGATAATTCTCATCTAAGCTCCTTTTCCTATGGGAAGGTTGGACCATATGATCTTTTGAGGTCTCTTCTAACCTGGGCTGTTCTATGATTCTAAAACAAATGGTGGACACTAACAATATAATTAAAATAAAAAAAAATCACCACTTCACCCCTTACAATGATTCATATACTTCAGGATCTGATGAGGTCTCCAAAAAGGTCTTCCAGTAATAACAAAAAAAGCCCCAATTCCTGTTATTTCTGTTCTGTATCTTAAAGAAACATTTCTCATGAAGTTATGGTCCTTTCCCCTCACCTCTCAGAGAGTTTTTTTTTATATGATAAATAAAACAAAACTAAATGCAACAGGTTTCACAGATATTTTGCAAGCTAGTATACCTATTTGAACCTATTGTACCTATATTTGAACAAATAAACAATTATCGGGGGGGGGGGGGGGGGGGGGGGAGGGGGAAGGTGCCTGACCAGCCTTTAGAGATCATAATTATCTCCCTTTTCAGACCCAACCTGTCTTGTTAATCCAACAACAAATAGACTATGTTGAGAACATAACTAATGGTCATAGAGCAAATTAAACTATTTTCTGTTTTATTTTACTAGGCTCATTTCCAGTCAGTTGATCTACAATTATTTTATACGCTCCACAAATCAGAAAACTCTGCTTAACATTAAGGAAATTCTTCCCTTGTTACTAAAAATCAGCATTAGTGTTACTAAAATGAAAAGATATTTAAGAAGAAATACATTTTTTAAAATAGAAAAACAGAATTTGAAAGAAAAACATTACAAGAACAGTTTTGAAGATATTTACTAGTATGTAAAAGGAAGCTCAAACAAACAAGCATACTTTTGTATTGAAAACCTGGGGCAGGGAAAACAAGTATTTATCTATTCTGTGCCACACAAAAAGCATTCTCTTCCTACAGTAAGGGTGGGCACGAGACTAAGAAACAGCAGTGAAAAAATATCAGATTAAAACAGCCTCTCATCACAGGCCCTGAAACTTCGGCCACAAATTATTATATTTTCTAAGCATGTCCTGTCTCTCTATCTTCACTCAAGCAATGGATAGCTTGTGCAGGAGAAATTACCTATATACATATCTACTTCTAGTAAAAGAAACTCCGTCATTCTGATCTTTGCAATAAGGCAGTAAAAAATATACATACAAAGCACCATCTTTAAAAATTTCTTTGCACTTGTGCATGTGGATGCAATACAGAAAGAGCACATGCCTGCGTGCAAAGCATGCTGTGGACTCATCCGTTGAGAACCCTGTATTTGAGGGGATTTCAAATCCTTCATATTTTCCAGATGGTATTAAAATCAGATGTGCATTTAAAACATGTGAGCAAGATAAAGGTGAGGAAGATAAACTGGGTTTGGGTAAGTACCATTTTAAGAAGCAACAGCAAAAAAGACCAGATGACAAACAGCCCACTTGCCTTCTGGGCCTACTTGAATTCATATTAGAGATTACTGTGTACTACAAAAAGGCACAAGGGGTTTTATGAAACCTGCAATGGTAAAGATGCAAATTTTATTTTTAATTATTGAAAGTATTCAGGGTCACATTGTAGACTGAGTTGCATCACTACACCCCTTGAACTATTTCACTAATTTATAACACATTCAGGAGGGGAGAATGAAAGAATTAAAAAAACCCAAAACACAAAATCAAAACAAAACCCCAAGCCCAAAAACGAATAAACACAAACAAAACAAAAATCCCACAAACACTAGATACAAAGAATTTTGGCTTTCTCATCTTTTACTTAACTTTAAGGTTTCACTGACAGGCATTTTCTACAATAAAAGTGTTCTGCTGTAAGTAGCAAATTGCAACACTACTGTGCCTGGGCGGGGGGAGGGGGGGGGGGGGGGGGGATCAAAATCCCATGCATCCTATCACGGAAAGGTGAAACATCAGTCTTGTTAACAGCAATGTACAGGGCTATACCATGTAACATTACAGAAGACCACACTTTTGTCAAGTGAATCTTCAAATAGTTTTGCATGAAATTTAAGGGGAAAAAAATCAACTATCAACCATTTAATCTTCTAAAGCCCACATCAGATTTATCAGCACTGAACAGGAATGTCAGGACTCAATTTTTCACTTTTTTTTCCAGGAAATGTATTATCTTCATTAAACATTACAAAGCCTCCCTCTCAATAAGCAAGAAAGGAAATGCTCTTATTCATAACCTTTCCATTCACTAATTTAACTTTAGGCATTTATTAGAACAGTCTCTAATCTCGGTCCGACAATGAAAAGGATGGACTTACTTGAAGCTGAAACAAAACCTGTCTTCAAAACCCTTCTGTGTCACATTTGCTTTTTGACTTACTGTTTTCAGTGTTCACCAGCTGGTTAACAGGGGTGAACAGTAGCCCCCTGCGTCAGAAGTATGAGGGCATGCTGAGATACTATAGTCATGTTACAGAACAACACAACATGTTGTTCTTGATCTGCTTCCTTATTCTAACTTGTTTCAAACAGAATTCTCATATTGTTTTTTGCACCACTAACAGTTCTTCTGAATTTAAGTTAACTGAAAGTTATGGAAACAGCACTCTGCAGCTAATTCTTACTGGAATTCAGAAAGATGAATATATAGATACTGTTAAGGATTTTAATTGTGAGAAGAGCTACAGTTGCCACAATTTCTCAATTCCATTATTTGAATATAAAAAGAAACAAAGTCATTCTTGCAAGAACAGCTGAAGGCTCAGAAATCAAGTCCAAGTATTTAACTGCTGGAGGAGAAAACTTTGAATTATTTTCCAGATATATTCCGGTATTACAAACATCAAGCAATTACAAAAGTTGTCAGATGCAAAAAAAACCATAACCGCCAAAAACCCCAATTCAGTAATCCTGTCACTACGCTACCCATTGGGTCTTTAAAACAACGTATCAGTGCTGGCTTATTGAATGAAAGAAATCTGACAACTATAATAGAAGAATGTTAAAGCTTTTATACAGCATTTTCAGTCAAGTTCGGGTAACAACTTTCTCAACCTGGTATAAAACAACCCACTCGAATACCCATCATCAGCTTAGAAAAACTGCTCATGTTGATCACTTTTCTTTTTCAGTTACGTTTGATTCTGAGCAAGTGGCAAGATATATCTTTCTAAACACCGAAGTTGCAGGGATAATTTGTGATTTAGGGATAAGTAGCACACCGCTATACTAGAATCAAAATTGCAACAGAAATAGGAAGCAGAACTAGAAATAACTATGTGTTAGAAAGCCTATGTGTTCTTTCACTTTGGATTTAGGATACACATTAACCTGTTTCATCTTCTGTTTTAGAGAAGACTGACATCAATTTTAATTGTGGCCATCGCTAACTTGTAAGCTATACTTGGCTGAAAAGAATATTATTTGTAATATACATTTGACTTATGTACAGCCAGGCACATTTGTAATGAGACACCTTGTTGATGCTTCTGGAAACACGTTCCTTTTTATACATATGCAAACATGTTTCCTTTGCAAAACCGCACTGTATTGCTTATTAGGACACAAGGTGGCAGTTATTTATTTCAAAGTCTGGTGGAACTGAAACTCGTGACACAGTATTAACCAAGTGCCATTTTCTTGAAGGTGCCAATGGACCCAGCAGTCCTAGGGAAGAATATTTATTATTTCAATTTACTGCATATAAAAATGCAAATTACTGTCTGTTGTAAAATCCTTCCTCTAGTTCATATGCTATGAAAGAAATTTACACACCTTAGTGCCCTCCTAATAAAGGAACGTATTGGGTGTCTGTGCTGTGCTGGCAGTGGGGGCTGCAGGGGGGCCTCTGTGAGGAGAGGCTGCAGCTGCCCCGTGCTGGACCCAAGACACTTCCAACTGGCTCCAATGGACACACTGCAGGGCACAGCTGAGCCCCTCAGCCAAGGTGGCGGTGTGGGGCAGAGGTTCACCTGCAGCCCATGGTGAAGACTATGGGAAGCAGGTTGTCCCCCTGCAGCCCATGGAGGACCACAGTGGGGAAGATATCCACCTGCAGCCCATGGAAAGCCCATGCCAGAGCAAGCTCCTGGCAGCAGCTTTGTATGGCCTTGTTTCCCATCATCCTACTCTATTTTTTTATTGGCAATAAATTAAATTAATTTCCCACAAGTCAGATCTGTTTTGTCTGTGATGGTAATTGGAAAGTGATCCTCCTGTTTTCATCTCAACCCATGAGCTTTTCTGTCTCATTTTGTCCCCATCCTGTTGAAGAGGGGAAGTGAGAGAGCATCTGGGTGGGTGTATGGCAGCCAACCAAGGTTAACCAACCAAAAAAAGAGACTGTGACAAGCCACTGTTCAACAGAAGGCTTTCCCTGACAAAATTCTTTCTTGTAGATATTCCTACTGGGAATCCAGATGACCTCAAAAGATCTGGAAGAAGTCCCAGAAGATTATTTTGTCTCAGCAAAAGTCTGCCAAAGGCTCCAACTGCTTCTATGTTCTAGGAAAAGTAAAGAAACTATTTTGCAGCTTCAGTTCTCAACCTACCATCCTCTGGAAACCTGTATTTTCTGAAAAATCTAGAACTACCATTTCAGGATTTTTCTTAGCTTAGCCCTGGCCTAGTAATTTCCACTTCTAGAACCTTGCACAGAGTAAGCCAGCCACACTCTGAAAAATCATACATTGCCCTGTGTTTTCTTTTGTCCCACAGGGTTACAAGTCTAATTCCTTGGTAGCATGACAATGGATATTTTCCTTTCCAAACATAAAAATTACATATAGTAAGTTACAGCAATGAAAAAAGTTTAGGACAGTACTCTATGGACTGCAGGGCAAAATGCTCTCTGGAGTCTAGAGAGAACGGTATGAAGAGACTCCATAAACTTTAAACATCTCAGCAGTATACAATCACTCTGAATCATCTGATTAACAACAGATTAAAGACTTTCTCCTCTACCCAACTCATTTAAAGATTCCTTCTACTTAACACTGGCACAATCTAATTAATCTTATGTCAACCAAAATGATTCCAAAAGTCAGATTACAGTAACTGGAAGAAACTGCCACACCAAAATATATAAATAAAACAGGAACAGATATAGAAAGGAGCAAAGTGTTAATATATCATGTGTTTTGTATTTTCTAGAATTACATTAATCTCATAGCAGAATTCAACTGACTTGTTACATAAAATTAACATTGTTTTATGTAAAAATCAAGCAGCAGCCCTGAATCATTTACTGCCAAAGCAAATCTTATTATGTGAATGCACTATTTACATGTAATTAATTACCTTTCTCAACATATAATGTTAACAAAAAAACTGGTTATGAATGAAGCATCACTATTTAAATTAGCTAACAACTGGATGCAGTTACTTTTTTTTTTTTCCATCTGCATAGATGAACATTTAAGAAGCTATACTTGATGAGTCAAAAGGATTGAGTTAAAGTCATGAAAACAAAAAATCCTACTGGTGAAAAACTGTAAGCGTATATTTATTGCTCAACAGAATACAAGTCAAAATTGTCAGAGATATAATCTTATTCTAAATTATACATTCAAAGCTAAGAAGACATGGTGATAGCTGCAAAATCACTGCCATTAATGCAATCTTCAATTCCTTAATGACCAAGCACCACAATTGCACGTATTAGAAACACAGTGTCCATAGAGCCATGTCCTTTCCCCTCCAGAACAATGATTACTTTCTTATGCAAACTAGTGCATCCATGCATTAAAATGGCTCAAGAGAAATACAAAGTTTCACCACCTAAGAACATCAGTTTAAAAGCAAAGAATTGCCATGTTTTTCAGGCTTGTGCTAGCTTGCTTATACTCTTATTTCAAGTTTGCACAGGACCACCAGATCATTTTGCCTCCAATGAGTGATGCCCCCATTAACCTACTAGTGTATGAAGGCTTTCATTCCTAATTCTAATGCATACAGCTTCTTTCTTTCCTTATATGTACAATGACTGGATTTTCAAAATAGCAAACAGGCATCAAGTAACATAGGGGAGAAACAGCCAGCGACTAGAAAAGAAGTGTCTACTCTTCCTCAGCATGTCACCAGACGTCTGTCTTCCCCAGAATGGAAGCAGATACAATAGTATTTCAATACTAATGCAATACTATAAATCAAAATATGCCAGAAATCTCACTTAAAATCCTTTCATCCTTCATGTCAAACTGCATTTTTGTTAATCTACCTGTCTTCTTGGCAAAAGCTTCCCCCAGTTTTTGCATCTGAAACTTCCTTGTCATATTTTCTATCTTATCTACCCTCTATCTTTCCAAATTCAGTCATTTTAAAAAAAAGTTTATTCTTACCAGAGTCACAGACAGATTCATAACCCTTCCACACTGATCAACATAGTAGACATTATCCTGGTACCAGGAATCAAGGTGAAGATAATTATACATGCCAAAAGCACGCATGTGGTCAAGGGTATATTGATCATCACGAAGTTTCACTTCTGCTACAGCTGGGGAAAAAAAGAAAGACTATTTTAACATTTATTTATGTTTGGTTATAATTTAATAACTTAAAGTTCAAGCTAATAATTTCAAAATAATTCTTCCATTCTTTGACCATAGGCCTGGTTCATTTAAACACTTTATGTACATATAGTTTAAAATTTCACCATAAACTTGGAAAGTGGGTCATCCACCCTGAAGGCCACAGTCATTCACTGTGATCATGTAATAACCAGTACCATTTATAGTGGCCTATACTTCCTCTTCAAGACATGTGTTGAGATCCAATTTCTCAATAACCCTCACAAGACAAAACACACATGTGACAACTAAGTGAAACCTACTTTTTAATCTGCTTGGGAAGAGCACAAATCATTCCTGACATGTACATGTAATTACAGTAAGGGAAAAAAATTCTGCTTTATGGTAACTCCAAGATAACAACAGCCAAAAGAAATGTACCATCTAACTACATGGATTTCATAGTCTTAAATTCTGAACCAAGCTCTCAGCACTTGCAAGGCAAAAGATTAAAACAGTACAAAGGCAGATTTAGTCACGGCCATTACTTTAAAAAAAAAAAGTATGTTCCTAGCACTACCACTGAGGTTGAAGTCTTGAGAAATGTCCCAGGTACCACCAAAATTTTGGAATAAGCTTTTTCTAACTGAAAGAGGCTGCAAGGAATGGCTGTTCACTATAATGGTACCTTCTGCAAGGCAAGAAGCAAGCTACTTACAGTCACCCACTTGAGCAAGATTTTTCCAAATAGAAAACCTCTCCTCAGCTACCAGTAATCACAACTGGGGTTATCTTTCTAAGACTAGTTTTTCTAAGCTAGTTTTATTTAAACTAGCTGCAGCTCTTTCTTCCTATTGCATATCTATACAGAGATCAGGCAGCTGTAGTCCCAACATCTCAAAATACAGAAAATCCTCAAGTTTTAGCAAAGACATTAACAGATGTCTAGTCCATCCTTCTGCAAATAGTCTCAGAGAGACTGGAACTCCAGTTCTCACCCCGGTATAGTCACCCCAGGATCCTGAGCTTACCTGCTTGAAGTTTATCTCAAACTTACACAAAAAGCAAAATCCTTTAGGAAGTTACAAGTAAACTGTCAGCCCATGATGATTAGCCTTCAGACCCAGAGTATGGGGAAAACACCTCAAGGCTAATCCTCTCATAGCAACAGTTATTTCAGTTCCAACTTTTTCAGCTTCCACTTTCTTCTCTTTTCTGCTCAGAAACAGAGCAAAGCAATTTCCAGTATTTCACTTCCATACACTCCCATAACAGGGACCACTCACAGCTCTATGCAGCAGTCTTCACCTTATATTTCTTACACTCTTCTTCGGCATCTACTTAAAATCTACTGAAGAAGCAGTAGTTTATTCTGCTTTGTCAGAACACCAGTTACTGCAAACAGCAGTTCATTTTGCGGCGCAGTCAGCGCCACTGCATAGCTATCACAATACCATCAATCAGATAGTCACTAGACGGCTCAGAACTGACCCCACTAGGTACTGACTATTAACATAAAAGCGGCCATAGGAAACTATGCAAGATTACACTGTCCGATTAATTAAAAAAGCCCAGTCATACTATACAAAATGCTTGCTAAATGACAGCATAATTAGCAATTAGTCTCCTAATCACTATTGATACGTGCAAGCCCATAGGATTAATTCCACTCAGCTTAAATCATTATTCATATTCACCACACAGAAGGGATTTCCAGACCTCTGCACTTAATAAATTACTGTTCCCCAAGCCATGGCCCTTCAAAAAAAAGCTAGAATATCAACGAAGGAGTGAGAAGAAAAAACACCTGTCATAATGGGAAAGACTTTTACCCATTCCAATTTCTACTTTAACTAATTAGAATATTTTACAGTAAATTACACTGTAAGAGATATTAGAAGGATGTGTTGGAAAACGTGTTTTAAAACTGTTTGTACAATCAAGCTTTATCGCAGAGACATTTTTCCCAACACGACAAGAGATGATGTGAATATTCTGTAAACAATTAAAGACAAACCAAATACAATCTAGGATAATTATTTTCAGTGAAACCAAGTACATGTCATCTACTTCCTGTACAGATACATTAACTGATTTTCTGAAATTAGAATACACATGCGGAAGCATGAAAAGCTTTTCCAGCACAGAAAACCTAAAACTGCCTTAATTCTGTAAAGCTTCCTTTCTCCACTTCTCCTCCTGACTCCCTAAACATGTTGCTGCTGCCAGAATTGTAATAAAAACATACACTAAGAGTGAAAATAATCCAAAATAGATGTTTTCTAAAGCAAATGTATAACATTTAAAAAAAAATCTTGGGAAAATGTATTACTGATTACCTAATTGTGAGGTGATAAGCTTTATTAAAAGCTGAAAGAACATGAATAAATTACCTGTCCCGGAGTTTTTTAGCCTGTAGCCCTGACAAGCCCTGAATAATAAGCGGTCAGGAATAGGAGATTCAAATCCCTTGCATAATTGCAATATGCAATTAATCCTTCATAAACAGAAGTCAGAAACTATACAATTTGTAGGTGATTTTAAACCAGGAAATAAAAAGTCTACTGTACTCTCATGAAACACTTCAAATAAGGTTACCAACTGCTTGCAGAATGTATCCTGTGTACGTAGCTCTCTGCCAAGAAGTAGTAATTAGAGAAACTATTCCATTCTTTATTAATTGAAACCCATTCTGTGATCAAGTTAAATCTGTGCACAAATACCTTGTGCTATCACATACCCTGCAGTCAGATATTTTATAGATTTTACACTAGGATGAAGTTCACTCCTTCCTTTCTACAGCCTTCCAGGTTCAAGTTTTCTTGATGGTCCTTGGAAAAATGAGGAGAAACCCAACAGAGCTGAGTATAAAAAAAAAAAATGAAGGACAAGAGAGAGAAGAAATGAAGACTTTTCAAAAAGTAAATTAAGAAAAAGAGAAGTTAATATAAAGGAAAAGAAGAAATACTTCAATCAGATCATCACCTTATTCAGTCACATAGTTTTGGGGGGTTTTGTTTGGTTGTTTAGTCAGGATTTTTTGCTGATTTTTTGTTGCTGTAGGCTATTTTTTTTTAAGAGTCAGAGACTAATTAATTAGCTTCAACTTTTTGGATTCAATTAACAAGGAGCAATTAACAACATACTCAACAATATACTCAACAAAATGATACATGCCCTCCTTCAAGTTTCTGATAAATAAACCTGCACTACTAAAACCCTGGAACAATGATTCATACTCTGTCACACCAGAAAAGAGGGCAAATATGCAGAACGTATAAATTAAATCTCAGCTTTCAATATTATTTCATAACAACTTTAGTTAGGTGTGATATTTCAGACTAGAACAAAGAAAGTTATGTGACTTTTTTTAGAACTGTATTTACCTCCAGCTCCATGCTTAAAAAAAAGTAACTATTTCAAAGATAATCACATGAAGATTTTCACTCACACCACCTTTACTTAAAAGCAAAAGCACGAAATACAGAGCAAATCATAAGAATCAACAGGAGTAAGATGTCCCTAACCTAACTGGATCTTATAATAATTGTTACTCTGTACTGCAGAAAAAATCTCCTCTGAATAACGAGCACTATCAAGGGACTTATCCTTTAAATGAATAGTGAAGTGAAACCTTACATCTGCCATCAAACACTCTAATGGGAAAAAAGGAAAAAAAAGTAGAGAAAAAAGGGTGAGAACCCCCCCGCCACCACACACACTTTTTTAGATGTTTTACTGAATACGTCAAAACAACTTTACAACACTGGAAAATATGTAAAATAATTATATCAACATATTATTTTAGGGCATCAAATGTTATCTCCTTGTATGCCATGGTTTGTTTTGCAATGCCACCCAGTGGAAGCAATTTAGTATTTCATATACACTTATTTATGTAAGAGATTACATTAATTTATTTTCCAGTATCAGCATTCAAAGATCCTTCTAACACTGCATTAATTCTTTTTCTTTTAATATTAACAAATGTTTTTATTGTTAATGGCAGCATCATATCGTTGAGTTGAATAAAAGTACAAGGCTTGTTTATTCTACTGCAGTAAGTATGCCAGTAGCCCAAACACAAAAATTTACTGTTTAATAAGCACATAGCTTGCTGAAAACAAGCACAGGCCAACAGATACCATGTGACAACATATTTTTGCCTGATCAAATTACTTACACAGCTGTGAAAAGTAAATAGGATCTATCACACACTGAACTGAACAAACAAGTCAACAAGACCCAAAAACTAGCTATAGTGCTACTTTCACAAATGCCTTGCAATGCCTTGATTTATAAGCTGACTTGTGCCAACCCCAAGAACCATTTTCTTTAACAACAGATACAAGGCAGAACTCGCTTCTACGGTATCTTTTTCTTTCTCAAGAAAATAAAAGTACAACCCAAGAACAGATACACATGTGCCTGAGACCTAAACCTAGATTTACGAACTATAGCTGTAAATGTCTGAAAAAGCCCTGGCTCACAGTTTCTTAGTATTTCCCATACATTACTTTAAAGACTTTTTTCTATATTTAATTTTTCAAATGGAAACGGAAAACGCAAATGGAAATCTCTGCAAATGTTTGAAACATATCATTGCCTTTGGCTCCATAAAAAGACACAAATGCATGTTTTCCATATAGCATTACTAATGGGCAACTACTTTGCACTGAAGTACAGACCTTCTAGTCTAAACAGGCTACAAATAGGGAAGCCATTTATTAACACCATTTTCGAGAAAAGTGATAAAACACCATAAATACACGTGACCAAAAGAATGCATTCTCTGCATATTCTCCCAGCTTGGAACAGGAGCTCCACGTTGGAGTGAATGCTTACTATGCCTTTCAGATGTTATATCTAAAAGCATACAACGCATCATTCATGTAATGGTTCTGCCAAATAGACAGGACAGAGGGGAAAGGCATGAGGGATACCCACATTTGAACAAATTCCAGGCCTCTGGAAAAAAAGGAATCAAGTTACACCTGACCAGTGGAAGTCAGGTTCTCATTGCTTTAAAAATGTCATGCATCTTACACAAGCTCCTTGTTGAAGACAAGGATTTGCCCCACGATCACTGCTTTGGGTTCTGCTGAGGTCAGATCAGGGCAGGCAGAAGAGGCGACAGTAAATGAGACACTCTTTCCTCACTTCCCAAGATTTAGTGATCTAAAAGAAAGGCATTATGAAGCTCAATGCAAAGTAAGCATTGGAAAACAAGTTATGGAAATAAACTAAAGAAAATAAGGAGAAAAATAAACAAAATTTAGGATGTAGAGTTGGGAATTAAAGGCATAATAGCGTGGGACCCCTTACAAGTTGAAACATGTTACCAGGATGAGAGATGAGGAAATAGAAATGACTGTGAAAGTTTAGATTAACTAGGACAGAACAGGTAGGAGTAAGGAAGAAATAAAAGAACAAGCAAATCAGAGTATTTAAAAGGGAATAAAAGACATCAAAATTTCACCATTCTTCTTCACTGTGACCATACATTTAAGAAAATCAGTAGAAAATTCCCTCTACCACGGATCCAAAAAATAAATAAATGTTTTAAATCTGTTTCTGCTTCAGCTGCACATCTGACCACAGCAAATTCCTGGCAACCACAGTTCGACAGTTAAAGGCAAATTAGAACTGAATACTAAGTTTTAGACGACGGTCAGACAATGAAGCTTCTTGTAGTCCACGTGAACATGACAACTACCACAAGTTACCCCGCGATACCACGTGCTGCTCTCCACCTGCTCCAGTAGTAGAAGCCTGCATCAATTCCATGTGTCAATTTTTTTTTGGTAATTTTGTTTTATAGCTAGCAGTGGAATTCACAAAAAATTGATAAATATAAAAATATAGATTAAAATATTGACCAAGATGATTAATACTCTAATTCTTAATATACAAGTGTGTAATAACACTGTATAAATACGTCAACTACAGCTGAGGTAACTCAGGTCTACCTAAGAATGACCACCTCTTTCTATTTATTGTCATGTATTCCAAGTACTGTAAACCCCACACATTCATCTTACTGCCATGAAATTTGGGATGCCACACAGGCAGAACTCCAAATGCCAGGTCGTTTGACAAGCACTCCTGAAAGAGCTTCCTGGAAAACAAGCAAAGAATTCAACAGCCTTTGTACATTAATCTTCCAGATTCTACTACCACATTTTTCCACACAGTTGTGAATAAAATCACAAATTGCTCATGCTGACAGCGTTACTAAACATTTGACATTTTTTTCCACTATTGTACTTCACTCACTCACACTTCGAGGAAATAAAATCAAACTCTTCACTCAGTGACAAATACTAATTTAATAATCCACAAACTACCAAGTTGTTCATCATGTTCCTGAGACTTAATCTGCTCACAAATGTGCTGGAAACCAGAAGGCCTTGGACTTTTCACACAGCTGTGTGCCGTATTCTGCTGTGCTGTAATTTGAAAAAGCCACAGCCTACACACCAACCATGGTCTCTACAACTCCGGCCATTATCCCTGTGCAAAAGTCAAATTATGGAAGGATGCCATCAGTCTGAGACATATACAGAACCCTGACAGGAAATACAAAGTTCAGGTACAGAACACCTCTGTACTGTGAGGAAACTGCCTGGAAGTAAGCACAAGAAAAACAGCAAGGACAGTGAGTGTACTGGTTTTGGCTGGGATAGTTAGTTTTCTTCACAGCAGTTAGTATGGGGCCATGTCTTGGATTTGTGCTGGAAACAGTGTTGATAATACAGGGATGTTTTTGTTCCTGCTGAGCAGGGCTTACACTGGTCAAGGACTTTCCTGCCTCTCACCCCACCCCACCAGTGAGCAGGCTGGGGTGCACAAGGACTTGGGAGGGGACACAGCCAGGACAGCTGACCCCAACTGACCCAAGGGCTATCCCACACCATATGATGTCACGGTCAGCATATAAAGCTGGGGGAAGAAGGAGGAACGGGGGAATGTTTGGAGTGATGGCGTTTGTCTTCCCAAGTAACTGTTACGCGTGATGGAGCCCTGCTGTCCTGGAGATGGCTGAGCACCTGCCTGCCCGTGGGAAGGGCTGAATGAATTCCTTGTTTTGCTTTGCTTGTGTGTGAGGCTTTTGCTTTACCTGTTAAACTCTTTTTATCTCAACCTACAAATTTTCTCACTTTTACTCTTCCGATTCTCTCCCCCATCCATTTGGGGGTGAATGAGCGATCAGCTATGTGGGGCTTAACTGCCAGCTGGTATTAAATCATTACAGTCCTTTTTGGTGTCCAACATGGGGAACGAAGGGTTTGAGATAATGACAGATTTGACTGGCATGTGCTAGATCGAATTTATAGCTGTTATTGCTGTGTAGCTATTAATCAGCACACTCCTGTGCTTGCCATGGGGCTGGCTTGCTGTACTGTACATTACATTCTAGTGCTCGTTAGTAGCTGCTTTTTGCTTTCTCTGCTCACTGTGCTGCTTCTCACCTTACTCTGCTGTGCCTGGGAACATTCTGATAACAGCAATGGCCAGGCGCCTGGGCTGGCAGGTGGTCAGGGCATCGCTGCTGTTTCTGTGCTGCTGCGCTGGACAGGCTGGAACCCCAGTCAAAGGGCCTGTGGCCTGTGGGTGAGTCCACGTGGGTGTGAAGCATCTGTGGCTGTGGATAAGCCCATGCCGGAACAGGTACATCTCAAAGCATCTGTGGCCATGGTTACATCTGTGCCACAGCAGGTATGTCTCTGAGGGAAATGTGGCCCAAGGATAAGTCCACACTGGAGAAGGTACACCTTAAAGCCTCTGTGGCTGTGGGTAAAGTCCATGTTGCAGCAGGGTCACCCCTGGAGAGACTGTGGCTCGTAGGTAAGGCTCCACCTGAAACATGTACACCACTAAGGGAGTGCAGTCTGTGAATTCCTTGTTTTGCTTTGCCTGCATGCATGGCTTTTGCTTTACCTGTAAAACTGTCTTTACCTCAACCCACAAGTTTTCTCACTTCTACTCTTCCAATTCTCTCCCCCATCCCACTGGAGCGGAGAGAGCAAGCGGCTGTGTGGGGCTTAGTTGCTGGCTGGGGTTAAACCATGATGATGACACAGCTGTATGGCCTAAGAGCAAACAAATGTTTTTGTATGTATTGTTGTATGGCCAAACAAAACATCTAGAAGACAGATATAGCACCTGGTTTGGTTTATATTTCAGGTTACTAATTTTGAATAGCAACAACAAAAAAAAGGCTTTCCACTCTCCAGTGGACAGATAACTATCTCTCTCTATATATATACATATACACATACACACACGCAGAACAGAGTGACTTGGTATTAATGATTTAGTAGGACAGCCAAATAAATTGGACTGAAGCAAGTCAGGGTCTTTGTGCTGTGGGAAGTGGATAAAGAAAAGATCCCAGGCACACATACCCACCTTCTATCGCAAAAGTTACTGTTAACTATTACATAAAATATCTGAATGGACAAGAACTGACTAGATCCATCTCTCCATTAGCAACTCAATCATTCAAATATTTAATGAAAATCTGTAATCATCTATTTAGAATAGGTGCAAAGTTGACTATCCAAGAACCGCATAGCTTGTTTGACCATAAGTAGAACATCAAATAAAGGACAAGCTAAGAGACTGTATCTTTGCTGTGCTAACTGTTGCCATCTTTGACGCAGCTGTAGTACACCCCTAACACACATACACTCACTTACATTTGGACTGTCATTTAAAAGGCGACACCTACATCAATGTGACAGTAAAAATGTCAAACTACATAAACAAAAATGTTACTCTTGTTGAATTTTCCAGTTCTATCATAGACACTTATACAGTGTCACCTAACTCATTCAGTCGTCCTTCAGTACACAATTCACATACAACTTCCATCTTACTGCTGACTGTTCACCATAGCAAACATACCTTTCTGTTCCACTGTTAATACAACGTATTCAACGCAAACGTAACACATAATGGATAACTCTGTAGGCAGGTATATTGTTCAGTTAATATACAGAGGCAGAGGTCAGTCCACCCAAATCGTATGACTGTCCTAGCTTTATAAAAAAAGGAAACTAATCCACCTTACAAAAGACCTAAATTTCACAAATCGATAAAGTTAGAATGCCAAAAGATTGCAGGGGGCACGGCTAAAGCTGTAGGCACAGACACAACATGACTTTGTATTGTTAACGTTCTTCTCAGTGAAACCACCCCATTACTGGATGCTAATAATGCTTAGCAGAAAAAGCAGAGCACGGAATGAATAGCCTGACGACGCGCCTCTGAACCGTGGGCAGGGTAAGAAGGAAAAGCGGTTAATTCGCTAGGGTTTGTAGAAGATGCTCATTTCATACACAGTTCCTCCAGCCCCACGCACCCATTCCAGACACCACCGCTCCGAGCTGCCTCAGCCGGCCACCCGGCCTCGCCGCGCGTGCACAGGGCAAGGCCACGCCTAGCACACAGGCTTCCTCACGCGCTGAGAAACAGCTCAAGCGCACAGGGCAGACAGCTGCGAGACAACGACTTGACAGGCCAGAGCCCACCACGAAGCCACAAGAGGCCGGGGGCAGGGTGGGAACCGCAACACTGCATCCAATTACAACGAGAGAAAACCGGGACGGGACTCGGGGTCCGCTCCAGGCCCGCCGCCCTGCGGAGGATCGGCGCGCAGGCCTGCGGTGAGGCGGGCCGGGCGCTCCCCTGCGCCGGGGCCGCTGGCCGGCCCGCGGAGCGCCGCGAGGGGACGGAGGGAAGCGCGGCCGGGCCGGTGCCCTCCCCCGCCGCTGGAGAGCCCGGCCGGGCCGCTGGGTAAACGGGCAGGCTCGGCGAGCGCCCCCCGACCCGCCCCCCGCTCCTCACCCGCGTCGAGCCCCAGCTGGTAGCAGGCCAGCGGCTCCAGGGACAGCTTGTAGCCCTCGAACTTGGGGTCCAGGAGCAGGCGTTTGGGCCGCAGCGAGCAGTGGGCGGCGCCCGCCATGCCGCGGCGCCGCGGAAAACTTCGGCAGCAGGCGGCAACTCGGCGGGCGCGCGGAGCGCCACGGGAAGGGCGGGGCCGGCCGGGAGCGGTAGTGCGGGAGGCGCCGGGGCCGGGGCCGGCCGGGAGCGGTAGTGCGGGCGGCGGCAGCGGAACGGGCAGGACGGAGGGAGCGGCAGTAGTGCAGGCGGGAGCGGCAGTGGCGGCGTTGCGGGCGGCGGGAGCGGCAGCGACAGCGGGCGAGACGGTGAGGCGGCTCCAGACTACGTTTCCCGGCGGCGCCCGCGGGGCGGGGCAGGAGGCGGGTTGTGCGTCCGGGGGCGGCTCCGCCTTCTGCCGCCGGGGACGGGTGAGCCGGGGCCTGGGCCGCGGTGGGGGAGCCGCTGGGCGGGCGGGCAGGCGGGCAGTGGGGAGGCCGCGGCCCGGTGCCCTGCCGGTGCCCGGGCGCTGGGGCAGGCGGTCCGTGCCCTTCGGAGGCTGCGGAGTGCCCGCTCGGCCCCCGGGCTGGCCGCCTGCTGCTGCTGCCCCGACTGCGGGCGTGCGGGTAACTCTGTGCGAGTGGCTCCTCTTTTTGTGGTGTTAATGACGCCAGTATTTGTCAAAACTCTCCCCTAGGTTTGGGGAAAACCTAGATTTCCAAAATGAATAAAGATGCCCAGATGAGAGCAACCATTAACCAAAAGCTAATAGAAACGGGAGAGCGAGAACGGTAAGTAGGCTTCCTCCTCCGTGCCAGTAAGAGACTTTAAATATTATCAAACATGAGCTATACCTAGAAGCAAAGATGAAGCAAATTTAACTCTAAATATTTTCGAACGCCTGCACATGGAAGCCTTATATAAAGTTATATAAAAAATTAATTTCTGTCATTTGAACAGTGTTTTTCTAGTTTTACGCTTGAAAAGAGAAGTCTAGAAAATAAAGGATGGGGTGTTTGGCGTACAAACTTTAAAGCTTTCTCTTATTCTGGTATATTGTGTTGGAAAGGTCTTCGCTCATCTAAAAATCACCATTCAATACAACTTGCTGCAGTTAAATCTTGTTATTTCCTGATAAAGAGAATGAGACAAAACTTACCTTTTTCCTTTTTAAGTTTTTCTTGTGTTCCTATCCCTTCTCTTGTTAGGGAAGGAAATACCCAGTGGAACACAAAACAGCACTTGTGCAAGTCATGGCAGAGATCCCAATAAAGACAAACAAGTAACTTATGAAATATAGCCTGGCAGCTAGTTTTTGGCCTTTTGTTGTCTCTTCAGTCTATCTGCATTCCCTTTACATATCACTAGCGTGCTTATGACATTTCATTCCTCATCATTTTACTATGTTTCTAACACCATGCACAAAAAGCTCTGTCTCCTTCATTTTCTCAAGGCTTGTGTGAGAAGGAGTCTTCTTCCTAGGTGATTGCATAGCCCTGCACCTAGTGTAACCTTTTGTAGCCTGCCGTGGTGTCTGTGCTCTACTTCTTTCCTGGTTGTGACCACCCCCTTGGACATGGCTTGCTCTGCTGAGGCTCTGTGCGATTTCTTGAAGTGGTGTTGGGACCTATTTTACTCTAAGAGTAAGGAGAGTTTTGACTTGGTGTCAAAAGCTGTTCTATAAACAAGCTTTATCAGAGCTGTACTCTGATCAGGGACAGAGCACTCAGATTTCTTGAATTAAGAAATGCCCAGAAGTGGTGAATTTCACCTGTACTGTTACTCTGCCTTTTGTCATCAGTTCATCTGCCCTCCACACAATTCACTGAGTAAAAAGAATTAGACCTACACAGAATTTTGCTAGAGTCAGAATTTTGCTACAGTTACTCGGGATGGTACAAAATATGTAGGCTTGCTAGCTGATGGAATAAAGGATGAAGATGCTGAAACTTATTTTATCATATCTTACTTGAATTTTTCATTCTCTTTTTCGCTACTAATTTTCATTATTTTTAGCTAGCTGTCAATATTCTCTCTTGATAAATGGAGTAGATGTATCATTGCAGCAGGCTGTTGTGTGTCTTCTGTGTTTAATGCCTGAATCCTTGATGCTCATGCTTATAATTGCTAACTACGCATAGGAAGATAAGATACATGATCCCTTCATCATCACCCAACACAAGGTACAGTGTAACTGGGGAGAGAAACCTGCAGCTGAAGACAGTAGTACAGAATTCTCCTTTCAGAAAGGACAGGGGAAGGTTTTATTTATTTTGGAGGCCTAGTTTTAGGTGAAATATTCTAATTTTGAAAATTAGTATACATTTGCTAACAGAGTAGACTCGGGCAGTTCAAATGATTCAAGGGCTCCTACCTCTTTTCTGTGGCTGCAGCATCAATGCTGCCTGAAGAAATACTGTGAATTAGCTCCTGAGCTGCTGATTCCTCATAGTCCAACATGGTAAAGTGAAATTGGTATCTATTCGGGTTAGGATTCACACGCTGTTCGGCCATTTCTGCTGCTGGTCTGGGAGTTCTGCTATGTGTAGTAATTGTAAGCTTAACTTTCCTGACAGCTTAAATACACTTCAGTGTGAATGTTTGCTGTTCTTGATAAGTTTGTAATTGTCTTAACAGCCTTAAAGAGTTGCTGAGAGCCAAATTAATTGAATGCGGCTGGAAGGATCAGTTGAAGGCACACTGCAAAGGTAATGGTGGTCAAATAACTAATATCCTTTATAATCAGCTGAGGTTCTGGCCAAATAGAAGTCCCAGGTGAAAGCTTTGCTGTCTAACAGTCAATTTAAATGAGACTTGGGCAAGAAGAAGGTATCCCTGGCAGTTGGATTTGCATGCAAGGAAGTGTCTTGCCATCTTGGCAAAAAAAAAAAAACCCAAAACCAAAACAAACCCTACCACTTCTCTGAAGTTTTAATTGATCTGAAACTTCTAGAGCTTCTGAGAAAAGTATTGGGATTGGTTCCCTAAATATTCATGAGGATACAGCTTTTTGTTTGGAGAGAGATCATTCCTTACAAAAGGAGAATAAGAACCAACATAAAGGAAAACGGAGCAAATACAGTCGTATACAACTTGGAAACGTTAGAGAACTTTCATAGAGTCATTAAGGTTGGAAAGACCTCTAGGATCATCAAGTCCAACCATCAACCCAACACTACCGTGCCTCCTAAACCATGTCCTGAAGCGCCACATCTACACGTTTTTTTAACACCTGCAGGGATGGTGACTCCACCACCTCTCTGGGCAGCCTCTTCCAATGCCTGACCACTCTTTCAGTAAACAAATTTTTCCTAATATCCAGTCTAAACCTCCCCTGACATAGCTTGATCCAGGATTATTTTCTACAGGGAATTCAGCCAAGAAAAACAGTTTACGAATAGTCCATATGTCGTCAGTTCAGAAAACTTTTAGTGTCTTGGGGACAATCAATGCTATGTACTGACATATTGTTAAAAACTTTAATCTTCAGACAAAATATTTTAGTTTTATGCTACTGAATTGCGGTTTCATCTCAGCACTGACTTCTGCATTTTTCAGTAGTCCTCAAGGCTGTATAAGTAGACAATTTGTTTAAATACTGGTATACCATATGATTAATACATATCTTAATCATAGCTTTTATTTTGCTGTAGATGTATACCTTTCTTTCAGATACACTTTTTTTACTTTGCTAACATATATAGAGAGATGTTATTTAACCAGTTAGGAAGAGCAGTAAGTATTTACTGTCTCTGTGCTCTCCCTTTTTGTATGTTCCAAAGTCTTTTTCCAATTGCACCTCTTTCTCACTATTATGTAAATAATGTGTTGAAGAGGTAAGCGGACCAACTTGTGAACTGCTACAACACTGGTAATATGTGCATCTGGTAATGCTCAGATAAGCTTAAACTTGGTAACATTTGATTTTAAGATACAAGCTGATCAAGGTGCATCAGTAATGACAAGTTCCCATACTTAAACCAACAGTATGAACGAGAGACCAAATCCGCCGTACAATGCAGTACGGGTACTGAGTTCATAACCCACATTTAGGTCACAAGCTACTTCATCTTCTCTGATGACCTACGCATGCAGGTTTTGTCTCTTAATCATTGGCACAGGTTTTGTCTTCTAATGAATGGATTAAAAGATCTGTCTTGGTCTTCCCCAGATGTCATTAAAGAAAAAGGATTAGAGCATGTCACTGTTGATGATTTGGTGGCAGAAATCACTCCCAAAGGCAGAGGTAAGAAAATGTAAACCTGGATGTGGTAGTACATCAATAATTATACCTACCTGTATTTCATCAGTAACTTGAAAGCAGCACTATGAACTTGCCTGTGTTGGAGTAAAGGAAGAACGTTAGTAGCTTGATATTAACTACAAATAAAACGTGAATTTGTATTGTGTAACAGCCACTCAAAATCCGTAATGAGCTGTGTGTGTAGACTAATTTTGCAGGTTACATTATTTAGTCATGAGTCTGTATTCATCTTTGTAGTTGACTTAATGGTCCCAAGAAAACTTGGGATATGATGTAGAGATGTTTTAAAATTCCAGTTCTTTTTGAGATGGAAAGTCTGAACTAACAGGACTAGTGTAGAGGAAAGGCCATAGTGTACAGATACAGAAAAATGGAATCTCTTAAGGAAATCCTGCAGTCTTCTTTTTAGAGGAGTTCTTGGACTCTCTAATAGGCTTTGATGTTAGTGGGAGAAACTTTATTAAGTCTTCATAAAAATAGGCCTTCAAAATAACTTGCTGAAAACCCTTACTCAGGTCATGGTTGAGATTTTTTTCATGGTCTTAAATTTGTGAGGAAAAAAAGTAGGATAATCAGCCTAATTTATGACGATTATATCCTGTTTACTCTTCCATAATCCTTTCCCTCTAATTTTCCAATTTTCTTGACTGTGGCTAGGCAAAATCTGCCAATAACAGTGTTCTCAATAGACTTCAATTTTAGCCTGTTTTAAATGGGAGAAACATAGATACGTTATATGAAAATCAAGTAGTTTCAGGTACTTTAGGTATTAACAGAATTGCAAGAACAAAGAACAGGTAATAATTGTTGGAAAATATGCTAATACCAACCTTTTACATTTTGTGTTTTCTACTTTCTGCTTTCTTATTTGTGTTTCAGCCTTGGTACCAGACAGTGTAAAGAAAGAACTCTTGCAAAGAATAAGAACCTTCCTCGCCCAGCATGCCAGTCTTTAACTTTGACGTTCATCTGCGATGCAGTGTTTCTGTTTCTGTATTATGTCAATCATGTCAGGATTGGAATGCAATTTCCATACTTAGGGATGGAAAATCATTATTTTTCATGTATGGTGAGTTGAAGTTTCTTTGCACTGCATTGATTTCTTAAACTTACTGTTATTTTAATAAAAAAAAATGTGAAGTTGTGGTTCTAAGGCTCTTCTATCACTGCACTATAATATGGTGTCACCTATTCCAGCTTTTAATAATTCATAATTTTATATGGTTGTGCAGACTTGCTCATATTTTCCAAAAAGAAACGTGATGAACAAGAGAGTGTGAGTGGCTTGAAGTCTCTGACTTGCGTTGCAAATATTCACTCAGTAATTCATAGGAGGATGATTTCTTCAAACAAAACCAGGCAGTCATATCTTTCATCAATAATTCTCTGAATTAAAAGAGTCACTATTCTGATCCACAACTATGGTTTTCTAGCTTTGCCCATATTACTGGTAATTTTTAATTATGCGGGTCATTGGGGCTTTTTGAAATTTAAGTGCGATACAATAATTTGCCAACATAAGTCTCTTAGGATGATACATTTTAAATTCTTGTATCTGGAACTGCAACATCAGCCAGGTCTGTAAATAGCTGCGAAAATAAAGTTGATGAATAGAGGAGATCAGGCAAGGGGCTCTAAAGTGAGAACGTTTAATTTTTGCCGGCTTCAATTAAAGGTAAGTGTCTAATAAACAGTGAAGTGGAGGAGAAGCATAAGCGGGAACTGAATGAGAAATTAGATACTGTTGTGAATCAGCTACTGTGAAAAATGAATAGACTCAACATAGATCTTAATCCTCCTAATTAGTAGAATACTCTAAAAACTCACTCAGTGTGGAGCTAGTCTTCTCTGGCTGCTTAGAAAGTCGTGCCTGTGCCAGTGGGTTTGCGTCTCATTCCCCAGTGTAAGCCCTTAAAGAGGAGCCACCTGGAGGCCCTGCGCCTCACACGTCGGGAGGGTGCTGGCTGCTCCCCCCGGGTCTCCAACCCAACCGCTGCCTCCCAGCCCCTCGGCTTTAGAAGAGAAAACTAGTGTGCTCTGCTGCCAAGCAAAGTGCTTGCTTCCCAGGCTGCCTGGTCACGGGGAAGTCAGGCAGCTGGGGCTGGGGCTCAGCTGAGTCAGTCACCTGCTGCACAGGGCTGGTGTGAAATGGCAGCCACAGGACTATCGGTGCTGGGCTGGGAGCATTTATTAACTTCTCTGCTCAGACTGCAAACTGGGGAACAGACATAAGAGAGGAGTCCAGAAATAGGCGAAGGCAAAGTCTGGCACTAGACAAAAGTCAGGGTAAACTGGGCAATACCGACAATGCTGAACAGGATGAGATGTAACAGGTCACAAAGACCTTTTGTCTACACAAGACTGAGTTCCTGCTGGGACTGGAACATTGCAGGAGCCAGGATCAGGAATCTGCTGCAGTATACAGATATTCCTTCTGAGGCACTTTGCTGTACCATTTTAAATCTACCTTTGTGCCAGTTTGAGCATACTTGCTGTATGTCATTGCCTCTACACTGTTAAATAACGTTGGACGTCAGAAGAAAATTCTTTACACTTACAAGATGGGTTTCTAAGTGGAAGTGTTTTATAAGCAGTTTATTTGCATTGAGTATGTTAATTCAATGTTTGATTGCAACTTCATTTGCAATGAGTATGTTCTGTTTGAATTGCATATATGTATATTTATTCTGAGCTCTTTATTCTAGACTTGATTTACCCGATGCTAGTAACGGATGGAGTATAGAATGTTTCTTCACACAATCGAGCAGAATGTACCCTAGCTTTGTGTATGTCTAATACAGGGCAAGGCTGTAAAATATCCTGTGTATTCTTACTCTTTTGTTCTTGGAGGTCTTTGCTGATATTCAATATTTTGCATGTGACTTTAAAAGTCTTTGCCTGATGAATGGCTGCAGTGTGCCATGGGCATACAAGTACTTGCACCAGAGCTTCCACTTGATTTCCTTCACTGTGGTGGGAGAGGGCCAGACTTAAGGTATTCATACACTGAACTGTGGAAGGCTTGTTGTCTGATTAGTAAACATTTGAGATTCCCCCTAGAACATGACAGTTGAAGTGCAGGTGCAGTGTAGGCAGCTCATGCTTGGCACAGAATAAACACAACGCTGTATGAATTTTCAGAAAGTTGTGCTGACCAATCTGAAGTTAAAGGCTTGACAAATAGCTCTTTTGTGTTCTTCCAAAAATAAATGGTTCTGCACAGACTGGCTTAAAATGCAAGAGCATTCAGAGACCCAGAAGGAAGAGGAGAGAGTGACCACCTTCCAGACACACACCAGCAGCTCCCATCTCAGGGTAATGCAGGCTGCTCTCTGGTGTAAACAGCCCAACGCCCCGTGTTCCCCCAGTGGGTTCTGTTAGTCACACCAGTGCAACCTCCACTCGGTAGTTAGGCAAAAAGCATGTTTGGCAACATATGCAGATCCAAATTACACTGGAGTGGACTTGTCAGAGGTAACTTGATGGATCTAAGAACGAAGTTAGATTTGCGGTCATACCAGCAATGGGAGATGGTTTTGTGAGGAATCCATATGTCCCCTTCATGGCCTCATATTTTGTTTTAACTGCAGGTTTTATTCTCAAATGCGCAGGATGGCGTTGTTTTGCAAACAATCTGCACAATCTCAGTTTCTACTCATTTGGTTGAAAACTAGCGGTAACATTCAGGATTCAGCCAGAATATTATTGTCCTGTTGAGGTTTTTCTCGCACACTGAAAAATAAGATGATCTGTGCTGTTAAAGGTCCCATACCTATAGCATATACGGACAGATAGATGCATTAACTACTTTTTCTTCAAAATTTCAGATTTTTCAATGCCATAAAATGCATCAATTCCTTACAAAGGCAGACAACACCCAGAACTAGATAGCTAAGAAGTGACAATTTAGGATTGATGTGAGTTACCTCAGCTGTGGGTGTATACTTCTTTTAGATGGCAACCCTATGTATACAATATAGTGGCTGATTTGGCTTGGTGTTTTGGTTGACAAGCCTGTAAAAAATAAAAAATAAAATCAGTTTGTAAATCAACATTGAAATAATGGGTCAGATAAAAGCTAGAGTAAATTGGTATAGCTCTGGATGCGCACTAATTCAAATTGTATGTGACAGTGTACTGAATAGTCCTGCTGTCAGTGAAAGACCAACAGAAAAAAAGTTGGCTTAGCCTCTCCCTTAGTCAGGCCCTGAGGGGTCTGAAATATACCATGAACTGCAACTGATTAGATTCTAATTTGTTTGATAATTATTTCCCCAGTCAAAAAATGTTATAGAAGAGTAACATCACCAAGATAATAACAAAAAATTTTTTTGCAAATACATTAACAACAAAAAGAGCGAAGGAAAATCTCCATTCCCTATTGTACGTGGAGGGGGATATCGCCACCGAGGATGAGAAGGCTGAGGTACTAAATGACTTCTTTGCCTCAGTCTTTAACAGTAAGACCAGTTATCCCCAGGGTATTCAGCCCCCTGAGCTGGAAGGCAGGGACAGATCGCAGAATAAACCCCCCATAATCCAGGAGGAAACAGTTTATGACCTTCTGCTCCACCTGGACACTGACAAGTCTATGGGGCCAGATGGGATCCACCCGAGAGTACTGGGGAAGCTGGTGGAGGAGCTTGCCAAGACAATCTCCACCATTTACCAGCAGTCCTGGTTAACAGGGGAGCTCCCAGACGACTGGGGGCTTGCTGATGTGACACCCATCTACAAGAAGGGCCTGAAGGAGGATCTGTGGAAACACAGTCATGTCAGCCTGACCTCGGTACTGGGGAAGGTTATAGAGTGGTTTATCTTGAGTGAGCTCACCAGGCATGCGCAGGACAACCAGGGGATCAGGCCTGGTCAGCATGGCTTAATGAAAGGCAGGTCCTGCCTGACCAGCCTTATCTCCTTCTATGACCAGGTGACCCGCCTAGTGGATGAGGGGAAGGCTGTGGATATTGTCTACCTGGACTTTACTAAAGCCTCCACAGCAAGGCTTTAGCAAAGTTCCCCACAGCATCCTCCTAGAGAAGCTGGCAGCTCATGGCTTGGATGGCTGTACTCTTGGCTGGGTAAAAAACTGGCTGGATGGCCAAGCCCAGAGAGTTGTGGTGGATGGAGAAAAATTCAGTTGGTGGCTGGTCACAAGCAGGGTTCCCCAGGGCTCAGTGTTGGGGACAGTCTTGTTTAATATCTTTATCAATGATCTGGATGAGGGGATTGAGTGCACCCTCAGTAAGTCTGCAGACCACACCAAATTGGGTGGGAATGTTGATCTGTTCGAGGGTAGGAAGGCTCTGCAGAAGCACCTGGACAGGCTGGATCGATGGGACAAGGTCAATTGTATAAGGTTTAACAAGGCCAATGCCAGGTCCTGCACTTGGGTTGCAACAACCCCATGCAACACTACAGGCTTGGGGAGGAGTGGCTGGAGAGTTGCCTGGAGGAAAAGGACCTGGGGGTGTTGGTTGACAGCCAGCTGAACATGAGCCAGCAGTGTGCTCAGGTGGCCAAGAAGGCCAACAACATCCTGGCTTGTATCAGGAATAGCATGGCCAGCAGGAGCAGGGAGGTGATCGTGCCCCTGTACTCAGCACTGGTGAGGCCGCACCTCGAGTACTGTGTGCAGTTTTGGGCTCCTCACTACAAGAATGACATCGAGGTGCTGGAGCGTGTCCAGAGAAGGGCAACGAAGCCGGTGAAGGGTCTGGAGAGCAGGCCTTATGAGGAGCGGCTGAGGGAACTGGGGTTGTTTAATCTGGAGAAGAGGAGGCTGAGGTGAGACTTTGTTGTCCTCTACAACTACCTGAAAGGAGGTTGTAGTGAGGCAGGGGTCAGTCTCTTCTCCCTAGTAACAAGCGATAGGATGAGAGAAAATGGCCTCAAGCTGCATCAGGGGAGGTTTAGATTGGATATTAGGAAAAATGTCTTTACTGAAAGAGTGGTCAGGCATTGGAAGAGGCTGCCCAGAGAGGTGGTGGTGTCACCATCCCTGGAGGTGTTAAAAAAATGTGTAGATGTGGCACTTCAGGACATGGTTTAGGAGACATGGTATTGTTGGGTTGACGATTGGACTTGATGATCCTAGAGGTTTTTCCAACCTTAATGATTCTATGATTCTAAGAAATTCTGCTGAGACATCAAATTTAAACACACATCTTGGGTAGAACCTTATCATTTTGCTGCCGCAGGTTTTTCAATCGAGTTTTTTATTCTATTCTTTTTTTCCCATTCCTCTTCTTTCTTGTTTACTGACATAATGTTTCAGTACGAACTTTTATCACTTGGAGAACAGGTATACATGAAGTCTGTCTAAATCCAGTAAGAGTCCATCAGTGCTATTAAAAAATTATTGATGCTTTTCACTTCTTTCCGGAGGGTCATTTGGGGTGACAGCTCTGGACTACCTAGCCCATGTCCTCATCTTTCCTTTCACATAATGGAGTATGTTTAATTGTAGTGATTGTGGCACCTTGATAATTTGGCTTTAACTTAACTAGTGACTGAGTTTTCACTGGAGCAATGAAAAATATCCAATGCTTTTACCTGCTGGCTTCCTTTAAATGTCTAAGTATTTGCAACTGAAATCAGAGTTGTGTTCTACTTGGCGTGTTTTTCTCAGCTATTCAGTTTCTGAAAGAAACAGCTGTGGCTGCAGAGCCAAATTCATAATGACTGCAGCCCAATATGAGGAAAAATTAATTCCTTTCCTCATAAATAATTTATACTTCACCACGTTAGTGTAATGAATAGGTTAATCAGCATTCTGCTCAGAATGAGAAAAGGCCTAATCTCACTTTAGTGTATTTCGCATTTACCATGATGCTTTCCATCCAAACAATATTATTCTTAAAAATGTTCTTAAAAATGATCATAAAAAATATCCCTCTGAGAAAGCCCTGCTGATTTCTGTTTATTGGAGTTACTAGGAAAGAGGTTATCCATTCTTTTAATCATTGGTCCTGAGGTAAAGTATCAAGTTACTGCTGATAAAATCTGTGACTGTCAGCCTGTGGGTGAATTACTGACAAGAGCAGAACAACCTGGCCTCTTCCCTGACCAGCTCCCTTCAACTGTCTGTGTACAAAGCCGGTGCAGTGTTGAGTTTTTACATCTAGTGCAGAGAGCAAAAGCAATGTTTAATTCCTTGGAAAGTAATGGCACTGGAAATCATAGTGAAAAGCTCATCATCTGCTCCCCAGAGCTGGCAGTGGCAGTTCAGTTTTTTCCATCTGAGAAAGGAAAACCAGAATAAATACGCCATGTACTTCTGCTATCTTGCAGAAGAAACAGAGGCATCCCCAAAAATGTAAGGTCCAGAGCAGTTCACTGATTTGTATAAATGTCCTCTGCTTTTTACCTCCTCTGTTATGGAAAAGCTGAGCAGCATCTTAAATGCTATTTTCTAACACTTTCCAAGGTGGACCTTTTAATGAAGTTTCCATTAACAGGAATGCTGCTTTTGCTGAACACAAGCAGAAGTTGTTAGCCCCAGTACAGGTGTAAGTAAGTGGAATGCAATGCCCTTGGATCCTACGATGGAAGTGGCAGTAGCAGTTAAGCATTAGAAAATCTTTTTTTTTTTTTGTAACCTGTATTGAAAAATGCTCCTGTCTAGCTAATGTTTGTTAAGTTTTCTATGTGCATTACATTCTGAGATAAATTTCTGCCTAAATCCTGAATCAGTTTCCTGATATTTGAGTAGTTCAGATTACATTTCAAAATACCTGTTGACATATATTTTGCAAGGAGGTGTTTCATCAAACAGTCAATGGATGGAAGAGGACCATTCTTCCTCTGCTGAATAAAGATCAGAAAGAGTATTATCTATGCCTCGCTTCTGACTACTGACTGCTGTGATGATAAAGATGACTTAAAATATTTCCTCACTATCATGAGGTAAACAGGAAAACTTGATAAAGAATCAAAAGATGTATGTATTTCACTTCCTCATTTCCCTTCTTTGATGTCTCCTCTAGACTATATACATAAGTTTATGCAGTTATATTCAAAACCAGCTGTTGGGTTTTTTCACCCATCAAAACTGGGAACTAGATGTCCTGATCCAAATTTTACTAAGACAGTAAAGTTTGTCTGAAGCTGGCCTTGATTTTAGTCAGATTTTGGGAGCTCAACACTTCCAACAGCCAATTGGGCTTGGTACATAAGTTTTTGAGCTAAAACAGATCTTTTTTGCTGAATTGTTTTAAACCAGGAAAAGGGAGGATTCATGATTGTTTCACGATTTTCCTTCTATTAAGTTCTTTTCTGCCTGAAATGAGACATGGCAAAGGCATGAAAAAAAGAAAAGAAACTCACATTTTATCAATAGGTAGACATTCTTGTAACAAATGCTGAAGTATGAAGGAACAAAGAACAGTTTCTTGATTCTCCCCCTGAAAAAAAAAAAAACCAAACAAAAAACAAACTCTAGAAAAAAAATCCTTTGCTTTCCTAAATGCTTTCCACAAGAAAACTTCCTGACCTTATCTTCCCATGCTATGTACTTTCCTATTTCCCTAAATGTAAATCATATACATGCAGACATATACAGACAAGCTATTTTATATAACTATTTTATAAAGCAACATGCTAGATACTCATGTATTTAGAGGATTTGAATTAAAATGCTAACACTATGCCTAAGATCCACCTTCTAATAATTTGGATTTAGTGCATATAATTCTTCTTTCCTTAATAAGAAACATAAGAAACATGAGAAAGTCTGTGCATGTAAGTCAAGCAAGATTACTTAATGGCTGCATACTACAGGATGGAAATGAAGATTTTCTATTTAGTTATGAAGTGATAAATTAGTTGTATAATGAACAGATCCCATTATCATCCCCCTAATTTGCAGTTAAGGAATATGAAGATTATAGGGAATACAAAGCATAAGCTTTCTTCCCATATAAAAAAGCTAGGGATTTTTTTTTTTCTGGCAATTTTAATACTATTTTCTAGTTTAGTTTATGCACCTATTTTATCTATTAAAATCAGTAATAACTGAGGGCCAATATGGATCATAATTACCTATAACACATTTTAAGTAGAGTTTAAGCACCAATATCCATATTTGCTGCTAAAAGTTGCTCAACTGCAACCAAATGGCAGTTCCAGAAGTTCTTAAGTATTTTAACTCTAGATACATTCATTGATGCAGAGTTGAGTCTATTCACAACCCTGTCTCTCTACATGCTGGAGTTGCCCTGTTGTCTGCAGCTAAAGGTACGCAGAGGCATCCAGCTGGCACCTAAAGGAAACTGGGATGTAGGAGCCAGAACAGAGTGCTTTAATCCCCCTGAGATCTGAATCCCAGGCACCCCTTGTGCTTACTGAGGGGATTTACTTCCTGCCAAAGTGCAGCAGCAGGCCCTGCTTTCTTTAGGGTGTGGCTGAATGAAGAGATAAAAATTGGGATAACTTGTATCTAGAGCCTTATAGTTAAATCACAGAGTCAAGATTCTTTATTTGGGAAAGAGAAGAGATGGGTTGGTCACCTCCTTCCCAACCTTCCAAAATATAAGTAATCCCTCACTTTAAATCTGCTCTCTCCTGGGAGAATGGCCTTATTGGCAATCTACAGTCTTTTCTGTCGCGAGTCATGGGGGGAAGCTGAACTCCAATACTTCTGTTCACTTGTGCTACTGTGAAAAAAAAATAACTGAGAGAGCAAAAGGAAGCCTGGCTCTGTAACCTCTTGGTTAGCTCACTCGACTGGCAGGGACAGAGAAAACTGGGCTCTGGTACCTATTCCCAGCATCGCTTGTGTATATTAACCCGTCATCATCAAATACAGAAACACCCCAGGAAGGAGGAACTGATGCCACCACCAGAGAGAAGAACCCAGGATCTTCTCTCCAGGGAATTTCTCAGCATCAGGCTAAAGTCACACATTCTTTATCACCTCAAAGTTCTTTACAGGACTGAACAAACCAACCAGCTTTTGACCTGAGGTGGGTTTTCCTCTAGGCTGACTGGGGGTTCTTCCCCCCCAAAGGTCCCATCAGCCTGCCGGGCTCCAGTGTGAAGGTCAGTGCCTCACAGACAGGTGCCAAAGGAGACAGAAGCCCTGGAGTGTTATCAGGGGAGCAACAAAAACCGCCCAGCCCAGCAGAAGGTCAAACCTCCACAGCCTTCTCTAAGCTCAGGGAGCCCTAGGCAGTCACTGCTGCGCTTCGCCTCTCTTGGCTGCTGCTTCCAAAAAAAATTGCTTTGGGTATGCACCTTTTCACAGTTCTGAATATTTTTTTAACATATTATATGTTTGTTAAAAGTCAGTTTGTTGAATTTTCCTACAAAGGCCTCTCACCAAGATCACGAGTCTGGAAATTTCCTCTACAAGGCATATCAAGCCTTAACATGCATGAGGGAAGGAATTTAAGGTATGCTGGCAGAGGCAGTGGAGAGTAGAACTTCAGCCTGGACGACCTTTAGAGAGAAAAGAGGCTTTCATGACTACTTGCCTACTTACTTTGGAAAGGGGATGGATTTTCATACACCCTAGGATACACATTTGCCTAAGTTTAGGCAAACCCTTTAGACAATACTTAGGTTTTACCAAAAATAGATGCTCAGGGATACTGCAAAGAAATGGAAAATGTATCTAATGATGGAACTGCCCCCTCTTGTCTAGAGTTTCAAGACAGTTAATGATGAAATTTCAAAGAGGAGAATATGAATTTGTAGCAGCAGTATAGAAATTTTCTTCTGAATTTTATAGTAAAACCCTGCAATTTTTCTGTGGTTGAAACTATAAAATCTCTACTTCGACCAGAATCCAACACTTGTCGAGGGCAAAATCTCTTCTGCGAAAGTAAAACCCAAGTTATTGCACAATTCAACAATCGACCATGAAGTGATGGAAATTGCTTTAAATGTAAAGAAGTGACACTAGTAAACTTGCAAATTGTCAGATGATGTGACTGATACGTTTAATCCTTAACATCTGTAAAAGAAAATAAAAGCATTCATTTAAAAAAATGTAGTTCCCTAACAAACTTTTTTAGTAACAGTGCTACATTTGCTGTAGCAATGAAATATCTAAGATTTAAAAAGATCTCTTTGGGAAAACTAACTGATCCAAAGGAATCCAAGTTAAAAATTTAGTAGCTAAGGGTTAATGACATTTTTGAACAGGGAAGTACTTATCTCTGCAAACATTTCTTTTAGAAATATATTATGTTTATATTATTCCTAAATTTGAAGTTACATAATAATGTTTTTATGAAGACAGATGTTCTTCTTCAGCAGTCTGCCAATTTCCCTGATTTTTCCCCATTAACGCAACAGCCACACACAGGCCTGTTGTGCATTTGGGGGGATGGTGTGGGTGAGCCACTCTGGCAGTTTTTATAGTAAGCGTGGGTGTTAATATGCATAGTTTAAAAATGTTTCATTCTCACTGTGGCATACTCCCCATTGAGTACATAGTCTGTAATGCCAAAACCTGAATGTGTTCTGAAAGGAAATGGCACTGGCTATCTTCGTAACCTGACCTCTCCCAGCGTGCCACGCTCACGGTTTTGCTTTTACGAGTGACTGCAAATGAACATTATTTTCCAGTTTCTGCTTTAGAGAGAAAGCTATATTGAAAGGTGTAACTCTTTGCTACACAAATGGTTTTGAAATGGTGCTTAAAATTAAAACCACGATTGCATATATTGAGTTTTTCTTACTGAATGCAGGTTCTGCCAGCATAAGGGTGTCAGTCCCCATCTGAGCAACACCTTAGCAGTGCTAGGATACCAGTGCCTCCCTGCAAGAGCCATCCTCCTAGCACCCATGTCCTCATTGCCTGAACCAACGGTACAGAAAACAGTAGAGAAACCAGCAGCTGGCAGGTTAGCTCTACCAGCAGAACAGGAAGTCTGTAAGGGAAGATTATTTAAAGAGAGCAGAAAGAACGAACTGGGTGATATGGTTTAGAGTTGAAGGGGCTTGAAGGGACTTGAAAGGACTGATGGTGCCTTCTTAGCAGTTCCCCAGACCTCCCAGTGAGAAGGGGACAAAGCCTCCCTTTACTTCATCTACTGAGTCTGTCGATTGTGGTGAAACTGGAGGCACACACAGAGCTCTGGAAAATCTTACATTGTTTTAAGCAACATCTTCCTCCCTCCCTCTGCTGCACACCAGCAGTGAACGAATACACTGTGCCCAGAGGGCAGCCAGCTAACATCCACAAGCACTTTCTGAAGCATCTGGGCGGACAGAGCGAGGCACTGGCAAGGCCCACTGCCAGCTGAGCTACACCCTGTCAGAAGCTACTTCAGCAGAATTTTTTAGCAGCTTTCAAATTTACAGCTCAGCATCTAGCCAGCCACGCAGGAATACCTTTGCAACCACATACGCAACACTCTGATAACGTTAAAGACCAACTCTTCTTTTATCGCGGTTCCCCGAAGTGACAAAGACGTGGCTCAGAGCCCCCCCGGGGGCCGGCGGCCGCGAGAAGCACCCCCGCGCAGGGCAGCCCTCGCCAGGGGCGGGAGGGAAGGAGAGAAGGAGGGATGGCGGAGGCCGGCGGGGGCGGGCCACGGGGCTGCCGCGCGATGCCCCCACAGAGAGGCCACGTTGCCCGGCCGCAGCGCACCCCGCGCTACCGCCGCCGCCCCCACAGCCGTTGGCCCAACGGCCCGGGGCAGGAGCGGCGGGCAGCAGCGGTTGGCGGCGCGAGGGGAAGAGGCGTGGCCGGAAGGGGCGGACTCGTCTCCTGGGTGACGGGAGGCCGAGATGGCGGCGCGGGAGGTGGCGGCGGCGGCGGCGCAGCGGTGCGCGCCCGGCTTTGAATGAAGGGCGGCCGGCGAGGGCGGAGGCTGCGGGAGCGGCCGCCGGCGCCCCGCGCTCCCCGGAGAGCCCTCCCTCGCGGGACAGGTGAGTGGGAGGGCGCGTCCTTTGCCACCGGGTGCCCCGCTTCCGCCCCGGCCTTCCCGCCGCGGGGCCGGCTCCCGCGCTTCTCCCTCAGCAGCGCCCCCGCCCCGGCCTCTCCGTGCTCGGGAGCTCCCCGGCTCTGGGGCTGTGTGGCCGCCGCACCCGCGCCCGGGAGGCGGGGTGCCCCCGGCTGCCCTGTGTCCCTGCCTGGCTGGTCCCCCCGGGGCTCTCCTGGGGTGGAGTGGGGGGGAACCACGGGCTGGGAAGAACGTGAGGTGGCTGACGAGCGGGTGGGCAGCGCTTCGGGGCTGGGGTGTCTGGCACCCTGCGGGAAAGGGGGGAGGGGGGCACGTCCTGTCAGAGCTGGGGCTGGGGGTTAAGGTTTTTTGGTGCTTCTCGGGCCTCTGGCACCACACTGCGGGGGTTACCTCGTCTAAAATTTTTCTTTGTTCGTGCTGACTGACAAATTGCATAAAAGTTAACGTGAAAGTTGCTTAGTACGCTCTTAAAGACTTAAGAACCTCTAACGGGTCACAGAAAACCTAAGTGCTACCATCTGGCTTCAGTGCTGAGTCTCATAACACTCAAGCCTGGGCTGTTCTGTGGACTAATGGGGCACTAGTTCATGGCCATGAATTCACAATGTAAGCACCTCAGTTGCAAACCTAATGAAAAATAGTATAGTTTGCTGCTTTATAGTCCTTCTGAATACTCTAGAAATGCAGACGTGCCCTGTAGAGATTTCTTTAAGCCATCTTGCACAGCATGTCTTGTAATGTGTCTTGATTGTAAATAGCTGGTGCTTGTCAGGACAGCAGGTGTTGCAAGATGATTTTGTGGTAGTAACAGAGTGTATTAATTTGTCATCTTTGGTTTTCCATGTCAGCACAGATAACTTAATTCCAGGATGTCTAATAAAGACTGGAACAGACCTGGTGTCTCTTAAACTCGGTTCTGTGCCTGAGAACTTCTCCAGTGTTACGAACTCAGTTATGTCAATTAGTGCGTTATATCAGAAACTTCTTGCAAACATGAACACAGTTGTAGTATCATGGGATTGCATGACTTCAGTATTTGTTCTGTATGCTGCTTCTCGGAAGGCAGTGGCATATATAGATAAGGAATTGTCAAAGAGTGACTGTGATTAGTCAGTGGACGGAAACTTTGTATTTTAACTAACGTGGACTTGAAAAATAGAACTCATTCTAATTCAGAACAGAAAGCTTCAAGAGTTCACATTAACAAGATTGGAACAATATTCAGTTTCTTGGAGAGGAAGGGTTGAGACGAGGTGGATTTACTATAGAGGTTTTGTGGCTCTAGGAGTAGCACATTTAGAAAACAATTGAAACTCTGTATGTTGTGTAACAAAGTGTTGGGTGTCTAGGAGTAACTTGGGAATCACCAGCATGCACCAATTTTTACACCCTTTAGTTAGAGTGACAGGCATTCTTTCTTGAATTTTGACATCATCTGCAGCTTGCGATACTCGTGAAACCTCTTCCTGTATTTGAGCACCTTGGATGACTAAGCTCACTCCTGTAAAGGATCAGCAGAATTCTCTTCCAGGTACTTCACAACTGCCTAGTTAGGGTGTTTGCACTGAAAGTTGCAACATTACTGTTGGAACTACAGTGCCTGTTGACCACCTACCTATAGTTAGATAGAGGAGATGTCTCCAAATCTTCCTTTTGGATTCTGCTCCCGTCTCTAATGCCATAGTTACGTGGCTTCAAAGTGCAGTCATATTGCCTTTTAATCAATCCATTTATCAAACTCAGTGGTAAAGACATTGACCTGGTAAGTTGTGGGTTCCCCCCCCTTCAGTATTCCCAATGTTATGTTGCTATATAAAGTGATTAAAAAAGCCCCAGCCAAACAAAAAAAAAAACAAACCCCAAACACAGAAATCAACCAGTAGGAGGGGAGTGGAACCTCCTCATTAGGCTACTGAATTGTGGTTGCTCCCTTCGAAATGCAGGAGATGCTGGTTGTGTCTTTCAGTACCTGACTCTATGCTGTTCCTGAATTGAAAATGCAGAATGTCTTTGTACATCTTGTAATATATGTTATTTGGAGGAGGGTTTGTGTGCTTGAAAATAAACAGTTTTTTAAACTCTACTAACCTTCATAATGTTCCACCTCCCTGTAAACATATTTGGGCATCTTCAGATTGACATGGCCATTCTACTCCTGTAAAATTTCATGAAGAATGAACTTTCAAGAAATCCTATCCTTGCTACTGAAACTTTGGACTAAATCATATGGGTCTACTGGAAACATACTGGTTCCACAGTGCTTTTGTGGAGCTTTGGTGCTGACACGTATAAGCACTCAAGGCCATGTTAGTCTTCAGTACCAGGAAATGGACTGCTTATTTTGCTTTAGGAAGGTGATGCTTTTTTGTGGCTACTCATATAAATAGGTAGTTGGCAGGGAAACTTTCCGTTTCAGACAAGTTATTTTTGGTCTTGATTTATGTGCCCTCTTTTATCTACCCATGTTTAATATAAGTTAAAGTCACTGCTTCCAAGATGGCTTCATGTCTTTATTCCGGAGTCACAGATGAGCTGATGTGAAAGCAAATGTAATCAATTCATAAAGCGCTGGTAATTCAAGGCAGAAATTCCATTCCAAAGATGGTGATATTTAAAGAAAACTATACAATACAGATTGGTTGGTATTGTAGAGGAGCAGAGGAGAGGAAGGTAGGAGCTCTATAATATGAGAGTTTTGACATCTTTTTCAATGTCAGTAGGAGATGAGTTCACTAGGAGAAAACAAGTCTCCAAAGCAATTTTAGTGCCACAAAGTGACTTCATTTTAGAATCAGCTTTGTCTCTTGAAATGTTGTTCAGGTGGTGTTTGTGTGTTCAGTTAAGTATGAAAGAGGAAGTGCTTCTCCAGATGGCAACGTGCTCAGTGTACAGTGATGGCCAGTGAGAGTCTTGCTTATTGCACCGTAGTTGACGAGCTCAGCTGGACCATGCTTTCTGCAGACAATTTGCTGGCTAGTGTCAGTGAAGTCAGAAGTGCCAGGAGTTCCAACAAGGCCACTGCTGCAAGCTGAAAGCAATGTAAAAATGTTTCAGTTCAGTAAACTTCTGAACTTCCCTCCCTTCACTATAGTTCCTTTATGGATCCATAAAATGTTTTCAGGGGTAAGTTGTCTCATTCTTCTGATTTGGCTCTAATGTGTTTAACATCTTGCAGCTGTAGTGCTTTCATCCTTTCAGTGCTCATCTTCCACGTGAGCAACTGCTGGGACTTTTTACCAGTAGAAGGCGGTATGAGCTATGCAACTCAAACTACAGCTAAATTTGGTGTCACAAAGTTCTTCCATTAACTGCTAGAATTAATTAGGATACATGCCCTGATTTATTTCCTTATTTTTATCTGTTGTGATGAAACTTAAAAGGTATGTTGACAGTAAGTCTCACAAATGTAATACGTTAGAAGCAATGTCAATAACAGGAAAAGAAAAGCTCTATCCCATTTTACAAATGGGAAGCTGAGGTGTGAGGTGTGATATGCCCTAGGGTGTATCAGGCTGACAGACAACTCTATCAGATTTTCTGAATTCTAGTCCAGTGTTTCACCTTTGCCTCTATCTGTTAAGAAATGTTCTAGGATTCTTGCTGGTGTGCTGCCACTTTGTATTATGTGTTTGTGCCATCCTGTATCATAGTCAGCTGCTGATAGAGTTGTAGATCCTTTTCGGATTGATCGTCAGGGAAAGGCCTAAGAGAAGAAAAGGAAGCAAGCAGGTTGTGGCCCTGCCATTTAGCATTACGCTGTTCAGTACTTGTTCCCATTCATGAGATAAGGAAAATCCGTGGCTGTGCTTCTTTCCAGTGTTTGAGAAAGATGGACAATAAGAAAAGAATAATGCTTTGTTCCACTTAACAAGTTAAATATAATGGTATCAGGTGAATTAAGTTTACAGTGAACTCAGGAAATTTTAAGGTTCCATGCACATTTGTATTCATACAACTGCTTCAGAGTATAAAATTATTTCCCTTTGAGAAAAATAATTTTCTCAAATTAGTAAAGTTTAGGTTAACTAAACCTAAACAAACAAACCAGCAGAAATCACCCCAAAAGCCCCAAAACAAAACTCAAAACCTCTAGCTTACCTTGAACTTTTTTTTGGGTAGTGCTGTCCTTAGAGCAATAATGCAGATGCTTCAAGTGCAGTTTCAGACACTGGGGAGAATGCTTGACTTGTCCTAATCTTGAGACAATAATTGGTTCAAGGTTCTGTTTTAAGCAGCTTTTAGCATATTGCTGAAAGTAATGCATATATACTGCTTCATATCTTAATTAGCAGTATGAAAACTAGATACATTGATGAAAGTACTTTTTAAAGGTGGAGGATTGCTAATATTGCTATGGCTAGCTGATAGCATATTATTGCCAAAACTCTGGTTGTGCATTTGACAGTTGTAGCGTACAGAGCTTAACTTAATTAGGAAGACTGCACTCAAAGTTCAGAGAAGAGGCAGGCAGAACAGTACTTATTGTCTTGAAGGGCCTAGTGCTGCCACAGTTGAAATTAAATCCAGCTTCAACACAAATACATTGTGTGTGGGGTGTGGGTCTCTCATCATAACTCTGACGTTTTTGAATGGCACATAGAAAGCGGAGAGGGGCAAATTATCTGGTTGTTGTGGGGAATGACAATTGCAGGGTTCAATAGGTAACAGGCATACTGGTGATACTGGCATGTATAGGAGTGACCTGGGGAAAAATGGATTAACTTCTGGTGACCACTCTTGTCAGCAGTGGACTTCAGAAGCTTGCATGCCAGACTTCTTGTGGATTCTGGCTTTTTAGTTGTTTATATTGGGAAATCAATACAGTATACAATGTAATATATCTTAAAAAAATGGAGATTAGCTGAAAATCAGGGGTATTTTATATATATTTACACACACATATATGTACATACATATATGTGTGACACATTTGAACATTGTTTTGCTTTTGGTTTTGCACTTATTGATAAACTTCCCAGTCCTTTGAAGTTAGGCACAAATAGTACTGAGTCTGCAGAAGTTTTTGAGTAAGGGCTACTTCCTAAACAACCTTTTCTATCAGTAGTTTGTTTTTTAGTTTAGGATGTGTTTTGGCTATCCAGTGTGGCAGTTAGGTAGGCTAAACAGCAGGGAAACTCTTTCTAATGGTGAGTACTTTTCTGTTCCTTTCCTCCTGCCCCCCAAGCTGATACAAGAGTGAATTCTGGTAGAGAAGAGTGAAGTGAGCTTCTAAACAAGCTTCCTTTCAGAAAAGATGTACCTTTATTCTCATTTCAGCAGTTCACCTGCTCTTCGTACCTCAAATCCCAGGTAGATGGCTTCTAGCTGCCTCTTTTTTAAGAGTAACAATTTCTTTCATCAATTCAGTGTTGGTTTGCCATAATTTCTACCTTTAGAATAGAGACTTGTCCATCTAGTTGCTATCCACTGTTTTTTCACTAACTTCCACTATTTCTGAATCCTTCGAATTCTTGACTGATGTGTTTTTCTGTCATCTAGATAATGTCAAAATTGCTTATTTCAGAAGGTAAGGAAGTGCTTGAGCTCACTACAAAATGATAGACCTGTCTTTAAAGCTAAAAGCTAAATGTATTGGATGGTGTCTGCTGTTCTTGCTTCTTTGTGGGAAGCTTGGCTGTTCCCCATTCCTGTTAGATGAAAAGCTCATTTAATATCCACTTCTGTATAAAGTTCTCTACATTTAAGTCTCCCATGGAATGAGCTTAAGGCAACACTAGTGTTGAATTAGAGGTGAAATGTGTCTTATGAGGCCTCTCTTCTGAGTTACAGCTTGGTAGTGCTGTCTGTAATTTGGTGGGTACTCATTGACTTAAACCTTCCATTTTACAGTAAAAGGGACTGTTTGTTTAATAGCCGCCATGCATGATTTTTCAGTAGGAGAACTTCCTTACCTGGACTGTATGTGAAGCAATATTTCCAGTACTATATTACTCAGTGTTAAATACTAGTTACATTATCTAGCAAATGAGCACCAATAAAAAAATAAATCTAAGCTCCATGAAGCTCATAAATCCCATTATGTACTTTTTAATAAAATCCTCAGGGCAGTATTGGAGCAGCCTACCTAATGATCCACCTTCCTGACTCTTCCTAACTTAAAGCCTGGAATATAAAAAGTGATTTAAATGCCATAGCATATTTGAAATCAAGCTGTCCTTCCATGGAATACTCATGGCCTGAGGAAAATGTCACAGGGCTGCCTTCTCTTCTCACCAGGAGGTATGTTAAACTTACGACATAAATGTTGTTAAAGGTGTAGATGTATATAACAAAAACCTATTTGTGAAGCCTAAGCTCTTCTTTACTCTGAAGTGTCCACCTGTAGAAGAAAGAAAAGGGATCCTTGAATTACAGCAGATTATTTTGACTCAGTCTGTGCCAATTTGAGGGGATCTGTTGGAATAATGTGGTATACTGAGTATAAATTCTCCAGATTATGGAATTGACACTGAAAAGCAGTTGCCAGTTGGCTTCAGCCAAAGATCGGGTTTTCTTGGCTGGGTTTGCTAGCATGATCCAGGCTGGCATAGGAATATTGATAGATCTAGGGGTTAACTGGTGCTATAGTGCACACAGGATGAACCGTCTGTCTTTGCTGATGATTTTCAGTGACAGTGGTTCCAAAATAAACAATGTTTGCTCTCGTCATACATTTCCATCAAAATTGAAACTATACTTAAACAGCCAGTTTTAGATTTTGACTTAATGACTAAATTTATAACTTGTACACGCAAAACTTGCTCAGGCAAGCGTGAGCTTCTTACTGATGATTATTCTGTTCTCCTTGCATTGCTGGTGTTCAGTGCCATTGTTAGTGTCTAAAACAGATCAGCTGTACAGTCACTGCAACTGATTGCCCACACCTTCCCCTTTAAGAGTGTCTTTAACTGAGACTTTACCTATGATCATGTGCTCTTTCTTTAAAGGTCATATACATTAGATACTTGCATTATTTACATCAGTGAAATGTCCTGATGGTAGGCAGGTAGTGTCTTTGCTCCAGGTACCTCCTCTCTTTTCTTGTATTAACATAGTTTCACAGAATGCTCCTTGCTTATGAGCAACTAAGGAAATTGGCTTTAAGAACTATGTAAAGGTGTATAATCTGCTACATCTAACTTTCTTTCTTTTGCAGGAAGGGTTTCTCACCATGGCCATAACACAGTTCCGACTCTTTAAAATCTGTACTTGCCTGGCAGCAGTGCTTTCTTTCATTAAAAAGTTAATATGCAGGTAAACATGTCTTATTTAATTTGGTTACCTTTTCTTTTTTGATTACAGGTTCTTGTACTTCTTTGCTTTTCCCAACACCCACCCACCACTTTTTCCCGTTCTGATTTTACTAATTGCAAAACAATCAAGACAGATAAAAACTAAGTCAAATTCATTCTTTAATCTGAGTATTCCTTCAGAGTTCAAAAGTCTATATTGTTGTTCTGCATTGTATTTTGTGTATCTGAGTGCATTTTGTGGTACGATAGCTCTAATGAGTGTTTTCTAAACAGCTATGACAGGTTTTTAAAGTTATCTTTTAAAACTATTCTGTGTGTCAAACTTTAAGAAAATTTTTTTCTTCACATTTTCTAGAAGTACTTGGCAAGTGATGTTTTGGTTTTTGAGGTTCAGTTAATGGCAGCATTCACCCACTCATCAGTCAGTAGGCTTTCGTTATGAATGTGATTCTCCTCCTGCTTTGTCAAGAAACAGTTGCCCAAAACTTCAGATTGTTCTGCCTATTAAAGATTTCTTTTACAAGTTTGTAGGACAGTAATTAAAGGGAACTGCTTTTTCTTTTTTATTTTAATGATCATGACTTATTTTTGCTAGCTCTTAAAAGTCATAGTTACTGTTCTTTTGAGTTGTAGACCCACAAACGTGGCAGTGTAGTACCTAGTAGCATTTTATAATTAGATTTCACCAGTACAGTAGGAGAGTGCCTGAGCGTAGATCTTCTCAGCACTGTGGTGTCATCTGAACTACTGTTGCTTCTTGCCACTCTTGCAGGATGTTGTTTTACATAAACAAATAGCAATCTAGATAAATGTATTCTCCTTTTGTGTATGATGACCGCTACTTTGACAGTGTGGTTAAAGCATATGCAGAATATGTGGTAGACAAAAAATAACTGTATTTCCTGTTCACTTTTACTTATTCCAAGAATAAGAGGTGGCTCTCAACTGGTTGGTAAATTCACTACAGATCTAGGGAAGCTTTAAAAAGATAAGTTTTCATGCTGCGTACAACTATATTGATGTCAGCCTTCGTTCCATGATTTGAATTCAAAATTAGTTAAGAATTAAGAATACTTGCTGTTCAAGTTCTAAAAGAAGTCAAAACACTTGACAGCTTGTCTATTATGTGGACCTTTCATTTCTCTAAGTGTTAAGATAGCTTTTATAAGCAGATAATTGTTTAGTAGGTGTACTGACAGGATTTTCCTCTATTTTTCAACTTTTGAATGAACTTGAACAGCTGAGGAACTGCTTGGATGTGAAAAGTAGGAGACATTTTCTTCTGTGAATAACAATTAGGTGAAAGACTGAAAATTTAAAATCTTTCACATAAGCAAGTCGGTGGGTCAAATTAGTTCAGTCCATTTACTACAGATGTTTCTCCTGTTTATGCTTTGCAGCTGACATTAGCTTGATGAAGTTTTCCTGTAATGCATCCTTGTATATGAGGATGCCTGATAACCAGCAAACGTGATTTAATTAAATGTGCATTTTATTTCAATAAATACGAACTAGTACTTATTTAGATCATACAGTTTATATTAATTTCTAATTTAAACAAGTGCCTGTAGAGATTGTGCATCTTTCTAGTCAGCGTAAAGCCTACCTGTAGTACTAGTCACCTCTTCAGTTAAAACTTTTTTTTGATAAACAGCCTGCCTGAATTCACTGTTCCTAGGAAATAAAAAGTATAAGTATAAACAGAGATGAATCTTTATTCTGTTTAAAATATCCAGTTATCTCCTCCAGCTGAGAAGTCTGGAGGCTGCTAGTTAGTAAGGAGAAACAAAACCAAGAATTCTTGAGGCATTTGGCATTCAGAGCAGTGATCAACATCTGCCTAGTGATGGTTGTGAAGCAACTTTTCCTATAACCATCTTTTTCTCTGTGTAGAAAAAGTAGAGATACATAGCCTTCCTCAGGGCTGCCCTATGTCCCATGTTGTGTGACAAACTGTTTCCTCCCACCTTCACCCTTGTCAGTGTAATCATTTTGGCTAGGTGAATGTTTGTTATAACCCACTTGCTGGAGTATTTTAGATTATATAAATAGGGAAATATCTATAATGGCAGAAGTGATGGCTTAGAATAGTATTAGATATGTCTGTTATACAGGTCTGAAGGAGGATGTTTCCAAGCCTGGGTTTCCTAGTCAGCCAGAACCAGAAGTCTCTAATGTGTTTGAAGGAACAGTGTTTTCACCTTCCTTTACCCCTAAACGATGTTGCTTTTCAGCTTAAAGAAACAGTTTCTAAAGGGGCTAGAGTTCATTACGCAAAGTTTGAAAATTTTACGATAGCACCAGATGTTTCCTAAGGAAGAATCTATTGGGCTTAAAGTAGGAAAAATATACCTAATCACTCACCAGCATGCAGCAGAGGTAGTATTGCAAGTAATTCAGCTATTCTGAGTTGACGGTAGAATGTTCTGTAATAATAAAACTAATAGATATGAACTCCAAATTATAGTTTCTCAGTTGTATTTTCATCAGTAGTAATCAATGAAACTTAACTTTTCCAAGCTGCATAAGGTCAATTACATGACTTGTCTTGCTATAGGAGCTTGCACTCCTTGGGGAGGACATGAGCGTGAGCTTGATGTTCATTCTCTTGTGTTGTAAGGTTTTGAAATATAGTGAATGTCAGCTAAGAATATTTTAATTATTATTGTGATCTTTGAATGCTGTCGTTAAGTAAATATCTAGGTGGTTTATTTGCAATACATTAGTATTTGTCTTCAATTAAAATTATTTGATATAGTTGTTGAAATGCTTTCATTGAAACAGTATTCTTTAAGTAGAAACATGTATTGAACAGAAGCTCTTGACTTGCATAATCTTGTACTGCATCTGTTTAGACTTTGAAGGAAAAAGTGCATTAGAGGGGCTTTCAAGTCAACCACCTCTGACAGCTATTTTAGACGCAGCTTAACTTCTAAGACAAATAGAAAGATTTCTCAGCTTACAGTAGAAATGGTTATCTTTGAACAAATGTAGATCAATAGTGTTTTCTTCATAAGCAAGGACAATCTGAAAATTGTAACTGACTCCATGCAAATAACAGTTAATTTGTCCATTTCATATTTCTTAGAGTTGCTTCTCCTCTATTTCCACTGCATTTTGAAAAGCAAATTGAACTTTGAAATTCTTGTGAACGCCACTTTAATTTAATGATAAGAGGCCTTTGTTTAGCAGACTTTTACTGGCAGTAGTTAATATTGAGGCAGTTTAAGCATTAATGTTTTAGCCATTGCTATTTTCAGTAGTGCTGTTCTCAGACTTCCTTTTTTGTTTTTTTTAAACTTAGTGCTCATGTTTTCAGAGCTTGGAGGAATCCTACATTTTTCTTTCAGGTCTGGAAGAGGGCGAAAGTTAAGTGGAGACCAAATAACTTTGCCAACCACAGTGGATTATTCATCTGTTCCTAAACAGGTACTTGCTTAAGTGGTAGGTGACTTAATGATTCCATTAAGTGATTGTCTATTATACCAATCCTACAACAGAATTGGTGTATATATATTAGAATGATATTTTATGTGCTATATACTATTAAGTATATATCTTAGCAACATATAACACAGCATATTATTACTTGCAGATAATACTAACTTGTACCATATACTTCTATTCAGCCGGAAGTAGAAGACTGGTCTTCATGGGATGAAGATGCACCTACCAGTGTGAAAGTGGAAGGTGGCAATGGTAATGTGGCTGCTCAGCAAAATCCTTTGGAACAAATGGAACCTGACTACTTCAAAGATATGACACCAACTATAAGAAAAACTCAAAAAGTAGGTATTGCACTTTCAACTATACTTATGGAAGGTTTTCCTTGCTTTGAAATAGGCTATAAGTAAATTGGCAGCTTATGAAGGTGCTTCTGGTAAAATTAAGTTGCCTATTGAAATGAGAATAGGTGCTGCTGTCTAGTCTAACATGTTCAATTAAAAATACTGACTCTTTGAGATCTTACCAAATGTGATGCTAGTTCATGTTTACATCTTTAGTCTAAATGTTACTGGAAATTTATGAAGAATTTAATAGTCTGAAGGCTCTGTGAGAACCCTCAAGTCACTTTAATTCTGAAAATGGAATCACTACACTAAGATCCTCATGCTCATACCTTTCCATTATTTGAAGAGAGACATTCAATGTCCTGCTTTACTGAACTTTGAGATAGCAGCACTGCTGGTTCAGAAAACAACGTGGTGAAACAAGTAACCATGATATTGGGGAGGCTGTGTGGAATAATCACTGGAGGTGACTTAGAAATTAAACTGATGATTTTAGAAAAGGTACAGCACTGAAGAAGCTGGCAGGGTGAAGTGCAGCTGATACGTGAGGAATCTATTCCCCGGAAGTTCCCTAGTAACCACAGATGTCGGCAATGCCAGGAGAACTTGGTGTACTGACTCTAAGAGGAGTTGTCCGGAGGGTGGAGCAGTGTGGAGGCATCGCGGCCAGGCTCTGTGATAAATGGAAACTCGAGGTACCATGGAGCTGGTGTGCTGCATATTTGCTACCCTGGGCCAACAAGTCTGTCATACTTTTGACAAAATGCTGTCCTTCTGCTCATTATAATATCATTACAATACCAAAACACACCTCCATCCCAAAAGTTACCCGCCTCTAAGGTGCGACCACCCCTCACTGGGCATGCGCTTTGATTTTTTTCTAGTCTACACTTTTAAAAGTAAAGCAAGGAAATTTTACACCAATCATAATAAAGGTATGGATGACTAGAGTCACTCAAGCTCCACCTGAAAGATGAAAAAATAGTATAAAATGTGTGAAGAGGAAGAGGGTGTTAGGGAAGATACCACTGACTTCTGGGACCAGTTGACGGGCTGAGCCTCTCCTCCCCCGCACTGGGATGCCTTTGGGTAAGATTGGAAACCTCTGTAGAGTCACTTTAACTAACATGTTAGAATTATGTTGCTTCATATTAGTTGCTTCATATTTGTTTTGAATAAATCTCTGACATTGGAGTCGCCATGTAAATCTCCAATGCATAGAGTTGCCTCATATTCGTTTAGCATACTTGTAGCCTAGCAGTGTACTCATACAGTTGGTATTTATGTGTGTCTTGTAACCAGCAATCTTATCACCAGTAATCCAAAGAACCTGTGTATCTGTTGCTTTAATGAATAGTGCAATTTATTAATCTAGCTGTGATTGTTCTTGTTGAACACAACCGGCCTGGGCATCTGCCAAATTACTTAGGAACAACAAATACCCTGATGTGTGGTTACTTCTACAACCCTTAGAAAATAAACCGTTGACCAAGTCTGAGACTAAGACTGGACTTAGCTGCACCTAGACTCCTCTTGGAGAAGGAGTTTAGAAAGCAAGGGGGTCCTGTCTGAACCTGGTGACTCAACAGTGGGATCTCCCCCTAGCCACTCCTCAGACTCTACCATTAATGCAACAGGCTGGAATTAGGGAGCTGATGTTTCAAAATACCTTGCTCTTCAAATATCTGTTTTCATTATGGAGATGAGACAGAAGGGCATATCCACAAGAGCATCAACACCGTAAATAAATGCTGATTAAACATACGCAAGTTTTGTTTCTATGGGGAAATCTTCTAGCTAGGTACTTGCAGGGCTTTGAGTCTATTGGAAAACCTCTTTTACAACGAAGGCAGTCAAGCACTGGAACAGGTTACCAGAGAGGTTGTGCAGACTCCATCTCTGGAAGTGTTCAAGACCCATGTGGATAAGCTCTGAGTACCTCAGAGCTGGCAGTGCTTTTCGGAGGAGGTTGGATTACACACACCCCCCGAGACCCCTTCTAACTTGAATCTTCCTGTGGTCCTATGGACTGGGGATGATACTGGGGTCAGTTTTCTGTACATTCAGGACCTGCAATATTCTGTGGACTAAATTCTACTAAGGGTTTTGATCTCCCAAAACCTGGGTGGCAGAGGAGGACTAGAAGAGAGGTAGAATTCTCCTTTGTATCTAATTACATTTTTTGCCTGATTGAGCTTCAGGTACAGAACAAAACTGGAGTCCATGCTGTTTGAATACTGTATACTGGCTTAGTTTAAATGTATCTCTAGGGATGACTGGAGGCACTTTAAAGAACATTCCTGCTAACTTAGCCTTGTTACGACCCATGAATATGAATTTGTATTTGTACTTCCACTGAACCTGGGCTCAATATGAACCCCAAAATCTGACGTGGAATCTACTTATCGCTCATATTTACAATGTTTGGAAATGGAACATCTGTATATATATAAAAGAGTCTGTCATTTCTAAGTGAGATGGTCCAGTCCTGTTTCCATTCTTGCATTGGTGCTAGTATGTGTGCAGTCAGTGGAACTGTGAATCTACCTCTTTTGGAAGCAGGAGAGCCTTGAAGTAGGCTAAACAAAATAAGCAAGTAAGCTCGTACCTCGAGGTCAAGACAGGTAAGGGATACCTGATATTGGCAACTGATTAAATTTGCTAACAAGCCTTTTAGGAGAAGCGTTAGTGCATGTTTTTTAGCCAAATCAGTACAGAGCCCTACCAGTTGATGTGATAGTGAATTACATTTCAGCTGTTGAAACTTAAATTGCCTGCACAGCTATGCTATTGGGTTAGCTAAGAGAGCTCATGTTCCAAAGCAGTATTGCTGTGCAGACAGCTCTATCCTCAAGAGCAGTATCTTAGAGTGACCTGTCACTGAGGCAGGATTCCTCCGCGGAATACGTTGTGTAATTGGTAGCTTATATGAGTACAGGGAGAGGTGGCTATTTGATCTGTGATTCTTTGCCCTTTCTCTGCCTTGATCCACTAATAGGTTTCCATGTGACTTAAGAAAAAGCTAGTGGGGGGAGGAGGGAGTTCTTGTGTCTTTTGCATTTCACTTCTCTTATCAGTTCATTTGGCTGTATGGCTTCTAAAACCTGAACAAGTTTGACACACGGTGCGGTGTTGTGTAGCTGTACCTTCACAGGCAGAGAGTTATATGATCACCAAGGAGTCTGCAGTGCTTTGACTTACCACTTTTCGTTCCTTTTTTTGAATATTTTCAGATAGTTATTAAAAAACGAGAGCCTTTAAATTTTGGGATTCCAGAGGGAAACACAGGATTCTCTAGCAGATTAGCAGCTACACAAGATATTCCATTTATTCACCAGTCTGTAAGTATGCTCTGTGTAATGATCTTGTACTTGACAGTTAAATGACTGTTCTGTAGGAGAAAGAATAGTCTGCCTAAGGTCTGCTTTGTGGGGAGCAGTTGTGGAATAATGTAAATTGTTTTAAAATTGAGTATTTGGTTCAAAGCAATGAAATAGTCTAATTTTAACTAATTTATTCTACTGAGAAACTAACAGATCAGTGATAAAAAGATAAGGGGCTTCCAAACACTTGTATAGTGCATTGCTTTAGAAGACTTGCAAGTATAAATTTTTTTTTGGATTCTGCACTGTAAGTTCCTAGCAAGAGTAAAAGGCACTTTTTTTTTTTCTTGAAAGCCTCTTGATTACTTTTGCTTTCTTATCTTGGACCCTTTTTTCCCTTCCTGCTTCTCCCTTCCTTTCTGTAGGGATTGTATTCTAACAGTCTCCTGATTTTTGCTCTTTGGCACTTGAAAAAATAGTCTAGTTACCTATCAGCCTGGCTGTTTAGAGGGAGATGCTCTTTCTTCTCCTTTGCCTTCTTCAGCAGTGCTTCTGTGTTGACTACCATAGTGCACAAAAGGGCCTAGGCAGAAAGCAGTACAGAATGGTCATACCACTTCCTTAGACTGTCCATAATCAAAACAATTCAGGAAGGGACTTCTAGTGAGTAAAAGCAGGACTCAAGTGATATCGGACACACAAACATGTGGTTTGTCTGTGCAACTTCCAGAAATCTTTTACACTATCTACTCAATTCATCTGCTCGGCTTATCTCCTCCTTCCTAAAAATGCACTCCAGTGCTTCCTTCCTTCCTTTGTTACTCTCCAATAGAATCAAAATAACCCTCGAACAATGAACCAGAAAATGTCAGTATTAGAGCAGGGGAAAATGCATAGACAATAAGCTGAGAAGTACTTTCATATCTCAAATAGTTTTGGAAGTCTGAAGCATCAGGGTTAAAATCAAAAGTGTTTTGTCTAATTTTTCCATGTGTTTAGAGCTCCTCTTCTTTTGTTTCAGCCTGAATTGGGAGACTTGGATACTTGGCAAGAAAATACTAATGCCTGGGAAGAAGAGGAAGATGCTGCCTGGCAGGCCGAAGAGGTTCTTAGGTAACTGAAAATAATGTAACAACATGTAAACTTTTACATGTAAAAAATCAGATACAAGTTTGTTGTAACACCGTTCTGATAAGTGCTAAGAATTGTTAGACAAAGTATTTTGAATTTTGAAAAAGAAAAAAGACAAATTATATTTGTGCATCTAATCTCTATGTAACTGGTACTTGGCAGAATACATTTTGGATCTAATCAGTGTAGTAGATGAGGTAGTGGGGGAGATCTGAGAATCACTGGAACATTAGAAAAACACATCAACCCTCCGCCCCCAAAGCCAACAGTGCCCTCCCAAACATAACAATTTATTGTGTACAGATAACACGTTTCAACTTGATTAAGTAAAATACCACTGGATGTCCGTTATAAAAAGGATTGTAACCGTGTCCTGTAAAGTAAAAATAGTTCAGGAGAGTAGGTGAAGTGGGAAGTGTGTTCTTGGAATCCCCATAGGAACCATGCTTTTCTTGCTAACTTAACTAAACTAGCTGGTAAGTCTTGAATGTAAGATCAGCGTCTTGCACAAAATTAGCATGACTAATTAATCTGTTCCATTTTTTTTTCCCTCTTAAGAGCGTGTGGAAGGAGTATGAAGGGTAAAGAGGTGCAGGTTGAGCTTAAGCTAATCACCCGCAATGTTGCGAATTGTCGGTTACTTACGTTAACCTGTTTCATTTCAAGGTTTTATCAAACTTTGATTGCTACACCATCAGATAACCTGCCTCAGATGGCTCCAGCTTCCTAAACTGCTCTCATTTTACTCACAAAATCACAAACACGTGGCTTCAGTGGGACAATAGTGATAATGTGAAATAAGGACAAGATATATTAAAAAATCATTCCAGAACTGTGAATCTTTAAAGGGGGAAAAAGGTTTTTTTTTTTAAAAAAAACTATTCTGGTCAACTACTTATTGTAATATTTGGGAAAATTTACTTTTTCAACCAGTAGGATAAGACAAGAAGGAAGTCACCAGCACACTTTTGATACATTAATGATAGATAATAAATTCAACCAATTCTAATTTTGTCAGTCTTGCTCTGCAGCAGCTTACTGAGTGAGAATAGGCCTGTAATGCAAATATTTTCATAAACTTGTAAACGTAATCAGATACCTCTATGTGTACCTTCTCATCAATATCTTGGGGTTTTTCTGTTTGTTTTGTGGTTTGTTTTTTTTTTTTTTTTAAATTAAACTTCAGCACTTAAACTGCTTCAGGTCTTGACTTTCACTAACATATCACAGAAGTACAAGCTTTGTGATACGAATTATGTGCCTTTGGGCTGATTTTATGCCAAGGATAGTACCTATTCCTGTAAAGAGTATCAGTAGGCTCAGTAAGATCTTTAATCTCTAAAGTGCAATCTACTGAGACTTAATCCAAAGAAAATTAAAGACAGTGAAAAATACTGCTTTTTTTTTTTTTGAACTGAGAAATTAAACAACTACTTTTGCTAACTTCAGAGGTTGCATTGTACTTTACTTACTCCTTACCACATTCCATTACAAATATTTTTAGGACTATGAAAAGAGGTCCTCAAACTTCTGGAAGCAGGGACTTGTCTTACACAAATTAGCTACTACAAATAGCTGGTGTGTGCAGATGTCGGCTTATTTCTGGAGTGTAAAACTTGTGCAGTGGATATTCCCAGGATGGTCAAAGGTATATTGCCTGCCAGTTGTCAGGTTCATGCTCTAGAATACATAGTAAGAGATCCCTTATGTGGCGATAGCAGTAGGGTTTTCCCACAAACTCTGTTTTTCAAAATGTCATCTTACTTGGTTGAAGCTGTTCTAAAGATTTCAGCATGGCATCTTTACTCCTGAAAGGCTTCAGCTCAAGTGGTTAGTTTTCATACAGTTCCTTCCTGGCCCCACTAAAGATTATTGGACTTTACTTGTTTTATAAGGGATGCATATGTGTCCAAATATTTCAAGGAAATAGAAAGAACATGATCAGGACTAGCCCTTGTTCTCATGGGAGACTTCAACTTACCAGATACCTGCTGGAAATACAACACAGCAGAGAGAAAGCAGTCTCAGAGGTTCCTGGAGTGTGTGGGAGACAACTTCCTGACACAGCTGGTGAGCGAGCCAACCAGGGGAGGTGCCCCACTGGACCTGCTGTTTACGAACAGAGAAAGCCTGGTGGGTGATGTGGTGGTCGGAGGCTGTCTTGGGCTCAGCAACCATGACATAAGAGTTTTCAATTCTTGGAGAAGTAAGGAAGGGGGTCAGCAAAACTGCTACACTGAACTTCAGAAGGGCAGACTTTGGATTGTTAAGGAGTCTGGTTAACAGAGTCCCTTGGGAGGCAGTCCTGAAGAGCAAAGGAGTCCAGGAAGGCTGGATGTTATTAAAGAAGGAAGTCTCAAAGGCGCAGGAGCAGGCTGTCCCCATGTGCTGTAAGTCGAGCAGGTGGGGGAGAAGACCGGCTTGGCTGAATAGGGAGCTTTGGCTGGAACTCAAGAAAAAGAGAGCTTACCGCCTTTGGAAGAAGGGGCAGGTGACTCTGGATGACTACAAGGATGTTGTGAGGTTATGCAGGGAAAACATTAGAAAGGCGAAGGCCCAGTTGGAACTTAAACTGGTCACTGCTGTTAAAGATAACAAAAAATGTTTTTATAAATATATCAGTGACAAAAGGAGGGCCAGGGACAACCTCCCTCCTTTGTTGGATGCGGAAGGTAACCTTGCCACGACAGATGAGGAGAAGGCTGAGGTACTTAATGCCTTCTTTGCCTCAGTCTTTAATAGTCAGACTGGTCATCCTCAGGGTTGCCAGGCCCCTGTGCTGGGAGGTGGAGATAGTATGCAGAATGAAGTCCCAGCTGTTGAAGAGGTAGCAGTCACTGACCTGCTCCTTCACCTGGATGTTCACAAGTCCATGGGGCCGGATGGGATCCACTTGAGGATACTGAGGGAGCTGGCAGAGGAGCTCGCTGAGTCACTCTCTGTCATTTACCAGCAGTCCTGGTCAACCGGGGAGGTCCCAGATGACTGGAAACTAGAAAATGTGATGCCCCTCTATAAGAAGGGTTGGAAGGAGCATCTGGGGAACTACAGGCCTGTCAGCCTGATCTTGGAGCCGGGAAAGGTCATGGGGCAGATCATCTTGACTGCCATTACGCAGCACATGCAGGACACCCAGGGGATCAGGCTCAGCCAGCATGGGTTTATGAAAGGGGTCCTGCCTCACTAACCTGGTCTCCTTCTATGATAAGGTGAGCCGCTTAGTGGATGAGGGGAAGGCTGTGGACATTGTCTACCTGGACTTTAGTAAGTTCTTTGACACTGTCTCCCACAGCATTCTCCTGGAGAAGCTGGTAGCTCATGGCTTGGACAAGTGTACTCTTGGCTGGGTTAAAAACTGGCTGGATGGCCAAGCCCAGAGAGTTGTGGTGAATGGAGTCAAATTCAGTTGGTGGCTGGTCACAAGCAGGGTTCCCCAGGGCTCGGTGTTGGGGCCGGTCCTGTTCAGTGTCTTCACTGATGATCTGGATGAGGGGATTGAGTGCGCCCTCAGTAAGTTTGCAGATGATGCCAAATTGGGTGGAAGTGTTTATCTGCTCAAGGGTAGGAAGGCCCTACAGAGGGACCTGGACAGGCTGGATCGATGGGCCAAGGTCAATTGTATAAGGTTTAACAAGGCCAATGCCAGGTCCTGCACTTGGGTTGCAACAACCCCATGCAACACTACAGGCTTGGGGAGGAGTGGCTGGAGAGTTGCCTGGAGGAAAAGGACCTGGGGGTGTTGGTTGACAGCCAGCTGAACATGAGCCAGCAGTGTGCTCAGGTGGCCAAGAAGGCCAACAACATCCTGGCTTGTATCAGGAATAGCATGGCCAGCAGGAGCAGGTAGGTGATCGTGCCCCTGTGCTCGGCACTGGTGAGGCCGCACCTCGAGTACTGTGTGTGGTTTTGGGCCCCTCACTACAAGAATGACATCGAGGTGCTGGAGCATGTCCAGAGAAGGGCAACAAAGCTGGTGAAGGATCTGGAGAGCAGGCCTTATGAGGAACGGCTGATGGAGCTGGGGTTGTTTAGCCTGGAGAAGAGGAGGCTGAGGGGAGACCTTATCGCTCTCTACAACTGCCTGAAAGGAGGTTGTAGTGAGATGGGTGTTGGTCTTTTCTTCCAAGTAACAAGCGATAGGATGAAAGGAAATGGCCTCAAGCTGCGTCAGGGGAGGTTTAGGTTGGATATTAGAAAAAAAAACTTCTTCACTGAAAGGGTTGTCAAGTATTGGAATAGGCTGCCCAGGGAAGTGTTTGAGTCTCCATGCCTGGAGGTATTTAAAAGAAGGGTAGATGTGGTGCTTGAGGATATGGTTTAATGGTGGACTTGGTAGTGACAGGTTAGTGGTTGGACTCGATGATCTTAAGGGTCTTTTCCAGCCTTAACAGTTCTATGATTCTATCTGTAGCTGTCTGGATTACATGCTGCGTGGCCAGCTATGAATAGCCACCCTCAGTACAACTGGTCATTGTGTAAGCTGTATCCCAGCTGTGTGAAGTAAAACCTTTGTTTTATTCATGACACATCAAATTACAATGTTTTTCTGTAATTGAGGAAGGTGCTGGCTGATTTTTAGCAGGATTGATAGGAAATACCTTCTGGGTTTGCAGTTTCTCTTGCAGTGGACATCTGTGGTGTAATTAATGTCTGACGTTTAACATAAAACTTAAGTGTAGTACTTGACAGGCCTGGCTTTTTTCAACAGACTGTAGTAAGGAAATCTGGAGTCTCTTAATGCTGGAAAACTGCATCTTGGTCTACAAAATGATCTGAAGATTTCAGACTGCTAAATGCGGGGCAAGGTCACTGTTACCCTCAACAGTGCTGACTGTACTCCAGCAGTGCTTATTGAGAATGAAATGAGTGTGCACAAAAAGTAAGGATCTCCCTTATCCAGCTGTGTCTGGGTACCTGTTGGTGCTCAATAAGTATTCAGAAGTGTCTTAGACTGGAATAATTTTTCTGTAGTAGTGGAGTGCTGATCCACCATGCAAAAATGGGCTGTGGCCTGCTAAATAGCAGAGAAGACTGTATCCTGTGGCCTCCTCTCTGGTGATTTAATGCACATGTGTAACAGTTGAAATAAGCATGTGTAGTAAGCCAAATGCTTCCTGGAAGCATGCTGTAAGGCAGTGCTGAGGAGCAGGCTACTAGCACCTGAGAAGTTTCTGTAGTCTTGCTTTTTTCCCCATTCCCCAGCAGGTTCTGGGCTGGGGTGCACTGAAATTTTCCAGTCAGGGATGAGTCAGTGTAGTGGATGATGAACTAGATTTTCAGTTAATTGAAGTTAGCTAGAACTTGGTTTCTTCTGCAAATTGTAGATACCTATTTGCACCTTTAGACTTTCTAATACCAATGAAGTTTTTTTCCCAGTGGGAACAGTTAAGCTAAGCACTGGTGCATTTTTAATTGTGTTTAAGTAAAAGACCAAATGGTATTAAATCAGTCTTATTACAGTTATTCAATATGTATGCAGTAAATAAAAACACGCTGGAATAAGAATGTCTGCTAACAGTATTCTGATTATAATTAGTGGTCTGCTAACCAATGAGAGAGGTTTAGGTTTTTTTGGAGACAGCTTGTGTTAGGAATGCAAAGCAAGGTTGACATCAGGAATGAATACTTTCCTGGTTTAAACAGCTTACATCATCCCATCCAAACTCTGCTGAACTCCTTGCTTTGGAACCCAGAAAAAGTGAGTCAGATATGGCTGTAGTCCATCATAGGCTCTTCCTTTATTGAGAAATTAAACCTTTCTAAGCCTGAAAACTAGTAACTTTACTAACTTTACATTGAAAACAAACATGCAGGAACTTTGGATAGAAATCAATGTTTTGAACTATGACCAAGTAAAAGAGCAGTGAAAGGGTAATCACTTTGATAAGCTACTTATGGTTTTTGGTGACTTCAATTCCTCTGTCTGAGGTGATATAAAGGTCTCTTCTCATCTGGGCATCGTTGAAGTCCAATAAAATTACGCGTCCAGTAGAGGGCATGGAAACGACTTCTCTGTGCAGAGTTCTGCATTGTGGGTGTTTTAAGGGGGAAAAGAAGCATGATCTGCTCTGACTTTCGTCGCTTCAGAATTGCAAATGAATAGCAGCATTGCTTGACACCTCATGTGGCTTTTTAGAACTCTGCTGTCTCTTCATGCTGGCTGGTGTACATATAACTTTTCTGCATCAGTTCAGAGGTGTGGGAAATATAAGAAAATCTGCTACTCTAAAGTGGCAAGTATTACTACTCTGCATATGCTAGACTGTCACCTCTCTGGCTTTCTGGTGGAATGTAGAATAGCAGGTTGTGATCGCAAAAGAAAAAAAAAGTTTGGGATTCCATTAACTTGGGAGGTAGATCCTGATGTGAGTGGCTAATTTCATTGTCCTGTGACAGACAGCAGAGCAGCTTAACAGAGTACAGAAAAACTTGTAGCCATTAAAAAACAGTCAAGGGAAACCATGAAGGTATTAAATCAGCGTAGTCCCTCTCCTGTCTAATACAAAGATAATACATAGTCTTTGTACCTGAAGTACTTTTGGTTTGTGTACCCAGTTTGTCCATAGTTGGAATCTACCAGAGAAGATTGCTTCAGGTGATGATAGTTTTTAATGCTGTGTGTTTTGCGCGCTTAAGTGGATGTGCGCAGGTAATTGAGATACACTGAAAGTTAAGTCCTTACTGCCTTGTCAGTTAGAATTCTGTGTTCTCTTTTAATAAGCAATTCTTTATTCTTACTGAATCTGTGTTAGATTTCAACTTTTCAAGTTAATGAAGCTTAATTTTTATGTTCAAAGTCCTCTTGCAAGCAACTTAGAAAACTTTTCATATCTAATAAGCTATCTAATAAAGTCTGAAGCAGGAGTGACCTCATTGCACCATTCTTCTACTACTTACACAATACAGGAGAGAGCTGCAGTGTGCCACTTGGAGTATAGGTCCTTGTTGCCCCTGTGCCACTCAATGATGTGTTTTAGCTGAAGTGGGGGAATAAAATGAGTGAATTTTGTGTTTTGTCCTTCGCTCTGGTCAGCTACGTATTCATTGAAATAGGAAACCTTTTTCTGTAGACAGATTCTTTGAGCTAGCATATAGTGATGTCTTGGGGTTTATAGTAGTGATAAATAACGCCAAAAGGATACACAATTGAAGACTTCTTAAATTTTTTTTTTATTTCCTTAAAGGCTATTATTTGTATTTGTACTGAATAATAGAGTACAACACAGATCTGGAACATGTGAAAGGGAATATTAGAAGTTATCTCATCCAATCATGACGAAAATGTTTGTAGTACTTGCATTACAAAGAGGATAGCTGCCGATGCCTCTGTGAGGGGAAGTGGGGACACAAGTCGGTGTCCTAGACAATTCAAACTGTTTTGGGGTGAATTTGAAAAGACGGGTAATCTTGCTACTCAAAGCATCAGATAGATTTATTATTTTTTTTCCCCCCTAAATAGCTCTAGGCCTTATAACTGTCATACACTCACTGATTCACTTACTCTGAATCTTTGAGAATTGAGTGGCTTTTAGACTGTAAAATATTTGAACAAATATTACTGCTTAAGACTAGATTAATCTGAAGAAAGGACTTCAGCACAATAACAGTAACTGTTCTGAGCCTAACTACAGTAGACTGAAGCTCTGCTTTTATTAGTTATAACCTATTTATTCACAGGAGCTTAAGGTATGACTGTGCTGAAAACTGGATTCCTGTTATTTAGCAATTCATGTTTTCTTTAATTACAGACAACAGAAGATAGCAGAAAGGGAAAAAAGAGCAGCAGAACAACAACGAAAGAAAATGGAGAAAGAGGCTCAAAGGCTAATGAAAAAGGAACAAAACAAAATTGGTGTAAAACTGTCTTAACAGAAACCAGGCGTCAGCAGCAGTGCCAGCGAAAAAGAGAATTTCAGCTCTACAACACACATATTGGTATTGATTTAAGCATTTCTAGGACTTCAACACACTGCTTGGTTTCAGTGCATTCTTCAGGTCATCTTGGAAGCCAGGATTCTCCCAAAATACCTTGAACTGCTAGTAGGCGGTTCCTAAAGGAGAAAAAAATCCACAGAAAATCATGCCTTGATGGAATGATGTTTCCTGCAATAGTTCTATTCCAGCACCCTTCTTTGCAGCGGAAGTGATTGAGCAAGGATGTTGATTGAAAGACACTCTCAATGAACAGCTCAAGCCTAGGGAAAAGAATGTAAATACTCAGCGACGGGAAATCACTGTATTGTCTGTGCTTACCTGAAACATGTAATTAAACAGTTTTAAAGAACCCTTTGTTGCCTGCCTGATAAAGAATGTCTGCTTTTGCTTTTTTCTAGAAGTATTTATAAATACTTCACAATTTTCCATAGGAGACCGTGTTGACCTGTACAGAAGAAAATGACCAGTTATGGATGACCTGCTACTCTAAATGTACCCCTGGTAGCGTACGCGATGGTGGAGCACAAGTTACAGCTGAAGTGGACTTCTTGTCACTTGCAGTATCCCGTGCTACTGTGCCCATTTACAGCTCTGCAGTGGCATCACTGCACAACAGTGGGGCACGCTGCTCCTTCCTTATGCAGGCTGGTGTTGTGAACACAGGGGACTGATTTACCAATACAAGTAAGTGACTTAATTTGTATTTCTACCAGAAATTATTTTACTTCCTGCAGTTAGGAGAAAAAAAATCCCTCATACCGTATACCTGTTGCACGGGCAGTATAACTGGAAAAAAATTGTGTCCTCCTGTTAATAAAGCTAGTGTGAAAATTGTCAGTTCAGTTAACAGCACTTCTCAAATTCCATTTTTTGTACACTTTATGTACAGTGGAATTCCTCTGGGACAAGCGTGCAAGGTAAATATGCAGTAGAAGGCAATAGTGCTTCAATGAAGAAAAGCTTACGCCTGCTGGAAGGCAAGGTGGGTGGGAGGAGGAGGTACATGTGGTTCTTGTGTCCAGCTCAGAGCTTCAGTGAATACCTCCTCCATCCGCTGTGGTGTGGATGCTGTTATTCCTGAATTCATGGGTTGTAGGGATTTCTTACCTTGTGACAGATGAGTGAAGACAGCAAATTCTGTGCCAGAGGCTTGTTCCCTGTGCATACAGGGCACAGGAGGTTGTACAAGCAATGGGAAGAGGTGGGGATTCTCTGACTAGGTCATCTCTGCCTAGAAAAGAGAATTTTTAACTAAGTTGTAAGTAGATTCTGACACAAGTTTTGCTTAAAAAAATAAGTAATTGAGAAAGCAAGGCACTAAGAATACATTTTAGAAGGCAACAATATGCACTTCTGTGCTTATTTTTTGGCTGGAGAAGATGGCTGACTATGGTGTGCGCAGACTAACCGGGGGTAGGGCAAGCACAGCTGCTGCTAGTACGCACCTCTAAAGTATCTGATGGAGGATGGGAGATAAAGACAGAGAATAAGCTTTAATACCAATCTGTGTCTGTCCTTTTAACCGCCCTGAAGCAGCAAGGGGGTCCAAATCGTAATTCTTCCGCTGTTGCTGACACAGGTCAGGGAAACCTAATATCTGTTGCCCACTTAAGGTAGAACCTGTTGGAAGCTGTCTCATCTTTTAAAGAAATTAGTTCAGTGCTTACTATTGCTATTTCTGAGACAATGTAAAATAGATGCAAATAAATATTTATTAAAAATGACAAAACGGGCTAGTTAATAAATAGAAACGAAGCCCCTGAACACATCATAAGAGTGCAATTGTTTTTTGAGCCTTCAGCCATTTTAAAAACCATGAGGTGCTGCTACCTTCTTGCATGTCAGCCCTCCTGCAGCACTTTTCCCTGTCCTGCTGTGGGCTCATGCCGTTTTGCTGTTCTTCCCTCCATCTGCCTGCCTGTACGTGGGCACAGCTGCTCTGGGAACTACTCCCATCTCCTCTACAATGAGCTGAGATACTACCAGTAAGGGTACAGTGCTCTTGGATGTTGCGTCTTGTATGTTGAAAGCCCACGTGTTGGTATCCGTTTTGTCTTTTTCCTCTGCTATATCTTTTCTCCTTCCTGTATCTCGATTTTTATCCTCAACAAATGTGAAAACATTTTCTCTAAACCTTTTGTTTAGCTGCTGCTCTGTCAATCAGTTTGAGTTCCTTGAAGTACCTTGTACCCCCACTGGGTTTGCTGCTTTCCCTCCTGCTGCCGTAGGCTCCTCCTCTTCCCTCTCCATATGTGGCCTGTTGGCCATGTCCTTTTTTCTTTCCCTCTTTACTGAAAGCTGGTGATTGCCTTCACTGTTATTCTCGACTGTGGAGGACTGACCTGCCAGGAGGACTGAAAAACCCTTCTTTCCTTGACTGTTTCTAGAGGTTGGGATTTAGGAGAGGCAGTGGATTTGGGGGGAAAGGAAGAAGAAATGAGTGAGTAATCAGGAGTCGCGAACAGCCTTGTGAGAGGGTGGACATAAGTAAGGGTGCAGGCAGATCTGGTGGGGAGGTGGGCAGCGCCTGTGCCTCAACATTTTTAGCACCTTGGGGGCATGTAGGGTACCTCTAAGCTGAATATTAAAGGAGGGCTTTTTTGTCCCTGGATTAGAAAGGAAAATGCTTAAAGGATTATCAACAGGCTTTGCTTCAGCCCAGGAAGGAGCTGGCTTGGTTCCTATGCTATCCTGTAAGCCTGAATTCAAGCAGACCTGCTATTTCACCCACAGCCTGTGAGCTGCACATCCTTCCCACCTGCACCCTTCAAGACAAGACTTCCCAGTGCAGTATGGATATGGACATTTTCTAAACTCTGAAAAAAGGATAGGAGTTTTTATTAAGTGTTTGGAAGCTGATGGTCCTCCCCTAGCTACTTGGTACAGCACCAGCAGGATCCAGATGAGACGTGACTAAGACTAATGCCAAATATTAGAGGGAAGAAAATTAAGCTGGTATGTCAGCCAGCTCTGTGGATTGGGGAATGAAGGCCAGTCACTCAAAGCCTGGGACTGGAACATTTATCGTGGCACTTCAGGCCTCCTCTTAAAAAGGGCACCTTGAGCTGTTGACACCTTTCCAGTATGGAGGACTCTTGAAGTTTAACCCCAGCTGGCAGCTCAGCCCCACACAGCCGCTCGCTCACTCCCTCCGGTGGGATGGGGGAGAGAATCCAGATGGGTAAAAGTGCGAGAGCGTGTGGGTTGACATAAAGACAGTTTAACAGGTAAAGCAAAAGCCTCACACTCAAGCAAAGCAAAACAAGGAATTCATTCACCCCTTCCCATGGGCAGGCAGGTGCTCAGCCATCTCCAGGACAGCAGGGCTCCATCACGCGTAACGGTTACTTGGGAAGAAAAACGCCATCACTCCAAACATTCCCCCGTTCCTCCTTCTTCCCCCAGCTTTATATGCTGACCGTGACATCATATGGTGTGGGATAGCCCTTGGGTCAGTTGGGGTCAGCTGTCCTGGCTGTGTCCCCTCCCAGCTTCTTGTGCCCCCCCAGCCCACTCGCTGGGGGGTGTGTTTGAAATACAGAAAAGCCCTTGGCTCTGTGTAAGCCCTGCTCAGCAGGAACAAACACATCTCCGCATTATCAACACTGTTTCCAGCACAAATCCAAACCATAGCCCCGTACTAGCTGCTGTGAAGGAAATTAACTCTATCCCAGCTGAAACCAGCACAAAGAGGAAAAATGGAGGCTTGAAAGCAAGCTGAATTTTGGGTAGAGATCAGAGTAAGGCCTTTTATAGGGAATGAGGTGGGAACGCTGTCACCTCTCACTGAGCACAGTTAAATGCCTTATGAAAGCCGAGTGGACAGAAAGATTTTTTAAAAGCAGGAAACACCTATGCTGTTATTCTGGTGTTAGCACATTATGGCTTAAACTGTGTTTAAAAACACTGCTGCTAAGAGGAGCCTGCCCGAACCATGGTTTGAAATTCAGCCTATTGAAATTTTAAACATAAGTGTAGGTTTGTGCCGCTTTGTTGCCTGCCTCCTGCAAAAGAAACCCATGTAGTCACAGATGAATGGCTCTCCTAAAAAAAGCGAGGATCACTTTTTCCTCTAAATTATGCTCTGTTTCACCACCGAAGTGAAGATCACTTGAACAACAGCGAGTATAAAAAAGAAAGCCAAAATCGTAATAAAGTTGGTAACAGTGGGTATAAAATATTGCTCTCTTGGCCTTGGACAGACGTGCTCTGAAGCAGGAATAAGGCATATTCTATAACATGTACCAGTCCCAAGAGGAGAGATCTAGGAATGATGAAATTCCACAGTTGTGTAAAATTTAGATTAGCACCCCTCCCAAAATAATAATTTTGGTCCTTGTGTCCATGTAATTAAAATAAAAAGCTTTTGAAAGGGACCGTTGGGCAATACGTGTTGCAGTAGTGTCATAAGGCAAGCCGGCTGGCCTGCAGGAACCCAAGGCGGCAGGAGAGCATGGAAAAGGACGTTAACGGCAGAGAAAGCAAGATGCTCCTGTGGCTCTCTCTGTGACCTCTTGGGGACTGTGTTACATCAACTTGTCCGTCAGATTTCTCTTCTTAACATAACACTTAACGAACCCTCCTGAATCTTTGTTGCAAACACAAGTAATTCAGAACGCAGCCATCACAGGGACATGGAAGGTCTCTGGGTCGCCTGTCAGCAGAGCGTATCCCCCTCTTGAGCGTTGCAAATGCTCCCTGCACACGCCTTTCTTTCCAACAGCTGCAGAGCAATGCGTGGCATTGTCTGGCTTCACTAGACCTCTTCTGCTCTGAGTTGCACAAGGAAATACTGTATTTGCTTTGCTGGAGGGGAAGACAGGAGACCAGTGAGGTTTGAATGGCCAGAGATGTTGAAAGGTTGGGTGGAGCCAGACAAAGCCCACTGTTCCATCTGTTGGGTAGTGTTGCCCTCCTCTGATCTATGCACAGCTCTCAAGTTTTGGATGTGGAGAATTTGGTCCCAGTGGCATCTCAGTGTGCACGCCGAGACGGCATGACTCTCAGCTGGGTTAAACACGGCCTTCTGGACTTCTGTTAAATGCCAGGAAGACTGATACGCTCCTGTCATTGCAGAAATGAGAAGTTACAAGCTTCTATAAGATTACATTGGGTTAACAATTAGGTTACTTGCATCTGTTAATGCAGCGTGGGTGCAGCAGAGCGGGTGGCGTGTGTGTCCGCAGACTGACTGGAGCCTTTTTATCAGGCTGAGCCCTTACGCTTGGAGCTGTACTTAGGTTTTTCTCAGTCTAACTCTGTTCTCCGGGTCCTGTGGTTCCTTATGCCCTGAGACAGTCCTTCCTCCCGCTCAGCCTGGGCCTGGCAGCTCAGCTGAGACGGGGTATTTTTAATAGCTTTGCTACAATAAAACACTCACATGTTTAACATTTCTAACATGCTTTACTGAACTTGTGGTTATAAAGGTAATTTACAATAAAGCAGTTAAATAAACAATAAGTTAAAACACAGTACATTTATACATAGTATTTCAAAGGGCTCGGATGACTATCAGGTTCCAATACATTAAGACTTTAGAACAACGTTAATATTCAAAGTGTATCCACGCCTATACTTATCATTGTAACATGTTTCAAGACTCCCAACAACGTACATTTTTGGTTACAGTCCCCGTATATGCACAAGACCAGTGAAATGCTCGAGCAATTGTACAATTGAGAAGAGCACTATACAAGACAGGCACGAACGATGTGCTGGAAGCTGCCTGGGGAGTATGGGGTTTACCTATAAATTGAATTGACACTTCAGACAACAAACGGAAAGCTCTAGCATGCTTTCTGGAGTACACGTGGGAACAAGTCTCCATGTCACCTACTTAACACTGTAGTTTCACAAATGTTTTAGGTTGGTGCTGCCTGAAGAAATACGCCACCTTTCTCTGGCCATTTGCTCCTGTGTGCATCACACACTACCCTTGAACCAGTGCAAAGCGCTCGTACATTTGCTCAGTGAACCAGCCAGGGAAACTGAGCTTAATGCTAACTCAGCAAACAAACACAAACGCGTGCTAGCTGTAATTCTTCTTGATTTCCCTGGTCACGTTCGCTGTGCAGCTGCTCTGGCACCAGAAAGACACCAGCACAGGGGAGGGACACAGTGCCTGGGAGCAGGAGGACTATTTCTATAGGCAGTGCTACTGCTAAAACACCAGTTAAAAACATCTTGTGGAACTACAGGATTCATCTTTTTAATTTTGAAACAAGGAACATGTTTTCAAACTAATTTATAGTGCAAATCAAATAGTCAAAAGCAAAACAATGGACTCTGCCAGAATATACAAAAACTTTTTATGATCTGTCTCATCTGTCGTTCTCTCTGCCTCAGCCAGCTGGTGCCCAGGGACAGAGTGGACTTTAGGTTTTGATATTGAAGGGTGTGCGGCGTAAAGAGTGCAGGGCCACCAGGCAGCAACCACGAAGCAATGCTCCAATATTGTAAATGGGATCTGTTCCTCCTCTCTGGGTACTGAAAGCCCACATGATAGTTGGTACAACAGGGGCTGCTACAGCCAGAACATCTCTGAGGAGACTGCTGCTCCAGTATCTCCTCTTTATTCCTGTCTGAGAGAAAGTATTGACATACCCAAAGGCTTCATCATCATAAGGTTCTGTAAAATCAAGTTCTTTCATGAAATGGCTTTCCTTAACTCCATGCTCCAGCTTCCTGCATGGGGACTCCATAGGAGACAAAAGAATGGCAGAGTTTGGATCACTTGGCGTTAAGTCCACTATGATACCAGAATCACTGAAGCTTCCAAGAGAAAATTCACCCAATTCCTTCAGTGAAGAAGGTGGGGTTAGAGGACAGGTATCTTGAGCTCTGAAGATGTTTTGAATGAGCTGCTCCACATCTAGGCTATACGGCACCACGTCAGTCTGGATGGCCTGTTCCACCATTACGTTGCTTCTTTTCTCCTCCTCCTCAGAAGAAGATAGTTTTTCATCCAGAACATTTTCAAGCATCTCTCTACTTACACCAGAACTAGAGGGAGCTGGATCACTCAACTCAGAGGTTGTGGTGGTCAAGCTCTCTTCAGATGAACCAGTCCCATTAGCTGTGTCCTCATTAAGAAGCAGCCCACTATCTGCCACCTCCTCTAGAGCTTGGTCCTCTGTGATGAGGCTGTCTGGCATCATGGCAGACAATGCTAACGGCTTCTCCTCCAAGTCACATGGGTACTCCAGGCACTGATCATCCCTTGTAGAGCTGTTCTGAGACATCTCCATGCTCTGCAGCAAAGATTCCAGTTTCTTGTTTTGAATGTTTATGTCTATGAAGTATTTCTGAATTTTTTTGTCTTTCTCAGCCAAGCTGTTTTTCATGGTTTCCATAACCTGCTTGAGTTGTTTAATTTTGCTTCTTGCTTCCTTTAAGGCCAGCTCTGCCTCTACACGATTACACTCTTCTTCAATCCAGTCTTCCCTCATCCGTCCCAGCTGAGCTTTGAGCTCTTCTATTTCTGCTTCCCTGTAGCAAAATAAAAATGTTATAACAATTCTGCTGACTGGTCAGTTAAAAGAGTCAATGTGAGGCTCCACTGCACTGGGATGGCTATGCTGCAGAGATGCTCCAAGGAGGAAGCAAATTCCTCCATGCACCATTTGCTGCTACCTCTGAGAGAGCTCGCAGAGACGTAAGCTGGCTGCCAAGACACACCAGCTGAGTGCTAACTGGAGTCACCGGCCTTGCCACACAGCCAGCAGCCTTGTGGGCTATGCCATGATTCCGGACATTCTGAGATGCAAGTGGTCACCTCTAGGTTAGGTCCAACCAGCAGAGTGCCTAACATCTCACCTACTGCCTCGCCCTGTGGGAAATGAGAAACAGCTGCCTGGATGTGTCCCCCATTCCTTCCAGCAGCTCGTCACATACAGGCAGAGCTGACTCTGGCCTCAAGCAGCAGGACAGCTCGGGGCTGCAGGCACCTGGCTTGCTTTGTCCAGTGAGGAGCCAGAGGCTGCTGCCTTGAGTTGCAAGCAAGTGGGAGAGGTGGCCCCTACGTGAGATCCAGCCTTCACAGGTGCAGAGACTGGGCTATCCTGAGCTGGACCAAGGGGTCCCCGGAACTCTCTGCCTTGGGGCTCCATTCAAATGGCCTTTGTGCCCGCTTGGCTTGTGTGTGTGCTGGACAGCCAGCTCTCAGGGAGGTTTTAGTGAAAGAAACAACATCTGTTGCTGTGTAATGCACATTGTCACTTCTTTGCTCAGCGTTCGTACAAAGGGCTATTGTGAAAAGTTCAATATCTAAGTGACAAAAACACAAGCAGGCACACTGGTTTGTGTAAGAGCCTTTCTTTCATTATGGGAGAAGGGGGACATTTGCAGTCATATTTCACTGAGTGAGGTAGAACAGAAGACTAAGGTAATACATGCTGGCAGGTAGAAAGAGTTATGTATAAAAGGTCTCAATGCTAAATCAGACTGGTAAAAAATTATCCTTTAAAAATATTCTATTAGGAAAGTTCAAAAAAGGGAAAAGAGACAGCCTATTCATAACTAAACTGCATGGTACATATTCACTGAGCATGCTATGAAACCTGAAATACCCGAGGACAACCTAATGTGACTGATCATATTTCAAATTTCTTAATCAACAATTTATGTCATCAAGAAATTAATAAACACATCTAGGATTCCCACCTGTAAATGTTCCTGAATAAACCCTTCTAACTTTGATTTCTGAAGTCAAAGATACCTTTCTTTAAGTTTGCTCTCAGATTCCTTCAGCTTTGTTTTCAAATGCCGTACTGTAACTTCCTTCTGCTGCAGAGGAGTCAAATACTGCTCTGGATTTTGCGGCTTAGTGCTGTGATTGTCACCACAAGAATTGTATCTCCCTGATCGCCTGAAAAGAAAAAACACAAACCATCACATAACATCAGTCCTGCAGTTCTTCAGTCCTGGCAAAAAGGAAAAAATCCCATTGACTGATACAAAGCTTGACTCATTTGGGGCTTCTCAGTGTCCACACAGTGACTTTCTCTGGCAAATCAAAGTACTTGAGGAAACAGCTAATTTGTGGCTATAGTGCAAAATTTACTATTTACTGTACTTAATTTCAGTGCCATTACATCAAATGAGACATTTAACTTTAAAATACCTAGCCATCCCCTCACCCGAAATGGGTGGCATGCCCACGAGCAGGCAGCTAGGCCAGTGGCAAGGGCACCCAGCTGCACACATGGCCAGGTGAGGCTGTACCAACTGAGTCCAGCCTCACATGAGTCATGAAGCTGAGCACACTGAAACCTAGATTCATCCTATCTAGCTTTAGGTGTGTATCTGACATGCTTGGTTGTGGAATTGCCTGAAAGAGAGAGAGAAAGAGCGGCAGTGTGGTGGCAATTTCTTCTCTGCAATATGAGTTGCATGCTCTGGCAGGTGTCCGTTTCCTTCCTGTACAGGAAACTGCACTCCTTAGGGAGTTGCCTAAGGCTGGGCAGGGTGAATTTTCACCTGAGTGTATAATGTTTTCTGTATTACCCCACCCAACCCTCTCCAAAGTGAAAGGACCCTTAGATGAAAGAACCAGTAAATCCCCACAAAAACTGATGGCATGAAACCACATGAAGGAGCCTGCCTTGGAGCAAAAACTAACTGCAAAGGGCTTTGACTAAAAGTTACCTTGAATCTTACAGTGCTGAAACAATCAAGCTTTTACATGGGATGGAGCACCCTGTTGACTGTCGAGCCACCAATGTGAGGAGTCACACCTATGCTGAGGAGCAAGGTGACCTTCTTGGCAACTCAGCTGACCCCACGTTACAGTGCAGAGAAGTCAGTGCGCTGAACACTGGGATCCTGAAATAAAAACTTGCCTCATCACCGGGCTGCTGTCGCTTCCTTTGTATGAGCCTGAGTTGCTGCTGCTGGCCGAAGAAGCCCTGTAACCCTGATGGATGTTGGCAGGACTCAGCTGGTTTTTGCACAGTGTTGACAAAGGGTCCTTTTCACGGGAAGCTGGTGGGCTGCCTCCAGACTTGTAGGATAAGGATCCATTATTCCGACCATAAGGGCCACGACTGGAGGGGAATCAAAATGGTTAAAGCATATTGGATTGTCCTCATCATGCAACCCATTATGTGTCTTATTTTACACACAAAGTTGTCTAAACACTAAACCAGATAGATACAGTGAGTAGCTGGGAAGAAAGTAAGTCCTGAAGTCATCAGCCACTGCACATTCTTTCACTGCCTGTGGGGCTCTCAGTCTGAATTATGTGATCTAGGGAAACCCTGGCTGTTTCACATTTCTCTGTGGACAGCACAGTTCCCAGTGACTCCCTCAGATCACCCATGTTCCCTGAACTTCTGACTCCATTAAGTAATGAGAGGATTGCAGCCTGGACTAGTGCCAGAAGAACCATGTTTCGACTTTCCCCGGCCAGGCCTGCGGAGAGATGCCCAGCCCTGGAGGTTTGCTGTAAGACCACTTTCATGCTCCTCAGCAAGCAGCCCGAGGGATCACAGCATGCAGTGAAGACAGATTTTGTTAGAGCCACTGTTCTTTTCTGCCTTTGGCATACAGGGTGCTTCAGCTGTCATTGTCAGCTATTCATTTGCTTAGATATAGTTTGAACCCCACTGAGAGTAGGCTGAAATGGTATTAAAATAGACAAAGGAAAGCATGGCTTTTTCTTTCTTCCTTCCAGCTTCCCTCATACATATCAACCTTTCTATTCCCACTCTTTATTAAATAATCTGTCAACTGTGTGTGCTTGAAAGCAACCGATATCTGCACTGCCCAACAGCTGCCAAAGCTGGGGAGCTCTGAGGTCAGCTTCTCGAGGTGCATTCCTTGCTTGCTCACTTGGTTTGCCTTCCTGCACTACCACGCTGCTACCTTCATCCTCCCATGGAAATTATTCTTCTAAACTATAATGAAAGGGCAGGGTTCAAAAAATACAGAAAAAGGCAAATCCAGCCAGCAAAAGAGAAAGCTTGAACATAAAAATTTAAATACCACAGAATTATGAAGCAAAATCTCTTCTTAAAATTGTCTTAGTTTCCTCCCTTCTCTGAAAATGGAACAGTTTATAAGGAACAGATGGTTGAGTGGCTGCTGCAAACCTTCATCACACTGCTGTGGTTTGGGTGATTTTATAATTGTTTTACAATGAAGTGCAGGACTGTGGTTTGTGACAACATTGAAATGTTTCATAGTGAGTTAAGTCAAACAGTTAAAAAAGAACATATTGCAAAGGAGACATCTCTTTCCACTTTCTACAGTGCAGCATCAACTCTGGTGTGAGGCAGGACTTGCATAGACTGTGCATAACACAGCAATGCACTATTATAGACGACTTCTGTCCAATTAAGTATGTCAGTATACTCTAATTAAAAGTTCTATTTAAATACACAATAATATATGAAATGAAACATAATCTTACTGAAAGTAAGGTGATTTTAGCGCTTCATATTATGCTTAGTACTGTTTTTGCCCACAGCCAGTACCTTTACTGGTTAGACTTAACCTACAGAGTGCTTAAGTAATGTTTATTTTTCTACCAGTCTCACGACACAGATAGGAAACTGCTCATTAAGCATCATTCTGCCCATCTCTGTGCGCTGGGGCACACTGTGACCTTGGAGACGTCTGTGTGATTTCAGCATACGGGTGTCCCGCTGTGGGTCCCAGCCTGCCTGCCAGCTCTTCCACAAAGGGCAGGAATCCAGCCCTGTCAATCTGAACTCTTGCCTCCTACTGCAAGAACCGTAACCAGCAGGGATTGTGTGGGCAGGCGCTGCTCTATCGAAACACCCCCGTATTCACAAGCTGTCCGGATTTACACTTCACACATGACAGGGAGAAAACTTAGAGAAATCTTCCATGAAAGGTTCATTTAGATAGATGACTATAATTTATTTGCACATCAGTTTAGTTATATAAAGGTTGGGCAATATTGCCTACTTCCTACAAAAAAAAAAAAAAAAAAAGGTCATGATCTGGAAAGGTACAGGCTGAGCTGACAATCTATTACAGAGAGAAAACAAAGTGGTAAGACCAAAAGGTTAAGGTTAACTGGTTAGAAGTACTGCTTTTAACTCACATACACCCAGTTGTTTCCTCCTCTGCTCCAGCAGATGCTTTTTCTGCCTTACCTGCTTGTATCTCCCATCCTTGTTATGGACAAACAACAAAAAAATACCAGTCAGCTGATCTGGCATATTGGCAATTTTTGTGCTTCAAATACATCAGTTTCCTTTCTTTCTCATGTCACAGTTCTCATCAGTGTAAAAGTGCTGCGCAAGAGCGTAGTATAACCCAGGATGTTTCAAAACTCACAATATCGGCATTGTATGTATTAGCTGCAAGACCTTACACAGTAGTCTACCTTTGCACGAGCAACACTTGCAATATTCAGGAAAAATTGCTTTGCTTACTTGCGAGAAAAAGATGATCTTTTGCTTCCCGCAGCAGACATATGGACTTCAGGTGCTGAAATACTGCCCGTGCTGCTTGAAGAGCTAAAATCGGCTTCACTCCCTGGAAAGGAAAAGGGAAGAGTGAACATGATGGAAATTTTAACTCAAAGACTGTTTTCAAAATAACAACGAATCACAAGCATCCTTCCTTTGTCTGTCCTGTGTGAATTTTAGAAGTTGCATTAATTTTCAAACATCCCTGAGGACAAGCGCTGGATTTGTTCCAGATTTTCAGCATTTCTTCAGAACTGGCACTTCAACAAGAGCAGAAAAAAAATACTTGGACACAAAACCCTCACACTACAGAAGCCATTTTAGGCCTTGGCTAGGAACACTTGTGACAACCTGTTTGCTTTCTCACAGCCATGAATACGGCTGCTCATGTGGCTCCTTCAGGAGCACTGTGATTAGGAGTACACAACTGTAACTGAAGATTTCTCTTGCTTTAAGCCATACAAAAATACTTGCTGGGAGAAACGCTGCTTCTATTTCAGTTTCTGAGATGATGTACACATACATGTATATACGCATAAATGTGCGCAGGCTAACAGGGTATATGCATATATATGTACGCACGTATGCAGGTTTTCATGTGGCACAGAAGCATAGTAAGGCAGTTCTAATAGCCTTAAAATAATCCAATAATCACGTGTGGCTCTCAAGTGCTTCTCAGGTGCTAAACCATCTATCTGATTACTGACTTCCTATGGATCACAGCTTTTCTTTTCTGAGCTGTGGCATATATAAGGAAAACTGCTCTCATTTTGCTAAGGTCAGCAGTAGGTAGATGTACTAAGAAAGTCTTATCTGGAAAAAAATCCACCCTGAAATTAGGGGTTTTTTCAGTCTGTTACTCAAATGGCAAATGTCCCAAGCCATATCCAGGTCTCATGCTGCAGAGCCGCAATAATGGATGGTGACTTTATCTGAGGGGATGGAAATAACATCCCAACACCCTTGAAACAGCCCGTCAGGGGGAGCATCTCTCACCTGAGAACTGGGTGCCACCCCATGCACAGACACCCCTGGCCAGTGGCGGCAGACTTATGACACATCCTACTTTTGCTATCTTTTCCACGAGGGGGAGATGCAGCTGCAGCTACCATCATCCCCGCTGCGGCAGCTAAACTTTCAAATGCATCACAGAGCTGATGATGATGGGCACATCTTGCACCCTGAATACCTGGGGCTGGGAAAAGGCCTTGTCAGACCCTTGCCTTCACAGCCGTAAAGAGAATGAGACATCCAGCAACCATCCTTACCATTCGGCAGCTCTTGGCAACTGGTCTTAGGATCAGATGTGTTTGGATTTAACCCAATACTTTCCCAACCTCACCAGGTCTGAGACGAGCCCCCATTTCTCTGTGCCTCTGGTTCAGCCCAGCCCAGAATATTCCTCAGCCCCATTTCAAAGTGCTCAAATGCAAAGCCTAGCTCTCCAAAAGGGTATCCCAGGGACCCAGCTTTTATCACCTCTAACCAACTCGTACCCAGTACAACACCCTGATAATCAGACCCAAGTCACCACAGCTGTAACCAGATCAGGACTGCGTGCAAGCTTGCAAGGAGGAGGGAGAGAGCGCAGCAAAGACGCTTTGTTGCACAGTGTATTTATATCATGTCTACAGATGCAGATGTCAGTGACCCTCTCCTTGAGGAAGCAAAATGACCGTGGGACATGATGTCCCAAGCTGCAACGGAGTTTTCCTGCTAAACAAAACATTCCCATCTACAAGACCGAAGTACGCTCCGAATACTATCTCGGTACCACACTACTCCCAAATCTTCTTCTCCAATCAAGAACCAAACAGGTAAACACGTTGCGCAGATGCCATACCTCTGGTGTTCGGGTCCCCAAAACATTCCTGCCCTTGCAAGACACCAGCAGCTTTCCAAAGCCGAGTCCTGGGTGCAGCACAGAGAGGAGGAGCCCTAGCCGAGGCTAATCTCTGGTTAAGTAGACCACATCGTAATCAGCTCTTGCTATCGAAAGCATTTCAAGGAAGCAAGGCTTAATAACCACCTCTCCCTGACCCGCCTGGCCTGGAGCGCAGTGCTGGGAAGGGCTGCCGAGGCAGGCACTGCCGAGAAGAGCTAGCAGAGCCTGAAGACGCAACCACCTCGAAGGCTGAGCTTTCTGAAAGACCAAACTGCATATGAGACTGGGAACTGTCTGCCAAGCACAAATTAACCTTTCTGGCCCCAGTTCTGACAACGGTGAGCACAGGAGACTACTTACATTTGAAATTAGGCATGTGGCTATTTATAGGATCTTCGAGAACATTTTACAAATGTCTTAAGAAAGAGATGAAACTCCGTGTCTAGCATCACTGCGGGCAGGAGCTGAGCATGGCCCTTCATCTCTCCTATCGCCATTTGCCAGGCTGGCAGCTTCCTAAGGATGCCTGTTGATTATTTTTGTTGCTGTGACAATGTGATTGCAAAAGCTCACACATGTAAGTCCCAGAACAGCCCACTGATCCAGCATTAACTATGAAAGAGGTTGGCGTTTCTGAAAAACATACTATTTTGTCCTAACTGGCCATAACACTTGTTAGCTCTGATCTGAGACTTTCTTGTTAAGAAGGTGGGACTGCCTTACCCACCCCTTCCAGCAAAAGATGCCACACGCTGAGCTCCTGTCTTCAGCAGTGTCTCATTCAAAATTCATTCATACATATTCTTCCACGCTCCAGCCACTCAGTGTCACAGTACTAGCAGCCTGCCGGCAGGCAAGCTAACTCGGGAATATGCTCTGATGGGAACATTCATGCTGCACGTACGGCATCTGATGCTGGGAAGCCTGTTGCTCTGACCTCTCCCCGCCTTGCAGCCAGCTCCGAGCAGCAGCACACCCCCACCACAGCAGCGGAGCTGTGCACTGTGCTGGGCAATGGGAAGAACACAAGGATGGCCAACAAAGTACTGTAACACTTTCCAGGATTGCTCCTTGCCTGGAACAGGTATCTGAGAAGGAGTGAAATTGTGCAGCATCTAGCGCTGTCCCTGCTTGATGGGCAATGGCACCGAGCTAAGAGTGCGCTGCAGACAGCATCGCACTTTGTGCTGCCTGGTAGCTTTCTTGCTGCCCTGATGGCACCGCGACAGCCACCTAGCTCCAGCTGACACCGAGGGGAGGAGAAGGGAGCCTGCAACCCCGCGACTGTGTGCCGCGCTGCCCGTGACGAGGAGCGCGGGCAGCGTGGGCAGGCACAACCCAGGCAGAGGCAGAGAGGGCAGCGATGGCCTGGCAGACGCATGTGCTCATCTGCGCTGTGGGTCGTGTGTCAGGGAGCACAGCTCAGGGGGCTAACGCTGTCCTGCTGCAGCACTGCAATCAACTGGGGAACCTCCCGCTAGTTACTCAAGGGCAAATTTTCCATTTCGTGTGTGATGCAAGTACAAATTTTGGGGCGGGATTGAGGAGAGGAAGAAAGAGCTGCCTGTGCAAGGGCAGGTACGCCTCCAGCCGGCACTGCTGCATGTTTATCCCACGCATGCAGTGCAGCTGTCGCACCCACATTTTGGGTATAGAAAAGCACCACCTTGAACTCTGCTCTCTTCGCTGCCACAGCCATAGTGCAAGGATAATGCCCAGTACAGTGACCATGTCATACACTGCATTTACAGCTTTTACAGGTAGAACAGGTTAGGTATATTGGGCCTACCAGGACAGTACACAAGCACAGAAATGCCATGTCTATATACATATGTATATATGTGTACAGAGACAGTATATAATTTCTTACACAGAGCCACACGATAACCCCACATGGACACCTGGAGTATGGCATCCCAGTCTGCTATTTCTAGCCATTACAGATGGCTGGACACCTTGTTGTATGGCCTTCTGGCCTTGATACTAAAATTTTGCTTGCACTTCAGCACTTAATCTTTTCCCTTCTATAAGAATAAAGCTCAGATTTTCTTGTGTCCATTTTAGTCCATTTGCTACCTAAATAGTAAGATTAAAATATGGAAAAAAGGAAGAAGTTCAAGTAATTTCTGTGACACGAACATTGACAGCTAAGCAGCAGAACTGGATTCCCAAAACTCAGGATGTGTATGAGCTTATTAAAATGCAGTCTTTTTGTAAGCCTTTCCTGTTTGCAAATTCACCATTGTTTCATAGGTGCAAAAGTATATAAAGCACAGAGCTTACCTACCTTCTGACTCCATAAACATGACCTCTTTATGTATCACCCCTCGTGCTAGGTTTTGCATATAATCACCCAGTGAAACAGAGCTGTAAATATAACAGTGCTGACAGAGACAGCTCGTCGTCAAAACGTAAAGCACTTAATTTTGCTGAGCTTCCTTGCCTTCAAAAGCATCCTGTTATGCGGCTTAGAGACCAAAATATGCATACATGTTTACCACCCCATGCAGCAACTAGAGCAGTAAGTGACACGCTGTCTCTGTAGTTAGCTTTATTTAGAGACCCCAGGGGAAGAGATAGGGCCTGGCTGTGTAAAAGCTCCAGCAAAGCCATCAGAAGCAGCTGAAAAAGTAGAGAGAATTCAGTTGTAATACCCGCTGCTGAAAGGACCTGTATTTTTAAGACATTTGGTTTCATTTATTTTGAAACCTTTAACTCACAGCTACATGTCTAATTCCAATCTTTAAGAGTATAAGCAGAGTACTTCCAGGAAACACTGATGTTGCTTCTTTTCTGTTTAATATGGGGTTGTTCCTGCAAGATTGTTTTTGCATACCACAAGCAATCTAGGAAAGAAAACCACACTGTTCACATGCGCTGACAACTGTAAGAAAAAGAAGCTGCAAAGTAGTGATGAAGTCTTGCTTTAGCATTTCAAGCTTTTCTTCAGTTAACACCCTTAAAAGTGACCCATTTCAAGGGCACAGTCTCCTAGTGGGAAGTACACTCAATTCACAGTGTCAAGCCCATAGCTGACAGTGGGTTTTGGTTCCAGTCCCTGGCCTTTGACTTATTACTTATTTGACTTGCTATTACCACACATGGGACTCTTACCTTGGACTTACTATTACATTTCACACCAAACAGTAACCGGGTAAATGCAGATATAATGCTGGGAGCAAGGCACAGGACACAGGACTCTCCTCCGCAGGGACTGCTCTGGTCTTTGGGTGACACAAGCTGCTCCCACATGCTCTGCCTCTGCCCATGTCTCATACTCTCCACTACCATGAGGTCTCGAGTCAGTGGAGGAAGCTGAGGATGACCAGTAGGTCGCAGTGGTTCAGGAATTCTTATTAGAGGTGTGGATTTGAACTCCTTTGGTCTAAGGAGGGCACTGCATTCTGACCTTTTCCTCAAGCTCCAGCTGCTCTGCTGCCACACAAAACAGGGTGGTGGCACTAGCGCTGGCCATATTTCAAAGGAATGGAATGTGTTGGTTGCCTGCACTCACAGAGATGGTCTATCTCCAGCACAGAGATTCAGAATGAATCTGAGGCATGCACGTAGGCACACTCAGGACTACAAGTACATGGCTAAGTCTGGGAGACAGGCGCTCCTCTCTGGCATCTCCTGTGGACTGGCAGAGTTGTGTCCCTGCCTGGCATGCCCTCTGCTGTGAATCTTGGATTTTCATACCTAACCATCCCACCCCCGATTTCACATGCAATTTAGCCATTGAGCTCAGATTTGAGAGTTGTGCTCCTGGAACGATGGCAAGAAGCTGGGCACAGCAATGCCTGGCATGGTCAATCCTACGGGTACCAACAGGCATCCCCTCTCCTATCCCACTGTGCTGGCCAATGAAGCCATCTCTCCCCACTCTTCAGTGGGCACCCACCCGACGGCTTGCCTGTGCTCCCTCATCAGACGGATCTGTTAATCGCATTTCAGCTGACTGCACAGTCCAGTAACAGCTGGTAACTTGGGCAGCTGGCAAAGATGCAGTCAGAGGGGATGCGGAGCAAAACTTTCAGTGTGACTCTCCATAAAGTGTTCAAACCTGCTGGGTGAGGAAACTTCCAGCTCAAAACCAGACAGAAGACTTTCAGGAAAAACTGAAACACAGATCCTGCTTCCCCATGTTTGGATCTAAACTTGATTTTACAAATGATCCCCTTGATTTAGACTGCTGGTTGTGTGATTCAAACTAATTATTTATCTTGATTTTTGCTCATCTTGCTTGCTTACTCTTCTTATTTTGGAAGAAGGGTTGTTATCAAATAACTAAAATTTATTTCATTAAGCAGTTTTCTGATCTCATCTAAATACTATAGTTTTGGAAGTAATCTGAACTACATTAATGCAAATTATAACACTGCAGATCTCAAACTGAATAGAGAACGTGACTTGTGTATGCTGTGAAACCACAATCAATCAAGCTCTTCTCTAAAAACACAGTCACTACAAACTATTGGCTGAGAGCCATCATGTACATTCTGCATCTCACTATGATCTGGGCTTGTGTTTTTCTTAATTGTTTTTAATTCATGGATTTGTAGAGCAGCCACAAGCAGATGTTGGAACAGACATAAAGCACTACAAGCTGGGTTTTTTTCTCTGCTTTATATATCTTAAGGAGATTCTTCATATAGAAATCAGCCTGACCTAATTATTTTTTATGTTTTTATATGCAGTTTGAGCTGTTCTAACACCTTAAAAATGGCTCCCATAAATTTTCTCTTCTCAGCCTGAGATGACCTTTGTCGGGGGAACATATGCTCACAGAGCAGAAGGGAACAGTGTGGGGAACTTATCTTCCTGTTCAAACAAAAAGGCTCTTTGGATCAGAGACAGAAGGATGCTGCTTTGCTACACCAACCTCAACAGAAACATTGAGACTGGAGGTTCAGAAAATACACAGAGTTGTATAACACGACACAACTTGCATTTGGCAGTTTTATAAAATATATTTGTAAATCCACCTACAGACAAGTATCCTTTATAAGCAAGCAAGCAGTGTCACCTCAGGAGATTTTTTTTTATGTACCTGGCAGTGCTATTTGGTCTGTTTGAAGGGAAATGGATAGGCTGGTCAGAAGTATTTTTAGGAGCTGGAAAATGTCATCTTTGGCAGGAATGACTTAGCAGTACACAGAAAGGGAGCGAACTCCATCCGCGACTGGGAAAACATCCCAGCCGTCCCGTCATGTTGGTGGCAGAAGTTTAACAAAGGGCTTTCAGAGGCCCCTTCACATCTCCTAAATCTGGTTCCCATGTGCAAGGAGGAGAGGTGCTGGCTGGTGAACAATTAACTGTGCAGGCACGTGTTCACAGCTATATGCAAATGCATGAAATCACATGCTAAACATGATTCAGCTGAAAGATTTTGCACAGTCACCCTTAATATAAGACACATGGTTTTCATTATAATGTGCATAAAACATTTTAAATCAGTTTGACATGTCTTCGGCAGGCAAGAGAAAAACACTGGAAGGAGAAATATATCTGGGAGGTAACTAACTAAACAACCCTGCAGTCCCAGGATGAAAAGCAACATTTGTCATAAGTTAATCAAATATTTACTGTAATGCCCGCTTTGAAATTATTACAAAAAAACCTAATAAGAGTTCAGGTGTCTTCTACTGAAAAGAACAGTAAAACCCTACCCAGTATATTGATCGGTTGCCTAAACGACATTTTTTACAGTAATAAAGCCAAAGCAGGTCTGAGTTATGATTGCTGTCATTTACTGATTTTTTTCCCCAGTAGCACTCTTATTGTTAAGAAGCACAAATGACAGACATGAAGCCTGTGCTTTTTCAGCTTATTAATCCTTACAGGTTTGTGGTCAAATTGTATTCTGCCAACTCTAGCAAACAGTCACGGCCTGCCCAGATTTCAAAAACTAACAGCTTCCTATTACTTACTGAATTTCAGAAGGGAGGAATAGAGACCTGTAATGGAGTGCCTCAGCATGGAAGCGGGACACGGCTCGTAAAACTAATAAAATATGAAACAAGCCCTGCAGAATTTTCATTTCCTTTAAATACATTTTATGTAACAGTATATGTAAGATATGCTACTATAAAGTAGGTTTACTATTTTGTTAGGTCACATTAGAGGCGATATATTTCAAGCTTCTGGGTGAAGCGATGTCCACCCTGCAGTGGCCAGAGGCTGGATTTATGAAAGGATACCCGGTCCCCAGCTCCCAGGGGGGGAATTCTAGAAGTGGCACTCTCCCCATCTGCCACCTTACTCAGGACACCTCCCATCAGTCTCAGTAGGAAAAGCATCTCAGCTGTGTGAAACTCTTGTTTCTGGGTAGGCTAGAAGCAGGTCAGCGTTAAGAGTGATGAACAGCTCAGTGCCTGGCTCCTGCCTTAAGACCAGGGTGGGTGTTTCACACTACACCAAATACATCAGGGTCCACACAGAAGTGGTCCAAGGAAAGGTCTCTCCTTTTGTCTGCTTTACTGGAGAAAGGACCCACCTGGGATGTGTAGGGCCAGATTTAGCTTTGAACTGGGAGAAGGCTGCACAGCATCTCCCCATCACACCACCAGGAACACGCACTGCATCCAGCAGTAGGAACTGGATGAGGAGACAGGATTCCCATCTCTCAGCTTATCATGCCCCTCTCCAGCTCCTCTGTAAATTCATCCAGTTTGGGATGCCTGTCTTCATCACCCCCTGCTACATGGGTGAAATCCAAACAGGCCTGAATTTCCCACAGCTCCCACCTGTGTCAGGACACCCTACCCAATCTCTGCACCCAACACACCTGAGAAAACTAAGCTCTACAATCTAATTTTTTGAACAGTTGGGCCACCTCTATCTAGTTGCTCTTCTGGCTGCTGGCTTTTATTTTACAATTTTTAATTGTGGTTTCTTTATTGGAACAGGGACTGGACATGCATTTCTCCTTTCTCCTAAGCTCTTCCTGAGCTCAGAATCGTAACTTTAAGTGAGAAACAAAACAGAGTGAAGGCATCTAAAAACACAGCTTCACCAGGATTTAGGTATCTAGGTACATAAAAGCAAGTAACATACCACAGGCCAAGTGTTCAAAATACCACCACTATCTGCAAAGACCTGCTCCGTCGTTTATCCTTGAGCTTCCACTTCTGAGCCCAGTAACCACCAACTTACCTGATGTCTTTATACCTCAGTAAAGTCAAATAAGTGAGATTTGTGTGACTAAAGTAAAGACACTCCCTCAGCTTTCTATGCCTAAAGGCAGATCTATAAGCACAAGGAATATATAGACATAACCTCTAAATACCTTTTGAGCAGAATTGAAAGTAATGACTCTGAGGGAAACAAAAACTTTTAGGTGGTAATTTGGTCATCAAAAAACAAAGTTCAGAAAACACTGAAACTATTTATGATTTGAAGTCAAACATGGCCAGAAAATGGAAAACCAGAATTTTCTACTTCCTGTTTGAAATGATACTTTAATTTTGAAAACTGACAAATTTCTTTCTTCTTTTAAAAAGGGGGTAAAACCATAAAAATCTCCCCAAACATTCTAAATGTTTTAGATTGAATATTGCCTTTCTTCAGTCTGAAACAAAGGGTTTCTTTAATGTTTTTATTGGCAGCAAACCCCCAAATCAGTTATTTGCATAGCTCCAGTCTGAACATAGTAAGATGTCAGACAAAAAAGAAATAGGAGATGTAAAAGAAAATAGAAAAGGAAATAATCAATTCTTGAGTAAACATTGCTCAGAAAACAGTTTAAATCCCAGGATTCTCATTAAAAAGGCATTAATAACCTGGAGGAATTCCAAAAAAGGTCAACAATAATGATAACAGGATTACAGGGCACTGTTTAAGAAGGGAGATTAAGAGAATGCAATTTGTGTATTCTGAGATAAAAAATGAATACTGGCAACATTGTTTATCATGGGGAAGAGGAGTACAGATGGAAAACTAAAGAAAACCATGTCACAGCAATGCAGGGTTCTGGCTGTGATGCGTGTTATTTAATGAAAAATTACTTGAAATAAAAACTGACGGTTGGTGGGAGTTGTGCATAGTAAAATGTAGCTGGAGTAGGTTCGGAATACTTTAACCGGGGAACCAGAAAGCTATTTTAAATATTGGCATAAATAATACAGGTTGTAATTTAAAGGCAGAGAACAAAAAAAAAAAATCTCCTAAGGGAAGATTCATAATGGCCTCTTTCGTATGCACAGGATTTCTTTCTGTGGAGGTGAAGCAGGCTGAAAACCACAAAAAACAGCCAGAAGGAGCAGAAAATTCGCTGCAGTAAATACACAAATTGCAAAGCATGTTCTAGCTTGACCTCACACACATTTGAAAACAAATAGCGTGTAGTGTGTATAGCATTGGGGTTTTTTCTTGCCTCATATTCCAGTCTGGATTAGCAGAGGAGAGAAAAAAAAACCTGCTTCAATATTCAAAAAGAAATTTTTTTGACTAAAGATCACAGGTATTGCCATCTTCCATACCTGCCTCAACCCTGACCTCTAAACCCCAATGCTGTTCTTATGCCAGGCACTCAGCCATCTTTTCCAGATGCAGAAGCACGTCCCCACAATCCCCAGGAGACCTGCATCTCTATCAAAAGGCATTTGGAGCTAAAAGATTAATTGCCTGGCACCCTGTCCAGCAGCCCAGGAACTCCCTGCAAAAGTCCCATATCCACATCCCCTACTCACTCCGATTTGCAGTTTGAGCCGTGGCTCTCTCACGGACCAAGCGCAACGCTAAGCTTGAGGTTGCAGGCATCCTCAGGCAAGAATCTCCCTTTAACGGTGGGTGTCCCACTTTCCGTACATCTGGAGTGGTACCGGGACAATTAATGGGCCAGAGAGAGAGAGAGAAAGGAGTTATGGTGTGCCTGCTGGGAACTCGGCTTTCCAAACCCCCAATAAAACAGTTACTAAATTATGCGAAGTGGAGCAGCTTCCCTGGGAGCAGGCTCCCTGCATCCCCTCAGCCTGCCCAGCAGCCCTGTATTAGGGCACTCTTCTCCTTTGTGCTCGAGTCCATCCTCCAGAAGAGTCGCAAGCAGATCTAAATGTAAGTTTCCTTTCCCTTTACTGAACTAAGTTACAGGGATCTCCTTTTATTTTTTTTTTCCTGTGTGAGGAAGGACGTAAGCACCTAACTGCAGAATATTTGTGCCCAAGACCCTGAATTGCAAGTGGCCGGTGCCACCAGCCCACAGCTGGGCAGGTCATTATCTAGGACAGGTGTGGCTCAGGCTTTCACCTTTTACTTGCCAATTCCTCCTTTGCAAGTTGCTGGCTTCTTTTTTGGATCCTCCATTTTCACTGTGACATCTGGGTGCCTGCTGCAGCCTGAGAGTCTTCTGAACAAAAAGAGATATATGACTTGAGAGGCCACAGCCCAACCACTCATTGCTTACCTCTCTACTAAGCAAGATCTAAGATAATTTTTTAGAAAGGAGTGGATCATCAAATTTTTGACACAGAATTAAAAGACTGTTTTTCTAGGCCACTTTAACAGGGACTTATAGATTTGGGTTCAAAAACAAAAAACACTTTAAAGCCTTAACGCTCTTTGTAGCTGCTGTTTTGCTTATTCTTGTTTGAAAAAAACACTTGGCTATCTGAACATGTTTTTCATATCAATTCAAGCAAATTTTTTTTAAATTCAAAGTTTAAATTTAAAATACATATAAAACCAAACTAAAAAACATAGTGCTATGCTAATAATTTTTACCTAACTTTCTAATCATCTTTCTCAAAGTATTTATATTCTGATTACATTCCAATATTTTCTCTCGGAAGTTACAGAGCACTTTTTTCACTTCAGTGCAATTTAGTTAGTTTATGTCCTAAAAATACTTAATTCCTGCGAATTCATGGTGTGAAAGCAGATACAGATTCTCCCTGTGCAACGGTCCTCAGAAACAGGACAGAAGATGTCTAAGTTTATCAGGGATGAACAGAAGAGGAGAAGGCATCTAATTAGACCTACTTGAAGATCCATGCATGATCTTCAAACACACACTTTCCTCCACAATTGGATGTCTAGCACTGACTTTCCTCCCTGTTAAGACAAAAAAAAAAAGAAAAAAAAGAAATAACAGAGACTGTACTTGGCTTCAGTGAGGGGTAACAGCTGAGTAGTCAGAGACCTGATGAGGAACACAGGAGACCGGGGTGGGATTCTTCTGACTAAATGTGGATGTCTCTAATGTAGACACCCATGTCTGAGCCAACCTTGGTCCCATTTTTAGTCAATGGAGAGTTAGTCAGTGTAACCAGTAAGCTCAAGGTACAATTTATCTTATCCTAAAGTAAATTTTTATATATTTGGTCAGAAAGCCTGCACGCTAGATTCACTGGTTTTATTTGTTATATCTCCATTAAAACAAAATAGGACCTTAGTGCACTTGTGCAGGCAGAGACAATTACAACTACATTACAGATATGGAATTGAGGTCAAATAAATTACAGGCCATCTCTGCTCTATCCAACTTGGCTCAAGACTGTGAATTCACATCTCCCTCACCCCCGAAACAGCTCCAGTAACCCCCAGAAGAAAGGAAAGCACAGATTCACCTGTTAAAGTTGTTCCACCCCCTGTGAGCAATGAGACCAGTGACTGCACCAGAGAAAGAGAGCCAGGCCCCACCCGCAGCCTGCAGCTCCTGAAGGTCGTCTGAGGCAGACAGGAGCTCCAACGGGAGCTACCGGCCGCGCCGCGCCTGTTGACCCAACTGACCCAGCGCCAGAACTGCTATGTGGGCCCAGACGTTCTGAAACCTGGGGGGGCGGGAGGGGGAGGGGCGCTGGGCTATGCAAACAACAGATCCCCCAACAGCAGCTTCCACCCCAGCGGGCTTTGCAGCGCCTGTCGCCTTCCAGGCCGACGGCTAGGACACACCGAACCTTCTCAGGGTGACGCCCCTCCATGCTCCACTCTAGGGTGCCAGCTTTGAAGACGGCACAGCCCTGAACCCAGACACAGCATCCTTGCTCCCGGAGGGCGAAATGTGCGCGTTCCTATCGCTGCGGAGCACACCCGGGTCCTCGGGTACCCATGGCGACTGCGGCTCTAATAACTCCCGGTGCTGGCAGGTCAAGTAAGCAAAGCTACACAGCACCATAGCAACAGACGTGAAATTAAAGCGGATCCCATCAGTAACATATAAAGGAGGGCTTAGCGCATACAGAATTACTGTCTGGAAACACTTTTATGTAAAAAATTCAGCAGTAGCTATTTTGCATGGGCCCAAAATGAAAGGTGAAGAGAAGGAAGAAGAGCAAAAGTAAACAAGAAAAAGCAATAGGTCTGAAAACTGCCACAACTGTATTTGTCAGACTCTGTGTTAGAAAAGATTCTCAGAAACTTATTGTCCCAAATAAAATTATGAAGTGCACATAAGAAGAGTGAGATTAAAACTGTACAGTTAATAAGTGTTGCGTACGGTTGGATTTGAATGTCAGGATGGTTACACTGGCTGCTATCAGGTGTGGGACAGAAGTGAAACATTCAAACCATGTGCTTAATCCAAGAAAGATGACACATGCTTAAGTGCTTCCTCCCTTTTTATTGCCAAGGTGGTATTTTAAAAAGCAGATGGAAAGCCTTCCAGAGCACATGTGATTGACCACTGTGTATCTGCTCTTTGCCAAATATCGAGCTGCTTAAAAATCTAATGCTCAAGTTAAAGCCATCCTCATCTGGTTTATGTTACTCAGGGAACCTGGGCTTTTCACTTGCAAGTTCCTCTGCACCCCTCAGAGAATTTAGGCTTTACACTTACCAATAAACACGGCCACATCAAGAGATTGCTTATGTATTATTCAAATACTTTAAGGAGGTACAAAACAAATATACAGACAACTCACGGACATAGGCAAGATGCTCCATCATTTGTTATCAACTTACTTCACTCGATCCATCTTCAGGACACTTTTTTGTTCTGCGACTGATTATTCAAACTACACTGAATCAGGTGTAGTTTCCTACAGCTCACTTCCTAATTTCAGCATTCTTATGCACTTGACACCAATCACATATTTAACTATATGAATATATTCCTAGAAATGGAAGCACAAATCTTCCCATCTTCACTGCACAAGTGAGGTTATGACTGCAGGATGGGAGCATGGTGTACTCTGATTAAATCCTGCATTTATAACTGGGTTAAATGTCCTTTGACATACCCTTGTTCTTAATTATGCTTTCCTCAGAAAAGGTGCAGGCTTGGAATGTGGGTTATAAAGTACTGGTAAATAAGTCGCAGCAAAAAGAGAGACACATTACACTGAGGTCACCAATCTTCTCATCACTCTCATTTTCACATGATTCTGCTTTTAAAATGAAGCACACCAATCTATTTTAGGGATCAGCCGTGGCAGATTTCTATCTTCAAACACAGGTTTTCTGTGGTCTGTTTTTTCAAAACAGCCAAACGGTGTGACTTTGCATTAGAATACATAGTGCACCAGCAGCATTTTAAAAAGTATTCCAACGTAAGAGGTAGAAGTACCAACTAGTAGTTATAAAGGACAATGAATCTCTTTGCATGCCATAGGATCTATTCAAGTTAGCACATTCCGTAACTTGGTTTTTGTGTTCTGTACCACTGTTCCTGAACAACGGGGACAACAGTTCCATTATTTTTCCCACTGCTTGCAAAAATTTGGTATGGAGAATGAACAAAAGCCATGCAAATACAAGATACAATGTTCTTGGATAAAGGCACCAGTAAAGCATGTCTTTCTAATATTTCACCACCCTTCCCAAGATAAAACAAAGTCCTACCATTTCATCCTTCTGCAATCAGAAAGGCAAAGTTCTTCAGAGTGAAGTACATTTCCAGAATTACCTCTAAGACAATCCTCTCACAGAACTTACACACCAACTAGTCTGTTTTTCAAATGAAGCACACTCATACACATATATGTCAGACACTATTATTCCCACACTGTCACACTGAAGAGAGGGAGTGAGCTGGCAAAAGATCTGTACAATCATGCAGCCAGATGTCAGCAATATAACCTAAATCAAGACATTATGTTTTGTTTTTTAAAATAACCACAGTGACTGCCTTTAGAATACAGGCACCTATGGAAGTAGAGTAGCAAAATGGATAAACTTATCTGCTAATTTTGCACTAATGGATTAACTAGCCACTACTCTTCACTTGCACAGGGTGCCCCCAAGAATCAGTTGCTGGACATTTACTACCCTGGGAATCTAATCGTCACACACCAGACAATACAAAAAAATCAGCAGGAAGAGCATTATGTTTTAAAAGCTAGATAGTTTTAACAGCTAGACATAATTTGCAGATAACACCTGCATTTTCTATCTGATCTGTTTGGCTTATTTAGTTCTAAATCTAATATTCCCAAATGCCCAGGGTTATTTCCCTTGCCTCCTTTTTGGTACCCATCATCAGCTCCAAAGCTGATTTTAAAAAGCACCTGCAGCTACACTGTACTCAAAACCAATATAAGTCAAATACAGTCCACTCCACCTGTCTCTCCTAAAACTCCTAATGGTCCTAATGCCTTCAAAGATTAACGTGTTCAGACTGGGACATCCTACTCCAAGGCTCTTTCACTCATGACTTGACAAATTGACCATTAAGAAGTAGAGAAGATGATACTGGCAACACAAGCTGAGTGCAACATTACTTAGTATGGCTCAAAGTTAAATGACATTATTAATTGAATAACGATTGTTAAGAGTTACTTTTTTATTCTTTCATTCTATGAACTCATTGTAAGTGCAATGCCAGTACACAGACATGACAGATCAGGCAGGAAAAGCACAAACAGTACCTTACAACTTCTTAACTACAGATCTGGGTGATGCACTACTTAGAGGAAAAAAAGTTTGGACAACACACAATCACAGAATCGCTGGGGGTGGAAGGGACGTCTTGAAACCATCGAGTCCAACTCCCTGCTCACGCTAGTCTAACTGAAGCAGGCCAACCAGGACTGTGTCTAGCTGAGTTTTGAGTACCTCCATGGGTGGAGACTCCCCCCATAACTTCTCCAGGCAACCTGTGCCCGTGTCTGACCACTGTCACAGTGTTAAAAAAAAACCCAAAGTGTTTTCTTATGTTCATATGGAATTTCACATTCCTTAATTTCTGCCCATTGCCTATTGTCCAACAAATATAAGTGCTCTAAGTGGTGAAGGCCTCTGAGATTTGCGCATTAATTTGAAGAGACTGATGTTTTAATGCTGAAGTTCTCAATGACTGCACTTCTTGAAATACAGTCCATTGCAGTTCAGCTGACGTATAATCCAAAATGTTACTATTTTACCCAGATGCAATAATAGATGGCCAAATGTTTTATCAGCAGTGAAAAAGAATAATTTTTTTGCGTAGTCTGCTGCTACCAGGAATGATTAACACTGAACCGAGCTGTGAATTATGGACAGACAGTCTTCACAAGTTTCGGGAGCTGATCCTAACCGCGGGCCACCTAGGCTTCCTTTCATGCAGCGGTTCTTAATGTTGCAATGTTTTATCTTAAGTCTTAATAATTTCATGTGAAACTTCAGCAATTCCATGGGCCCTAAGAAACAGCTCCAACAGTAACCTCAGCTCATTCAGTAAACTGCCCCATGCATGCTGATGACACCTACAGCAAGACAGACAGAACTTTTGCCAGAAACGCTGAACACAGTCAGCTGATCAAGCGCCCTTCTCGAATTATGATGCTTGCAGACATTTAAATGAAAATACAGCTTTTTGTTATTTTAAACACCCAAGCCTTTTAAAAGTTATTAATACAACTCTTGCCAAGATTCCTTTCTTTATCCACATCTTCATAAGTTTATCAGTACTTTGCAAGCTTGCAGATCCGGGTTCTGAATTCTTGCACTAAACATTTGTACGGAAGTCAAAAAACAAGATGAGAAAGACTTTCAAAGAAAGCAAAACGGTTCCCGCTATTCTTAACAAGATGCGGATATGAGCTGCAGGAATTCAGGATGGATCTTTGCAGGAGGAATACACCAAGAGCGTGAACATCTAGAAGTGTTTACACTCCTGTTTATTCAAGTACTGACACTGTAGGAGTCAGCACAGCATCTTCATACAAAACTAGGACTAGCGTTAATTAAGCTTTCTGTGCCTTTTTGCAAGGCCATTTTCAGCAACACGTTTTCTATTCTTTTAATATTGCATAAATTAATCACATCCAAAAGAGGGAAGAACTTCTAAAATCCTAAAATTAAAAGGCTCGTAACTTCCTCATGGAGTGGATGTTTTATATCTTCCTTAATGTACCTGTCCTCTCCATCCTTTCCTGGAAATGCAGTCACTGATTTTAAGCCAAATTCACCTATAATACTGCTGTGATTCAGATTTAATGCACAATAAAACCCATTACCAACTATCCCAAATGAATAACATCTTCATGATTATGAATCTTTCAGAGGTTCAGCATGATGCAGTGATAATGCATTCCAGGATTAAGTATGGCTCGCTATGCAAACAACATAAATTATGAATGATATCCGAATCTAGTTTGTTAATACTTCAAGAGCTGAAGATGACTTAGATCCACATAACAATGCCTTAGGCTGTTAAAGAAAAAAATCTACATCGTTATTTCATACTTTGAAGTATAGAAAAGAAAGATGAAGTGATGTTGCTAGAGTAGGAGAAAAGCACTGGAGCTTGGGAACAGCCTAAAAAAAAGTCCCAGGGTTCATTCTTAGTGTGATCCCACTCTGACATTTCCTGAATTATCTAAATATTTGTGTGAGTGTTACTTCTGAGATTCAGCATGTTCCAAGAAAACAATCATGGAAACAGATAAATTTTCAGAAAAATTACAGGCATTTTGAAGGTGCACACTGATTGATGTACTCGCCTACAAAAACAGAGCGCAGGACAGAGTCTGTAAAAGATAGTGGTAGGCTGGATTTTTGCCTCTCATGTCTGGCTCCTGCTATGTAGCCATTATCACAAGACTTTTCAGATAAATAAAAAGTAGAAATTATTCCATAAATCACTGAGGGCTTTTGGTAGAGAGGAAGATATTATGCACAACTCTTGTTGTGCTGTAGTCTGAGGTATCCAGCTGTATGCAGAACTAGGTTACATACAACAAGGACGTTGCTGTTATTCTCCTCCCAGGTCCCACTTCCCTTCTACTGCTCCCGTTAATCCCTACGTGCTTTGCTATGTGACAATGCCTCCTCTTTGCACAAGGGCTAGATCTTCCCAGCTGAGTCACCAGAAATTCCTGCACAAGTAGATCATGGGGAAGGGACTGGATCCACCTGAGGCAAAGAGATAGCAATGGGAGAGAATTACAGTGAGGAAAATGAGCCCCAGCTGTCCCCTGGCGTGCTCTCCATTTCACGAACTACCTCACCTGTGTTAGCTCTCACACTGACTATGATGTGTGTTTTGACAACTTTCCACTAAAAAGGTGTGAGATATTTGGCAGGAGGAACTTATAAGTACTCTCTAAACCAGACCCAGTTCCTGCTCTGAGAGTTTTGATAGATCCCAGGAGCGATATGCTTGAACTCTAGAGACAAGTTTTCCAACCTTAGAGATCAATCAATGCAGAAGTACCCACAGCTGCAGAAAATGGCCCACCTACAGGAATAAAGCCACATTATGAGGAAGCTGCAGAGATGACAAATGAGAGCTTCAAATGAACAGACGAGGATATCAGTATGTGTCTGTCCAAAGAATAGCATTAAAGGCAGCTCCATAAGCAGTGAACTAATAAAGCAGTTTGTTTTTGATTCCTCTCTGCTGACTCTTTTTCCACCTAAAGCATATTAAAATTCTACTCAGATTGCCTTTATTTCTCCCTCTCAGCCTGCCAACTTACATTCTTGCAACGTTACTGATTCTTGTATTCTTTTTAACGTTTTTCTGAAATTGCTTAGGAAATACAAAAGAATTTAGCAGTGATCTAGATAATAACAGAGACAAAGGCAAACTTAGGTCAAATGACTACTTAAACCTAATATTTGAAAGAAACATAGTTTAAAAATTATAGTTTTTAAATACCTAAACTAAGTCTGTTCAAAGATTTGAAATAATACCATCAACCAAAATTATTACTTCCAACTTTTACTGCAAAAAGCTAATAGCCTGATATTACAGTTCAAAACCAAATGAGGTAACTTATTGAAAAAAGTGCATAACACTTTTTCCATGTGAATAGGACTCTTCAGCAGAAGAAAAACCTTCCAAAATTCTTTATCCACATTTTGCTAAGTGTCATGGTTTAACCCCAGTGGGCAACCGAGCCCCACACAGCTGCTTGCTCACTCCCCTCCAGTGGGGTGGGGGAGAGAATCGAAATGGGTAAAAGTGAGAAAGCTTGTGGGTTTACATAAAGACAGTTTAACAGGTAAAGCAAAAGCCTCACACACAAGCAAAGCAAAACAAGGAATTCATTCACTGTTTCGTAAGAGCAGGCAGGTGCTCAGCCATCTCCAGGACAGCAGGGCTCCATCACGCATAATGGTTACTTGGGAAGACAGACACCATCACTATGAACATCCCCACCTTCCTTCTTCTTCCCCCAGCTTTATATGCTGACCATGACATCATATGGTGTGGGATAGCCCTTGGGTCAGTTGGGGTCAGCTGTCCCAGCTGTGTCCCCTCCCAGCTTCTTGTGTCCCCCCCAGCCCACTCGCTGGTGGGGGGGTGTGAGAAGCACAAAAGGCCTTCACTCTGTGTAAGCCCTGCTTAGCAGGAACAAACACATCTCCGCATTATCAACACTGTTTCCAGCACAAATCCAGAACACAGCCCCATACTAGCTGCTGTGAAGAAAATTAACTCTACCCCAGCCAAAACCAGCACACTAGCCTACATCCATATTCACATACAAAATGGTTGTCACAAGCATGGCTGCAGATTTGACTGCCATATACTGTATTCGCTGCTTTCCACCTGTGTTAGATTCCTTGATTTTAATGGAACAGATAACAAACTTGAAAAAATATTATCTCCCATTATGCAAAGCAATGGGAGACTGGGAACCCTCAAGTAACACAGTGCTATAAAATGAGTTGAAGACGTTTGCAGGAGTCAGATTTAATCATCCCTTCCAATGATCAAGCCAGTGAAGTGTTTTTGCAACAAATTCTCTATCATTTCTCTATTAAACATGGTGCTGGTAAATCTGGGCTGGCTCCTTGCAAAATTATCTGAATTGCTTCCAGAGGTAAAATAACTCCGCAAACAGTATAGGCAGGAGGTACCTGAGTCATAAACCATGTCAGCTCTGCAGCTGCTCTGCACAGGGTCAAAACACCCTCTCTGTCTCCATGATTAATTCAATAACAGCACAGATACCCTGACCATTTGTAATAAAGAGCTGCCTGTACATGAATCACAAAAATATTTTATATCTACTCTTCAAAATTACAGCAGCCAAGGACACACCAGGATATTTAGTCTTGAATGTGCCACAAGCAGGTGCTGTTTAGTTGGTGGTCTGAGGAGGCCCATTACCCTGAGGTGATGGGAGACATGCTCTTGATTCAGCCAATGTGGTACAGATCTACCACACATAGGCTGCCTTTTATCTTGCCTTGGTGTGACGTGTTATATCCCCAGAGCTATCGCAGCCTGGCAGCCTAAATTTTAGACAGGATCCAACAATAAATCTAACAACATCAGAAGACTGTAATTCTTTGCTTCAATAGTAAGAGTCATTTATCTTTGGCCAGTGAAATATGTGTGCAATTACCACGAAATAAGATAAAATCCATTTCAGTTGTTATTTGACATTACCATTCAACCTCATAAAAGAAAGTGAAGATGTCAATTAATTATATTTCCATGAAAAAACAAACCCAATAGTGTTTTCAAATCTTGCAGGTGGCTCTGTAGAAAGAACCCACTTTTTTTTTTTTTTTTTCATTTACTGTCAGCATTAGCTGTGTCACAGGCAGCACAACACAATGTATCTAGATACCGGTAGATGTACTAGTCAGTTAGAGGGTAATTAAAGAAATGGAAGGAACTTTGCTATACTCACCAGGCTTTACAAGGCTTGTCTTTGTCTCTTTCTTATATCGAGCCAGCTGTGGGTTCCCTTCACTTATGGTCCCTGGACTGAATTTCTTCCTGGAGAAGTCTCCATCGCTACCAGTGCAAAAACTGATTGGACTGTTTCCAGCATCAGAAGGAGTCTTAACTGGAGATACTGACTGGCTACTAGGACAGCCAGTGTCATCTGAAGAGAAAAGGGAAAACATCACAATTTCTAACTAATAAGTACACAAATGTTAGCAGAATAAAAGAAAAAAAAGTGTTTGGACTACAACTGTTTACAGTCAGTTACCTGATATGCACAACCTTCACTCTGAGTCCTTGAATACCTTATGGCAGACTAAAATGGCAAGTGCTTGCTTCACCTAAGTCTGACAAAATACAAAATCAGGGGCTGCATAATGAAAACTCAGATCTAAGATAAATTCTATTGACTTAGCTAGGCTAGGGAATATTACGGCATGAAGAAATGCACATAAGACACAGGAACGGCTTGTGTAGTACACACTGGATTAAAAGCAAGCATGGGTCACATGCTCTCCTTCAAGATATGTTCCTACCTGAACAACAAGAGAATGACCTACAGCCAATAGGCACAAAATCAGGATTTTCATTTAACTGGAATTAATAAAGGTTTCTCAAAATTGTTTTTCCTTTTAAAACAGCCATGATCACAGAGCTCTTCCATTCTTGACAAGTGGCTGTGAGGTACCTGGTTCTGAAGGGGGTGCGTTATACACAGACTGCTTTTGTTTAAAACTGAATTCCTCTGAGGGCACACCAACGCTTCATGGCATCAGCAGCCACCTTGGGAACAGACCCGCGTTCCTGACCTCCAGGAACACAAACACTCCAGCTCTTAATGATTAAATGCAAAGTAAGAAGTCTGAGTCAGGTAAAATACACATATCAAACACCCCCTTCACCTAATCACATCTCCTGTAATCTTGAGCAATCACAGCCCCCCTAAAAGTCATAGTGGTTTTAGAGATACACAACAAAAACAAACAGGCTACTCTGACACTGGGAAGCCTTGAATATTTACTTTCCTGGAGAAATGTAATTGTTTGTTCTTTCCCAGAACAAAATGAAAGCTGCCATCTTAATTACGCAATTGCAGTCTGCTCCTGGTGCATTATCTGTACCTATCACGAAACTCAAAGGAGTACCTGCAACTAAGCCAAATAATTTGCATGACCATATTGCACTTACCACTTCCACCCTGTTCAGAATTTAGGTCAAGCCTGATCTTGCAATGAGCTTTGCATGGGCAGATTGTTTAAAAAGTCTGTGCATTTATGAGGCAAAAGGGGCACACTAAGTATCTAACCCCCTCCCTGACTGTCTCCCCTCCATCAGAAAGAGCAGCTTTTCTATTGTTAACTATTGGTCCCTCAGTACAGTAAAACAACCTCATCCTTTCATGCGAACCAGCTGCCCTTCGCGCCTGGCCAGTTACCCTACCCCTACCTATCTGTTCCAATGCTCTGCTTCTCATTTGTCCGCGTCCTGCCTCCAATGATAAGCCATGTACCTATAGGTGCTGACTGTCCAAAGCATGCTGCATGTGTTAGCACGTAACAACAGCCAGCTGCCTGAGGTCTTGCTGCCCAGGCCTCTGCAAACTGCCAGACATGATGGCAAGCCACGGGAGCAGCCCAGCCTACTGCTGGAGAATTACTTCCCAAGGCACACAGGGCAGTAATGGTGCAAAGCAACTAATCCAGTTTAATCTATTTCATTCCTCCAAATCAACTCAGTTAAGCCTACAAGCGTCCCCTTTTGCCATCTTGCTGCTGCCTTCTGCAACTCACAATTAGTTCCCAGAAAAGTACCGGGAAGGCTCAGAGTGCTAATAAGGTTGTCAGCCCATCCCCACATTCACCCTGGCTAAAGCAGGATTGTTGCCCATGTTATTTTAGTTTACTTTTTATCCTTTCCATTCCCATCAACATCACAATATAACTCAACGCAGAGAAGAGAGAAGGTGGCAATTTCCTCCCAGATCAGCACCTATTTCCCTTTCCCAAGGGTTCAGAGTCTTCTGCAGGCTGAATTAAAGCTACCTACAGGGCAGTGGATCAGCATTGCTGAGTGAGCTTCTGAACTGCATTTAAGCAGAAACTTTAGCAATGTCTAAAGTGTCTTCTCTTTAGAAGCACACAAATATTTATAACCAAATATATTCAGAAAAAAGTGCAGGATTTATGCAGTTTATTTTTTCTTATGACCTTTCCTCTTAAATGTCCATGTGCCATTATTTTTAAAACTTTGGGTAAAAAGAAAAAAAAAAGACACAAAACTATTTCCTTCGTCTCTCCACCAATAAAATCACTGCAATAGCTGGACAGGTTCTGCAGACTTCATAGATGTGTTTTGTATGGGAGACTTTATGTATAAATAACTCCCAAAGCTATAATTGAATAATAGAATAACTCAAGTTGGAAGGGACCCATAGGATCATCAAGTCTGACTCCCTGCTCCTCGCAGGACCACCTAAAATTAAATCATATGACTAAGAGCATCGCCCAGATGCTCCTTGAACTCTGACAGGCTTGGTGCCATGACCACTTCACTGGGGAGCCTGTTCCAGTGACTGACCACCCTCTCAGTGAAGAGATCTATAGGGATGCTACCTGGAAGAACCTCAGAAGCTGATAAAACCTTTAAACAATTGAAGAACTAAACTACAGTGTTAAGGATTAGGGCATTAAAAAAACACGTATGTAAAACTAACTGCAATAAGAAAACAGAGTAGCTAAAGAAAGCATATACAAATAGCACACAAAAATAAATATTTTAATTACTACTCCCCGCACCGTTGCCCCGATATCACACTGGTGACACTGTAGGATCAGATTATGTCATATCTACATATCCTCGTTTTACCCTTAAGGACTTCAGCTTTTGTTGCAATGGGGCATTTATTAAAGGAAGAAATGAGCCTGGCACGAAGAACAATAGCTCTTCTCTACTGACACCCCTTCCGACCTTCAGACACACGGATAACCAGGTGAGCATTCCCACTCCAGCTGAAGTAAATGAATGATTTTACTGTACTCCCTCTCCTCTGATCATTTGTTATTATCCATATAAAGTATAACTTCTACTCCTTCTACCTTGTATTAGCCAGAAATGTGAACAAAATTATAAAGTTCCCAAATCTAGGGCAAGCTGCAGAGAAACATTTTTCTGTGTCAGCTTTTTGTGGTGCCTTTTGCATAATCAAAATGTTTACCTGCACAGAAAGGAACAGCGGCACACAAAACACTGGTGCCCACCGCCAAAGCTATGCTGTACACTGGGGGGATCCACCTCCCACCCGACCTGCAACTCACAACTGCAACTCCTTGTGCCTGTTCTGGCACAAGAAGTCCTGGTGAACACTGAGGTGCTATCCAGCTGCTCGGTGCAAGCCAAATTGGCTGCACCTATCTTTGTTCTCCCCTGCTACCAAAGCCTTAACAGGCTATTTAATTGTATTTAATATTGTAGGTGAACTCCCCACAGAAGAGCAGGAGACTTCCCATGGACCCTGACCGCACATCAAGCTGATGCCTGCTCCGTCCCACAGACAGCTTGACTGCCCACCCCGCTCACTAGGGCGGCAAACACCTCTGGCTCCTCGTCTGCAGGAGGAAGGATGCAACTGTGGCAGTGGGCATTCAGTGTTTCCTGGAAACCTGTTGGCTCCTCCAAAACCCGCTGACAACTCTGACAGAAGGAGCGCAAGACCCCCACCTGCCCAGAAAGGGGCCAAGACAAAGAATCTATCTCCAAAGTTGGCAAGGGGGTAACAGAAGCAGACGAGCCCATGATGGGATCCACTTTCTGCTGAAAACATGGTGCGAACGTAGTTTTCAGCCAGGTCAGCATTCAGTCCTATAACTTGGCAAGGGTTTTGCCCCAGTAAGGATTTCAGGTCCAGACTTCTCAGGAATACAGATAGACCTGATTTAGCTTCTCAGGCACGTAAGCATTAGAAAGAAGAGAGAAAGCTGGCAAATACTGCAGTGAAAGATTATACTTCTGATCTTGCCTGCATTATTTACTTGCACAAGAAGGAAAAACACATAAATTTATAACACACAACTTTTATTGCTTTCTTAGCAATATTCATGGTGTCTTTTTTCACAGTGGCCTCCTAAGAGCATTCTGGGAGTAGACTTTCCCTTTGAACATCAGCTGGATTTCATCACTGAAACTCCATGTCCAACCCCTCTGCCAGATCAGACACGCTTGCCAAGTTTCAAAACCAAGCACGGGATAGTGTCTCCTCAAACAATCAGGGAAGTTGCTCAGAGCACTCTGACATTTGCATGCACTGACTAGCTTCCAAATAGTAAAGTCAAAGTATAAACAACAGCATTAACGATAATAATACTCTAGCAACTAACAAAAATATTGTTCTCATAGGCTTTCAGGCCATACGTTGTGACGAGATGATTTCCTCTGATTTTCTTGGTACAGAGGCTTTAGAAATTTCACCAGAATATGCTTTAGAGCCTTCTTTAGAAAAATGTTGCCTTTTCCTGAAGACTTCAAGAAATAATGAATTTACAACCTCGTTATATAATGCATCCAAATAATTAAAGATGCTCTTGCTGAGGAACCACTGACTTATTTTTATCCTCACTCCTACCTGCCAGATCTAGTTATGCACTTTATGAGTCTGAACCGTCCATCCCCTGCCTGATCCCTTGCCTACTGTCCCACTTTCATCTTCTCTTAAGGTCCCTTGACCAATGGTGAGGCTGTACATACTCTGCATTTCCACTAGGAAATGTGGATTCCAGAATTAAACATGGGCCTCTGATGAACTTTTAAAAGTTCAGTGTACCAAGGCAAAAAGAGTGTCCTGACTTTTACCTGATGGTTCCACTTCCGTTCATGCTGGCATCTGCTAGGCCGGGTAGCCACGGCTCTGCCAGGACAGTGCACTGCGAGCTGGCTATTGACAGTGAACTACCAAGGGTATTTCAGAATTTTTCAGGATAATCTCCCAATCTGCTTGTCTGCTCCACACTTTTTGATCCCCTACATGTTGCTTTGGTCTTCTTTTCGTGGCTGGTCTTGCAGCACAGGGGTGTTTTATGCATTAATGAAAGCTGCTGACAGACACCAAAGGGAACGTATCACCTAGCTTCCACCTGCTAAGGCTCTTTCTGCTTTAAATAGAGAGAAAGAGGCTTTGGTGGAGGATGAGTCAGAACAACAGCCCAACTGAGGCTTCTCCAGTTATACCACTACTCTGAGTCGCTGTCTGGAGGATCTCATTGCTTTCTATTGAGTAGCAAAACCACGGTTCTGACTTGGGCAGCTGAACCAGTGAGGTGTAAGGGCTCACCACCCAGACAGAAAACACTGCTAGCAGGAGATTCACAATATCATTCTGAAACAACTGGGCAACACAAAGGACCATAGTGAAAGCAGCAGGGTGAAATGTAATAGTATGAAATGAGTAGTACACGTAGAAAGACAGAGGCGGAGCATATTCACATGCACACCATCAGGCTCTCAATAGGTAGGAGCCTAACTCCTACCTTGTCACAACACTGAATGCCCCTCTGGAGGCACCCTCACCTGCCCAGCAACGATTTAGGGAGCACAGCTCAAGGTAAGAAGCATGAATATTCTCCTCGGCTCCTATTTGTACTAAAACACTTCATTTTTACACCAGCCATTCCAGTAGGCGATTTTATGTACTCTAGAAGATTAGTGATTTGCTACAATTTGTCACCTGCAAACCTGCAAAATCACACAGACTGTTGAAAAATATATTTAATAACATCACTAGAAGTAGAGACCTAAAAATGCCACTAGTTTTGTCCTTCTGATCAATTCTAAACTAATTTTACATCTATTTTTAAGATCTGTTTGGGTTAGTACTTAATAAAATTAATCAGAATATTGTGTGCTTGAGAGGCAAGTGTCTTACCAGAAGTCAGGTACACTAAAGCAAAGCAGAAAGGCAACCTGTCAGGAAGAGAGAAGAGGCCTACTTATACGAATTCCTGCTAAGCAAATTCATTCCATATTTAATCTCTGTGTCTCAGCAGGCAGAACTTGAATTAACTATGCTCCATTTTGCCTGTGAATGAAGGCAGGCTAGCAGCTCCACCACTCCCTCAGGTCACCGAGGGAGGCTGTGCAAGCTCTTGTCCTTGAAGGTTTTCTGGACTCAGACAGAAAAAGCCATGGCTGATGTGACATAGTGCTAGAAACAGTCTTTCTTCAAAAAGGAGGCCGGACTAAATGATCTCCAGAGGTCCTGTACAACCTACATGCTTAGGATCATACTTTTCCTTTATGTGTTTTAGATACCCCACAGCTGGGAACCACCCTGTTTTTCCCAGTCCGTCTTTCAAGCTGGAAGTATTGATTTTGATGTTCTAGTCATAAAATATAACGCAGTAGTGAAGTACGTAAAATCAAGACTGAACATCTTCAACTCCTTCTGCTTGTTCCTACCATTAATGTACAGGTAACTTTTACCTGTTCCTCACCAGCCCCTTTGATCTTGCTTCCATCAGACCCAGAGGCTGACCACTAAATGGCCACTACTGAAAATTCAGTACGGAAGCTGCTAAATGAATTTGGCAAGAGGTCCTCTCTGCTCACTCACAGCACAGCATGAATGGCAACAGGTTCAGATTATGCAGAAGAGGGGGGAAGAAGGTGAAAGAATATGGACCGACTCACTCCTACTGCTGGGGCATCTTTTACCACACAGTATTTCCCATAAACATGTCCTTAAAGATACCAGCTCTTGACATCTGACTGTACAATAGCTAAGTGGTGTTGTTTAACCCAGAAAGCAGCTGAACACCATGCAGCCATTCGCTTGCTCCCCCCCTCAGTGGGATGGGGCAGAGAATCAGGGGAAAAAAAAACCGCAAGATTCGCAGGTTGAGATAAAGACAGTTTAATAGGATAGAAAAGGAAGGGATAATACTACTGCTACTACTAATAATAATAAAGGAATATACAACGGAAGTGATGCCCAATGCAATTGCTCACCCCCCACCAGCCAATGCCCAGCCAGCTGCCAAACAGTGGTCCCCCCAGCCAACACCCCCCACTTTACATACTGAGCATGGCGTCATACGGTATGGGATATCCCTTTGCTCAGCTGGGGTCAGCTGTCCCGGCTGTGCCCCCACCCAGCTTCTTGTGCACCCCCAGCCTTCTCAGCTGGTAAAGCATGAGAAGCTGAAAAGCCCTTGGCTAGTGTAAGCACTACTTAACACACTGACGTTTTAGTTGTTGCTATCAACATTATTCTCATACTATATCCAAAACACAGCATTATACCAGCTACTAGGAAGAAAATTAACTCTATCGCAGCCAAAACCAGGACACTAAGTTACACTGAAGCAGCTAATTTTAATTGACTTTGGCAGCAAATCTACTAATCCTTCTTCTAGCTGAGTATTTCACTAACAAGCAGGACTGACCTGAGTTCTGGGAAACCATCTGAAAAAAGGACTATATAACTGTGGTTTACTGGATTTGTCATTACATTTATAGCACCACAGAACAAAAGCATCAAGGCTTACTAGTAAAAATATCAATAAAAATAGTACTGTCGCTAGGAGAATGCTGTGGTCAGGAACAGCACAGCTCCTAATGTTTTGTTACTGCATCACAGACAGCACTTGGACAAGGGGTTTAAGATGATAAAGGACTGAAAATCTATTTGCAAACTTTAAAGAAAAGTTTCAACTAAAAGGTCAGGAGAGGAAAGAGTGTGAAAAAGAGACAAAGGAAGAATCTTGGCTTTTTTTAGCACTTTAGTAGCCCTCACTAATCTTTCCTGAGGCCAATAGCTGGAAATGGAGCGACTGCTGCTACCTCTGGTGGGAGAGCCTTGACTACATCAAATATAAGAAACACTATCCATTTTGTATCAACATTATGTGAAATATATGTATACGTAGATGGGGTTTTGTGCATGTGCTTTTATGTGTTTAATTCCATTATGCAGCAAAGGAAGAAATGACAAATATTCTACCCAACTTTGAAGGCACCATTTAAAAAATAAAAACCTTAAATAGACCACATAGAAATCTATACCTGTTCCTGAAGTGGTACATGTTTTACTCTTCATTCTCAAATAGCTCTGCCTCTGTGGCAGACAGTGGACAACTGTGAGCCTCAAAACTTTAACATCACCTCATAGTTGCACTGTTTACCTTCTAGTGATACATGATACGTGGAAACCACACATATCCTATTCATTGTTGCTTTATGCTTATTTTTCCCTTTTTTTTTTTTAATTAAAATTGCCACCAAACCCAGATTGGCACTTAACATCACCATAGAACCCACTCACTGTATTTAGTGATACATACACATCAAAACACCGTTCCAAAATTCCGAAGATTTATATTAATCTTAAATCTTACAAATGTAGGATAAAAACACCATGTGGAATTTATTCTAAAATACCAAGATTCTATTTTAATACAAAAGAAATCAAAGACTTTTGAGTAAAGGTTCATTTCTGCTACACGTTGTGATGTTCTTCAATATGCACGGCAACATTCAACTCAATAGAAAATTGCATGAAAACTACTTTAAAACAAAATTATTACATTACACGTGGGTGGTGAAGAAGGTACATTATATAGTTTAGAATTCAGTCCATAGTACACAGCAAGCTGTGACAAACAGGGTAGTAGTGAGGTACTGACTGTTCTCAGGACGCCATGCAAAATGTGCCAGAGAGAATGGGAACTCTTCTACTGACCTCAGGAGGCTCTGGGTCAGGCTTTAAAGGTTCACAGTGCTGACAGATACATAAAAAGGTGAAAATAAACATTCAAAAGGTCAAATATTTTGGCTTCCAGATGTTGTTGTGTGGTACAGGAACAAAAGGATCGTTACTTAGTAAGAGGGAATAAATAGTGAAGCTGAAAGGGAAACAGGGAAAGGCCAAAAACTGAGGAACAGGCAGGCTTTGCTCTTTAGTACCTAGGCACTTCTCGCATTTCCATGTTTGGAACAGATCTCTGTGCTGCAGAAACAGAACTGGTGGTTAGCAATATGAAGCAATAATAAATTATTACATGTAAGCCAGCCCAGCAGGAAACTCTCCAGGGAAGCAGCAGTGAGAAAAGGAAGCATGTCACCACTGTCGCCCTTATGCAAAGGGCATGTGTGCATTTTTGAAAGCAGATTTTGCTTCAACGTTTTTGTAAATTAATATCACAGTGATTACTGAACTGCATTATAGAGTGCTGCAAACAAATGCACTGGAGAAGCTCTCCTCTTCAGAAGCTTGAAAGAATGACAAGACTGTGGAAAAGGGTAGCATAAAGGACTGCAGGAAAAGAGAATCTAACTTTCAGTATCACATACTTGAGCACTTCCAAACATATCTCTTTGATTCAGTAACAGACTAAAAAAGCCACAAATAAACCAGTAAGGATCTATTTGAGCAAAATATTTCTTCTTACAACCAGAAACAAGAAGAATGGGAGAGTTTCCATAATAATACATGCATATATAAATACATATACAAATAATATAGGTAATTATTTTCAGTAATTCATAATAACTCTTTAGCCTCAGCCTGTTGACTTATTAAAATATTGCAAATTTGTTTTCCTCTACCTTTTTCTATTCAGAAACATATTTAAGCACACACATTTTAACAGTGTAGCCTCCAAGGCTAGCTGGGTTACAATACAACCTACTTCAGTGCTCTAGCAAAGAAATTATTTACTGGAGCGTGAGCAGGTAGCAGCATTTCAGCCAGTGACACCTGTACAAATTCCCTTCCCCCCTGGTCTGTGGCTAGCAATATGGGTAGCGCATTTACACTGACTTAAATAAGCCTAAAGCCTACATGCTTTTTTGTGACATACACGCTGCGAACTCAGCCCCAGCATCCATCAGCAGCTGGGCCAATGGGCAAATAATCTCTGAGCTCAAGGGGACCGTGCACAGGAGCAAGGGAGCAGGGAACGGTGACGCTGACATTCCTGCGGCAGCGCCTACACCCCAGGGCCTACAATGCAGCCACGGTACCCCAGCGTATTTATTGTGCCGCGCATGTAAAGAAAAAGATTTTTAAAAAATCTTTATACCAGAAAAGAGCAAAATATGAAATAAACACTGAACGCAGACCTTGAAATTTGAAAGAAAAAGCAAAAAAGAAGCTTCAACTCCTGTTTTTGAAAACTCTGTTGGAGTGAGTCACAATTATTCATATATGGAGACACCACTGTTTTTCAATGATCTGTAGTACTATGCAGTCTAGTTTAAAAAGGCAATTTGCAGGTAAGCCCAAGAAAAGAGGAACTGTTTGCTATGGGAATAAAGCAGGTCCTCTGGCTCATAAAGCCTTTTGCTGAACTGATTACTAAATGCACAAGTGCTGCCTGCAAAGCTGTATCTCGGTTAACAAAGCGCTGCTGCATTACCTGCAGAAATTCAGGCGGCTGGCTTCTGAAGAAAGGCTGAAGGAAAGCTTGGGCGTCATTATAAAGGTAGCATGTAACAAGTCATCTTCAAAAGCAAAAATTTAAAAGCTGAGCTATTCAGAGGCAGAAAATAGGAAACAAGTATATCGCAAACTAACTTCCTTTGCAAATGAAAAGCTAAACAGACTGTTACTGAGCACGTCCAGGCTGTCTTCAATCCAATATGCAACTGGCCTTGTATCAAAAGGACATGTATGCAAAACCCAAGGATAACGCCCCGCCCTAAGGATCTTATTTCTTACAAAGCAACCACTGCAACCAGAACTACCAAAGGCAGCCTCGCTCTTTCTTGCGGCAGCCGCTCAGCCACGGACAAGCGAGCGGATGATTTGTTGGCGATGTTTAAAATCGCGCTCCCCACCCGACTGGCCAGGTAAGCGTGCGCAGCCGCCTCAAAGCCAAGCGCAACTTCTGAGGCAAACACGCACGAAACGGGCAAATGCTCGGTAGCAGCTGAGCCAGACGAAGCTGCTGGGAGAGTGTTTTTTCACTGTTTGACATCATACGAGTTCTGTGGCCGACGTCCAAGCCGAAGGAGGGCAGCGGCTGAAGGAAGAGAAGTGCTCCCATATCAAGTGACAAGCAGGACCCCAGATGTGCTAAGATTTTAAGGAAGGATTGAGAAGAGTGACTACTGATACAAAGGCTCAGCTTGGCTACACAACATTCAGAGAGCATCCATGGTCACTTGGCAGAAACGCAGAATATTTAAAAATACATTTCATCAGGAATAGGACAGATAAAATGGGTTAACAGTTTCACCGTGCTTCATACAGACTTACAAAGCAAAACTGACATACAGTCAATTGCAAATAATTAAGCAAAATTACCAAGTGAGTCTCTGATCCAGCCACACAAGACAAAGAGATGATCATGTAAATTTAAAACTTATCTCAGACAGAACGAATAACTTCTTCAAAAGAAACTAAGCATTAAAACAAAGTGTCTCTTGTCTGTTGCCGAGTGGTATTTTTTGCTGTTGCCACCATGCTTGCAGCACCACCAAGGTTCCCAAAGGCTCCCCCTACCTAAACCAACATCAGCAATACCTAGAAGACCCTGCTGCTCTCATTTAGAAAGAAAGAAAAATTCCAAGCCTTCATTTATGCTTTGAGACCAACGTAATCACCCAGGGAAAAGGGACAACCTCAGAAGCCCTAGGGAATCAAGCAGGAAATGCATATTTAAATGGACGAGGGGAAAAAAGAATAATTTCTACTGGGGAGAAAAAAATCTACTGATCAAAAACACTTGGTGTCAATAATAAAGGAAGAAAGGGAGTGCCCAACTTGTCAAGAGAAGGGTGAGGAGGAATTACTCCAGAGGCCAAGATACGCTACCTACTGCTTATCAAGAACCTTTTGGAGTTTAATGCTCCGAAGAGGTTACAAAAAGACATTTATCCAAATGCTCACGAGCTTATTCATACTGCCATCACACAATGGCTCATCGCATTATTCATCTGCTCACCTATTCCAAATCTATTACTTGCTAATTTTAAATACACTTTCTGCATGTCACTTCTCAGTGAAGACGGTAAGTGCCTGGCAAAGCACCAGGAGAGGCAGGTTAGAGGCTGTGGCCCCTCCACTCACCTCTCCATACAGTTCTTCTCCATCCCCTCCCCAGAAACAGGAAGCAGCAGCCACATGCTGCCGCTGGGGAATTTTAATCTGAATTAGACATACTATGGTAAAGAAGGATTGTAAGTGGAAGACAGGGAAGAGACATCAGAGAATGGGGAAATAAAGCCAGTGACTGTTGTCATACCTGCATCATGGCAAAAAATCCACTGAACCTATCAACAGCAAACCCACGTACTGGGATGGAGAACAGGGCTTTGGCCGATCCTTGGCTGTGTTTGGTGGCTTGCAGCAGTCAAACCAGGGAGTGCATACCCTTACGGGTGCTGCAGGCAGCTTGAGAAGCACAGAGCTCTCAACATGGGGGAAAGAAATCCAACTAAATCAACGCAGCATTGATGGAAGAATAAAGGATGCATAAAGGAAATAAAAATGACCGGTTGTGCTTACGAGGCAAGTTAAGAGATGCATCGCATTCTTGAATATCTCCGTGAAAGGCGCCTTAAAACTCAAGCCATGAGATGCGACGCACCCAGAGTAGATAGAAAGCTCTGCTGGGGCTGAAGGTGGCCTATATAGTGCAGTGGGACAGCAAGGCCATTACTTTGGCAGCTCTGTGATGAGCAGATCTGAAGACCGTGATATAAAACCAAAAGATAACGTAAAAAAGAATGTCAGTAACCAGGATGAAAGGCTTGTCAATGCACAGGGGAAAAAACCCAGGATAAAAAGCAGCCATTTGGGGGAGATCAAAAAAATAACGTAGCTCTAAAAAGCTTGAGAAGATTTTACTTCTCTGTAACAGGCAAACTCAAGCAGGTACAGTGGATGGATGCAAAAGGCATGGGAAAAAGGCTTCAGCATTCTTAGAATACTATGTTGTTTGTTTAACGCTCTCCATTGTTCATTAAACAATAACCAAATAGATCATTTCACTGAGCCTGAATTGCAAGATCTATCCAAGCTAAGAAGGAAATGGTAGATATGAACACGGATATTGTGTTTCTCATCTAGGAAAACTGACTGTTCTTGTACACAGTGCTTTTCATTAAAGGAATTTCAAAAAAAATCTGATTCACTGTGGTGAAGACGAAGATCACTATGAGCGTTTCTGGCTGTTCTCAGGAAAACCTTTGGTAATTGAAATACTCCATGAAACAAGAAGGAAGTTCAGGAACTTGCTCTGATATTAACTATTACAAAAATATTGTTATAATTAAAATTTTTAGTTAGACAGAGAATGTTATGTTCTCCAAAATACTATTAAAACCAAATTTTTATTCACCAAAATTGCTTTAAAATTAATATGGAGCCCAAGGTGTTCATGATGTGACCCTCAATGCTGTTATCCACGTGCATAATGTCACAGATTGTGAAGAGTTTCACTGAATTGAAAGATTACTCACCACTAGTAAGTATCTGAGTCATTCACTGCTAGCTGAGGCACTTAAGTTGTGCTACACTCTACACACAGGACAAATATTTAACACAAAAAATCTGGTTTCAAGTTGTCCCTGACGTAAAGGGAAATACTCATTTTTAAGAGCAAATGACACTTGCAGTCTGCAATTGGAGAGCAGCAAACTACTTCTGGTATATCACCAGCCACTGCCCTCTTGGGAGAGAGGACATCATGCCCACCTCACACCTGGCAACACCCTCGTCAGGTGAAGTCTGAATTCTCAAATAAACAAAACCCAATTCAGTATCACAGTGAAAACTTCACCTACCTATTTTGTTCCAGTTCGTGCACGGAGATCATCATCACAAAACCCAAAAGGAATCGCAGTATTTGACTTACGTCTGATACCCTTAATAGCAACTCCACTGTTCTGCAGACTCTCTGGGTTGCAGGCTTTTCAGGATGCCTTAAACCCACACTGCAGTTTTTAAGGCAAATCTTTCTCTTTAAAGCAACGGTTCTGCTGCAGTAAAACCGCCAACCTTTTAGCAGCGGCTAGCAGAACTCGAAATGGAAACATCTGGTGTCACTTACGGACGCGTATTAAAAGAACAGATACTGGATTTCCCTGGAAAAATCAATGGTTGCCCTTCTTCATCTGCAAAGCGGGATGCTCGATACGAGCCCGACCCACGGATGCTGCGCCTGGGGGTGACAGCGAAGCCTGGCGGGGGGCTGAGGACTGGGGCGGGGGGCTGAGGACTGGGGCGGGGGGCTGAGGACTGGGGCGGGGGGCTGAGGACTGGGGCGGGGTGGGGGGCGTTTGAGGTACCTGAGCAGAAGCTGTTGCTGCTGACGGTCCTGCCGGAGCCCCCGGAGGAACTGGGCGGGTTGAAGTCCCGGCTCTCCTCTTCCGAAAAGGGCGACTCGGAAGCGGGGGATACCTTCTGCTGCGGCCGGAGGACCAGGCGGGGGATGCGGCTGCGGGACGCCTCCTTTTCCAGCTGCGTCTTCTGCTCCTGCTCGGGAAGGGACACCCCGGGGTCAGGGATACCCCGGAGGGGACCTTCTTCTTCCATCATCGAGGCAGGGGCAGGCAAACCCCGGCCTCGGCCCCCCGCCCCACCCCGGGGGGGGGGTTGCCTGCCCCTGCCTCCTCCACCCCCGCAGCCAGCCCTTCCCTCCCCGGTCCTCACCTTGCAGCTCTCCCGCAGAGGCCCCATGGCTCCTCAGTCACCGCGCAGCCGAGGACGGGCACCTGGCATGGGCGAGAGGGATGCGCTAAGCCGGGTTTTTGCTGCCGCTGCGGCGCTGGGGGTGGCGGATCCCGGCCCGGCCCCGCCGCTCCCCGCCCCGACACGTGGTGCCGCCGCCGCCGCCGCCGCCGCCGAGCGCGGCCCCGCCGCCGCCGCGGGGCGCCGGGCAGGTGCGGGGCCGGGGCGCGTCCCCCCGCCGGGCCCGGCAGCCGCGTGCCCCGGCACCCCGTGTCGGCGGGCTGCCCCGGGAGGCAGCTCCCCGCCCGCTTCCTGCCGCGCCGGCCCCGGAGCGCTGCGGGGAGCGGGAACGTACCGAGAGGCGGGCGGCCGGGGCGCCGGCTGGGCGGGCGGCTTCGGAGCTCCGCGCTGAGGCCCGGGCCGGAGCGGCAGCGGAGGGCAGATGTTACCAGCGCAGACACGACGGGCGCGTCGCTGCGTAAACAGCAAAATGCGTCAGATGTTTTCTGCTCCTTGTTATGCAATGCCAGCTTTTTATGGCACGTGCAGAGACGTCAAAACTTACTTGACTCTCAGACAATACGTTGCACAGTATATTTAATCACTGCGTTGTCCCTCTTTCACCGCGACATGGTTGTTGACCCTCCTATTGATGAGTGCACGCGTGTTAACCTTGTTCATCTGCGCCCCAGAGCGGGTCTGCTTAAAAACAGGCATTTATTAGCCGGACCGCGATCCGGGCTGTAGGCATACGCACACGGTGGAAAGGACTTATTTTCCACAGAAAGGATGATTAAATTCTCAATATGAAGCTCATTTGAGGTTCCACATAAATGTCTGCTTATCAGACTTAATGAGCTTGCAGAAAACTGTACTTCAGAAATAATATTTTGGGGCAAACATTTCCTTTGCATGTACGCTTCCTAGAAAGGGCCCCAGTTCCTGTTGGGAACTTCTGTTTGCTATTAAAGCATAAATATTAAATACTGTCTCAAAAGTAATTAAGAGCAAATGTGTCCTTTATGTGCAGTGCAGAGAACATACCATCAGTAACAGGAAAGGTGATCCATTCATCTAGTCCTCCAAGAGGAATGAGGACACGGGTGAGTACTGACACACTGATTGTTGCATATACAACGAGTTATAATTACTAATTTATTAACTTGGCATCGGGATTAGATCCATTACTTATGTAGAGCTCCAAGCTATGCTCTGCCAAAAAGATGATACCATCCTCCCCTGGCAGTGTCGAGACATCTATAATTCAGAGAAATGAAATAGTTACAGCTGAAAAAATGCTTAAAATTCCTGCATAAAAAATCCTGTGTGCTTATATCTTCTAAGAACTGGAGTATACCTTCCTGAGGCACGGAAGAGCAGGAAGAATCCTGGACTTTTCCCTACTGCTCCAAGGCTATTTCTTGCAAATCACATATTTTATTCACACAGATTTGCTCTCCCTTCAGGAGAGACCAGGGCACCTGAGACCATGGGCTTCTCCTGCGAGCCACACATGGCACGTGTGTGGTGGAAATTTCCCGTGTACTTTCACAAAGCTGTTGTACTGGTAAAAAGAGTAAGAAGCAGCTGTGTGGCAGCACTGCCATTGCCATAGTAACTCAGCTCGAAGGTTGATGATGATGATTCAATTGTCGGAGCCTCTTTATCTTTTTCCATTTTGAGCTCAAATTTTTGCCTTGCTAAGAAACTAGATAGGAAAAGTGAAGTCTTCAGGCTGCCTCAGGATTCATAATGGGATGTGATTCCCTTTGATCTTCTCTCCTCTTTGCATAGAGATTTATAGCCTTATCATAAATCATAAAGCAATCATTAACTTTCAAGCAAACATTTTTTTACCTTACAGTCCATGTATATCTAATAAATATTGAAGAATTAAGTCACTTTCAGCTTATTAAAATATTTTTACTGTGCACTAGTCAGTCATCAGTACTGGGAGGAACACATACTTGACATGATCATGTGATATCACTCATATTCTCCTCTTGATGTCTTTTACAAAGCGGCAGTATTGCTGTATTACCTATAAAACTGATTTTCATAACCAGCATGCAACTCTAACCAAAGCTGTATTTGTTGTGGAAAGGAAAAATATTATACATTCATAAGGGCCTCAGAAAACCTACAGAACACGGTATCTTCTTAGGCTTTTTCTTGCTCTGCTCCCTCCTGAAAAATAACAGCTCTCCAGCAAGCCGCAGAGGGCTGCAGATTCAGCAGAAGCGCCTGGACTCGAGGAGCTGCCAGGGAAAGCTGGGCGCTGAGCCAGGCCCTTGGGTTAGACCTTATGCTTTCCTGAAAGGGGAGCAAGGTACATGAAGCTGTTTTTGTTCCAGGCTTTGCCTCTAAGATCTTCACTCAGATGGAGTCTCTTCCAGAAAAAGTTGCAAGGGAGAGGACTGGGCGAAATTTTAGCGTAGATCATAGAGCGCGTTTTGCTGTCGCCTCTGCTCCTGTGCTGCTGCTGTCTCTGAACCTTCTCAGTGGGAGGGGGAATGGGGTTCTAATTCAGCAGAGTTTTGTTAGCTGGCAGTTAGCTGTGTCCTTTAGCACAGACACAAGGAACTCAGTGTGTTACTGCTTCCACATCTCAACTGCTGGTTCAGAAGAACTAGGAAGAGGAAAGCTTCACCTGATGTTTTTGCAAAGCTTTCTGTGGAATTTGTTTTTGTAAGTTTATTTGTTCCACCTGATGGTACATTGTTTCTAGGCATCTGCAAATGCTGTTTTGCCATTTGCTTTCTTGCAGTGTAGTATTTTTGCTCATGAGCTGTCAGAATAACAGCAGTAGAGCAGTCCAGTAAAGGTCTCAGCATCCTAATTAAGTACCCAAATACCTCTGTTCAGAATCAGGCACTTCAGAAGAACAGGGGAAAAATAAAAACCCATACCCATCAGAGAACTTCTTAGAGCTCAGCAGGGCATACAAGGGTACCTTTGCACCCTTCAGCACAAGAAGTTTATTCATGCTGCCAGCAGAGACCAAGTCTCAGCTGAGACCTTCTCTGCGGCACAGCCCTGTATACTGCCTTACTGATCCCATGAATTTTCCTTCTTTTCTGTGCAGTAGTTCAGATTCAGCAAGAAGGCTTCCACTCCTAACTCACTTTACTTTTGACCAGTCCCTCGCGGAGTGGAAGAAAGCAGGACTCCTAGGCAGCCAGAGGCTGTAGTCTCTCCAGGTGGCAAAAGGAGTGGAACCTGCACTTTGTGTTTTCTTTTTTTTTTTTTTTTTTTTTGTGTAATAATTAAAAGGCTGCCGTATGTGAATTCTCACTAAAGAGTCACCTGGTGCACCTTTGCTATTGTTATGCTGTCATCATTTGCTAGTGTTGTGTATACTTGCAAAATTTGATTTTGTGGGGAAGTGGTGTGCTTCTGCACTCAGCTTATCACCTGGAGGCTGCTGGGCCAAGACCAGCGTGGCTGGTGCTCAGACCGGGACAGCTTCTAGTTTTTATAACACTGAAAGCACTTGTGGACATTTGGGATGAAAATCAGAGAGGCATTTTGTAACCTTATATTCATTAGGGTTAGGTGGGTTTCTTGCAAAGTTATTTTGAATTGGAGAGTTTTGGTGCCTAAATCTGTCTAAATTCAATTTCAGGTGCTAAATTTTTCAGTTAGGTTTGGCTCTGGGCTTTCACTGGTCAACAAAGTGCAGGCCATACGTTATACAGCTTCAGGACCACAGGCCACATTTTGTTTTTGAATCACATCTCCCTCTGAGTTCAAAGGAAGTGCTGAGTGGGGCAGAGGGCGGAGCTGGGCCCTGTAATCCTGATACTACATGATTTCATCAACACAGGCACATGGCTGATAATGCTTCTGTCCATGACCTAGACAGCATCTGTACTTTGCCAGCTGAGGCCTATGATGCTTTGACATTTTTTTCCCACCCAGAACATGAGAATGATGTCGAAATTAGGTTTTCAGAGTTTGGAAATGGATAAATGCTGTGAAGATTGTGAAAGCACATGAAGCTGGGGAAAATGAAGGAAACGCTGCAAATTGTCGATATTAAAAATAGTTGACTTGGAGATCTTCTTTAAACATCTACTTTGTAACCAAGTGATTAATATGCAGGTGAGCACACACAGTGAAAAGCATTGCCAAGCATACTAGGGTGTTTGTTTGCAGTCATGAGTATCAGTAGATTAGTAGGGATAGGACAGACAGAAATGGTGGGGAAAGTAGAACTTGGAGAATTAGAAGATTAGAAATAAATCTACATTTAAATGTCAGACTCAAAACGCTTTTGCATAAAGATTATAAATGAAAGATCAATATAAAACACAGATAAATGCAAAAATAGAGAAAAAAGATTAAACAAATATTCATTGAATATCATATATATGGATTTAGTACTTATGAATGCTACTTGTACATTTCTTATTTTTGATGTGTGGTGGAAAATGGATGTTTTTTCTCCTTTAGAAACCAAGTGTGCAACAGAATTAAAATCCAAGTGCAAAGTCCTGCACCTGGTTTGTGGCAATTCCCTGTATCAGCACAGACTGGGCAATAAACGGACTGAGAGCAGCCCTGTGGAGAAGGATTTGGGGATACTGGTGGTTGAAAAACTGGGTGTGAGAGGGCAATGTGTGCTTGCAGGCCAGAAGGCCAACCTTATCCTGGGCTGCATCAAAAGCAGCGTGGCCAGCAGGGTGAGGGAGGTGATTCTGCCCCTCTACTCTGCTCTGGTGAGGCCCCACCTGCAGGGCTGCATCCAGCTCTGGAGCCCTCAGCACAGGAGAGACATGGACCTGTTGGAGCAGGTCCAGAGGAGGGACAGAAAACTGATCGGAGGGCTGGAGCACCTCTGCTGTGAGGACAGGCTGAGAGCGTTGGGGTTGTTCAGCCTGGAGAAGAGAAGGCTGCGGGGGGACCTTGTTGAGGCCTTTCAATACTTAAAGGGGGCCTATGAGAAAGATGGGGACAGACATTTTGCCAAGGCCTGTAGTGACTGGATAAGGGGCAACAGTTTTAAACAGAAAGAGGGTAGATTTAGACTGGGCGTAAGGAAGATTATTTTTTTTTTTTGATGGTGCGGGTGTTGAGACAGCGGACCTGGTTTCCCAGAGAAGTTGTGGATGCCCCATGCTTGGAAGTGTTCAGGATCCAGTTGAATGGGGCTTTGAGCAACCTGATCTAGTGAGAGATGTTCCTGCCCGTGGCAGGAGGGTTGAACTAGATATTCTTTAAATTATTCTGTGATTCTACGACCTCCATTCTGACTGACCATGCTTCAAACGAGTTACAATTCCCCAAGCAGAACACCCTCTCATTTGCTTATGAAATGTGTTGATCCTGTTTTTCGATTCAGATGGGTTATATAACATATCAGCAGATCTCACTCAGACATTTCACAAATGCTAAAATGAATACCAGCTGGTGCTAACAATTTTCATAGCAATAGTTTTCATTGAAGGTCTTCAGAGAATTACCTGAAAAATTCTCTCATCATCTTTAAGAAATATTGGAAAATGAGAGAAAGATGAGAAGACTATGAATATCATTATGATATGTAGAAGCAAGCAAAAGGGAAGCATTGCTTCATGTCAGTCTTGGGCAAAATAAGAGAATAATTAATTTGGGACTCTGGCAACACAAATCAGAGGTTAAAAATATGATAACAGCTATCAAGATATCTTTATAGGAAGCATATCTTGTAAGAAAGACTCATTAGATAGAATGAATAGTACATTTGAAAAAAATACAGCCAAATTCAAAGAAAAACATCTGGGAAAAATAATAAAGCTCTGCCAACGAGGTGGGAAACTGTTTTGGAAAGCAATTATGAGAAAAATACTTTGGACCTATAGTAGTGAATGTCTCAATGGGAGTTCTTAGACCACGCTGTGGTTAAGAGAACTAATGCTGAAGAAGTGGAATATTTAAATGCTGAAATAGGGGAGTGATCTTGCCTGTGTACACAGTGTAAGATTTCTGCTGGAATGGTGTGTTCAGTTCTAATGGGGAAGAGTTCAAGGGAGATGTTTTCTGCAAGACATTTATTTAATCTGACTTCTGATAAGAATTTTGTGATTTGTTTGTACTAGGCAGATCTCTGTCAGTACTACTCAGTGAAATGCAAGCCAGAAAGCAACCTAAAGCACTGCACACCCTCAGATGTTTGTCTAGCAGCCTATATATGTAGAAAGGACTTGGGCTGTCTTGTCTGACTTCAGGCATCTGAAGTTACTGTGTGAAATTATGAGATACACAGAGGCAAAGTCATGGCAAGCAGGCACATCCATGCCTGCACCCACACTGGAGATGGAGGTGCAAGGAAGGAGCTGTAGCCAGTGACTGCCGGGATTTAAGTTTCCTTCCCCAGGGGTCCCAAAGCTCTGCCAAAACTTGTGACTCAGCTCTGCGTCCAAACAGTTTGGGAAATATGGGAAATTTGGGTTAAAGTGAAGTTTGGATCTGCTTTTAAAATACGCTGTAAACACATTAAAAAAAATCTACCTAGAAACAATTACTAAACCGCCTGCCTTACCATAACAGGCACTCCCATCAAAAATTATTCTCTAAATGTGCAGTCTAAGTGGCATAAAAATATCCTGTGTGTTTTAGACTACAGCTGTGCATGAGCTCTAGTAAAACAAAGTCTGGTATTGCTATAGAGGTCCAATTTATCTAATTCATAAAATGTTTGTATAAAGCAGGACATGTATTTTGATAATCTCTGAGAAGATTATTGCTTGATCCAGTGTCAAAGTTTAGGAGCAGCCTTGTTATGACTCCTGAAATTCAACCATCTGAGATGAATAGCTGTAGCTTACTGTACCATATGGCTTTTTTGATATAACATAAACTCTATACAGATTTGCAGTAGAGCTTGGGGTGTTGCTGTGGTGAGGTCCTGAAAAAGATGATGGTGTGCATCTATTTCTGCTAAATGAGCCCTGGTGTAATCAATAACCCCAAATGTCTTAGGGTTTGGTGTGATATTGCTGAAACATGAATACTCAAGAAAGACAGATTGTTCTGACATGGACACGTACGTAACGACTCCCACCTAGTTTTGAAAGATTTTTTGCTTCAGAGCAAGTGTTCGCTACTTTGATCTTGGCTCAGTGGATATCAGCCGACGATCATTTAAAGTGGAGGATACAGGTATGGTGGATCTGAGAGAGACATTTTTTCATGTCAGTTCAGAATGAGTGAGAAAGTAAGTAGCAATGGTATTCAGCGGTTAATTATTTCTGAATGCTGCATCTCCTGGGGTTATCAAGAAAAAAAATTAAAGTGTCTTGCCTTATTTTCCTCAGTACCTTATGTATGTTTACGTAGTATATAGCACTTGCAGCACAGAGTGGATAGAATAAGCATTTGACTGGGAATCTGGGCTGAAGTGCTACTCGGAGAGGCATAGGTGACATTTTTAGTTCTATCTGGAAACAAGCATCTTTTGATGAATACAGCACTAGTGAAAGGAGCTTTATGACCCCAAAATGGGTGTCTGAGAAGTGTCTTCTCATTTATCTTGCACACCTGGTTGGGTCTCTCAGTTCAGAGGAGTAAAAGATTTCTTTTGGGGCTACTTTTATTCTGTTCTTACCCTGCAGGTAGAGAGGAGTCTGGTTTCAAATGCTCCTCGGTGTGGGAAAGAGAAAGGATGCAGTGATACTTGTATATCAGCAGGTTTCCCAGGAACTGAAGCACACTGTTGCAGAGATCTTTAGGTGAGCTTGACATTGGTTGATGACATTTAATATGGTTAAGAGGATAAGCTCTCACTGACCTGGAATCTAACACGGTTCTTGTGAGCTCTCCCCTTTGAATCAAAGTAATGCCTTGCCAATTACCATGTGCTTCTGGCAAAATGTAATGATTGGAACTTGGACAAATTTCATCAATTTATGAGAACACTTGCACAGGAGCAAAAGGCAAAATGAGAGACCGTCATGGTGGAGAAGGAGATGAGGTCTAGATTGTCCCCCCCGGGCTCCGTCATATGAGCCTGAAAGCGCAGCATGTGCTGTAGCCAAGTGAGACATGATACAGGAGGTGATGATCAGTGCTAACTCCCTGGGGAGCAGGCACAAAGTAATGAAGAAAAGGATACCTAGGGTGCAGATGTGATCCAAGGCACTGCTGGCCAAAATAATATGATTTCCTATGCTCACTGTATGCAGCATGAATCCATCTGACCTGCCACTGAAATAAGAAAACAGTGTAAACAGTATACAATTGGCAGCATCAGTAGCTGTTCATCTTAAGGGAAGAGCTGAAACTGTATTAGCAGAGCATTATAATTTTAGCTTAGGGTAACTGAATTGAATTTTAACCATATTTCACCACTAACAGTAATGAAGAGGGTCAAAACAGAGGCTTTTTATCTCAATAGTGTCCTTTTAAGTGACAAAAATATGAGCAGTATTCCCCCCCCTGCCAAATGAGACTGTAAAAAGGAAGAATCTTACAAAGTCTTTTATCCTAATTATCTTATTAAGTACTGTATTAGTCCTTCTGGGGTTGCTTTAATAATAAAATTTGGGATATGCATGGGTTTGTTCACAACTGAGGTCCTGTGTCAAACAAGTAGAAATTTTTATATGGGCATTCATGTATACATTGGTTCATGAAAACGTGAATAGCACCAAAGAGTAACGAGAAACATGTTTTTTATTTATTCAACTGATGATATAGAGTTTATATTTTGGTCTTATCCTTCCGAGCCTGGTCTTGCTTCTGTCAGCTTCACAGTATCTAAATATATAAGCCAAGAGTCACATCATAGTTACTCTCATCCTCCTGCCCTTTTCCTTTCTCCTTTTATTGATGTTCTTGGCTAGACACTTATCCAGCAGTGCCCTCCACATAGGTACTCTCCAGGAAGGATTAGAGCCTGAACTATGGAAAGGGACAAGGCCTTTTGGTCTATTTTTTCAGTATCTATTGCAATGTGGTCTTGAAAAGGGCCTTGAAATGCTATTCCATATAAACAATAGATTATAATATTAACAGGAGTAAATGATAAAGCTTAATGCCTTCAACATCATAAAGATTGTCAGGGTGCCAGCTGGGCTATGAACTCTTCAAGTAATCAAACAGATTGTGTAGTCCTTGATGGCTTTTAAATCACTGATAGATTGTGGGGAAGTGTGTTTGTGGTTCGTGTGTGTGGTTCCTGACAGGTACATTTCTGCTTGATAACATCTCCCATGTGAATGAGTTATGTTGTTACCATCTTCTCATTCCCTTTCAATAAGATAACTGTGCTATGTGAAGCAATTAAAAGGTAAATGCCACTTTTTTATCTAGGCGTCTACTTTCAGACAATGGTAGTATCATATTTTCCACAACTGTTGGTAAATAACAGTGACACTGCGTTGACATGAAGGCTTGTGAAGTTTCTGAGAACGCTGAATATGCAAAGGGCAGAAATAGAGTGCTCCATTTCCAGGAAAAGGCCTGTGTTTGCAGGGCTCCTGGAGAACCTTAATGTTGTTTAGAAATGTCAAGAAGAGAAAATGAGATTTTTAATCTTCATTTTGCATCTGATTTGATAATTTTATTTGCACTGTAAGTTTGTAATTTTATGTCATTTTTTCTCTAAAAGCAGCCAAGATAAACAAGAAAATGTTTTGTAATGATCCTGAATTGCTGACCATGTCAAATATGCTGTTGATTTATAGCCTAGTTATTTAGCTGAAAGAATGGGCCCAGTTTGAGCCATGAATTTACATTATGGGTGATAGTGAAAGACTGCATCAGCCTCCTTTACCTTTTTGTTCAGACTCAGGTGCGTTTTGCAGACGTTGCCCTTCTCTCTGGACAAGGCCCTTCGGCTGTAGCCCGGCATGATGGCACAACTCCTGCTGAGATATGTGTTGGCTCACGCTGTGTTGTTCCAAACTTGCTGGAGGCGCCCAGCCAGGAATCCCCAGCTGCACATGTCTGACACCCAGTCCCTTGACTCAGTTTAACTGCTAATTGCACCAAATGCCTCCTAGAATATTAAAATAGGCAGTGGGCACTGGGAACTGGCCCCCTTTTACTTTCACTAGCAAAAAAGAAAGCTGCCTTGTAAGGCTGTAGCACACTTGGCAGGCCAGGGATCTGTGTAAGTGCAGGGGACAGGGAGGAAGCCTGTCAGAACTGATTCCATATCCCGTTCCCTGCGGGAGGTGTCCTGCGTACAGTGCCGCCGGGCATAGCTGGATTTCAGCATCCCCTGCTGCAGCACAAAGCAGGTGCTGGGGAAACTTCCGTTCAGGAAAGGCTAGAGGATCGGGCCCAAATATTTCTAAAATATGATTCAATCCCATAGTCCCTGTATATCCATAATTACCAGCATAGCTGAAAGGTTACGTCCCGCCCTGCAATTCCTACCTAAAGTAAAGGCTAAGCTTTGAAAATCATTGTGAAGAATTCTTCCAGATGCTCAGAGTAACTTAATTGAATACAGTTATTGTGTACCCACTGGTGATATGAATTTCAGAAGATTCAAAATCCTCATTAGTAAAAACCTGTTATTAGAAATTACCTATTTTACACTTATGTTTTAATGATTTCCTTGTACTTTGCTATGTTAATCTGGACGTCAATCAATCAGTGGGCCTTCTGACTGATTTGGGGGGTAACCAGTGCAGATTCAACATCTTAGTTTCAAAATTGTTCATTTTTCCTTTGTAAAAGTGTATTGAATGCATTTAAGTGTGGTAAAAGGTAGGTTCCCTTTATTATTCCATATACATCTTAATTTTTTGTCATTTTCCTGGATATATTTAATATAGATATTTTACAAGTCAGTATTAGAGACACTCGCTACAGTTCGCTGTGGGCTTGAATTGAGTTTTTAGTAGTGAAGAGTGCCCACCCAACCGATTTGAAGAACTGGCTTTGAATTTTCATGGAATGCAAATTTAACCCACATCAACACATGATCCCACAAATGCAAGGATTGCCGTTCTGTTCATCAGCAGTTATGCACTGGCAAGTCTGCAGGATCTGGCCTCAATCCAGTATTAAAATGATATCACTGCTGGAAGATAACTTAAAAATAAAATCTGCATAAACAAAACTCAGATAACACCCAGTGGTATTTTTTATGGTATCAGTAGAGTTAAAAGAAATGTACTTCTAGCCTAGACTCAAGGGAGAACTTGTGACAAAATGAAATATAGCCTGCTGAAACCTACTGTAAGCAAATACCACAAGCTGTGCCAAACAATTATATTAGTTTCACTGTAAAAGTAACACCAAATAGAAAGAAAGGACTTGCATATTCCTGTCACCATTGTTTTAAAATGGTACATCCATGAAGAAGCCTAGCAATCATCTGACTAAAAACTCATTAAACCATAATCTGTTTACACAAATACCCAATACAGACAGAAGTTTTAGGGACTTGTTTTTATATACAGAAAAAATGCATCTGAATATCAGATCTGCTTCCCAATACTATTTAGGAATATTTAGAAACCCTGTTGTTGCTTCAGAATTTAATTTTCGTTACAGTTTAAACGCTGGTTGGCTCCTCTGATCCTATACGCACATAGACTCTTTTCCTACTTTTCATTTAGAAAAGCTATGGTGTAATGAATCTGCTATTCACAACAAAGCAGCAAAAATGGGATTAACGTTTAGTTCCTGCAAAGTACATTATAACATTTGTAACTCTATAAATGGATTTCTGTGGACACCACTGAAGTGGTGAGGCTATACATACTTAAAAGATCAGGTGAGGGGTACATGTGTCAAAACCAACAACTTCTGATGTACTCTTGCCAAAAGATACTAAGTTTTGTACGCTTGTCTAAGAAAAAAGAGACTGTCAACTGGTCTGGGATCACATACTCCTGGCTCAGGGCCCTTGATGTAATTTCTCATCAGATCCTCCAGCGCTTTTTCAAATACTCTGTGTCTGTAACCTGACCTCAACCTCCAGAGAAACTCCCTTCTTCACTGCAGCAGATGAAACTGGACTGGAGATGGATGAAACATGGCTTGATAATGAGAGGGGACTTTATAGTTTGTCAGAACACACGGCCAACAGTTTTGATATCAGAGCCGAGTTCAACTTCTTTTTTAAGGAACCCTTTGGTTTTGCCAACTGGGAATCTTCACAAACACTCAGTTTCAGCAATGCTTCAACAGGAATACAAATATCTCAAGTGTTTTATATTTTTCAAAATCTGTGTATTGGTTTATTTGTAGACCTAAATGTCATAGATTGGAATGCATTGTACCTCACTAAACTTGTTTTTCACAGTCTATCATCAGTCCAAAATCCCCGCATGTCACTAACCTCACACAGTCCAATCCCACCAAAAGTTCCTGAATTTGAGTAATTTTTTGAATCACCTAGCAAATCAATGCGTACATTTTCAGGCTTCCCTTATTCATCTTCCATCTTCTCCCAAGTACTGTAGAATGTTTTGCTGTTGTGGCATAGAGTAAATCATGAGTATATGTCTGAAGAACATAAGGTAAAGTTCCAGCTTTGGAAGTGAATCAAGAGTTGACATTGTTAGTAAAAACTGCAGTGCAGCCTTCAAGCTTGTACTCCTCTTTTATCAATAATATTTTATATTTTTCTCACTGATCCTGTTTTCAAACTGTAAGAGAGAACTGAAAAGAGCTTTCCTTGCTTTGTTTTTTGTTTTTTGTTTTTTTTGTTTTTCCTTCATTTGCTTTCTAAAGTTAGAACTACAGTTTCTTCCATGACCTCAGCTAACTTTTAAAATCACACTAGCTTTTACGGGTGCTTTGGCATGAAACATAAAATGATCTAAGCATTTTAATGACTTCAGTGAAATGTGCATTTTTAACAGTGCTTTTGTCTGCCAGCTCCCTGTGACTTACAAGGCGCTGTACTGAAACTGTTAATGACATACAGTTCTTGAAGAGGGCAGAGATTTCTTTCTTGCTTTCCAGGTTAAAGCTGGTGGCATCTCCTGTAAATTGGACAGGTTTATAATTAAAGGGCACAACGAATAATAAGAAGTCATTGAGAAGCATTGTTCATGCTGCAGCATTTTTTAGATTTAGGAGTATTAAAATATGAGCCAATAGTAAGAACTGAAAATACAGAAACTGTTGCATGAATATTACCGTTACTAGTTCTACAGCTTGACTGATGATACTAGTAACTTTTCATTTTTTATTCTGGTTATAGGTGCTTGTCCAAATTCATGCCATGACCAGCTTCTCGTTTGGTTTTGTGAGGGATTTGCATTTTTTCTATTGTGAACAATATCATGCGGTTTGGTAAAATACCATCTTCTGCCTACTTCAATGTGTAAGAAACGCCACTTCAGAAATCTGTTTTTTTAATCTAGGATAAGAACACTTAGGGATTTCAGAAGCAAGTAGGTTTTTGCTGCTTTGTAGGGTGGAAACATCCACTGAAAGGTCCACTTTCAATGGCAGGCAACTAATAGCATCAGCAGAGGTGGTGTTATTTCTTCTCCAATTAGAATCTCATGTTCTATAGACATAGAAAAAGTAATTACATATTTCACTGGATTCGTATGTCAGTGTGTCACAAAAGCTGTTCATACTCTCTGGCTTTTTCACAGTTCTTAGAAAATGTGATGCCTTTTCTAACTTTTCTTAATGATCACTTATTTCTGCTTTTATTGAAGCCCTTGTAAGCTTTCTCCAGCTCCTTGTCAGAAGCCACTATTAGGTTCCCAATAGGACTAGGTAAAAAAATATTAACAATATGAAATCATAATTGGAATTTTTCCCATTCAGAAAATCCTTTAGATTAAAGAGTCTGACTTCATTTGATATTTAATATAATGGTGATATTAAATAAATCTGAATTCACTTTGTTCTATGGAAAGAAGAAATTAAATGGTACCTTATTCTGTAACAAGGAAGTTTGCGTGGGAGTTGATTTAATGTTTCTAATAACAGGACTTTTTTATCATCCTCCTGCAGGTTCTGGATCTTGGCAAATATTGTCTTTGTAATAACTATAAATGCATTTGAAATGTTCAAAGTGGCACAGATGGCACCTTATCCTGTTGCTTCTAGTAGGGATGTTGGAGAAGCATAAGAGAAGCTGTAATTCTGCAGGCAGTGGTGTGCATGTGCATTCCCCGGGGCTGGGTAAAGGAACAAGCATGTGCTTGTCTGGGGATGCTCAGACTTTCTGTCACTGCACATAACAAATCAGGTTCCTTCCTAACGTCAGTGTGTGTTTTGGTTTTCTCCTTTGCTGGATATATCAAATAATAAACATTGTTCTCTGTAAGTGGTAATTGAAATTATTCTAGTAGGAAGAGTTTAAACTATACCTATGTTGTTTCTGGTGGATACATGCCTAACTTGCTCTTAGAAGTCTCCAGTGACGATTTCCATAATCTCCTTAACTAAATTATTCATCCACTCTTAATTATCTTTACTAGATGTTTGGTGTGAACTTTCTGTGCTAAAGTGTTAAACTCGTTACTTCTCGTCCTGTGCATCATAGACATGAAGAACAGAGTGCTCTTTTCGTCTTTGTAGCAGCTTTTTAGGCACTTGACTATTGCCCTCTGTTTATCTCTTACAAATGCCTAACACTTGCATTTTGTGCAAACTTTTGTTTGAAGGCCTTGCTTTGTAGTCCCCATCACACCTACAGCAGCTCTAAGTGACATCCAAACCCGGACACGCTGTTGCAGTTGAGGCCCTGCAAGCTGAAGGGCCTCACTTCACACTTAATGACTATAGGAACCATTATGTGTTTTTTTTCTGTTCGTATGACAGTGCAGTTAGCTTGTGTTTCACAGCAGTCCTCATCCCTTACCACAGAACTGCTACCTAACGAGCTTTTCCTCATCCTGTACAGCTCATTATTCCTTCATTAATCTTAATTTATCCTTTTTAGAAAATCATCCTATTAGATGATATAATTTCTTAGGATCATTTTGAATTCTAAGCATTCTCCAAAGCACTGACAGTCCCAGTCAGCTTGGAGTTGTCTGCACATTAATAATATACTCCTTATTTCATCATGCAGGCTATTAATGGAACTGCTTGCCAGACCCAGGGCAGATCCCTGAGGACCCTACTGAAATATATGCAGCCATTTTTACAGGAAACCATTGAAACTGTCCTCCTGATATGATTTTGTAACTGGTTTCACACCCAATCAATGACATTTTCATCTCTATCATGTGTCGCTAGTTTGCTTTGAGAATGCGCTGTCAGTACAGTGTCAGAAGTACTAAAATTAAAATATATGACTTCAGCTGTTTCTCTCTTACCCACGAGGCCTGTCACCCTGTCACAAAGGAATTTATATTAACTTGACTTATTTTATTCTTAAGTAATCCACACCGGCTGTCAGTCATCTCCTGTTCCTCCGGATGCCTACAGATAGTTTGTACAAAAAGGATTGTTTTGGTTAGGACTGGGGGGGAATTGCGATGAGGCCAGCACTGTGGCTGGCTCCCAGCTGAATGTCAGAGGACATTAGCAGAATAAAGTCTACCTCTCTAGTCTCTTCAGCCCAGTTGCCTTTCAGACTGCAGCAGGGGTCGTTGCTACCCAGGAGTTTAGTAACAGGGCTGCGTCTGTGCCAGTCAGCTTTTGTCCCAGGGCCTGGGTCCTGGCACGTTCGATCGACTCCTTGGGATGCAGCTTCTGTCTTCTTAACCTCTTGCATCCCTTTTCAAAGCTGAGATCTTGCACAGTTGTAACCAGTGGTAACCACTTGATTGGCAAGTGATCTTTTTAGTGAAATGAAACTTGATAGCATCATTTGTTCATACCCACTGAGCAGTAGACTAACAGTTTGGGGTTTTCTCCTATTATTGAAGTACTCCAAATGTCCCTTGCTAGTTGCATCATTTTTTTTTTGCACTTGTACAAGAGTAATAAGTTTGTCTTGCAATTAAAATCTGTTTTCTGATAGTCCTTTTACAGCAAATTTCCATTGAAGTGTTGGCTGAGGTGCTTATTTTCACTAAAACATGCGACAGCTTAATATGTGTATTCATGTCATTCCATCTTAAAACACGATGTCTGATAAATATTTTTCAGGCAATGGCATCTCAAAGATGAGAACAAATACCGTAACCATGTATGTATATATAATAAATGTATTTTTCTAGGTATATAGTGTTTATGTGTGCTTTTTTAATAAGAAATTCATCAAAATGAATGTAATGAAGCTATTTAATTATATACTTGATTTTACCCCTTAAAAGAAAGTAAATAGGGTTTGGTGTTAGGTAGTAAATGTATAGCAAAATTGAAAGGATGAAAGAATTCATAACTATCCATAGTATTATAAATTATGACTGCAAACATTACTCCTGCTAACAGAATTTTCTATGGAATTAATAGAAATCCTTCCTCCATATCAAAACCAGAATATATACTGTCTTTAGAAGGAATGTCTTCTGGCAGTCAGTTATTCCATATAAGATATGCAGTAAATAATGCCGAAGTTGAATATGTTTTTTGAATGTAGGGGAAAAAGGTATAAGCTAAAATACTGTACTGAAAGAAGACCTTCCAAATAAAATAGGCATAAAAGTCATGCTGTTCTGTCAAACTTTACTTGGAAATTTTGGATGTGAATAATTTTTTTTCCTTTAGTATTCAAATTTGTATTTATTATCATACAAAAACTTAAGCTAATGAGAACCTAAGAAAGGCCATAGAAGCTGAGGCAAAAGGGCTGTGGGCAGTGTCCCACGTGCCGCTGGCCAGCACTGTGAGCATGAGAAAGGACTGAAAGGCAGGGTTATGCATGCAGCGATATATCTGCAAAATATTTTCTCAGCCTGTGGCAATTTGTAGGTCAAGGACTTTCTGCAGCTGAGGTGAAGTCATTGTATTTTATAAGTCTAGCTTGATTTTGATCCACAAATTTGTCCGGTTGTTTTCGGCAGCCATCTCCACACTCTCAAAATCCACCACCTTCTGTGGAACGGCATTACATAGCTTAATTAGGTGTGGAGTCACACCACTGCTTTTCATTTAATTTTTTCCGTGACATTACAGCCTAACCGCTCAGTATCATAACACAATAGCACTCGGGCAACTCACATTGTGCCCTGAATAACTTTGCATCATCAGCAACACTTGTCCCCTCTCTGGCCACTGCTTTTTCCTCTGACCAGCTGCTCATTCCTCAATTGCACAAGTCTGTCTAGGATGGAAGAGGCTACTGTCCCATCCTAAACCCTTTCCTTTCCTTACCTACTGCTTCCCCTGTACCTCAAGCACAGAAAAGATGGGACATGTGTTAGCGCAGCCCCTGAGTGTTGCTGGCACGTTCCTTGGCTGCTCCGTGCGAGTGGGCTACAGCACCGCCAGCCAGGGCAGCCTGGGAAAGGACGTCTGTGCTTAATTCTCCTATAGACTAAGGCATGATGGGTGGAAAAAGCACCTTAGGAAGGTTGTAGCTGCTATTCCATTTCCAGAGCTGAATAATGAAAGGGCGTCCTTGCTGACTCTTGCTCTGCATCTAAAACTGTCAGAAGCATTCTAATTTAAAAGGTGATATGGTGTGCTACTTCATCTAAATACTTCCCACTCCAGAAGACTTCTGTTTCATAATTCTAGGCTGCAGGCTAAGCAAGTTGGTAAATTTGCTTTGGAACTTGGATGGCTAAAAGATTTGAGACAGAGCATTCCACCCCTAAGTTGCAGATTCAGAGCAAAGCTCAGGTTAAATTAAATATTTTGATAATTTCATTAACTAATAATGAAAAATAATTTTACACCTGTTTGACAGTCTCTGTCTTGAGATAAGCAGCGATGTCACAATCTGGTTATCAGCAGATCACAGTTGTCCAAATTATCAAATTTGGTAGAAGCAGCAGCACTTTTATAAGCATCACTTTTATAGAACAAGCTTCGACGCAGTAGCAGGGCAAGCTGGCCCATGCTGTGAGCTTGGTACAACCATGACAGTGAATCAAGAAGCAGCTGCAGCTTTCGTGCCACTGTGTCCCTGAGCACAGACCTCACGGGCCACCTCTGGCCCCCTTTTAAATCTGGTCTCAGTGTGACTCAGAGTAGGGAGCTGTTAGAGCTGAGATGCCCCTAGTACAGAGGCACAAGTCTAAGCTTGCTATGCTCTTTTGGGACCCACCTGCAAGCCAAAATCATAACATAGCACTGGTCCGCAACCTCCCACAACAAGTTTTAAAAGTGAAATGATAAGAAAAATAAATATAACTGTTCTGTTCTTCAAAACTGTTCTTACTCTGATGTCATTTATCTTGACTTTTAGAAGACCTTAGACACAGTCCCACACAACATCCTTGTTGCTAAATTGGGAAGATATAGATTTGATAGATGAACAATTTGATGGATAAGGAATTTGCTGGATGGCTGCATCCAAAATGTTGCAGACAATGGCTCAATGTCCAAATGGAGATTAGACACAAGTGCTGTCTCTCAGGGGTCTGCATGGGGACTGGTATTGTTCAGTAACATAGACAGTGGGATTGAGTGCACCCTCAGCAAGTTTGCAGGTAAGCCCAAGCTGAGTGGTGCAGTTGACATGCCTGAGGGGCAAGATGCCATCCAGAGGGACCTGGACAAACTCATGAAGTGGGCCCATAAAGTTCAAGAAGGCCAAGTTCAAGATCCTGCACCTGGTTTGTGGCAATTCCCTGTATCAGCACAGACTGGGCAATAAACGGACCGAGAGCAGCCCTGTGGAGAAGGATTTGGGGATACTGGTGGTTGAAAAACTGGGTGTGAGAGGGCAATGTGCGCTTGCAGCCCAGAAGGCCAACCTTATCCTGGGCTGCATCAAAAGCAGCGTGGCCAGCAGGGTGAGGGAGGTGATTCTGCCCCTCTACTCCGCTCTGGTGAGGCCCCACCTGCAGGGCTGCATCCAGCTCTGGAGCCCTCAGCACAGGAGAGACATGGACCTGTTGGAAGGGGCCCAGAGGAGGGCCACAAAACTGATCGGAGGGCTGGAGCACCTCTGCTGTGAGGACAGGCTGAGAGCGTTGGGGTTGTTCAGCCTGGAGAAGAGAAGGCTGCGGGGGGACCTTGTTGAGGCCTTTCAATACTTAAAGGGGGCCTATGAGAAAGATGGGGACAGACATTTTGCCAAGGCCTGTAGTGACTGGATAAGGGGCAACAGTTTTAAACAGAAAGAGGGTGGATTTAGACTGGGCGTAAGGAAGATTATTTTTTTTTTTTGATGGTGCGGGTGTTGAGACAGCGGACCTGGTTTCCCAGAGAAGTTGTGGATGCCCCATGCTTGGAAGTGTTCAGGATCTGGTTGAATGGGGCTTTGAGCACTGATCTAGTGAGAGATGTTCCTGCCCGTGGCAGGAGGGTTGGACTGGATGATCTTTAAAGGTCCTTTCCAGCCCAAACCACTCTATCATTCTATGTTCTATGATTTTCTACAGAACCTTGAGACAGGTACATGGGTGAGGAGGATGCATAAATTCATGTTTAAGATTAGAGGATGTTAAATCTTTTCCAAATAACACATAAATTCATCTCGGCAAAATCCCAGACCCGAAGACATCTGGGTATATTATTTGCCTGCACTTGTAATAAACCATTTGAAAGGGATGGAGTGGGCAGGAAGAAGCCTGAATTAGCAAGCGAATGAAAAAGAGATGGAATAACAGAAAAAGCAGAATAACTTTAATGGACTTTGGTTTGCATTTTGAGCAATAAAAGTATTCAGGGAGCTCTATGACAGCCTGTGTTCTCCAGCACCCTCTCCTGGTTAGCTCAAGAGTGGCATTACAGTCTTGAAAAGTGTCAGCTCTTTTGAGGAAGTTGAGGATGACAGACTATACCTACATTTTGAATGGAAAGTCAAACTGGGAATGAAATGGCTGAGGGAAACAAAAATATTTTCCTCTTTCCCAGCAACTCTGAACCCACCTACAGGATCAGAGAGGGGTTAAATTTGTCATAAATTATTTGTACTAAATTATTATTCATTGCCACGTCATAATGCTGTGTGGGAAATTAAATCATACAATTGCATTTTCACATGCTCAGAAGCAGACCTGCAGTATGTTGTGAAGCCACAGTGCTGGTGCTGCATAGGAGAAAGCAATCCAGTGGGTACAGACAAGCCCACCTCCCTGTGCCTTCCCCAGCAGCGGAGCTGTAGCTTCCAGTCACTAACCACAGTATTTCACAAGGGACACAGCACAGAGCTTTTAGCTGTGATTCTGGAAGGAGGGAAACAGTAAAGTCGGTCTCATGCCTAACATGAATAATTTCTACAAAGTATGAACAACAGAGAGAGAAAGAACACATTCTAACCAGGTAACCAGTGACTTCAGTTGCACATACACTCCTAAAACACAACAATTGTATTAGTCTTTAATTTCATTTGGTGCATGATCGGTAAAGTGTTGTGAAATGAAAGGCAAGGCTCTTAAGATCAGGCTGTTTTAAGAAAATGTCGACAAATTCTATGTTGTAAAAATGTATCAAAGAAATGAAAGTTAAATGTTTTTCATGACTTGAGATATTTTGTAAGGATGTTTATACATAAAGATGCATATAATCTATAAGATCAAATTAATGTTATTAAAAATATATATAATATGTGTAAGTAAATACATGTATAAAAGATTATATCCAAAAGAAATAAAATATATGTTTAAATGAATATGAAGAAGTGACTAATTTTCAAGGCTTCTGACAGCTGTTTTCTCATAACAGCAAGAATAAGTCTGATATAAGGCATTAGTTTATGAGAAATTTAGTATCTTTGAACAGAGGGCATTTAGCATCCTTAGAATATTAGTCTGAAGAATATCACACAGAAAACTGAAGTATTTTGGTTACTGAAATGACACCTTAATGATTTCAGCCAGATATTGCAGGTCACACCTTTCCCAGGTGACTCCATATCACAGAATCACAGAATGGACCTCTGGAGATCATCTCGTCCAACCCCCCTGCTTGAGCAGGCACACCCAGAGCAGGGGGCACAGGGACGCGTCCAGGCAGGGTTTGAATGTCTCCAGGGAAGGAGACTCCACAGCCTCCCTGGGCAGCCTGTGCCACTGCTCTGGCACCCGCACAGGAAAGGAGTTTTTCCTCATGTTTATCTGGAACTTCCTGTGTTCCAACTTGTGCCCATTGCCCCTTGTCCTGTCATTGGGCACCACTGGAAAGAGCCTAGTCCCATCGTCCTGACACCCACCCTTTAAATATTTGTAAGCATTGATGAGATCCCCCCTCAGTCTTCTCCACACTGAACAAACCCAAGTCTCTCAGCCTTTCCTAATAAAAGAAATGCTCCAGACTCCTGGTCATCTTTGTAGCTCTCCACTGGACTCTCTCTGGTAGTTCCCTGTCCCCCCAGAACTGGGGGGCCCAGAACGGGACACAGCACTCCACCTGTGGCCTCACTAGGGCAGAGTAGAGGAGGAGAATAACCTCTCTCGACCTGCTGGCCACAATCCTTTTAATGCACCCGAGGATACCATTGACCTTCTTGGCCACAAGGGCACATTGCTGGCTCATGGTCAACTTGCTGTCCACCAGCACTCCCAGGTCCTTCTCAGCAGAGCTGCTTTCCAGTAGTTCAGCCCCAGCCTGTACTGGTGCATGGAGTTGTTCCTCCCCAGGTGCAGGACCTTGCACTTGCTCTTGTTGAATTTCATGAGGTTCCCCTCAGCCCAGCTCTCCAGCCTGTCCAGGTCTTGCTGGATGGCAGCACAGCCTTCTGGTGTATCGGCCACTCCTCCCAGCTTAGTATCATCAGTGAACTTGCTGAGTTTCACCCTATCCCATCATCCAGATCACTGATGGATATGTTGAACAGGACTGGACCCAGCACAGACCCCTGGGGAACACCGCTAGTGACAGGCCTCCATCCAGACTCTGCTCCATTGATCACGACCCTCTGAGTTCTGTTGTTCAGTCACTTCTCAATCCACCTCCCTGTCCACTCAGCCAACCCACACTTCCTTACCTTGCCTGTGAGGAGGCTATGGAGACAGTGTCGAATGCCTTACTGAAGTCAAGATAGACAGCACCCACTGCTCTCCCTCATCGACCCAGCCAGTCACGCCATTGTAGAAGGCTATCACGTTGGTCAAGCATGATCTTCCCTTGGTGAATCTACGCTGACTACTTCTGTTAACCTTCTTGTCCTCTACGTGCCTGGAGATGACCTCCAGGATGAACTGGTCCATCACCTTTCTGGGGATGGAGGTGAGGCTGACTGGCCTATAGTTTCCCAGATTCTCCTTCTTGCCCTTTTTGAAGATTGGAGTGACATTTACTTTCTTCTAGCCCTGGGGCACCTCTCCTGTCCTCCATGACCTTTCAAAGATGATGGAGAGGGGCTCAGCAAGAACATCCACCAGCTCCCTTAGCACTCATGGGTGCATCCCATCGGGGCCCATGGATTTGTGAGAATCCAGTTTGCATAGGTGATCTCTGGCCCAATCCTCCTCAACCGAAGGTAAGTCTTCCTTTCTCCAGATTTGTCCTCTCTTCTCTGGGGGCTGGGATGCCTGAGGACCAGCCTTAGCAGTAAAGACAGAGGCAAAGAAGGCATTCAGTAACTCTGCCTTCTCTGCATCCTGCGTCACCAGGGCACCCACCTCATTCAGCAGCGGGCCCACAGTTTCCCCAGTCTTTCTTTCACTGCTGATGTGTTGGAAGAAGCCCTTCTTGTTATCCTTGACATGCCTTGCCAGATTTAGTTCCAAGTGGGCCTTGGCTTTCCTCCTTGCATCTCTGTATATAGGAACAACATTCCTATTTTCCTCCCAAGTGGCCAGTCCCTTTTCCCACATGCTGTACACTTCCTTCTTCCATTTGAGGCTTTCCAGAAGCTCTTTGCTCATCTATGCGGGTCTCCTGGCTCCTCTGCCTGACTTTTTCCTCCTGGGGATGCACTGATCTTGAGCTTGGAGGAAGTGGTACCTGAATATTGACCAGCTCTCTCGGACACCCCTGCCTTCCATTTGAGGCCATGGGATTCCTCCTAGCAGGTCTTTGAAGAGGCCAAAGTTGCCTCTCTTGAAGTCCAAGGTTGTAATCCTACTTGTTGCCCTGCTTCTACCATGCAAGATCCTGAGGCCCACGGTCTCATGGTCACTGCAGCCAAGGCTACCCTCGACCCTCACATCCTCAGCCAGACCTTCCTTGTTTGTTAGGATAAGGTCCAGCAGCACATTTCACCTCATTGGCTCCTCCACCACTTGCATCAAAAAGTTATCCTTGATGTTCTGCCGGAATGTCCTGAATTGTGTGTCCTCACTATGTTGCTTTTCCAGCGAATATCAGGGTGGTTGAAGTCCCCCATGAGGACCAGGGCCTGCAATTGTGAGGCTACTTCCAGCTGCCTCTAGAAGGCTTCATCAGCTTCCTCTTCTTGATCAGGTGGCCTGTAGCAAATGCCCACAACAGTGTCACCCATATTTGGCTGTCCCTTAATTTTTACCCATAAGCTCTTGACTCCTTCTTCCTCCACCCCTAGGCAGAACTCGATGCATTCCAGTTGCTCCCTCACATAAAGAGCAACTCCCCCACCTCGCCTTGCTGGTCTGTCTTTCCTAAAAAGTACATAGCCATCCATGACAGCATTCCAGTCATGTGAGCTATCCCACCATGTCTCTGTGATTGAAATGAGATCATGGCCCTGCGACCACACACAGACCTCTAGTTTCTCCTGTTTATTCCCCATGCTGCGTGGTAACTGAGCTTGCAGGTTTCCCTAGGGGGGTGCACAAGGACCCTCTACAGCCATGCACACCCTTGAGGTGGTTGGTCTTCTGATTGTCATCTTATGAAGCAGTTAAGGCACCTTTGTCACTGCTCTGGTTGGCCTGGCTTATTCCCCTGTTCGATGTGATGGCATTACCATTGCTACTTTGGACCCCGTGCCCCGAGTCCTTCAGTTTAAAGCCTGCCTCACCAAGTTGGCTAGCCTGCTGCCAACATCATCATATGATGGTGCTTTTATTTGTCTCATGGCACAGTGACTTGAATTAGACTATGGGAATGGGAATGGCTGCACCAGAGAGAACCACACTCCAATGCCATGGAGTTATTTCTGGGCAACTACCCTTGGTGCTTGGAAAAGGAAAATGCCCAGAGACAGTCTAGCCCTGCGGAACTTCAGCAAGAGGGTAATGGCAACCAGGGTAATGAGCTCCATGTCACCATCCAAGTGGATGCGATGGCGGGGGGTTCCTGTGATTGTACCTCTAGCTTCTCCTGTAGCTACTCCTAGCTCCTATCTACTGAAGTCTCCAAATCATCTAACACTGAAAATTAATTTAGTTGACTGTTTCCTAATAGAATTATTTCAGTTCTTTACACAGCTGCTGATATGTAGATTTACTTTGGACAAAGGCTTTAGGTGCTATGGGAGAAGAGGGGCAGATCAGATGACCTAAAAATGATGTTTCTCAGAAACATTTTTTTAAAATAAGCGGTGTGTAAATTGTAATTGCAGTTTTATTATTTTATTTGGCAGTATTGTAGGCTTTTTGTCTTAAAACAGATGTAGTAACGTCGGTCACAATTGCTGGACAGGAAATGCTGAAGCTGAAGTAAAAATATCTGTATCCCTGTATTCTCCAGTGCTTTGTGTAACTTGTCAGATCTTAATATCAGTAGAAAGTCCTATAAGCACATATATTATTACTTATACATATATGTAAATCTCTATTTGCATATACAAAGATAATTCAAGCTACTGTAAGAAAATGAACTTTTTTTTCAGAATCATTAAATCAGTCCTCCACTCAGAGTAATTATAGTCACACACCAATGTCTCCAGACACATTAATTTGACATCAGATCACACCCCTTGTGCTGTATGAACAATGAGAAATCAGAGATTTTTCCTAATGCACATCAACTACCTAAAAGGAGGTTGTAGCGAGGTGGGTGTCAGTCTCTTCTCCCAAGTAACAAGTGATAGGACAAGAGGAAATGGCCTCAAGGTGCACCACAGGAGGTTTAGGTTAGATCTTAGGAAAAATGTCTTCACCAAAAGGGTTGTCAGGCACTGGAACAGGCTGCCCAGGGAAGTGGTGGAGTCACCATCCCTGGAGGTATTTAAAAGAAGGGTAGATGTGGGGCTTGAGGATATGGTTTAGTGGTGGACTTGGCCGTGCTAGGTTTGCAGTTGGACTTGATGATCTTAAAGGTCTTTTCCAATCTAAATGAGTCGGTGATCCTATTTCAACTGTAGGAGAAGCTGTTACTATGTGAATAAGAATAAAAATTTATTGTAACTAATTTATCAGTGTGTTTTTAGTTTTTCAGCTATTTTTAGGTTTTTAGAGAGATCATATTTTTTGTAGTTGTGCAGGGGATGAAAAAGTCCCTTAAAGATTCACTTACTCAGGTGTTAGGGAGACAGATGCTCTGAAAAGAGCTGCCCAACATACCTGCCTTTGTGGGCTTCATCAGAGATCCTGACCTATCTGAGATGATTATTCTTGGTGAGCAAAAGCACTGTTCACTCTTTTACTAGACTCTGAAATTTCCGATGAATTCTATTAGAGTTTTTTTTTCTGATAAAAATAAATTCAATTATTAAGTCTACGTGAAGAACAAAGTATGGTTAGTGGCAATCAACTTGATAATCTAGAGTGCTGCAAAAATTCCTGCAGTAGTTAACATTCTTTTGCCAAAGCCTGTAGTATTGAGACAAAGTGTGATTACTTTCATACTGTCTGACACTTAAATGAAAATTGTAGTGATATCATTGAATTAATACAAAATGCTAAATATCAGGTTCTATTTTAAGGTTGTTTTTTTTTGTTTGTTTGTTTTTTTGAAATAATAACCAGAACTGTTACACCTTGCTCCTAAATGCCACATCTGCATTCAAACCAATTGCAGTAATGCCTTTCCGAAATACTGCAGAAAAGTAGGTCAGGAAAAACTGCAGTGCTACTCCCAATTTTACAGAATGTAATGGTATTATAGCAGTTTCCAGGCAAGCAATTTTGAAATAAATTCACTAAGTAGCACTACTTGAGTGACCCAGTCACCATAGCACCACTGTAGCTCTCGCAATTTGAGTTAACTGTTATTATTTAGGCTCAAACTCAATCTCATAAAGAATATTGCAATTTCTATTCTTATTGAGATTTAATGATAAATGATTTTCCAAATCTTAGTATTCTATAGAACTGTAGTAAAAACACACTCAATTTTAATGTCTTAGCCACATGCTAAAAACTTCCAACTGTATAGATAATTTTAAAGGATTTAAAATAAGTTTACTGTTCAGCTGCTCTGCTTCTAGGCAAAGAAGGTGGCAACATGAGCCATACCACCTTTGAAAATCATACAGAGGAACTTACAGCTTTCTGAGGAAAGCACAGCATGCAGTTTTTGGTGTATATGTACTATGAGTAGTGATCTGCTAACAATTAAATTTGTGTGTTAAATGCGGACATCATTTGCAATTGCTAATCACATAGTAGTTATAAAAAAATCCAAGGGAGACCTGATCTAAAATACTTGAGTTCATTTAGTTAAGGGAGCGGGAATCTGGTAAAAGAAGGAGTATTTCACATCCATGTGTCTGAATGAATGCTTCTTCAGCATCAGTAGTGTGAGATACTTACTGACCTTTTGACTTAAGGTGCTTATGAATGGGGGAAGGGAGAGCGGAAATATGGAAAATGACACATGGATGCAAAAATATGATGTCTCCTCCTTCTTTGTCTGTGATTCACATTTAAATCTCTTGCACAACTGTATTCCTTACACCTTTATGGAGAGCACCTTAGGTAATTGATTGTGTCTTTGGGAGAAATGGCCAAAATTCTACTTCCTCAGACTCTGAACTACCTGCTCTCTTTCCCTAATTTTCTGAAATTTTCAGTAAGACAGCATCCATGGATCCTTCACTTCTCTTGACTGGCATATGCGCAACCATCTGAGATTTCATAGTGTGCAGCTAATGTCTAGGACTGTTTTGCAACCCACAGTCTGGTTCACTGGCTCTGAGGACAGACTTACTGAAACATGTCCTCCCTTTGTCCCCTCACATATAGCTGGTGGCTGGGGTAGAGTTAATTTTCATCACAGTAGCTGCTATGGGGCTATGGTTTGGATTTGTGCTGGAAACAGTGTGGATAATACAGAGATGTTTTAGTTACTGCTGAGCAGTGCTTACACCACCAGTGAGTGGGCTGGGGATGCACAAGAGTCTGGGAGGGGACACAAGGGGGACAGCTGACCCCAACTGACCAAAGGGATATTCCACACCATATGACATCATGTTCAGCAGTAAAACTAGGGGGAAGGTTGGCCAGGGGGTCCGCTGCTTGGGGACTGGCTGGGCATTTGTCAGTTGGTGGTGAGCAATTGTTTTCATCTGAATCGCTTGTCTTTCTTGGGTTTTATTTCTCTCTCTCTGTGATTTTCCTTTTTATTATTATTATTGTTATTGGTTTGTTGTGTTGTTGCTGTTGTTATTGTTATTACTATTATTATTTTATTTCAATTATTAAACTGTTCTTATCTCAGCCTACGAGTTTTCCCATTTTTACCCTTCCAACTCTCTTACCCCGATCCCGCTGCAGCAGGGAGTGAGTGAGCTGCTGTGTGGTGCTTAGTTGCCAGCTGGGGTTGAATCACAACTATCTAGGATGTGGTAATATCTGCTTTGCCTCATCTGATGGGTTCTCCCACAGGCAAGGAAAGGACAACACTTAAGGCTCTGATAATTCTCAGGTGGAGTTCTTCCAAGCCCATTTGCCATGACCATTCTATCAGTTGCAAAATATTTATTAGAGCCAGAAAAAATGTGTCTGCCTAAACAAACAGAGACGGATTTCTAAAATTATTTTCCAAACTACTTGAAGAAGATTAAAAGCTAAGGGTGAAATTCTTTCCATGAACACAGAACTGAAGAAATTTGTCACATTGTTATCTAACAACTTTTCACAGAGGCACTTAAGGTCTGCTGATATGTAGCTAGTGCAGTTTTAGCCAGTCTTCCTCTTTTATGCTAATGTTTATTGATACAATTTTGCTGCATTAATTGAGAATACTCAAAATCTTCATAGATGCAAATGAAAGGAAAATAATTTCTTTTCCTGTTTTCTGAATCCATGGTATACACAAATGACACAACATGGTATTTATTAATTGCTCAGCTTTGTATGTATTCAGCACGTCTTAGAGAAAACCAATTATAATTAATTCTTTCATAAAAGCGATATCTTTAGTATGGTAATTCCATGAGAAATAGCTAGCTCTGAAGCAAATCACCAACATTTATAATCTCAAAGCCCATTATCGTCAGGTGAATTATCTCTTTAAACACCTTTGGTCCAAGAGGATATATTATGTTGCCAGTGGTCTTCCTTGGCATTATGCATAGCAATTTAATTAAGTTCATAGTAAATGTCTCCTTTGTTCGCTTACACGGTTTACGTGGCAAATACAATTAATGTATTTTCACAATATAAAAACTTCAATGAAGTAATTGAAAATACATCTCACAGTATGAGACACTTGACAGTTGTTTTGCGTGACTTATAATTTGTTATTATTACAGGTTAATGTCTTTGCCTGTGGACAGATGAGAAACTAGTGACTTTCTGAAAAACTCCATTAACCTCAAACCCAATGCTATATTTACTTGTAAAAGCGCAAAAGACTGACTCAAGAGAAATCACCATGGTTCTAGGCATATTTTATAAAGCTGTGCCAGGTGCAATGGAAGGTTATAATTTCACAGCCTGACATGTTCTTTCCCATGGTCAGCATGGGCTGAGGAACAGGGAATAGCATCTCCTTACTGTCAAAACAGGGTGTACAAAATTACTGCCACGTTCCTTCTTCACAGGTGATGAAGCATATTAACCATATGCTAAAATTGGTCCTTAAACTATCTTAATAAAAGAAAGGACTCAGGCACAAAATTTCTATAATGTAGCAAGTTATGTTGCATTAATTGAGCTATAGTGATGAACTACAGGCTTATTTCTGTGATAGATGGAAAGTCACTTGAGTTAATTTAGCCATCTTTCAATGGAGGCTAAAATGATTTGAATTACATCACCCTTGTGCCAGACTACGAAAGTTCAGCCTCTAATTCAGCTGATAAATTTCATTAGTTGTTTCAGTCCACAGATGGCAGTTGCCTTTTTGTATAAAGTATTTTGTTTGTATCTTCCTTGAATAAATTAAGAGACTTTAGAGACTGTGTATTAAATTTGACCTTTCTGAAGAGTGAGGATAACTTATGCTTATACACAGATACTTTATTTACTTAATGTCTGTAGAGATTTAAAATCTAATCATGATCTTGAGTGTATAAAAATGGTACAAAATTCTAAGCTTTATAAAATCTGCTAAAACATGACCAGTGCTTCAGTGTATCCCAGATTAGACAGCTGATCATGAGTCTTTCCATGCAGAAGATGGTTTGAAGGTGAACCAACACATTAGCAAGCTACTGTACATCAGTAGCTTTGCAGCAACTGGCTTTAGAATTGTTTGCTTCTCTCAAATGAATGGGGAATTGCCTTTCTATCTATAAAAGGCAAACTATCTTAAATTGCTTCACACATTTTAGGGGATAAGAGGGCACATGGACAATCACAGTGGGAAAATGATGTGTGATAACTTATTCTGTTCACTCAAACTCCAAGTGTGAAATTGATGGAAGAGCTGAGCACTATCACAGCCTTTCCTGGGGAGTTCTGAATGGGAAAGAGGAAACTACTGTAAATTATTAGCGGAACTTAAAGCAAATAAGCATGGCAGATCAGATGGAGCATCTTTATTGATAAAACTACCTTTTCTTAACTGATTCTAAGAATCACAAGTTTCATCAAATAAGGATGCAATAAAATCATTTAATATAATCTCAATGTAGGTAAGACAATCAACCTTTTTTTAGAGAACCTTTTCTTGGGTTTTTTGAATAGCAAAGATATTATGCATGGGTTTGCAAGAAAACTGAAAACAATAAAGAATTGAGAGAATACTTGAGACAGATTTCACAGATGCTAGGTACATTAAGGTATCTATTCTTTATAGCACGTAGAACCAAAAAAAATGTTCATATGGAAACTTCATATGACCTCTTTATATGACCCAGAAAATTCCAGTAAATGTCAAATGAGACTGTACATATCTATAAAAGAGTAAAAGCTGACGTTCAAGGTTATGTACTTCCTTTATTTATGCTGACTTCAGCAGGGCTAGCTGTGGAGTAAAGCAGAATTTGAGTGTGGCTTAGTGAAGCGCATGGCTGTGGGCATCCTTGGCATGGGAGACTTAAAATACGAGAATTTCAGCTTTCATTCTCCCATGAAGGTAGCACAGAAAAGGAAATCCAGCTATTTCTGAGTGCAAGCTTATGATAGCAAAAACTAGGGCACCTGTCTGTAATGGTATTGCCTGCTCTTTATGTAAAATCATAGGGTCTTCCCATAAAATTTCACTGCTTTTCCTTTCCTCCCTGCAGCATATTTACCACTTAGCATCAAGGAAGAAAGTAACTGCAGTGAACTTCAATGTATACCCACAACAGCTCAAGCCAGAAAGAACTGCATATACTACATGCTGCACACTAAGCTCTATGAAGCCCTCAGAATCAAAAGTGAAATAATTTGCCACTGCTTGTGAACCCACTTCTCCAAAGAAGAGCATGCTGCCAGCTGCGCAATGGTATGAGTTAAGCACACTTAATGTACCCATTTACACATTTTGACCTCTTTAGATACTCTGACTTCAACACTTTCATGTTAAATATTGAGATATTGTAAAAGAAAAGGGTAAAAATATTTTACCTCAAATGAAATAATTATACAGACTAGAATAGTTCTGTTGGAAGGGACCTACAATGATCATCTAGTCCAACTGCCTGACCACTTCAGGGCTGACCAAAAGTTAAAACATGTTGATAGGGGCATTGTTCAAATGCCTCTTGAATATTGGCAGGCATGACCACCTCCCTAGCAAGCCTGTTCCATTGTTTGAATACCTTCTCAGTAAAGAAATGCTTCCTTTATATATTTCAAACTTTAAAAAGATAAATTTTTATATGTCAGAACTTTCCAATAAAGCTATATCTTCTTGCAAAACTGTAAGGCTAAATAACAATCCTTATATAAGGGAAGTGCAATCAGATTGATAACTACTGTTTGTCTCTCAGTCACTGTCTAGTTGTGCTGCATTGTACAGCAAATCTGGGCTGTTTTTCACTCACATCAAAATGCTGCCTACCCTGATAAAGACTATTAAAATCAGTTAGTATGTAATGCTCCCTAAAAGGCCAAAAGGTATGTAAAATAGTTTAAGGATTATTGTAACAGGCAAAGATTAAGACTTCTGTGTACTGTCTAAGATGAAACATGCTGATTTCTTGATTGCTGTATTATTTTGAAGCTATGAACATGAAGGATTTCCAAAATTATTTCCCCCCCCCCAAACATTATTTTCTTAATCTTTTTAGTACTGATTCCTGGAACAAATTCTGTTGATTTGATTCAGGAAAGCAAGCAGAGCTTGGGCCAGCAATGTCAGTACAATAGGAATGATAAACCTCCTTCACACTTTAAACAAGAAAAGACTTGCCTGTTGAGAAGAAGAGATGAGATAACACAGCAACAACTCTGTTTTTCTTAGAGAACCTTGTCTTGGACACACTGGTAAAAGATATCTTCCTTTTTGATCTGGATCCAAAGAATGAATCTGTTTAAATGCACTTAGCATGCGGTTGTTGTGCCCCTTCCAAAACAGAAAACAGAAAACAGAGACTGCACCTTTGTTCTAGGCAGAATGCTAATGGAAAACCTGCTACTTCACACTGCTCCTGCTACTTTGTTGAGCAATGATTTGATCTGACAAAGAGCTTGTAGCCAAATATCCTGTTAATAAAATAAGACCCACTGTGATGCACCCTTTCAGAGCAAATATGGACAAAAACCAAGCTACAGTTAAGGGCATGAACAAATGAAGCTGAAGGATATAAAAGCCTTGGTCATGGTACTGTTTGTTGCCTTTCCAATAGATTGCCCTACAAAGCATATTCAAGCAATGAAAATAAAATTTGAATGTTGAGTGATTCCGCCCCTTTCTTAACATGTTCATATCAATTAAAGTGAGCCTGTCTCAAAGACAGTGTGAATCAGACATGTCAGTACTGTTCTGGAGTACTATACGCCTTCTGTGAAGGACGTACGTCATTTAAAATGAAAAAAACCTATAAACAGGAGTAAGGAGATGAACTGAAGCAACAGAAAATATAGTGTAAAATTAATAACACTGTCTTTCTATGAAGTCCATGATAAGATTTGAGTAATTTAATTCTATGTGGCATAAATCAGTGGAACCTGTTTTGGACAGTGCCATCTGTTCCATGGCAAGTCTCACAGCTGGGACTGTGAAAAAATCCATGTCTTCAATGAATCTACTCACATGCTTTGAGTACTGTAAGTTGAAAGAAAGTTGGTTACCAGGACACTCAAATCCATTAATTTTGACTTCCATCCCCCCGCCCCCCTTTAGTGAATATTCACAAACCCCTAGTAAGGAAAAAAGCCAAGAGTGAAGAGTTAATGAAACTGTAGGATAGCAATGGAGTTAATTAGATACTCCTAAAGGACCCCCCAGGGATTTCCCAGGTTTACAAGATAGGTAGTCCTTCTTTGGTATCTCTTTTTGGGATTTCCTTCATGTTTGTCTCAGGAGTGATTTTCTGCACTGCTTGTGAGTGTGACTGCTTTATTACCTTTGTTTACATTCTTCTTATTCATGTCCTTCTTATTTGGCCACTTGCCAGCCAGAGAACAGCTTCCTATGTCCCATTTATCATCCTAATATGTCTCCTTCTCAAAACTCCTAGGCTACCCATACAAAGGACTCACTATCCCCCTGTGGAAGCAGATCTTAAGTCCTTCCTTGACTCAGATGCATCATCTTGTCTCTCTCTGATCTGTTTGAACTACTTTACTAATTCCAGAGGAAAGAGAATATCACTCAAAATCCAGGTGTCTTCCTAAGTCCAGCCTAGGTGTTCTCCTGTTTTAAAGAAAAAACGCAGAATCTCTTGAAGCGCACTATTAAAACCAGCTAACTGCTAATTAACACTCAATTACAAGAACACAGTTATTTGTTTTAAACCTACAGCAGATTCTGAAACAATCCCTGTGTAAATTATGGCAGAAGGGTGACTGCACTCTTGTTGGAGAAAGCTGGTGTATTCTATTGACATCAATATCAAAAGGTATCTGTTTTGGAAAGGGGTTAGCACTGTTTTTAATCTGCTTAGATATTCATAGAATCATAGAATGGTTGGTTTGGAAGGGACCTTTAAAGATTGTCTAGTCCATCCCCCTTGCCATGGGAGGTGACATTTTATAAAGATGTTTGTATAAGAATGAATGTTCTCCCAGAATAATTAATTAATATTAATTTTTTTATCAGTGCAGGTGAGTCTGTCCTGGTTGTTACTATCTGTCAGCATTCACGTGGTTAGTACGATTTCTAGCTTTTGCTGTGACGAAAGCATTTCCCTTCCGCCGCGGGGCCTGCGGGGGAGAGGGCGGTGGCGGCGGGGCTCCCGCTTCAGCACCGCGGACAGCGCCCGCCGGCGGGGCCCGCCCGCGCCCGGGGCAGAGCCCACCCATGCCTGGCAGTGAGGCCCACCCGCGCCCGGGGCAGAGCCCACCCGCGCCCGGGGCAGAGCCCACCCATGCCTGGCAGTGAGGCCCACCCGCACCCGGGGCGGAGCCCACCCGCGCCCGGGGCAGAGCCCACCCGTGCCTGGGGCAGAGCCCACCCATGCCTGGCAGTGAGGCCCACCCGCGCCCGGGGCAGAGCCCACCCGTGCCTGGGGCAGAGCCCACCCATGCCTGGCAGTGAGGCCCACCCGCGCCCGGGGCAGAGCCCACCCGTGCCTGGCAGTGAGGCCCACCCACACCCGGCAGCGGGGCGTGCCTACGCCCAGCAGCAGAGCCCTGGGTGGTTCCTGTGCCCTCCCCACAGCCCATGGCCCTTCTGCCAGCACCTCAGCCCGCAGTCGGGCAATGCCAGCCCAACGGCCTTCTTTAAATCCATTTTGTCTCCGAAGGGTGGGTGATGTATGCGTGCGGCGGCCATTAGTCCTAATGGGATGCAAACCAGACTCCGGTCTTACTGGAACTCTGCTTATGGAAGGAGCATGATTGATGATAATGGGAAACAGACTCGCCCTTAGACACTCTAAATAGAAGAGCTGAGCGTGGTTTGCACCTCTCTGATTGTAGTGTCGAGAGGGCTTTGAAACAGCAGAAGACTAGCATAATACACCTCGGTGTTTTTCCACTCAGTCTTACATTAGATAAATTTGATCCTCAGCATAACCTGAGTATTTCACTTTGATGAGTCAGAGAGTGTGTAAGCTTCATAAAACTTATGCTCAAAGGTAGATGGTATGAATTGCATAAATGAAAATGTGTAAGCAAAACATAATTTACATCTTATGTTGGTCAAAGGATTGAGCCTAAATACCAAATGGCAACAGTTGTGATGGTAAGTAACAGTTCAACGAAGTTAATAAAATAACATGCAGATAACCTTTCTGAAGCTTCTTGGGTAATTCCTGTGCTAGTGTATTGCTTAATAGATGGGTAGAATGACTGATGTTTTCTCAAAAGCTTTGCTTTTCTTGCTTTGGTACCTCTGGCTGGGGGCACATCCACGAGAAGATCTCACGATTTCCCTGCTTGCTAGATTTTGGCCCTTGATGAAAGATCTGAACTCACATGTTTATCGCTATCATATAGCACTTGCAGAGTAGTTTGAGCCCTTTCATCTGTAACAAAGTATTGTACAGGCAAAAGTTCAAACAAGGCGGCAACTCTTCAAAACACATGCAGGCAAGATACCTCACTAGAAAAGGATATGTGTTTTTTCAGTGTAAAAAACTGAATATATGGTAGTCCTGGTAATGAAGAAATGGTGTTGATTCAGCGGAATTAAAGTAGCATTTGAGATTATTATTGGAAGTGTTCACAAGCACATGAAATGGGCTTTTATACATAGGGTTGTAGCTGCTTCTCCAATCCTGAAAGAAAAAAATGCCTTTCAAAAAATCAGACATCCTTCTGAACCAGTGCAGCCTGTCAAGTGTTGTTTATAAAAAGAAATCATCATATGACCTGCTTCTCCATTCAATGTGTTAGCTAAAATGTTTTTGGCACAACAAGAAAGAGAGAGCTCCTTGCCATATGCCTCTCTCTCATACCTGGAGCCTCTTAACTCCCCTCCCTTTCTCCCTCACTATAGCCCTAGAATACAAAACACTTGATAAATGTACATTGTGCTGCTACATTAATTATAATGGTTTTCACATTCCAGTATTAAATTGAATGTATCTAAGAAGTTCTCAGAGAATGGGTGGGTAAGGTATCCTGTGTGTAGGCTCTTAGAAAAGAGGTGATTGACAGTAGTACTTTTAGAGATCTATGTGCTTAAAGGATCAGTCTAATCCCTTGAGCTTCATAGAGTCCCAGGATGCTCTGACACTCATATTCTTCACCACAACAGCGACAGGGTACTTCAACAAGCCATGATCTAAGCACAAACTGAAAAATAATTAGTTTCTTCTGCTGTGTTTGGGAATGACAGCAAAGGTTAGAGGAGCAGAGGTGTCATATGCACCCTACCAAAACTCCTCTTGCGGCTGTGGAGATGGCAGAGTAAGCTGTGAAGCAGCCTTGCCATCTCCATAGTAACAGAAAGGCAAGGATGATGATTCAGTGTTGAACATGCACTCTTCCCATTGCTATGCAACCTCTTGCCTCAGGATTTTTTAAGTGCAGTCTCCAAATAGAACCTTCCTTTTGCCCTAAAACATCTGAAAATACGGAGGTTGCAGAGCAATCCTGTACTGCTGGACAACTCTGAATAAACAATTGAAAATTTAATGTCAGAATGCTAAGCCATCACAAATTTTTACAAACCATAAAGAGATTTGCTGAAGAAATCGCGGGATAAATCCTACACTTATTGAATAAAGAGTTAAGTGATATTACATGCTTTTAGGTTCCCTCTGTTCCCTCCCCTCTCAGGGAGCTCAGTTGTAAATCTTTCAGTTGCTTAGTGAGAGAAGGTGGATTAGACTGTATGTTACCCACAACCACCTCTGTGAATCACTTTGTCAAATCTGTAGTTTTTCTTCACCAAAGAGGAAAACAAAAATGGGTTCAAATTAAATTACGTGAAAATATCAAAGGGGAAAAGGTATTTTCTAAAGGATATTTAAAAGCCTTCAGTAGTTTGGAACCTGGTTACTGGTAGGTACATCGGTGTGGATCTTTGCCGGCGGACTGGAGCCTGCTGTACCCACATACCAGATTTATCCACTTTCCTCCAGGCTAATTGGTACCCAGATTACTATATTAGTGTGAAGACATACTATGGTGCACCTCTTATCAATGCTTATTAGCACAGACTTACTGTCACGCACACCGCAGTTTCTGGGTTGCAGGCAACGTGAGCAACGTTACCACTGACAGCCATGCTGATATGCCTCAAAGACTTTCATGCATTCTGTTCCTTGGTTAGTGCAGTAAATTTGGGTGCAGGCACCACATTTCACTTAACACATGGTTGAGATTCAAGTTTGCCTACAAGGGCAGAACGTGATGCAAAGACCCACACCTGGAACCATAACCTTTTTAGTTGCTTATGAATTCAGAAAATATGGAAGTGTGACTAGTTCTCCAATTTTTTTTCAGATTTTGTCCTTCTATTGACACCTTTCTCATTTCTTTCCCCAGGAGATTAATCTCTTGTCTCTCTCACTGTACAGTAAGGTTTCCATTGGTTTATTATTTTTATTGCTTTTTTCTCTGGGATTTTCTATTGTGTCTATATAGAGAATGTTGGCATGGTCAATGGGCAGAAGGACTGGAATCGCTAAGGCAGTAAAACGTAATCTGATTTGCATAGCATTTTTCTGTAATGGCGAATCTTCCACTGAAGCATTGAAAAGAGGATTTATACATGGTCAAGGATTTAACCCATGGTTCCTAGATATGATGGTGATAACCATGTCAGAAATTTACCACAAAGGATGTTATTGCTAGTATGTATAGAAAGTTAAGCATGTATAGCTGCCTATGCTTGTTCCTTCTAATGACTAGATTCTGAATATCTTCCTGCCTTTAAATGAAATGTTTTAATTAAATTTCTTTTTTAATCTGTGCATATTTTTTTTTACTGAAAACAGCAAGTGGTGAGACATGAAGCTGCATGTCTTAAGCAAGTGAGAAGAATAAAGAAAATGCTTCCAAGATGCTGTTTTTGATATTAACATTTACTGACAAGTCTGTTACACTACCCAGCAGCGCTGACCTTATTATGCCAGTCTCATTTGAAGCAGCCTCCATGCAGCAATGGGAAAGAGGGTAGGCTATTTTTATAAAATACAGACTGTACGCAGATCACAGGGCTCACTGAAGCAAACACATCTTATGATGACTTTAAAGGAACAGCAAAAAAATAATAACAATGGGGTCGCTTTTTCTTTAGTTTGTAAGAGAAAAACTACTACTATTCAAAGCATTGTGCTGGAATCTAACCAGGACAGATATGCAGAACTTTTGCCTGAGAAGTCAATGAGTAAGACATTTGAGAATAAATCCCTAAGCCAGATGTTATTAACATTAGTATATATATTGGTTTACATGGCACAGTTTTGGTAGGAGGCTGCAGGGGTGGCTTCTGTGAGGAGACACCAGAAACTGCCCCCAGGTCAGACAGAGCCACTTCCAGCCGGCTCCAAAATGGACGTGCTGCTGGCCAAACCTGGGTCCCTTAAGCTTTGTTGGTAGTGCCTTTGTGATAACGTGTTTAAGAAAGGGTGAAAAAACGCTGCACAGCAGCTGTGAGAGACGAGTAAGAAAATGTGAGAGAGACAGCCCTACAGACACCAAGGTCAGTGAAGAAGGAGGGGGAGGAGGTGCTCCAGGCACCGGAGCAAAGATTCCCCTGCAGCCCATGGAGAAGACCATGGTGACACATTGTCCCCTGCAGCCTGTGGAGGACCCCACAACAGAGAAGGGGGATATGCCCTGAGGGAAATTGCAGCCCATGGAGAGCCTGTACTGGAGCAGGCTCCTGGTAGGAGCTGTGGTCTATGGAAAGGACCCACACAGGAGCAGGTTTGCTGGCAGGATCTGTGGAGGACCCACACTGGAGCAGTTTGTTCCCAAAGGACTGCAATCATGGGAAGGACCCATGTTAGAGAAGTTTGTGAAGGACTGTGTGCCGTGGGAGGCACCCCATGCTGGAGCAGTGGAAGGGCGTGAGGAGAAAGAAGCAGCAGAGACAAGAGGCAAAGTTATGAGTTATGAACTGACTCCAAACCCCTATACCCCATCCCCCTGAGGTACTCAGGGCAAAGAAGGTAGAAGAGTCAGGAGTGAAGCTGAAGCTGGGAAGAAGGGACAGTGGAGGGGAAGCTGTTTTTAATTTTGTTATTTCTCACTATCCTACTCTGTTGTTAATTGGCAATAATTAAATTGATTTCCCTGAAGTCATGTCTGTTTTGGCCATGACGGTAGTTGGTGGATGATCTCCCTGTCCTTATCTCAACCCATGAGCTTTTCACTGTACCTTCTCCCCCTGTCCTGCTGAGGAGGGGGAGTGATAGAGCGGCTGGGTAGGCATGTGGTGACGAGCTAAGGTCAACCCACCACAGTGTGCTTCAATTTGAACAAACACATTTCACGCTGGCAAGGTCCTTTTACAGCTATTTACTGGGAAACAGTTTTAATGAGCTTTAAAAATGCACCAGGTATTCATAGGTTACAGAGTCTGACCTTCTTTAGCATATCTTTGGTCTAGCTCTCACCATCTGAAGGCCCTTTCATGACCCATTGGAAAGGAGTCCATATTCTCAAGCTGTGTCACACAAATTTTACTTCTGTCTGAGAAACTCACAATAGATACATTCAGCTGTTGCCTGAGGTCCCTCTTTCTGGAACAGGTTCACAGAAGAGCTAACCAAAGGCAAATACAAACCTATTCACTGGAAGCTAATGCTCTGGCTTCAGACTAGAACATGGCATTCGAACTGCATCAGTGGTGTAAACAGAGGATGGCTTTATTTCAAAGACAGAGGGAAGACATCCATTCTTTTCCCCCTTAACTCCTCTATATCATGTAATAGTACAGCCTTGTATAAGACAGTTAGCAGAAATTCAGAATAATTTGGTAAATTTGTTTGCGTACTTCAAGGAGGAAGCAATAAAATGGACAGCGATTGAAAGTTCAGTCCCAATGATTAGTTTTACTTACAGAATAGTACAAGAATTAGCTGTTTCTCTATAATCCAATTTAACATCTACTTGCAGATAGATTAAGATGACATGTAATGGCAGGTGATACAGAGTTACCTGAGCTTTACCACATATAGCAACAGAACTGTTAGAAAAATTACAAATGTTAGCATATGATCTGCCAGTGGGTGAAGAACAGGTAGAAACTGAGCAATTCTGGACAGTCTCAGTGCAGCCTTTTTTGTTAGAAGCAGTATACCTGTGACTGACTGCCTAATTCAGTCCCCTAAGGAAGGTCACTGCTGGATTCCTCACTGACATTAAGTGTCAACCATTTCAAGCTGACTTCTGTTTTTCACATTCTTCCACTGGCTCCACAGCTGGGATGTAGTTCCAAGACCATCCATGGATCTGAAGCCCCTAGAGCTTGTGAAGATCCATCTGGTACACACCACCACAGCATTAGTGGCAATGGCTGCTACAAACACATCAAACCAGTTTCACCTCAGCGCTGGCTTCCCGCAGAACATCAGATCAAGTTCAAAACCTCTGTCTCTTGTTTTCAAAGTACCAAAAGACTTGAGTTCAAAGAGTCTAAAAAGTCATTTAACATTCTAGGTTGAACACAGTGGCTGGAGATAAAGAAACAAACAAATGACACAAGTTAATCACCTGTGCTTGTACCAGAAGAACTTGTATTATGGCAGAGGAAAAAGACATAAAACATAGATGCCCTTGCTGATAATCTCAGTGGAGGTGATACAGGCAACTGCCATTTGCCACCAAAGCTGCTCACTTGTGATGATAAGTGAACCATGTTTGTGAGAAGTTTGCTTGGTCATGGCTTACCTTATACTTAAGTTGTAGGTCGAGGATTTCAGTTCCCAGAGCTTTCAGCCTGACATGTGTTACAGTGTGTCATATCCACTGAGCTGCATCTGATATCTGCTTGGTGGTATTAGCCCTGCAAAGCTCTCATGTTCCAGTTGACTCAGATTCCAGCTTAAATGCTTGCCATGGAGTGAGATCGTGAGAAGATTATCTTCTGTTCTCTGAGCTCATTTCATTTGATATCATCCAGAGAACTTGAGAGACACTGGAGTTTTGTCTTGGACTTTGGTGGTAGGATGTTTCCAGCTGCCAGTCCCAGCATTAGAAAAAAAGAAGAAAAGAAAAAAAGAAAAAAGCAAAGAAAACCAGCAAAAAAAAAAAAGAAAACCTGTGCCCCCTGCTCTAGATGTCCCTGCTCAAGCAGGGGGGTTGGGCAAGATGATCTCCAGAGGTCCCTTCCAACCCCTACCATTCTGTGATTCTGTGTTTCTCTGGAGATTTCAATTACTTGCTTGTTAAGCAAGTTGGGAATCTTATTGTTATCAAATTTAAAAGTTGCGTACTTCTATGACTCAGTCAACCTGTACTTCGGTGCTTCTGTAACTGGACATTTTAAATAAGATAAATGAGAAGATACAGGGTTGTAAATGACCATAACGCACGAACTATGAAACAACCACGTGACAACAGTATAAATTTAATGAAGGTGCAGGTATACAAAGAAGGCAGGTATTTACTATAAAGTTAAGAGGCAAGGTGACGGAAAAAGTCCTCCTTTCCTGAAGAAAAATAGGTTTATTTAACCTTATGTTTTCCCAGTCTCTTTAGTATCAAGGGAAGTGTGGTATATATTTTCCTCTGATGTCAAATACTGCTGTGAAGTCCTAGTGAGACTCCATGAGTATAGTCAGGAAAGAAATCTTCCTTCCTATTTTATGAGTAAGTTAGAAAAATACAAAGCAGAAGAAATATACCTTTTTGCCAGCCAGGTGGAAGGATACACCTCACCCCAAGCTGTAGTCTCTTTGAGAGAAACCATTGCTTAGCTTATATATTATTTGTCATGAATAGTCTGGATTCGTGGGCTTTTTATGAGAAGTGATGGTGATAGTGTGCTAGGAATATTTTACTGAACTTCAGAGAAATCAGACAAGGAGAGAAAAGAGGGTGTCACTGATCAGACTTTCTACCTGACAACAGCTGCATTTTAGAACAAAGGTGTTATTTATGTGCAGAAACTGTAGCCCACCTTAGTAATTGAAACCAGTTCTAACACTGCAGTGAAAACAAAGCCCATAGAATTGCCTGCTGGATTTTCCATAAGATTTCATTATCCCTTCTCTATTGACAGGAAACAGGAGCCCTTCAAACTTTTTATTTTCTTTATCCTACAAAATGTCTATGCTCTGTGGTGAGAAGCACTGGATCCACCCCCACACAACCTCCATTGTGTTCATTACTGAAGAATCACAAAATCTTAGGCGTGAGGATGGCATCTCATCTTTTCTCCACATTAATCTCCTTTGTTCAGGTGCTGTGTGACACAGACACCTCCGGAGCTGATAGTTCCTGATATGGGTTTTGCTGTGTGAATTGATCTGAAGAGATCCCAACTTGACCCAGATAATCCTCTTACTGATTCTTCTGAACTGGTTTTATTAACAGCCAGCTTGTTTCAACAGCACTTTTATTTCTAACCTTAGGCATCATATCGGTTCTGTATATTATCTGCAATTTTATTCATTTCAGAATTATACCTCCCAGATATTTTGCATTCAGAGTAAATTGTAGTTTGAAAAAACATGAGCTTTTCTTTTAAATTATAATGTGGTGATCATCCTTGATATAGGGTTTGTCTAAATTCACTGTCAAGTACTACTTCTCTTACATTCAAAGTTAGTAGGATGGAAGTAGGGTAGCAGTTATGAGACCACAAATACGTCTACATGGCCCCCCCCCCCCCCGTTAATCTATAAAGTCCTAATGGAAGACAGAAGAAGTAACTGACAGTGAAGTAAGCAAAGATCACAATCACTAAATCACCTTTCATTTTTCAGGGTGTCTGGCTTTCCTTGAGCTTTTCATGGGGGTGGTTTTTCAGCAGACTGTATTTCCATGCACTACACTGCACCAAGGAGTGTCAGAACTGATTGAGTAATAATAGTAATCCACTTTGATTTGCTCGTTGGAAACAAGCACTTATGCTTCTTTGCTACTGGAACAAAAAGAGAACAAAATCATGAATACAGGCAGATTCTGAGAGCTGTTCAAAGCAGCTTTGGCCATCTAGTCTGTCTCTTTGGTTTGGCTGTGAGGATGTTATGGGCTACTTATGCCCTGCTAAAGCCACATCTACATGTCTCCAGCTGTTCAATGACCCAGTCATCTCATCACAGAAAGCTGTCAGGCTCATCAGGCATGATGAACCCTTGATATATCTGTGCTGGCTGCTCCCAATCAAATGCTTGTGATTCATGTGCCTGGAAATGGCCTCCAGGAAGATTTGCCTCTTAATCTTCCTGTAGACAGATATTAAGTGAACTGGCTGCCCAGTTTTTTTTTCTTGCCCTTTGAAGATGGGTGTGACGTTTGCTTTTTTTCCAGTCGTTGGGGATTTCACCTGATTTCCATGACCTTACAGTGATGATTCAGTGGCCCTACAATAGCATATGGCAGCTCTTGCAGTACCCACAAACACATCCCATCAAGTCATATGGGCTTGTTTACATCCATTTTCTTTAAGTGGTCCCTAATTTAGTTCAAAAGGCCAGAGACAGCTGCATAGCAGAAAAGTATCTTGACATATGTGTCTTAATATGAGAGCATTTACACCATTTTTATTATACCTGGGGACTGTAAAAGCATCTGTAAATCAACACCGGTTTAATGAATGACTGAAAGGGAGGCAAATTGGGCTATGACAATATTGCTCCACTACCTTTAGGTTAAATCAGACTACATTTAGCATGGCAGGTGTTTAATCTTTTATAAATTTCAGAATTTATTTTTTTTAAATTTGAATCTTACTTCTGGAAGCTGCAATTAAACAAAAAAAATTATGTCTGACTTTGAGTTATTCAGTAACTGTCATACATTAAATCTGATCAGAAAACAATTGTCTTTCAGTACAGAAGATGAGAGACACTCGTGAATGTTCCCTCCTTCTAAGACATTTCTTGTTCTAGCTCACACCCCAGTGCAATGAATAAAAATAAAAGAAAATTGCATTAATTCCAGCATAAAGTGGTAGGTCATCCCTCCGGGGGCAGCATTCTAACAACACACCATGTTTGTCAGACTGAACTTATTAATGTATGATGGTGTGAATGTAAGGCCACATGGGACATAAAATTCTGGTTTGCATGCATGAATTGTCACTTATTTCTGTTTTCTCAAGAAATTCAATCTTAACTATAATTTCCTAATTTCCTTCCAGTGATTTTACGTGAGCTTTTTTGTGTGTGGTTTTTTTTTTTCCTTACATTGGAGATTATTGGATTATATATAATATTATTCGATTCAAGCATAGCATAGGTTGCTGGTTGAGGGAGATGATTGTCCCACTCATACCGCACTGGTGTGGCCCCACCTTGAGTTCTGTGTGCAGTTTTGGGCACCACAGTATAAGAAGGAAAGCAAACTATTAGAGTGTGTCCAGAGGAGGGTGACCAAGACGGTGAAAGGCCTCAAGGGCAAGACTTATGAGGAGTGGCTGAGGTCACTTTGTTGGTTCAGCTTGGAGAAGAGAAGGCTGAGGGGTGTCCTCATTGCAGTACACAGCTTCCTCAAGAGGAGCAGTGGAGGGGGAAGTGGTGATCTCCTCTCTCTCGTGGAGGGTGATGGAGCACTGGAAGAGGCTCCCCAGGGAGGTAGTCATGGTGCCAAGCCTGACACTATTCAAGAAGCACTTGGATAATGCCCTCAGAGATATTGTGTAAATTTGGCATTGTCCTGTGCAGGGTTAGGAGTTGGACTTGATGATCCTTGTGGGTCCCTTCCAACTCAGGACATTCTGTGATTCTATGATTCTGTGGTGACCAGCGATAGTACATGAGGCAATGGAATGAAGCTGCACTGGGGGAAGTTCGGGCTCAGTGTTGGGGCCGGTCCTCTTCAATATCTTCATTGATGGTCTGGGTGAGGGGAATGAGTGCACCCTCAGTAAGTTTGCAGGTGACACCAAGTTGGGTGGAAGTGTCGATCTGCTGGAGGGCAGGAAGGCCCTACAGAGGGACCTGGACAGGCTGGATCGTTGGGCCGGAGCCAACAGTATGAGATTCAACAAGGCTCAGTGCCGGGTCCTGCACTTGGGTCACAAGAACCCCATGCAACGCTACACGCTTGGGGAGGCGTGGCTGGAGAGCTGCCTGGAGGAAAAGGATCTGGGGGTGTTGGTTGACAGCCAGCTGAACATGAGCAGGCAGTGTGCCCAGGCGGCCAAGAAGGCCAATGGCATCCTGGCTTGTATCAGGAATAGTGTGGCCAGCAGGAGCAGGGAGGTGATCGTGCCCCTGTACTCGGCACTGGTGAGGCCGTACCTTGAATACTGTGTGTGGTTTTGGGCCCCTCACTACAAGAATGACATTGAGTTGCTGGAGCGTGTCCAGAGAAGGGCAACGAAGCTGGTGAAGGGTCTAGAGAACTAGTCTTATGAGGAGTGGCTGATGGAGCTGGGGTTGTTTAATCTGGAGAAGAGGAGGCTGAGGGAAGACCTTATTGCTCTCTACAACTACGTGAAATGAGGTTGTAGAGAGGCAGGGGTCGGTCTCAATGGAAATGGCCTCAAGCTGCACCAGGGGAAGTTGAGGTTGGATATTAGGAAAAACTTCTTCCCTGAAAGGGTTGTCAGGCATTGGAACAGGCTGCCCAGGGAAGTGGTGGAGTCTCCATCCCTGGAGGTATTTAAAAGAAGGGTAGATGTGGGGCTTGAGGATATGGTTTAGTAGTGGACTTGGCAGTGACAGGTTAGCGGTTGGACTCAATGGTCTTAAGGGTCTTTTCCAACCTTAACGATTCTATGATTCTCTGAAAAGGTCCTTCACTGAGAGGGCGGTCGGTCACTGGAACAGGCTCCCCAGGGAAGTGGTGACGGCACCAAGCCTGTCAGAGTTCAAGAGGCATATGTGCGATGCTCTTAGTTATGTGATTTAATGTTAGGTAGTCCTGCAAGGAGCAGGGAGTTGATGATCCTTATGGGTCCCTTATAACTTGAGATGTTCTGTGATTCTATGAGTCTAACCGAGTCAAAATAAGAAGCAAAATCTACTAGGCAGACAGATTTCCACAGGATGTGGCTGATATCCAGTTACTGAGAGCTAGAGAAACTTTACTAGTAGTGCCTCTGAGCTCACATATTAGGAGCTACAGAAAAGCAGAGAATTGGTCCCATGAGGTGCTGAGTTCCCTCAAATCTATTGGGTGTCACTGAGCATTGGGTGTTATGGAGAACCCTCTGTGACTGAGCCTGCAGGAGTCACGCTGCAAACCCACACGGTTTGAGAGGTTACTAGTATGCACCAGGAGAGAGATTGCAGACAGGCTTGATTGGTTAGGCATTATGGTCCTTCAGTTTAAATAATCACTGTCTCTTCTCTCTTCACACTCCTGCTCTCCCTCCACATAATGGCCATCACTGACAACATTCACAAAGAGCATGGTTGCCTTTCTATAGCTTTGCCCCCACCACATGGCCAAAATGCAAGCTGGAATAATGCAGCCTCATACAGCTCTTACCTCAGAGGTAAGCTTTAGATTGGCAGAAAAAGCTGTGTATAGCTTTTGCTCATCTGATAGTATATCAGCAAGTGGTTAGCATAGCAGGTGCTTGAACCTGATCTATTTCTTCTCATTTCTTTTTCTTGTTTCTTGCTCATGGCTTACAGTCTAAATGCTGGAAAGGAAAACCGAAATGGAAAAGGTGAATTCAGGATTGAACCTCCTTTCCCCTACACCTTAGAAGTGAAATCATCAAAAATAATCCCTTCTTAATTACACAGAGAATATAATTTTCTGACTCAGGATGGTTATTCCAGTTTACTTGAAAATGCTTATAAGCCAGACCAAGCTGTTCAGACTATTTCAGCATAACAGCTGGAATCTGCTAAAATTTGTCTGGCTTCATGGTTTCTTAGAGACAAGCAATTCTAAGGACAATTTATAAATGTTTCCAAATGAGGGCAAATGCTGACATCCGGAGGCAGGATAATGTAATACTTCAGAGTAGATCATCCAAATGTGAACACTGAACGTGTGACAAAAGGAGCTTCAGGAATGGCTTCTAAGGAACCTGTTTACATATTTACACCAGTAGTACAGGCAAATATTAGCATAAAAGAACAAGAAGAAAAAGGCAAAAGAAACAAAACCAGAAGAGAAGTATATATTTTTGAAATGAGGTGGTATGGATCCTTTAGAGGTCTGTATTTCTTGGAGACAGCAAATGTTAACAGGCAACAGCTGCAGCTTCAATGCTCCTCTTATACATGGAACATTTTCCTATTCCACCTCAAATCAAGGCCACCAAGGCCACAAAGTTCTTCAAAGTCCTCCTCATTATTTCTACACCTGTGATGTCTGAAGCAAAACCCCAACTATTTTACAGAGTCTTTTTAGAGGGAAATTGTGTGAGTTGTTTTATTATTGTCTATTATACAGAGAAACTTTACTGGAATAACCTTACTGAGGATGGAAAGAGAAGCATTTAAATGTTAGGAAATATAAACTTACAAATGTTTTAATTCACAGTCTTTTGTTCATGACAGGTAGTATGTTTTTATCCACAGGACTGCATTTCTTTCTTAGAGCCTGGCCCAAAACATTGTTATTACTCACTTTACAAATCCTGGTTTAAAAACAGAGCCATATATTCCTCATCCATTTAATAAAAAAAAAATCTTAAAAGTTAATGAATTTAATTTCCCAGTACCATGACAGGAATATGTTGCATTAATCCTATTTTACAGGCAATGGGCTAAAGCAGATTGAGGGTAATACTGAGGATCTCTTAATTCTGGTGCCCAGGAATTGTTTTTTAAAATTCCTTGAGGCTAATATTATATAACATTTTATATGTTCAAAGCACTGGCATATTCTAGGGTGTAAAGAAAGCCATTTCGCCTTGAGGACAGTCAGTCAATGGGACAGATTGCCCAGAGAGGCTGTGCAGTCTCTCTCCTTGTGTTATGTAAAACTTGACTGGACATGGGACTGAGCAATGTTGTCTCTCTCACAGCTGAGCCTGCTTTGAGCAGGAGGTCAGGCAAGGGACATCCTGAGGTTCCTTCCAGACTGAATTGCTCTGTGATTCTGTCACTGAGCAATCAGGGAATTCACACAACAGTATTACAAGTTATGAGGAGCATGGAACTAGGGACTAATTGCAGAAAACTTCATTTAATTGATTAGCTCAGCACCACTCTGGGACACAGATAAGACACTTAGCTACTTAAATCATCACACCATTTTATATCATTCTGTAACATGAGGCAAGACTTCCTTTTAACTTGAAATTCAATCAGCCTGGGAGGCTGTAAAATATGAGAAATATTGGGCCATAGTCCATGAAGACACTTCATTTAAAAAAATACATTTGTCCACAGAAACAAGGCTAAAAATATAATACCTAATAAGCATTCATTGCTTTGCCTGAGGTTTAGATGTTTATAAGTTAAAGCCTTTGTGGTCTGCAGAGATTTTCCTAAAATACTGAGCAGTCCTTGCCTTAAAGAAAAGGGAAGGGAAGACTGATCTAAGCAACAGCTTGTTCTTCCTGCTATCGTAAAGGGCGTGAATGATGATGCCATGGACATCACTCAGAAGTAAATGTGTAATCCTGTAATTAATGACTATGTCATAATGCTTCAGTGCTGGCATTTCTTAACTTCCAAGTGCCTCATTTTATACTATTAGTAATATTTTGTTCTGACAGAAATGCTATCATGTAGGATGAGTGTAAATGTTGGAGCTATTAAACTCACTGCAAAGACTTTGAGGGATTTCCTCTTCCCTGTCTTTTCTCACCAGACTGTTCATCTTAAAAGCATTCGACTTGTATGTTTCTGGTCTCAGTGGTCTGTCTGCATGAATCCAGCCCCTACATACGTGAGCTGTGCTCAGTCTATACCTGCCCTGCCAAGGAAAGGGATTTCTCCAATAACCTTTGCTGACGCTAGGCTGTGTGGATGGTGCAAGCTCTCATTACTAACAAGCAAGGCCTGTGGATCTGATGCCAAAGGCATCTGAAATGTCTCTAGCTGGGATAAAGCAGACTGGTGTATAGGATGGCATGCTGCTGGAGGCAATAAAATGGCTGTAGAGCTATGTCTTCTGCTGATGCCCAATACTTGTGGCTGAGTAGGAGCCAGCCTGTGGCATGGTAGCTGTGGTGTTTGGAGAAGAGGCAGCCTTTCTGCATAGCTGGACTGAGGATGTTACTGTGCACCCACAACAGTAATGTCTGGCATGACTTTAAATACTCTCCTCTCAAACTGAGACAGACCTCTCTGTTGCCACTCCAGCCCTCTTCTTCTGCCTTTTTGTTCCCCATGACAGCTGTGGCCTGTACCTCATATTTGAAATAGCACACCCAATTTTGTCTTACTTGCGGTGAAGCCTTGGGCATTCTCTGCTCATGTCTTGCACCACAGCTGTCTTTCCTCTCACTGCTGACCCTCGTTCAGTGTTTCCAGGTCTGCCTGTGGCTGTTCCTGGTTCCTCCTCACTAGGTGTTATCCCCCCTACATCGCTTCGTCTTTCCTTCCACAAATAATTACAGCATGTAAAAAAACCCCTTCAGCTGTTCTGGGCATGATTTAATTTCTGGTTTGGTGAATTGTCCATATAATATATTTCTAATCCAATGTAGTCTCACCTTCTCACTCTGAACATCTTCCAACCTGTTGACAGGAATACTTTATTTTAGACTTGTCACCAAGTTCTGGAAAAGGATGTGTGTGCCTAACATTACATGAGGTGCTAGTGAACACTGGGAGGGAACAAGTGTATAGCAGCAGGATGGGCAATGACTTGGTGCTTTGCTGCATCGCAGTCTGGAATGATGTTTTTAGCTAGAGTTGAATTAAATTTTTACTGCCACAAGATGGCAGATGGGAACAAAACAAGAGTGCACAGAGAGGATTTAACAGACCTGTAGATTTTCCTCACATTTGAGCCAAATAGTAGTTACGGACAGTGATTCATTTACCTTGTGGGCTACAATGGGATCTCCATGGCAAAGAAGGAAATTTCTTCACTGATGTCGAAAGGAAGCAGATGATGCTCGGGAGACAGCTGGCACTAAAAGAATAGCATAAAAACAGCTCAGAGACTGATGACATCAGGATTCAAAGTAACATTCTGGCTTTTATAATGCTGATCTTTAAAAGAAGTACATTTCAGAGGTATGAATTTTGGTCTCTGAAGAGCATGATTTTAGTAAATAAATTTTTTTTTGTAATACTTTTTAATTTTGCTTATTACTACCTCAACTAAATGTACCAGTCAGGAAGCAATCCCTTTCCTGAAGTGGTATGTAACTTATCACAGGCCATTCCCTTTTCCCTGTTTTAATCTACATGACGGCCTCTCCTTCTTAGGTGGCCAAAAGCTTGAGAAATCTTCCCTGGCTCCAGGACACTGCCTTTTTTGAGGCAGACAATCTCTCCACCAAAGCTGGAGCTCTATTTCTTTCAGCTATGAGCTACTCTGAGCACCCTGAGAACACATCCTCTGCAGCATGGCCACCGAGGTCCCTGCCACGCATGCTGCTCTGCGCAGCCCTCGCTGGGAATGGCGAGGTGCAAGGGCTAGTGCTCTGATAAGAGGTTGTGACACTGGCTAAAAATCTTGGAAGCAATTGGCAAATCAGTTTTCCAGCCAATGGTTCTGGCTGCATGACTTACAAGTGCTTCCTTCGGTGTTTTATTTAAAAGGTGGTAGAGGATCCATGTAGATTTAACATAGCTGTGCAATGTGAGCTGTGTATGAATGAAATAATACACTGTGACTTAGCAAGGAGATAAAAAGCACCAGTCTGGCAGGTCTCCAGGCGCAGGCCCACTGAATTAAAAATGAAAATCAAATAAAGCAGCTTTTAAGCTTCTGCCCACCATCTGAAGTGGCCTTGTTAGAGGGCCCATGACTTTGTGGCCCCCCCCAACCCCAGGCAATGGCAGCGTGCAGAAGTGAGGGGTGTGGGTGCAGGGAGCCATGACAGCTCGCAGGCTCTCAGCTCCCTGCAGCCCATCACACCTTCCCTGAAAGGTGCTCCTGCTGTGCAGAGCAGGGCATCCGGGGGGGCACAGGGGCGCAGGGGCAGCCCCACCCCGGGGCAGCAGTCACCTCCCAGGGCCGGGCCAAGGCCAGGCCGGGCCACGGGCCTGCAGGTGGGCCCGGCTCACTGGGCCCGTTGCTGGGCAGGGCAGGGCAGGGCAGGGCTGTGGTGCACAGGGACTGCCGCTCAGGCATCAGAGCCTCAGCTGAAAAGCATCTGCCACGGGCCAGGGCAGGCCATGGCTCGGCCTCCCCAGCGGGATGTGGGCCACCCTCGGCTGCTCCAACTCTGAGCTGGCCCTGAGCCCTAAAGCCAGACCTCCTGCCCTTGCAGCCATTACAAAATCTGATAGTCCTATTACTAATGTAGTCCTATTATTTCATTACTGGGTTTGGCTGCCTCTTGGTTTTCAGGTAACATTTTGATTTACCTGGTGAGCCCGAAGTGGTCCAGTGATGCCTGTTTGATGGATTACCAGTGTTGGCACACGGAGGCTGGCGGGAAAAATGGATCCCACCTTTCAGAGTACTTTCTCACCTGAAGGCTTGATACTTGTTTTGGAAGCTGTGGACCAAAACCAACACCTTTAAGGTTCCAGATAGCAACAAATGGACTCTTAAATAACCACCAACATAAGAGACTCCAGTTTCCAATGAGGCAGAGTAGAAGTTAGAGCAGTCTTTCATGCCCAGATAAGTGATCAAAGGTCCAGGCTGGAGAGCAAGTCTCCCTTTAGCTTGCCTGATTGAGCTGATCTGCTTTCTATAAATAATTAAATATTCATGAAAACTCTGGGCTCTGTAGCACTTTCCTATTCCCTGTTCTGCTTCTTCACTGCACTGGTTCTCTTGGGTTGGCCTCTCAGTTGCAATCTGAACACATCTAAGGAGCTCATGTGAAGATATTTTTCATTAAGTGGATGCATTCTCAAGGAACTTTAAAGTTTTGATGAAGTAATAGAAAGATGTCCACCTGTCTGCAAACGAGTTAAAAATTTCATAAGGATATTTTGACACAATGCCCTTCAAATTAAGAGTTTGAGAGTGCTGGCAAGATAATCTCTCCTGTCTGTTAGCTTGCCTTGGAACCATCTTTGTATTTGGATTGAAACAGCTGTAGTTTCTTTGCCCTCAGAACAGGCTCTATGCCTTATCTTCCTGTGCTGTAGTGAAAGGGTAAGAATATGGAATGGTAGACGCTTTTGTGGAAATGAAAAGAAACTGTTACTGGACAGGTAGGAAATAAAACAGTTTGTTAAAGATTGATATAGCTTCACTAAGTACCAGTGAGTAGCAAAAGTATTGCTTTCCTGCATCTACGGATTACACAAAGAGCTCACTTTTCTGACTATTCTCTTTCGTGTTTCCTATTTCCCTGAATATTTCATGTGGGATTTGCCCACAGGAGCAGTGACTCAGTCCATGCAAACGAACAATTCTCCCACTTACTCTCCTGTGAAGGAAAATTTATTTTAGTTGAATTGGGTGATTACAGTCATGGAGGTGAAATGAATGTTTGCCTTTTGAAGTGGAGAAGTCAAAGAACCCTCAGAGATGGTGAGTTCTTAACTGAGATTAATGGCATCTCCTAGTTGATCCCCTTGCATCCCCAAAGAAAGAACAAACTCTAGGCCACGCTGGATGTGCTCAGACTTCAAGCCAGGGTACTCACTAGGCCTTTCAGGTATCACCTCCCAGTGCCAGGACTGCTGCCTTTGCTTGTATTAACAACCATGCTCACATACAGCAGGGGAAGTATGACTCAAAACCCTCTCTCTGGTGGTTTAGAGGCAATATGATTTGATGTAGACATTGCAAGAAACTGAAAGAGATTAGACATCAGTCTGCAATGTCTTGGACAAAAACAGGGCTACATGACCTTTCTTCTTTGAGGCCTGAATGTAAATATTTCAAGCACGGTGGACTTAATAATCTATACATATGTGTGCATACGTATATATACACATACAGAATCACACACAGGATCACAGAATCACAGGTTGGATGAGACCTCAGGGATCATCTAGTCCAACGTTTCTGGGAAGAGCACAGTCTAGAAAAGATGGCCCAGCACCCTGTCCAGCCAAATCTTAAAGGTGTCCAATGTGGCCGAGTCAACCACTTCCCTGGGGAGATTATTCTAATGGTTGACCGTCCTCAATGTGAAAAATTTTCCTCTGATGTTCAATCAGAATCTCCTCAAGAGCAACTTGTGTCCATTCCCCCTTGTCCTCTCCATGGGACTCCTTGTAAAAAGGGAGTCTCCATCTTCTTTGTAGCTACCCCTTAAGTACTGGTACATGGTGATGAGATCCCCTCTGAGCCTCCTTTTCTCAAGGCTGAACAAACGCAGCTCTTCTAGCCTATCCTCGTATGGCAGCTTCCCAGTCCTTTGATCACCTTGGTGGCCCTTCTCTGGACCCTTTCCAGCCTGTCCACATCCTTTTTGTATAGCGGGGACCAGAACTGTACACAGTACTCCAGGTGTGGCCTGACAAGCACTGAGTAGAGCGTGTATATACATATACATACACACACCTCTCTCTATATATATGCACACATATGATGGGAACCACATGAAATAATATCAGTTCCAGCATACATATGTTATGCCTATACTATACATAATGTACTTATATGTATATAAGTACATATGTTATTATAAGTGAGAATCACATTAACATATGTACCTTTATGTACATATCTATATATACACACACTTTATACATGCATGCATACTTATATGTATACAAACATATATGTATAGTAGGTATAGATGATATACCTACTTGTATGTATACAGGTACATATATTTATGTGATTCCAAAAATGTAAGCATTTTATAATCATAGGCTATTCAGTAGCCATAGTTCACATCTTTGTTGCCTAGAAACTGATCTCAAGAATGAAGGCACACTACTCTTAGCCTGTTTCTGTCAGGCCGTCTATGAGAGGAAGACCCAGTACTGAGGCAGAGATCCTGATTTCTGATTCCTGAGACCCCACATAACTTGCATACCAGATACTGAATATTGAAGTGTGAACAGCAAAAATCATCCCATGCACTGTACTGTAAACATGATTTTTGATGACATTTCTATAGATTCCTGCTGATAGTAGTTACAATCTACTAAAATTTTAAAAAATATGATGTGCAATGAGAGATTTCTTCTGGGAAAGGTTGTGCAATTGCATTACTCCTGAAAAGGCCAGGCATTGCCATTTCAGGTCGTCATGTTCATCTTACTTAGTTCCAAAACCCATCCTCCTGTTGACTTTTTAAATACCAGAACTATATCTAAAATGATCCCACAGAAGAGCTGACTGGAAATCAAGTTCGTGGATTTTCAATGGCAATCAGTTCCAGCACTTCAGTTTCCTGCCAAGAAAAGAAAATGGAATTTATTCCACCTGGGAATGCAGGAAAAAGAATATTCTAGGTAATTTACCTAAGGAAAGATGATTATGGGACTTCTCTCTCTGTTACTACCCTCCTTGCATTAGTTTTGAATCTAAAGCTTAATTTCAATCGTATTTAATGAGTTATTCCAGTTCCAAAACTTTGATGAAAAATGATGGCAGGGGAAAGAGAGAGATAAAATTAGTGTCTCTGATGAGATAAAGGCTAAAGTCTGTACTCAGCTGATATTTCTTTTGTGGTTTGCAGGTTAGTCATTTAGCATGTTCACACGGCAAGTCAGTCACCATGGGCATAGCTGGAATCAGCTGGGAGTTAGGAGGAATAGGAGAATTGTGAGAGTACAGATGTAGGGAAAAGGTGCATAAATCTCACTTTTTAAACTAAAAAAAACCAATCTGTAGGAAGACAGGGTTCAGTAGCTACAGATATTCAAGGAATAATTTTTCTGTCTGATTAACTCAAAGGTTTTAGTCATCACTTGCCAGACCCACCAGTGACCTTTGCAGCATCAAACTGAAGTACTGGACAGAGATTCAGCTTTAGCCTCAGAGAGCATTCAGGGAGTCTGTTTAGCCAAATATGAGACAGGCTGTCATGTTACTTACTACAGTTAGCCACCGTTAGTGCACAGTATCTGTTGTGTTGCTTTCACATCCTCTTGCAGCTTCAATTCTACTAGCTGCTTCTGTACAGCAAGACCTTTAGAAAAACACCTGACTTTTGGTGCCTTTTCATATTTAGCATAATCTAAACCACCTTAATTGATGTTCCTTAGTCAATTACACTTAGATGCTGAAGTTAATAATTTACAGTGGAAGTGTCCTTGCACTTTTTTCTCACACTATCCAGTGGAAGCTAGTTTTTGCTGATATAGAAAGGCCAGGGTCAGATACAGGCATGATTGTTTGGGTTAAAAAGCTTATAGCTGACAAGTATTAGTCTATGTAGCAAGAGATTTCAGCAGAAAGAGACTCCGTATAATATTATTAGAGGGCAATAATGTTGGCAGCTGTTCACAATCAGTGGAGGTCTTGCTAGTTGCCTGCAAAGAGATTGTTGCAGCGATGCCACAACTGTCCCAGCTGTCATTTAAAGTAAGAGTTAGACTTCTAAGTATTTGTCAGGACAATTGCTCCTATTGAAAGCTACAGGACATACCTAATAACATAAGAAAGACAATTTGTCATAATTAATCTGATTTGTGTGATACCATCTGTTTCACATGTGAGTGCTTAGCATCACAGGCTTCTATGCTAGTAGATCATGCAGGCCAAACTTTATCCTTTGGTTGTGAGGGCAAGCAGCACTCTATATCCCATACCTGTTCGTCTAAGTGATCTCCTCCTCTGATAAAAGGATAACCTGGTCTATACAGCCTACTGGGGAGGGTTTGTATTTCATGCTATCCCCTGAAACATGCTCAGACATTCCTTTTCTGGAGGTGTGCCAGTGGGGAGATGTCAAAAGCATGCTGGGCACACGCTAATGGTTAAAGAACACAAGCAATCATATTCTAATGTTCCAGTGAGGCTTTGGCATTGCTAAATTTAGTAGTATACACATAGTAGCTGTTTTTTTGTCTAGGCTCACCACTTCAACAACTTGACCAAACATTTGAAAGACTGAAGCTTCGTTAAGGTGAAAAATATACAGTTAGATGTTGCAGTTAATAAGGAAAAATAAAGAATAGAACAGTCCAGAAAGATCCTAGATGTTGGCTAACCATTTGGATCAAAAAAGCCATTATACTATTTAAAAAGTCTTAAAATTCCAGGGTAAACCTTCAGCCTGAAACATAGAGCAATAAAGTTTATAGTCCGTTATCCACCATCTTTCTAGAGCACATTTAAACATGGCATCTTTGTTGAATGACAGGTGTGTACCTGGTCACAGGATGAGTGCATGTGTGTAGCTGCTGGATCACAGGTGGAAGTGTGCATTTCTGACACACCAAGTGAACTTCTGTTCACTGTGCTTGTAGGCTGGTCCTGAGAAGGGGCTAGGCCAGCTGTGTGCAAGAGGATTGGAAAATGGAATTATGCCTTAATAATGTCATAAGGTTGAAATGCATTCAGTCATGTCATAGATTGGCATTACCTTGGATATGTTGAATTGTGTGACAAGGAGGGCGCTATTAAATGTAGTCCTTAAGTGCTTCCATAAATGTCTGTAGGAGGTAACTGAAGGGAAGGATTCCTACCGCCATTTTATCCTGGCAATTTGGACTTTGTACAGAACAGAGGGTGCTTATTGCTGCACAATGACTGACACAAAAATTAGGGGTTAATCTAAGAAAAATCTTTTATGTATTTCAGTTATTACAAATAAGCAGATAATGACACAAGATAGATGGACTTTCATACGTTGACCCAATATCTTTAGGAGAAAATATGTTGTGAATACCATTTGCTATGTTTTGTGCAAAGAACAAAAGGCAGGTTTATTTAAAGGCTGTAAAAGGTTTGGTGTGACCCTGGCATCAAGGAAAAATGCTCTCTGCCAGACGAGGCAGAGGAAAACAACTGTAATGAGAAAGGTAGTCTGAGAGGCTTGCTTAATTCATAGTATAAAATTGAAGGAATTAGGAGCACAGGGAGATAAAAATAAAACATTTTCTCGGCTGCTGTCACAGGTGTGAATCTTCACACAGCAAGAACACTAACTGGTAACACACAAATACAGAGGTGACAGCAAGTGCTTGGAGCCTTTTTTAATTGAGCAAGAGGAGGAAGGCACCTCTGGTACATTTGCAGGGTACTGCAAGGTCAAAGCTAGTTTCTCTAAGTGGAGTATATTTACTGTTAGCAGGTATTTTTCAAGGATGAGGGATTCAGGAGGATAAAGTTCAAACTATTAATGCCATTCTTAGTACACATTTCATTTTAGCCCAATATGAACTCATTAATAAGATGTACAGTATGTTTTTAGCAACCAGCCTTGCAGGAACTCAGAAATGAAGCCACATCCTGCATAAAGGTACTTAACATCTTAGCACTGAAGAGCTATCTCTAATTACATGCATCAGAACTCCAGATCATTTCTATTGTAGATGTGTAATTAATTTGCATACTAAAAATATTTCAGGTCCTAAAAGTGTCTTACAGATTAATTATTAAGAGGCTGTTCCACAAATATGGAATTCAGGAAACAGGCAAAGCTGGATCAGAAAGGTGTTATGAGAAATTTTAGTGAGATTTATGTTGAACAATGAAACACATGGGAAAAAATACCTATTATAGTAAGGCTATGCATTCCCATATTATTGCTATTTGTATTACTGTAGAGAAGAGACAAACAATAAGCATCACAAGGCAGGGGTTTATCAGGACTTTTCTACTGAAAACTGGTAATAATATCTGAGTATTTCAGTTGGGGTCTGTGTTCTTTATGTGAAATCCTTTGCACACCTAACAGTCACACTAATGACAACTTCATATTGAACCAGAGACATATTATTCTGTCTGATTAATAATATTAGTCCTTTCTTTGAATTACCTCTCATTTTGTGTTTTTCCTCAGTTGAGACACGGAGGTAACACATTATTGTCTCTTATTTCCAGAAGGATCATTCTATTGGCTTTATCCTCCAAAATCACTTGGCTGGTGTCTGGAAGGATGCACACATGAAAAGGAAGCAGGAGGAAGCTAAGCTTAAATGGCTTCTGGACCCGGAACCAAGGGAACAGAGAAAACAACAGGGTTTCTTGCAGTGTTGTTCTGTGTTTATACACGTTAACTCCAGACATTGCTTACGGTAGCACTTAAAAATATTTCTGCTCTGTGCTGGATAATGTGAAACAAAGGCCTGCTGCAATATGAAAGTGGACAAGGTCACTCAAAAGTTTTTTGGGAGAAAACACATGTACTGCTCACCCCATTTGACCCGTGATCTTTTAACTTTTTCTAAGGAATGGTGCAACTGATGTTTCCAAGGTCTTAGGCCGAGTCTTTCAAGTATTTTTCTTCACAAGATTCCCATTATTAACTAATGACATTATTGCCTGTATTGCTTTGACGCCAAGACCTTTATACAAATGGATTTTTCAAATAAGGTTGTTTCTGCTGAGGTCACAATCAAGAAACATCTTCACCCCAGAATTTAAGAATAAAGTTATGTCTGATTAAAGTGAACTTCTGAAGAAAGCAAGTAGAGTTTAACATTTGCTTAGGAGATAATATACCTTGATGTTCTGCAGAGAGTGCCATGCTCTTATCAGCCTCATCAGCACTTTCTGGGACTCTTTCTATAAGCCCTAGCTTGGAGCTCAGTGGTTAATTGTAATCCAGATCTGCTGGGTAATGTTGCTGAGGTCTGTTCAGTAGGAAGCAGAATGCCAGCTCCTCTTCTTCTGGGCCAGCCAGATGCTGCACATCCCCTCTGAATTGAAAACTAAGTGGCATACAACAGCTGCTCCCTGAAGGACAGGGAAAACTCTAATAAACAGAGAATGTCCCACTAGAATTGAGAATCTAGAATTGAGGAGAATCTTAGTGAAGCTTGGGAAAAGGCATTGTATACTCCTTTCCAGATCTGGACTGTAACCCATCATACAAGGAGCCTTGCTGCAGAGTAACCTTAAAAACTGGAAGTTGATAAGTAAAAATGAAAGAAGCATAAGCATCTAATGTAAATTGAGCAGACAGTAAAGGTTATTGTGTGTTACTTGACCAGCTTCAGAAATGGGCTACTGAAAACAGACTATTTCTAAGGAGCTAAACAGCATGCAAAAAAATCCCTGTGGAAGTAGATGAGCTACCTTTGTTCTAGCCCTCAGTGTTCTTAATCTTCAAGAGGGCACATTGCATCTCCTCATGTCTCCTCAAATACAGTCAACTAGTGCCATTTAATTCAGCTACAAAGTGGATCAGAGCAACAAACAACAGAATAATGAAGTTATTGCATTTAGAAGATGCTTGTTATCCTCTTAATGAGCAAAGTAATTTCATGTCTTTTCCCTAAACATATTCAGCTGCAACTACTTAAGTGTTTTGAACACTGCCATTTAAAATCTTCAAGTCTTTAGTTAGAGCAACTGTCCTATTAAGAATGTTCTTGAGAACTTCTAGGCAGAAGTGAGTGAATAATTGTACAGGTCTAAGTGAGGGGAAAATATTTTCATATTAGTGATTTGGATTTTTTTTCCCCTTGATAAAATAAACAAGGAGAGAGCTCTAAATTCCACACATTTTGCTCAACCAAAAATGAGATATTTTGCTGCTTTTTGAGCCTCTTTTTTTCTTATTTAGATAATAAGTTTGGCTTTGTTTTAAGTAAATGTCATTAAGAAACAAAACCGGTATAGTTTTATTATCACAGTTTTCTCATCTAGTTTTCTAGTATTATGGTAAATTCACAGAGAGTTTAAGGTTGCCTGAACAGACATTTTGTTTTGCATCAGAAAAAAAGTTGTCCAGCTCTATCATGTACCACAGTTACTCATATTACCACCTTTGGTAAATAATTTTCTTTATTTTTCTATAAATGTGTGAAGAATTATTGCAAATGACTAGGGTTTTTTTTTGCCTGAAATGGCTATAGTACTATTCTCCCTCCTGCCAAAGACATAATCAGCAAATTACAGGGGGAAGTACTCTAAAGGTCAAAGCTGTATGTGTAGCTTATTGTCACAGCTCTGAAAATTGTAGCATTTAATTATCTCAGAAAGAAAAGGGCATAATAAAGAGAAAACCGTGCAGAATGAAACCATTTCTTTGGTTATAATGGTGAAGGTGTTAAAATTCGCATATGCTCAGTTCGTTTCTGATGTCTTGTCAGATGATGTCCTTTTCAACATCTCTGGGGATATAGTGTTTCTCCTAAGCTTTTCTTTCATGGTTGTCAGTTTGAGGAATATTATTCATGTAAGTGCTGCATCTGCTGCCTCTTTGAATTTGGCATATTCCCTGTTGATAAAGAATTTTTGCCTAATTAGCCATTTAATTGAAAGCTGAAATCAACAGCCTCATTTCATATTCTGATTTGCTGAAACCAATATGGGGTGGATAGTTCTTGTCTTTCCTTTAAGATAAAAGGCCCAGCCAGGCAACTGCGAATGACACTGGAAGTTTGGAACAACAAAAAAAACCTTTATTGGAAGGAAACTGTTTTCACGGCCAGCATAATGGTAAAATACACTCAAGAACTTTGAATGCATCAAACACAGCAAAACCAGCTGGTCAAAAGAAGTGATTATCCCACTGTGTTCAGTATTGGTGCAGCCTCACCTTGAATACTGTGTGTAGTTCTGGGCCTCACAATTTAAGAAGGATGTTCAGGTCCTTGAAGGTGTCCAGAGGAGGGCAACGAATCTGGTGAAAGTGCTGGAAGGACTCAGGAGGGGCTAAGCACTTTTGGCTTGTATAGTTTGTAGAAAAGGAGGTTGAGGGGCAACCTCATTGCTCTCTACAGCTTCCTAAGGAGGGGAAGTAGAGAGGGAGGTGCTGATCTCTTCTGCCTGGGATCCAGTGATAGGTTGCACGGCAATGGTCCAAAGCTGTGCCAGGGGAGGTTTAGATTGGACATTAGGAAAGATTTCTTTACCGAAAGGGAGGTCAAACACTGGAACAGGCATGCTAGAGAGGTGGTTGATGCCCCAAGCCTGTCGGTGTTTAAGAAGCATTTGGACAATGCCCTCAATAACATGCTTTAACTTGGTCAGCACTGAAGTGGTCAGGACTAGATGATTGTTGTAGGACCCTTCCAACTGAAATTTTCTTCCTCCCCTTTCCCCTTTCCCCTTTCCCCTTCCTTCCCCTTTCCCCCTTCCCCCTTTCCCTTTCTTGGCTGTGATCCTCAGGATAAAGGAGCATGTATGTACAGCTCTTGGTCCAAGGCGGGCACTACTGTTTGAGGGCTAGAACTGCAGAGGGCTTTGGGAGCTAAATATCAGATGTCTCTGTTGTGTGCCTCTGTCATAGAGTGCACATCCCTGTGTTAGGTGCTCATAGTCTGCTTACAGCAAATGGGGAGAAATAATGATCTGTCAGTGGGTCTAGAAGAACTGTGTTGATCAGGGAGCTGTCTGAAATCTGTCAGTCTATAGATGACGTGCAGTATAGCCCAAGCTTGCCTGAAGTCCCACTCTTCTCTGATGCACCTGATTCAGTGGAAGAGGTGCTCTCCTTCCTTCAGGTTCAGCTGGACATCTCTGCTGAAGGTAGCTTTCTGGAGCTTTAAAAGCAATATGCATATATCCGACTTGTAAACTATAATGTAGGCTGGTGATTAATGCTTACATTTAGAAAATGGAAGATGATTTCCTACTGATTTCCTAATCAGAAACTTCTTGTGGATAAAGCCCATTTTCTCCTTCTTTACCAGAGCCAGGACAGAAGCAGAAATACCAGATCCATTGGGCCCAGAGGAATTACATGGAAAGGATGAAATTTCTGAAGACTAGGTTTAGGCCATTTACGTGCATTATGGAGATTTAGACCTATATATCTCATTAGTAATTTACCAAAATATGGAAATAGTATTGAGAACTCCTTCATAACAAGTGTGTTCTCCAGTATGTGAGCAACAGTCAGTCTTTTGCAGTTCTTTTGACCCAGTGATGTCCGTATTTCTGCACAGTGGCAGAGACTTGGCAAGTACAGTATCTAGGAGTTTAGCAGACAGCTGTGTTTAAAATGAGAATTTTGGCCACCCAAGGCCAACTTTCAGTGTGCAAGTTCCCTGTTTTACCAGATATCTGGACCTCTGCCTAGACTACACATAGCTCAGAGCATAAATTAGAAATCCTACACTGCTGGTCTTGTGCTCATCTTCATATAAGGACTTGGAACTTTCCACTGCAAAATCCTGTTCCAGATGCCCTAAAAGAAAAATATTCATGGGTAGTATGCTTACATTTAGCCTAGCCTGTAAAAACAATTATAAAAGCTATACAAAGCAGTGCAAAGTACTTGATTTTTACATAGATTATCTTATACCTCCATTGAAATTAAAATGAAATAGTGAAAACTGATGTATTTCTGATTGTGAATCCTTTCTTATGAGAAGATCTTAAAAGGAAATACATTTAAATCAATAAGAAACTTGGTTATGAAGAGTAATTCAAAGCCACTAGATTTTTGCAATTCATATTTGGTTTATTTTTTAAATACTATTATATTGTCTTTCATCTAGAGAGAAAATAAATACTGTATTGTAAGATAGGAACTCCTGCAGGTTATTGTCCTGTTCTGCTTTCCTACAGCAAGGATACTTTGATACGGATCTTTGATTTCCTTCAGTTTCTGAATCTGATTTCTGTACAGTTACATGAAGCAAGAACGTTTATTTTAAATGCCTCTGAGCTGTTCTGGCATCTTTTTGTTCAGAGGCTGGTATGGTGTTTTTTAATGCACTCTCTGAAGTCTTCAGTAACTATAAAAAGGAGAGCTGGATTCCTTTCCCATAGGCTCTATGGTGAAAAAGGAGCTGTAACCAGGTACAGTCTTCTTACCAATGCAGATTGAAAATAAATTTAACCATTGCTGAGTGGTTTAAGAGGACGGTTTGTAGGCAGGGTATAAACTGAATTCTTTCTTCATGTTTTCTAGTGAAGAACTCTGATATGTAGTTGTTATTTGAAGTGTAAGTCACAGCTCTACTACTGTCAAGCCATTATTTGCACCCAAAACGTACATTCCCTATTCTAGAGAGTTATTCTGCTATAGACGTGTTCAAACTTTGAAGAGGTGTTGGGAATAAGATTAGTCCTCAGCTGTCCTACTGATTGATTTTGCTGCCTGATTGTGCTGATGACTGACAATTGTACACCGAGATGTTTGTTCCCCAAGCATGATATAGAGACTGTACCTAACTCGAGACTGTACCTAACTCAAGACCTTATCTAACTTGAGACCATACCTAACTCGCGATGGTGGATTCCTGGCTGGGGCATGTGCTGGGGACTTACACAGACCTTTCCTAAATTTTTTAAGCCGATGTTCTCATCAGCTTCAAAGTAAATTAGAAGCTGACTACATGACAGAAGAAATAACAAGATACAGAAAAACAAGAGTAAAAATATTTTTATTCACAGTACAGACACAAATACTCATGAGTCCAGGTCCCCACAAAAAGCCTCCACCTGAAAAACAGAAAATACACCGTGTGTTCCTGTGCATGAAATAAAATTGATATAACTGTGGTATGGCAGAGACTAAAAGAGTTTATACAATTTGTTTCCAGGGGAAATGTAAAAGAAGAAAAGCTTTCGTGCAGAAAAAGAAAAGGCTCAAATTCCAGAGAGAGTACTTTGGTTGCTGCTTTGTACTTGGTAGGGTACAGAAATAACTGAGCAAATGAGTGCTTATTTTAAAGAGCAGATGGATGATGGTCAGAACTGAACTTGTAAAGATGATAAACTAGAAAAGGAACAAAAACCCGATCAAGCAGTACACTTAAACTTCTGAGCACACATGTAGATGTGGAGTTGGACACTTAAAATTGGCATGATACAGCATTAATAGCCATTTTCTACCTCACTGTCCAGCAAGAAAAGGCTGTCTTAAAATTCACTAGAGTGATTTTGATGTATTATGTGTAGCTGTGTTTGCTTTTCTGAGCTGCTCAGGTTAATCAAGGATAAAGCTATAAGCAAGCTGTCAGATTAGGGTTCTTCTTGAGGAACTGTACCAGAAATGAAAGACTCCTTTAACATTTTGGAATAACAGTGGCAAACCCATTAGGTAGTGTTGTATTGCAGGCAAAGTTATCAGTAGTACTGTCCTTTCACTAACTCAGATATAATGAAATACCAGTCTTCACCCCACTGTAAACGGCTACTGTTTAAACTTTCCCATAGAAGACAGGAATATCGGGATTGAATTTGGCCAGTGTAATAAAAACAAAAATTTCATGAATTTTAAAAGAAATCTTTGTCTAATCAAGAGTGAAAATTATACTTCTCTTCATCAAAAAAATACTGATAATAGGCAAAAAATATTAAGTGAGTGCATTGCATTTAATATGATATTGGAAAATGTTGCAATGCCAGTTGAAAACTTCTTGCCCAAATGGATGCTGGGGAAAACAATAGATAGCTGGAGAGATCAAGGCTGAGCTTAATTAACCTGAAAGTAGAGCAAAAATCGGGGCACTATTCTTATTCATTAAAAGTAACACTGCAAGCGTAATAAGATGCACCTATAGACGTTCTGAGTGAAGATGAATTGACTTTGTTATAGCAACTAATAGCATTTACCTTTTCTTATCAAAGTTCCTTTGTTAGTTCAATGCTTAATTACTTGGATGACAATGTTCATACTGTTTAATGTACTTCGGGGCCTGGATGTCTCATCTATGTATATACATCTGATCGGAGATTTTAACAGAAGCTTCTGTTTGACACAGGAGACAATAGCAAGATGAAAAAGAAGCATGAATTAACTAATAAGTATGAGTTAACTAACAAACTTTAGAGAAAAAAATTGAGTGTAGAGGAACTGCTACAAGCGCAAATCAGAACTGCTATAGGCTCAAATTCAGCGTCGGGCAATGAGGAAAGACTCTGGCACTTAGGCAATGAAACCAGAGGGACAATGTCTTTCTCTGCTTCTCATGACAAGTGGGATCACATAGTTTGTGTCCATACAGCCAAATTCTTTCTCCATCCAAACAGGATGGCTAGTCCTTGGTGCCTCGTGTGAATGGTTTCTGGCTTTTACAAACTCCTAAGTACCCCAGGTGCTATCTGGGAGTGGACTAAGGGTACAGACCAAAAACATGCCAGGGATGGTGCTGTTGGTGTGGATGAGTCTGTGCTTATGTGAGAACTTGTGCCCTGGTCCTTTTGGTAGACCAGTAAAAATATAGATTCCATGTCTGGAATGTCCAAATATCCATACAGACCATATGAATAAAAGCAGATAACTACTGAGAAAGGCCCAGTCAAACAAGAAAGCTGACAGCGATCCAATCCAGCAGTAGCAATATTTCAGGGGTTTCTTCTGTAGGCATCTCAATAAGAGGTCCTGTAGACCTAAGCTATAAAGGAAGTTAGGTGAAAAGTGTAAATTAGATTATAAAAGAATGAATTAAAATGAAAAACAGCAACACAAAAAAGAAAAAAAAAAACAACGTGAGAGTATGTATTTGCAGTGTAAAGCTCCTCCAGATTTCCAACTTGGATCCCATCCTAGTTCCTGTATGATGAAAAAATATTCCCTTAATTTATGTTTTATCCCTAGGATGTGATTTAATAACAGAATAGCAGGACTCCTGCAGTTAATGCTTCAGGTTAAGGGAGACTATCCAAAATCTGTGCTGGATGGCTTGTGTAAGACTTGGTGGTATTACACTGAGCCTTTCTCCTTGCAAGACAGGAGGTTTTGCTTTCTGTAAGCATAGAATAAAAGCCCTACCAGAAAAGGGATCCCAGTGCTCTTTAACAAAAACTGTGAGCTCCAAGGCACATGATTAAGAAAATGAATATTATTGAATGAATGTTATACTTTTTTTTGAGAACTACAGATGCACAGAACTATACAGCAGCAAAATATTATTGTTATATTTTACACATCCAAAATCTACATCACATTTGTTAAGGTTAGATGAGTAACGTTTCTAACCTAATTAACCACCTAGACCATATAATAAGTTATCTCCCTCTGAGATTAACATAAAAAATAGCAGACTGTTGCCTATTGCAATTGTAGAAAAGAATACAGCATATGTTCTAATGCTAATGCCATCACACACAATGGGGGAATAAGGCAGGACAACCAGAGCAGTGATAAAGGTACCGTGGATGCCTCATGCGATGGTAACAACAAGAGCAACCATCTCAGGGGTTTGCATAGCTTTAGTGGGTCCTTGTACATCACGCTGGGGAAACCCGTGTGCTCAAGCACCTTTCTGAAATGCCTGTACACCCACTCACGCAGCATGGGGAATAAACAGGAGAAACTAGAGGTCTGTGTGTGGTCGCAGGGCCATGATCTCATTGCAATCACAGAGACATGGTAGGATAGCTCACATGACTGGAGTGCTGTCATGGATGGCTATGTACTTTTTAGGAAAGACAGACCAGCAAGGCGAGGTGGGGGAGTTGCTCTTTATGTGAGGGAGCAACTGGAATGCATCGAGTTCTGCCTAGGGGTGGAGGAAGAAGGAGTCAAGAGCTTATGGGTAAAAATTAAGGGACAGCCAAATATGGGTGACACTGTTGTGGGCATTTGCTACAGGCCACCTGATCAAGAAGAGGAAGCTGATGAAGCCTTCTAGAGGCAGCTGGAAGTAGCCTCACAATTGCAGGCCCTGGTCCTCATGGGGGACTTCAACCACCCTGATATTCGCTGGAAAAGCAACATAGTGAGGACACACAATTCAGGACATTCCGGCAGAACATCAGGGATAACTTTTTGATGCAAGTGGTGGAGGAGCCAATGAGGTGAAATGTGCTGCTGGACCTTATCCTAACAAACAAGGAAGGTCTGGCTGAGGATGCGAGAGTTGGGGAGATACTCTTGGCTGCAGTGACCATGTTGAGTTTAGGATACTGTGAGGTAGAAGCAGGGTTATGAGTTGGGTTACAACCTTGGACTTCAAGAGGGCCAACTTTGGCCTCTTCAAAGATCTGCTAGGAGGAATCCCATGGGCTAGGGCTCTGGAAGGCGGGGGGTTCAAGAGAGCTGGTCAATATTCAGGTACCACTTCCTCCAAGCTCAAGATCAGTGCATCCCCAGGAGGAAAAAGTCAGGCAGAGGAGCCAGGAGACCCGCATGGATGAGCAAAGAGCTTCTGGAAAGCCTCAAATGGAAGAAGGAAGTGTACAGTATGTGGAAAAAAGGACTGGCCACTTGGGAGGAAAATAGGAATGTAGTCAGGGTATGCAGAGATGCAACGAAGACGACCAAGGCCCACTTGGAATTAAATCTGGCAATGCGTGTCAAAGATAACAAGAAGGGCTTCTTCAAACACATCAGCAGTAAGAGGAAGACTGGGGATACAGTGGGCCCACTGCTGAACAAGGAAGGGGCCTTTTTCAGCAACACAACAAGAGGCAACGCAAAATGCAAAGAAGGCGATGTTACTTAACGTCTTCTTTTCCAGAGTCCTTACTGCTAAGGCTGGTCCTCAGGCATCCCAGCCCCCAGAGAAGAGAGGACAAATCTGGAGAAAGGAAGACTTACCTTCGGTTGAGGAGGATTGGGTCAGAGATCACCAATGCAAACTGGATTCTCACAAATCCATGGGCCCCGATGGGATGCACCCACGAGTGCTAAGGGAGCTGGTGGATGTTCTTGCTGAGCCCCTCTCCATCATCTTTGAAAGGTCATGGAGGACAGGAGAGGTGCCCCAGGACTAGAGGAAAGTAAATGTCACTCCAAATCTTCAAAAAGGGCAAGAAGGAGAATCTGGGAAACTATAGGCCAGTCAGCCTCACCTCCATCCCCGGAAAGGTTATGGACCAGTTCATCCTGGAGGTCATCTCCAGGCACGTAGAGGACAAGAAGGTTAACAGAAGTAGTCAGCATAGATTCACCAAGGGAAGATCATGCTTGACCAACCTGATAGCCTTCTACAATGGCGTGACTGGCTGGGTCGATGAGGGAGAGCAGTGGGTGCTGTCTATCTTGACTTCAGTAAGGCATTCGACACTGTCTCCGTAGCTTCCTCACAGGCAAGGTAAGGAAGTGTGGGTTGGCTGTGTGGACAGGGAGGTGGATAGAGAAGTGGCTGAACAACAGAACTCAGAGGGTCGTTATCGATGGAGCAGAGTCTGGATGGAGGCCTGCCACTAGCGGTGTTCCCCAGGGGTCTGTGCTGGGTCCAGTCCTGTTCAACATATCCATCAGTGACCTGGATGATGGGATAGAGTGTAACCTCAGCAAGTTCACTGATGAAACCAAGCTGGGAGGAGTGGCTGACACACCAGAAGGCTGTGCTGCCATCCAGCGAGACCTGGACAGGCTGGAGAGCTGGGCTGAGGGGAACCTGATGAAGTTCAACAAGAGCAAGTGCAAGGTCCTGCACCTGGGGAGGAACAACCCCACACACCAGTACAGGCTGGTGCCTCCTTTAGGCTTTTTTATTCAACTTTGCATGTGTTCAGAGTAATCTGTGATTATTATATTATTATTTAGAAAGACTGTTTTCTCTGGTATTGATTGCAAGACTTTTTTTTCTTTTTTTTTAAATTCCCCTGGCAATATTTCTGTGCAGTGATTGCTGTGGCAGAACCAAGGTAATGATAGCAAGGATGAAAGTTCATCTGAAGGTCAACTGTGAACACATATTGTTCTCTTTCAACGATGCTTTATTGCAAGTCTTCTGGTTTGACATAATTTGACCACCATTAACCCCAGATCTGTGCACTGCGTAATTGATTGGCAGGACAAATATGAGCCAATCTATGCATGGTTGCTCAATCATGGTTGAAATGTGCATTTTAAGATTAGCAAGACCACTCAGTAATTTCTCAATCATGCTGCCATGTATAGCAGACTGCATATGTCCACTCAGTCCCTTTCTGGTCTAGGGACTGGGGAACACCAGCTGGATAGTACTTTGCGATGTTTTGGGCCGGTCTTTGAACCGGCCCAAGAAGTGGTGTGTAGGGGTGGACAATCTGCTTCCCAAAGCAGCCACCACCCAGGAACCAGACACATTAAATATTTAATGTCAGACAAAGGCAGGCTGCATTTCAGCACAGAGGGAGTGATGCGTCCTTGTCATGTCCCACCTGAGCAAGTACAGCATCAGCAGCCTGCATCCACATCTGCTGTGATTACACTGTGATGGCACAGCTGCACCCAGACTCACGGCACGACTTACTCTTCTGCTCCTCAAGGACCATAGCAGACCATGGCAGATGGCAGAGGTGGAGGCGAACTTAGAACAGGCTGAACCATTCACATTGACAAGAAATCCTGTGTTGCCTCCAGTGACAGCAACCTGCTTCATATAATATCTAGGTTCATGAGGAAGCTGCTGTTTATGCTAGCAGTTTGGGATTGGGGTGCCTGCTGGAAGGGGACATTCAGGCTGGGAAGAAACTAATGGTTATTGGTAGAAGTGTAAACTCACCCCTAGTTTGGTATAGTGGACAGTGAACATGAGGATGCCAAGGAGTCTGAGGAAGAGTACTATGCTAGAAATGAGGGAGATGGCATCCCTGACTCCTGTCACAGCCATCAATCTTCTTTGGGTTAGAAAGACTTGCAAAGTTACACGCAGCCAGATAGTGAACACATGAAGTGTCCTATTGTGCTTTACTCCATGTTGTGTAGACACCATTGATGGGATGTGTTTTATTATGAGCTGCCTTCTACGGCCAAACCCACTTTCTAATCTTTAAGAAGGTAAATTGCTCTGCAGGGCTGCAGACTGCTGTATATAACCAGGGCCACTGAACTTGGCAAGTGCTGAACTGGTCTTGAATAGCACTCCCTGCTTGCAAACATGTCTGATAAGATCCAGCTGCAAAGTACTAGTGTCTGTGTAGAGAATATCAAGGCTCAGCACGGGTGTGAAAAACAGAGGGTTCCTCGTTGCTCTCAAAGCATATTTAATGTAGAAATTACACTTGTTTTTGGTGAACTAGCTCACAAATCAATGAAAACTTTCTCATCTAACTCCATGGTAAAGTTATCCTGACATTGCTTTGTAAGTATGCAGAATCATTCAACATTTCATGGTAAGGCTGAGATTTTCCATTCTTTTTGTAACCCCTCCAGGGAAGTGACAGTCTATGAATGCCTCATGTCTTCATGGATGAGATAAAAAATACCAAGTGATTACTGGAAGACTGGAAAGCTAATTTATTGATAGGTTTGGAGGTCACCTATTTAGGCAGCCACAGACTGTAAGTGACTAGAAATATCTGATGTTTGTCTTGATTTGATATCTTAAAAAATATGCGCTAATTTCATTACAGAGAATGGAGGTAAGGTGGGAATACATAGGAACCGTCCTGCCTGATTGTGTGTGGTTTTTTTTTGTTGTTTTTTTTTTTTTTTTTTAATTTCTAGTTACTAAAACTGCTTGGGATCAAGGGAAGGGAGTAACTTCTCTTAAATTGCCCCCCTAAACTGAGATTTGATAATACAGGAAACTCATCTACACTTTTCCTAGCGCTCAATCAAAAATGACACATTCATATGACACAGACCATTGGTCTGCAACAAAATCACAGTGCTAAACTGCTTTTATTAAAGCATTTTAGTAAGTTAATGTCACTATGGCTAAGTTGGTGCTTCTTCCACTGCTGCAACTCCGCGCTAAGGAACATGAATGCCCTCTAAAAGCCTTGATAACTGTCAGATGCTGTCTAAAAATGGCCGATACTGATCAGGTAGGTAGTGGCTTGTCCCATCACACTCGCATTTTTCCAAGGGTGTTTTGTAAGATCAAGCTGAGTAATTCCTCTACCAGAAATATCTGAAGAGCAGATACTACATTTGGGAGCTGATTACCTGTTTTCAGAATTTGATCCTTTTTATTTACATTCCAGGATGGAATTAAGGTGGGAATCTGGAGTGTGAAAATGTTGTACCTCTGTTTTCAAGGTAACTAGTTATTTCTATTTCAGATTAAATCTAAAGCATAAAAATAAAGAACCTGTTTTCATGAAATAAAATGATCTGACTTAGGCATCATGATGTAGTACATTGAAGCTTTTTTTCTAAACCAAACAAATATTTTAAGAAGTATTATTAAGTATTTCAACTCTTCTCAAGTACGCAGATAATGCACCATGAGCCAGAGCCTTCCAATCAGTAGCAAAACTGTCATTTATTGCAGAATTTATTAGTTCAGTCTTCATCTGGTGACCCAGAATGAAAAGCAAACACACACATGCACAGAAAATCCTAAAATGAATATTGTTTATAGTTCCACTATCTACAGATTACTATAATTAAGCTTTGAGGTTTTGGGAATTTATACTGAATTCAGGTGTTTAAACTGTGACAAGGGTTCTGCAAGACTAATTTTTAACAAGTTGATATTTTAAAAATGCCTATTGAAATTAATAGAGCTAGCTATCAATTTTCATCACCTAGGCCTTCTGTGTAATGTTTTGAGAGGCACTTCTCAGGCTACAGAAGGCTCTTTGTCCTGAACTAAGATTTTCTCTGTTTTCTCTGGTTATTGAAAGAACATAATCAATTGACTCAGACTATTTCTAACCCTCAGACAGGGGAAAACAGATGAATCCCATCCATTGCACCTGAAGATTCAGAGAGTTCACACACATGCTTTGGGTTTGAAAAGGGCAAATTGTGTTTGTATTCTCAGACATGATCCTTAATATTTACAGGACTGTTAGGTGTGCATTTACTGAGAAGCAAGTAGCATCACTCTCCGCACCGTTATTTGTAAGAGTACTTTTCATATTTTAAGTGCATCAGAAGTAATGAAAATAAATGAACAAAGAGATAAACCAATAACAATTAAATTATAAATAACACTCCATAGAAAAGAGCATCAATCCCATTCGGACAGCAAATGTTACAGGGACAACTTGGACTATTTGTTCAACTGCCTTTAATAATGTTTCTGTGTCCTTCATGCTGGGACTTCTCCTAAGTCCACATGCAAGGGGGCGGGGTTGCTGACTGTAGCATTTAAAAATGTCATCATTAACATTCCTGATGAGTTCATTTTGATTCACTGGAATAAGTACGATAATTTATGAGCAATACAGAATGGAGTCTCTGAAAATTTAAAGCTCTTTCCATTTACTATTGGCATAGGTAAAGCACCATCCATTTACACAAGCAAATTTCCCAGCTAAAAAGAATGCTGCTCATGGGAGCACTCCGACCTGAGCCCTGTGGAAACGCGCACTGCATTCCCACACATGCTTTTTTAGGGCAGTGTAAAACAATTGCTTCTGACTAGCAGAAACTACTCTAGATAAATAGTACCTGACTACAATAATTTTTACAAAAAGGACAGTAATGCAGATACAGAGGTAGTGGGCTCAGGCTTTTTTCTGTAAGGATAGTGAGAAAAAAATTTAGGATTTAAGAAATCTTCCCTAAGGAAGATTCTACCATTTCTCATCCCCTTCTGTGCTCTTCCTCTCCTTATACTTTTCCCCATCCTTTCCAATTCACTTCTCTTCACCCATACAAGGCTATCCCGCTGTGCCGCTTACTGGTGGCTGGATGGAATGTAAAGCCATGACTTTTTCATTTGGTCCCGAGTACTAAAAATACTTTTTATATCTTTCAAGCCTTTTAGGTCTCTCAATGTATATTTTATGACTGTTGTTGAGAGTCTCCATCTCCAAGGGTAACATCCAAAGGCTTCTAATCAAACATTCATGCCATCAAATGTTCTCTTTGATATAGAAATTTTTGCTCTTTTAAAAAATTAATAAGACACTCTAAGAAATTGAAGGTTTTTGACTTTTTGAGGGGAAAAATTCTCATAAATGGTGAAAATTAGTAAATTTGATTTTCTTCCAATTTAGTGGATGGCAGCACTGGACAAACCAGTATAGATGTGATTCTCTGGGCATTTTTAATGTTTTAAATGCATGTGTAACATTTTTTTTTTTTCTTGGAAATGTTAAAACTGCATTAACTGAGTTCTGTCAAACTTGATTTGAAAATCAGATTTAAAGTTTTACACCTTGAATCTTTTTACTTTTTTGCAGCCCTCCCACAACGCCAAATAAAATGCAGCACTTATTTAGCAAAAAGCAGAGTATCTTCTTCCTTACCTCAGTCCAATATGTTTTCAAAAACACAGATTAACTGATTTTAGGCTCTCAGGGTGTGTCCTACTTGTTTTATTGGCATGTATTATTTAACTGCATTCCTGGGAAACAGAGAGGCAAGATTTAATGTCTAGAAATAAAAAAGACATTGATGACTTATTTATAGCATTTAGAACTGTTTCAAATTTGTACTGTTACACCAATAATTGCAGGTAGACAGGCAATATTAATATGTAAGACTTCAGATTATTCCAGCCATATGGGATGCAAAGATTTATTGCCAGACTAAATAAAGCAGAGTAACAAACCAGCATGTGATACCCGGAATAAGTATGAGTCCCACTTGATGTAAGTAAGCCTGTTTTTATGTATCTAGCTTGTGCTTCAATTGGGTGCTACAATACTACAGTAGCAACCTTTGGAATAATGCAATACCTATACATCTTGCCATTTCCTATCTCTAACTGCATTATCCCTTTTCTAGAGATCAGTATTGATATTTCAAATAACTTGATCAAAAATCCACCATGGTGGACTTTTTTTCCCTTCCGCACATGTGCTTCAGAAAAGGACCAAGCACCTGAAAAGATCTACTTTCATTAAATCTAGCTGCTGCTATTCCAGGGAAAAAGCCTAAAAATATGAATGGATAAACTCTAAAGATCTCTTTGGGCCCTCAGAATGATTCATGAACTACTAAATTTATGGCTTTAAACCCATCATATTTCCATGTTATCCAATGATTGCTTTGCATGTGACCTTTCACTAGAGCACACAATAGTCCTTCTACAGTCACCCAGGTACCCAGACCTGTGATCGCTCTCTCTTGCACACCTTTTGTGTGCCAGAATATTTTGAGACATGCTGCAGAGAGTTTGTTGCCTAGACAGGAGTTAGATCAAATGTATGTGGGTCCAGCTTCTGGCATTTCACTTCAAATATTTGAGTAAACCTTTTGGCTTGTGTCTTTTTTAAACTTCTGCAAGTTTAGTTTTAGTAATTTTCACATGCATTTTGATGAGTTAACCTTCATGAAGAAATCTAGGGAAGTATTTCTGTGCCCAAAGCTAGACATATGCCGAAATAGATAGGTGATTCAGTTTTGTAACTAAGCATTTGCTTTCTTTAATATATAGATCAGGCATGCATTTGAGCACAAATTAAAAAGTAAACTTGAAATGTCTCTGGAAGTATGGGATTTTGAAAATCAAGTCTGCAAGTCAATTTTGCAAGGCATACAGAGTAGATATTCTATGTACCTCTGAAGGGCAGGATTTGTTCATTAGATATACATAATTAGTCATCTATTCAGTTGTCAATGGAAAGAGATGAAGCATTTCTAAAGTTAAATTCATAATTTCTTAAGGTGAGTGTGTAGGAAAGATGGGGTGGATTAGCCTTTACAGATGCCTAGCTCTCTTTTTTGGCTACAGTGGGACCCTAAGGAAGCAGTTCAGTGCTAGTCAGCCACTGTCACCAACTGAACTTACAGTCTAACATGAATATTTCTTAGTACCAGTACATTAAAAGTACCAGGGATGCTCTCTGCCACTGAGGTCAGCTGGTACAAAGTGGCTGGTATTCTTACAATTAAATATATTTTTACTCTAAAATGCTGGAAAATGCTAAAACCCCTGATGATTGCTGTTAATCCCTAGACACATGAAGGAACTTTACAGGAGAAGGCTAGTCAGGCTGGACTAAATGTCTGCCAAGGATCTTTTTAACAATTTAGCAATGTAGGGGATTGAGTTTGAGCACCTAGAAGTGCTTCTTGCACCAATAAAAGCAGCAAGTTAGAAACAGCCAGTGACAAGACACTACTGAAATATATGCATGGGACCGAAGAGGACTGCTGGAATTACAATAAGGGAGGTCAGAGAAAACCTGTGTGGCAACTGGTGACTGTGGGGACTGGATCCAGTAACCCACATGGTCTTTTCCATTGTGGGACAAAAGAAGATTCTTCAACAGAAAATTACGCCACAGACTATCTTTTCCAAAAAACCCCAAACTTTTCACTGGGACAGACTTTCATTCAGGATCATTTGTTGTGTACTTAGATGCTTTCTTACTGGTTTTGGTTGGTGCAGGCAAAAAGATGTTGATATACTACTTGAAAACATAATCAGTTATCTGAAAGCTCTTAGGAAAACTGAAGTAGTGTATTTCTAAGCAACCCATTTCCAGACCTTGTAGATCAAGACAGTCTGGACAAAATGAAAACCAACAAGTTAATTTCTTAGCTTCTACTGTTTCTCTAAACACTTTACACTCCCACTCACTGCAAGATAAAATAATTATCTTACTTAAAAATTTGCATATATCACTTATTATGCAAGTTTGTCCTGTATATCTCATTGTCATGGTTTAACCCCAGCTGGCAGCTCAGCCCCACACAGCTGCTCGCTCACTCCCCCAGTGGGGTGGGGGAGAGAATTGAAATGGGTGAAAGTGAGAAAGCTCGTGGGTTGACATAAAGACAGTTTAACAGGTAAAGCAAAAGCCTCACACACAAGCAAAGCAAAACAAGGAATTCATTCAGCCCTTCCCATGGGCAGGCAGGTGCTCAGCCATCTCCAGGAAAGCAGGGCTCCATCACGCATAATGGTTACTTGGGAAGACAAACGCCATCACTCCAAACATTCCCCCGTTCCTCCTTCTTCCCCCAGCTTTATATGCTGACCGTGACGCCATATGGTGTGGGATAGCCCTTGGGTCAGTTGGGGTCAGCTGTCCCGGCTGTGTCCCCTCCCAGCTTCTTGTGCACCCCCAGCCCACTCGCTGTGGGGGTGGGGTGTGAGAAGCAGGAAAGCCCTTGGCTCTGTGTAAGCCCTGCTCCACAATAACTAAAACATCCCTGTATTATCAACACTGTTTCCAGCACAAATCCAAACCATAGCCCCATACTAGCTACTGTGAAGGAAATTAACTCTATCCCAGCCAAAACCAGCACACTCATCTGAATTTGTGTGCAGGAAAAACTCCTTATCCAGAAACGGTGGCAGTCATAAGCTTGGTTCATATGGCTTTTGCCATCTGTGAAAGACGATGAATGTCTGGAAAGCAAAGATAAATGTTACTCCTGAGGAAAATTATATTCTAGTTTTTCCCTCTGTAACAGAATAATTTAAGCTTAAGAAAGAAAGAGATCTACTGGTGATGTGAAAACAGTCAGGTAAGAGGTAAGCAGTAAAGGAAAAGGGTAAAAATGGGGTAAGCTAGAAATAAAGGTAGTAGAAAACTACTTTTAGAAAAGTAAAGTTTCCAAAGTAGTTTCCAAAAGTTTCCAAAGTAGAAGGGGAGGCAGTGGTACGGTAAGACAAGGGCTGGTGCTGAGGACATTGTCTATTGTACTCCCATGTGCAAGTCTGTTGTGCTCTGCTGCTCAAATTCATTTTCTTTTTCTTCCTAGAGTAACTTTCAAGACAGTATATATAAAATCATATTTTATTGAGTCAGCTGAACCAAATGTATTTTAGAAAGCCATGTGAATTCCTGCTCTATTTCAATTATTTAAGCCACAATATATTATTTAGTGTTTTGTGTGTTCATTTGTTTTTGGGCAATCAATCTATGTGTATCAAAGAAATGACATTCTCATTTGAGTGCTTTTTTTAAAATCATATTAGGAGTTATTCTCAAAAAGAATTTTAGAGCTCATAATACTTTGTGTATTTCAAGAAACTATACTGCCACAGATGGCAGTAATGAAGATCGAGGGCAACAATAAGGCTGGATTTCCAGGCTTAAAGTCTGTAAGGAAATTTCCATTCTGGTGTGGCTGTGGAAATGGAGGACCTCTGGCTACTGGGAGAGGAAGAGGGGCTTTCTGGGCAAGGCAAACACACCGAAAGACACTGAAACCAGGAGCTGGAATATCATGGTGGGAGGAGGAATATTGCAAGAGCTCACGGGATAACTGATGAGATAATGGGATACCTGTGGTCACCGTGGTCAGAGATGGGACAACAAAGGAGCATGCACGTGGAGCAACATCAAACAGTGCCCGCTGTCCTTCCTTACAAGGGAAGACCTAGACCTAAGGCAAAGTGTTCTACTGTTATGACCTCTTACTGGCGTTATTGGTCCTGCCATGGGCAGTGATACTACATCTTAGAGGTGGCTATCCTGGCAATTTCCATTCTGTAAATTCTCCTGGCATATTTTATTGCCATTCAGAGAAAGTGATTGTAATTTAGAAAATTCCTCTAGCAGGGTAGTATTTTCTTCCCAGTTTGGGGGGAGGGGGAAAACCCAAACAAAAAACCAACCAGTTTGACTTTAAGGCATGCAATAGTGGGAAAGTCAGTCAACTTCCTTCAGTTCTTCAGTTTTCCTGCAGAAGGGACAAACTATTGAGTACTCTGTGATGGAGCCGGGAGTTTATCGGTCCTGGAGGCCTAGCTCCAAGGGAGTATTCATGTGTGTCATGCCTTCCACCAGGCAGTCTGTGCAACAGGGACCCAGGATCCATGTCACGATGCAGCACGTATTGCAGAGTACCCTTGGTGTCATGTGTTCTGGAAGCCATGGAGCCCTCCATGTGAGTCTTTTGTACAAGCTTGTAGAAAATATTTCTGAGGAGTGTTTTGAAGACCTGTCACTTTTTTCATATTGAAGTGCCTTTATTGGAAAATTCTCAACCAACTCCACTACTTTTCACATGCAAAGTTCACTAAGTGTGCAAGTGTTTTGAGATTTTAACTTAAACTTAAAATTGACTACACTGAAGAGGAAATTAAAAGATCAAAACTAGTTTTCATCTCTTAATAATCCTTTCCTATCACTTGAATCTTATTGATTAGATTGACCAAAGAACTGGGCAAGAAGCATATTTCCATGAATGGAGTGGAAGACTTAGGTACTCTTTCGCATCTCTGTTTTCTAGGCTTGCATTGTTTCCTTAGATTCACTTGTGTGACTTTAGTTGGTTTAAATTGCCTTGACTCTTGAATTTAAATAATTATCAAAGCCAAATCATTTTCCTGGTTATAGATATTTGTGAACAATGGTGATGTTTGTTATTTTATCTTGAAAAATGACTTTCAGGAGTCATCAGATACATTTTTACAGCAAGAAAGTTGAGGAGTAAATGAAGGACATTTCAACAAGGAGAAATAATTCAAGAGCAAAGTCAGCCTGTTTTGTTTCCAAAACATCAATATCATACTGTAGTTTTAACTGTAAGATGTTTTTTTTTTCTACATAAGAACATACATGTTTTTCTTAATAGATAACATGAAATTCTACAAAGATTGTGCTTCACAGTCTTAAAATAATCCATGATTCGGATTGGCACACAAAGTGAAATTTCATTCCCTCCCACCTCTGTAAGCAGTCTGTGGGAGTAGTTTTGCTCTTGGAATATGTGCATAACAATAGGCCATACAGGAATTAACTGTTTTTCTAATTATTATGCTAAGTATTTTAACTGGGACAGGTTCAGACCTTAGGCCAGTAGCTGGCATAGCCAGCAGTACTAATTTATGCTATTTAAGACAATGGAGCAGCACTCAAACAACATGAAAGAAAGCCAGTCTACCAGATTTCATTAGCCCACTGTATTGGCTATTTCTTGTGCTGTCACCAGTGTTATAATTGTTGTCTTGACTAAGCCTCTTGATGTATTGAAAAACCTTATTTGCACAAAAGAGAAGTAGTACTTCCTTAGCTGAGCATGTTCTATAAGATGAAGTACTGAAGACTGGGACTCCTCAAGACTATGGTAATGGCAGCCAAAGGACTATTTTCCCCTCCTTTTTGTAATGGGTCAACGACTTTACTTGGAGAAAAGATTTATCAGAGGAGAAAACTGACAGGATGCAAAATTAATGTCAGAAAATCCTACCCAAAAATCACACTTCATGCATTTCATGTTCGGTTTTGGGCCAGTGGTAACTGAGTAACCATGTTTTATTAAAGAAAAACTAACAGCTATATTTTTTAGTAGATCCTGCTGTCTTTGCCAGATGGCAACAAAATAACAAGCAACACTGCTGATGGAAGCAAGAAAATAGGGACATATGCACCTGCTTTTCCTACTGCTTCAGAGATAAAATATTACTCATTTTGCCAACAGTGATTGCATTAAGTGACAGTTTTGCCATGAGAAATCAGTACTTGCTTTTTATGGCTTAAATAAAAATATAATGCCACTCTGATAGCCTGAGACACTGTATAGTTACAGAGCAAACATCCTGTATGCTTCTAAACGCTGCCCTGTTTGATTACTAAAATCCTTTGGAGCAATACCGAGAGGCACATGGCAATTCCATCTTCAGCTGCACCTGGTCTTTGATTTCTGTGGTTTCTGGCAAGCTTGGGAATTTAAGTTGGTTCCTTCTTCTTTTCCTCACATTCCTCTTTTATTCTGTGTATACTTCCCTTCTTTCAACTGTTTTTTTACTATTTCATTTTCAGTAAATCATTAGAGAGCAATAACTTTTTGATTGTGAAACATCAGGGCTGTTCCTAAATGTCTTTCCTTGTGGGTCTCTGGTATTCCACCACCAGTTTCCTGAACTGGTGTATCTTTCCCTATTCTGTCTTTGAGTGTCTGAACATTGCTGAGGACTTATCACTAAAGGTATCTGAAGTACTGAGATGCCCAAAGCCACAGAAAGGCACCTGCAGAGAATTTCCAGCAATTAATTCCCATCCATTCCAGTGCTATCTTGTGACCACAGTGTTTCTAAATATATTATGAAGTCCTTCTGGTGATCTAAAAATCTGTCTTACTGACACTTAGTATTGACCCCTTGGCTGGGCTAGTTATCTATATTTGACTGTTAGTATATAGACGATATTGATAGACTATTAGCATATCTATATTTGACTTCATAGGTCTAACTGTTCATTTATCTCATATTTGTACTTATGAATTAACTAGCCCCGCCTCAATTCCGGTCTAAGATCACATTGCTAGTGTCCAGTTTCACTGCTGAATGACCTCACAGGCTTTAATGTTTAGGTATATGGAATTAGCTTTTTCTGTGAGAAGTAAACCACTATTCACACCAGCTGAGTGCATATGGTCATGTTTTCCTTTCTATCCATGAGGATGTGAATAAGCTTAATGTCTCACAGCAAAATGGCTAAACCTTCCACTGAATTTGCGGAGTCTTATTCTTTGCCATTGGAGCCCCTACATGTAGAAAAATGGTGGTATGTAGTCAATGCCTGGAGCACTTGCCAGTGTGTTGGACACATTTTTTAAACAGTGAAGTCTAAAAAAAATTTTTTTTGCACCATCTCTGACAGATATAAATCTGTTATGTTTTATAGAAATTCCAGATCTAGAAAAGTATGCTTTCTGGTCTCAGCAAAACAATGTCAGATTTAATGCCTACTATGCTGTAATGAAACTATCCCCTCTTCCCTCTCAGTTTATTGACCTCTTTCCATGTAGAAGTACAAAACAGCAGTAGTAAAGAGGAACAAGTAGTAAAGATGAAATAAAGAAAAGCAAACGTTTCATTTCATTGTTGGCCTGATGGCTGTGCATCTGAATGGGAAATTATTCTGGTAACCAAACCTGCATTATAAATGAAACCAGGAGCCTCCTTTCTAAACTCCTGAAGACAGTGAAGCTTTATTGAACCAAACAATGTTTTCTTTTATCAGCAATATCATTTTATTGCAGATAGCAATTTTCTATTCCTTAGAGGGAGAGTAACTGATTGAAAGTCAACCTCCTCACTAGGAGGGCTGCTTTGGGTCACCACTGATCAACCTCTCTGAGGAGGCTGAGGTAGATGTAGTGGATTAAAATGGTTCTTTTTGCTACTCACAAGTAAGTTCTGTCCTGCTGGTGGCTATGGGGATTTGCTGCTGTCAGTCTAAAGAGACATTTTAAGTGAAATCCTGAAAGGATATGTTTTCCCATGGTAGGTTCAGAGTTAATGGATACCAGTTCAGTTCAAACCAAAGTGATTTGAAATGAATGCTGTTAGATTCACAGGTCACTATAAATGTGGGCTGAATTGGCACAGAGACCTTATGGAAAAAATATGTTAAAGTGGCCACATTTGACCTTATTGAAATATTAAGAAGAACATAAAAGAAAAAACAATGAAAGCAAAACATTAATGAAAGCTGTGAAACCATTGGGTTTTTCTCCCCTGTTTGACTGTGGAAGATTGCACCAAAGTTTCCTGTTTCCAAACAGCTGCTTTATTTCTCAGTCCCAAAGATGAGGGCAGCTCCGTGTTGCAATGCTACCAGGATGGGAGAAAATGAGGTGACAGCTGTTTTACGACACCCCTATTGCTGGAGTACAGAAATATCTGATGGGATCTGTACACAATTTTTAACAGCATAAAACCTTTTATTGCACTTCTTTTGGGTGAATAGTTAGGAAAAAAAGCAATTTTCTTTGGCTAGTATACTCTGCACTTCCGCGGACTGGCACTTAGCTGGCTCTTTACCTGATGGTCTATAAATTAGAGAAGGTAGGAGGGAGATGACTGATGCTCAAAATGTCAGAGGAAGTGTGATTGCTGTGGCTGGTACACTTCGTACAATTTCCTAGCCTGGGACATCTTTCTTCTTTGGAAGGAACCTCTTAGAAAACCAAAAATCTTCTCTTTTAATTCTGTAACTAGTTACTGGGGGGTCTCGCTACAAAGTTTTGAGAATCAAAAAAGCTGTAAGTTGAAGAGGTTCATATTCTTATAGCACAGGAATCATCCTACCTATGACTGTAACTTACCCTCCCCACCCCCCCCCCGCCCCGATGCACACAGAGTAAAGCTGAATGTTTTAACCTCTCCACAGCACAAAGCAACAAAGCTACTCATTTCATTCTGCCACTTCCCTTGCCATTGCACTGGCTGGCCCTTGGCCCCAGCACCGTTCAGCAGTGGTTCCCTGAGCAGAGCTCACCTTGACTGCAGAAGCTGGCAGAGCTGCATGTTGTCCTGGACACTACTCCTCCCGACGCCCACCTCCGCCATGGCTCCGGTCCAGGGCTGACAGGAGTGGCACAGCTGCCTGGCTTTGTCTGAGCCTTGCAGGTCATTCCACAGGGTACTCCGCTGTGCTGCCTGTGCCGGAGGCATGGTGCAGATGTGTGGGACCTGGCACGTACCTCTCAGAGCTTCTGCACCTGGGCTCTGCGCTTGCGCCTTGTCTCTGAAAGGTGTTTCACCACGTGCTGTAAGCTTGAGCTTACAGCAAACGTGTGATATTTCACCATGGTTAGACTGCATGGCTGTTCACACTCCCAAGTGCTGAATTCAAGCTGGAAAAATTTCAGTATATCAAAAAGTTTTAATCACGTTCCATTATACTAAGATGCTCTTGAAAAAAGGATTCGGACAATTCTGCTTTCAGGAAATTAAGCAATGTCCATAGATAGATTTCAAAGCAAAATATTCCACTGACAGTGCTGTTGCTATAATAATACATACACATTTCAACCTGGGATTGAAAAGCAGTGTGAGAATTGCTTTTACATTATAAATGTTAAAGGCCATTATAAATGAAAAAAAAAATCAAATCATTGTGGACATTTCTCACAAAAGGCTGAGGTGGAGATCGTTGGTAACATATCCAAACACAAATACTTTGTTATGTTCCTATTTACACAATAATAACATTACAAAGGTATGTGTAACATACCAATTATGATCATATTAATAAATGGTAAAATCCGGGTGAAAAAACTTTGAAAAGATGATTTGTGTAACTTATACTTGACTTAGGTTCACAGCTACATACATTAGCTCATTTAGCATAAACACCTACTATACAAATCTAAAAAAATACCATATAGCAGATTGAAGAAATGAATTAACATTATTATATTCAATAGATATGTTCTGTAAGCTTTAATTATATTTAGTCCTATTTTCTGCAACTTGTTTAAGAAAACTTTTAAATTTTGCATAATAAAATCCAATAGGAGGAAAATCTTTTAATGGTAGTTTTCCTGAGAGCTAACTGGTTTAACATCTTTAGAAAACAGCTGCTTTAATAATATATTTCCATCAGCTTTATGCTTGTCCAGATAAATAATTGCTCATAGATGAGTCACCAAGTAGCCAACACTGTGAGCCCCTGTCCATGAAGGGGGCCTTCAAAGGCAGCAGGGTCTGATGAATTCAAATGAAAAGAAGTACTTAAAGATTATCACTTCTAAAAGATAATGGATTTATATTTGCTATCTGGGAACTCAGAAGCATCAGAGTCATGAGAGTTATGAGACAAAATCATTTTTAAAGCTATGTACTTTGCCTCAGGACAATGAAGAGAGAAATCTATATGTAAGACGGAGAAGCCTGGTTCTCATTTCTGTCACTGTTGGAACAGTACTTCAACAGAATTACACAGAACTGAGAAAAACATCTGTAATCCTGAAATGCACATGGCCTTCACTTCATTGTTGTTGTGCTGATCCTATTCCCAGTCTGGTCAGTCCCATGGGAACACCTCTTACACATGAAGTTAACCATATGGAGGATGAGGACTTTCTGAGGGAGTTTTATGTGCAAGCCTCTTTGCCTTTCCTTGAGGTACTGTAGGCACTGAAATGTGTCTCTCTCATTAGGTCTGTGTCTAAACTGCAGTTACAGGAAAAGGAGCTGTAAGCAGTATGTTCAGTGCAGTCAACAGAAGTATTCAGCTCACCCTAAAATAGACACCTATATCTGACTAGATAGTTTTGCAGGCTCTGCTGACTCTATTGGCTGAGGGTGCAGTTAATTTGTGCAAATACAAATGTCTAATATCACCTGCTGTGCCATAGGGTATCCTCCCCAGCCCCCACCTCCTGCTTTGGAAGAGCACAGGTCTACCTCTTTTCCTGTGTCATATCTGCCTGACCTGGGTGGATGTCCCAGGCACGCCGGGATGCCTCAGATGTTTACATTTAGGCAACTGAGTCAAACTTTTCTGTCTTTAATGACTAACACACAGTTCAGATGCTACTGCAGTCATAGATACATTCAGGTGCCTACAGCCTGAGATGGAATCTCATTTTAGGTACTATTATAAAACATTTGCAGTTATATGCATACATATAGACATCTTTAAGGACAAATACTTATTTCATACATTTTAGAGATACCCTTGCATACCTAGCATGTTTTAGTTACTTGCCAGAGGAGAACTGCGCTGTGCCCAAGGGCCTGCTCTTTTCCTCTACGTGAAAATAATTTAATGAATCAAAATCAGCTTTTTAAATCTACAGTGTGGATGTCAAAAGCTACCCACCCTCTGTGTGTCTGCACGCATCACTCTGTTTATGGACTGAACTGGACAGAAGTCATGGAGCTCAGTTTCTCCATTGCTGCTGTGCAACTGGAGAAATCCTGCTGACTCCAGGATCAGCCTGAGCTTTGTCACTGACATGAAGAAGGAAACAAGAGTAACACAAGTAATATTGGTTGTCTGAGGGGGCTTGTGGGACTATGCAAAATTTACCATTCAAGAGAAGGGCCAAAGGTGGGGAAAGAGGGAGATCAGACAGGACGGAGGAGGAACAAGCTGCTCTTCTGTGAGCAGGTGTCTGACTGAGCCCTGTGACTGTTTCAAGGGCTCATCCCTCCCTTTGGTCTTCTGTGTTGTCTCTGTTGCTGCCCAGTACTTAATGTCCTTAATGTCTGTGAAGTTTCCATCTTATTTGGTATTTCTTTCACACTGAACCAGCTAACAATGAAACAGAGGCTCTCACGTTCCACGTACCCTTACAGGCATCCCTAGCACTATGTTATTTTTACACTTCTTTTCTTTCAAAATGTGTTTCTTTTTTGATCAAAGATCTTCTTGTTGTTGGAACAAGGGTCATCACCAACTGTACATTTCGTGTCAGTAAAAAGAAGAGAAGTACAGCAGGAAACAAATGTTGGCTTGAGTCTCCTGTAAAGTAGAGGTATAGTAACAATCCTTACAAAATATTTGACAAAAGGGGAAAATCTCAAACGTCAGATGTGCCATTCAATGAGTTCAGAGCTACTCTTTTCCTCCCCACACCAAGTTTCAATGGTTTAGTGCAAAATTCAATGGTTGATATCAAAACCGTTCCGGAAAGTACCAAGAAATGGGTCTGTTCCTTGAATCTTTGAAGAAAAATTGACCTAAAGCATGAGAGAGTAATTGGAAAAAGTTGCCTTTTTGGCATAGAATAGGTCATTGACAAGATAAAAGTCAAACAAAAAGAGGGATTATGGTGCTTTAACAGTAGGAGAAACATCATGGGTCACCTCTCTTTTCTACAGCCAAGGGCTCTACTGTGTATTGTCTGTGTTTCTGACATAACTGGTGCTAACTGAAAATGTCTTCAAATATGTCATCTAATGAATGACATGCATGTAATAGCAGAGTGTAGACTACCACTCATGACAGAGTCATTCAATCTAGAAATATGAATAGAAACATAAATAAATTGCATAATTTACATAGGAAAGCTATGTTTTTACAGACTAAAGGCCGCAATTTAAGGCAGTCAATACTAAACTTTAAAACAGGATTTTGCAGTAATATGGTAAATTCTTGTATTTGCTATATGAAAAGAATTTGTGATAATCTTTTTTTTAATTATTATTTTTAATAAGAGGTGCAGTGCTGAAAGAAACACTTAGGGGAAATTATTCAAAGACTGCAAACTATCTCCAGTATCACCTCTCTTTTGTTTTTTAGCACTAGAACAAAGAATCAGCATTTGTATGCAACACAGGCAAGTATCCCAAAGCTATCAGCTCTATAAAGATTAGGAGAACAGTTAATTTTCCTGCTCTCTAAAGCAAGTGTAGAAGTGGTGTTATCAAAATTACCACTTTAACAGATTGTATGTCACAATAAAAGTGGATAAAAATCTAATACAAAAACCTATTTTAAGATACTACTCAAGCTGGCTGCAATTCGTTGTTATTGTTTAGCATCCAGTCTTGAAAATGATCAGTAGATTATCACAATCACTTTGAGCACAATTTATGCCAAATGATGGTTAGGGAGACTGTAAGTGTCAAAAGTCAGACTCTTGTGTTTATATTGATTTTTATTAAACTTATTAAAAAGATGATCTTTTCCATGGCAGGGCAGAGGGAGAAATTAATTCGTGAATTAATTTTTTAATGAAATATTCTAATGAAAGCTATTAAGTTTGAAGTTCCTGACATTTCTGCAAATTTTGGACTAATTCTGCAACACTTATTCATAAGCAGTGGTTCTTTAAGTGTTCTATTTATTTGATAGACCATATACAAACAATTAAGGAGACAACTTTTTCTCTTGCCTTGAATGGTCATATATGACTCTGAAATGTAACTGGAAGAGCCATAGATCCCAATGCTTTTTACTTTGCTTTAAAATTACCATGGGGATCAACTAAGAAACTAGCAATCGATAGTGTTCAACTGGAATTCACTAATCTATTCCAGTGCTTGGGAACCTAGCATGAAACTACATTGATTTTTGGAGAATAAAACTCCAGGGTCAGGCAATTGGAAAGACATTCCTTGTCTGTCAAAAACTCCTTAGTCATTCTGTTGCAAATGTCGTAGGCATGATCATTTTGTGGTACAAATTCCCCGTGTTGGGCAGCATGGCTAAGAAGGCACAATATACAGGGATGGTTAAACCAAGTGCTTTAATTTTAAAAGGAAAATAAAAGCCAGCATTCTGCAGTTGTCACTGAGTTTGAAAAGTTCTTTAAAAATTGGTATGAAAATAAGCCAGTGTTTGATGACACTTCCACAGTCACACACACATTGCATGGAGTGCAGCCTAATCACCACATGCCTGCCCCAGCCTAGAGGACACTGACATCCTTGTCATCTACCTCTGCATGACCAAGCAAGTCGTCTTGCCTTTTCTCTTAACTTCTTGATTTATCTTCAGCTTTCTGACTGCTATTTTGGTTCTCTGAATCCTCGGCTCCTATTTTCTCTCAGGTCTTCTAAGCTCCCTCTGCGTAATTATCTACATATATGCCTGAGGTCAATTTATCTTGATTGCTTGTACCTGTAGTGCAGTGGAAGGAAGGTCCAGTACTTGACTTTTTTCAACAGTGACTCCAAAGGGAGCTCTAAAAGCTTTCCTTGATCATATCAGTAATGGAAAGGCATCTCACAAGGCCTATGAGGAATAAGTAGGTAATTTTATCTGTACTTTAGGCTGATATAGTTGATTTTTTATCAGGGAAATGTACAATGTTGTCTCAGTAAAAAAAAAAATTGACATTCTATTGGCTGAAGTCAGTGGTGGTGACTTATTACAAACTAAAAACCTTATTCTGGGTAGTTTATATCAGTCTGATATTTTTCAGCGTCACTGGAATAGAATGGCTGTAGAGCTCACTTTTGAGTAACTCAACTTCAAAAAGTATACTAAGATTTTAAGATATTATTTATTCCAGTCTGTAGTAAAGTCCTTGCATTTAAAATATCCCAAATTAAAAGCAACCTCATAAGAGAGGAAAAAAGAGAAATCTCTTTTGAAAGAGTTTTCAATAAATTACTTTTGACTCAAAATTTCTCCCAGCTGGGTCTGGGGACCTGGAAGCCACTCATCCCTGGCTGAGCTGGAGGTTGTTCTGTTTCTGGGCTAACTGGTTCCTCAGGCTGTGTCTCTCCACTGTTAGGGCAGGAAGGGAGGTTTCCAGGTTCTTTGAAATCAATATATTTCCACAAGATATTGTACTTTAGACAAATCAACAATTGCCTACCAGAAAAACCTTTCTTTGGAAAATATCCAGCCAGATTTTCTGAGATGACAGACGTTATCTGAAAAAAAGAGAGTAGTGTCTCTAGTTTATCTCTGAGATCTTCATTCAGGTGACAGTATTTTAGAGTTCTGCCTGCTCAAGTCTTCGAAAAAAATCAAATGCAAGACTATTGCCAAACCAACACCAGTTGCTCAGCATAGAACATAAAATTCAGTCTGTTTAGTACAATAATACAAACTTTACTGTATTTGTATGATAGTGCTCTTCATCTTACTAAATGATGGACTGTGCAGATGAAATTTTAGAGCAGTGCAAAGGATGTTATATCTGGCCATCATTAGAAAAGTGGCTGCAGCTGTGCCTGTGACTGGATGCCAGTGAGATTAATCAGCTGAACCACTGACATCTGGTTATAGGAAAACTACAACTAGGACAAGGAAAACCAGCTGGAGTATAAAATCTGGAGTGCTCACACAGGGTCATAATTTTTCTTCAGATCAGAATAAAATAAAGAGGTTGATACAGATGTGTATATGCATAAGGTTTATGCAAATGAAAAACAAACAAGGAGGAGACAAGACTTGGTACATATTAGAGGCACGAGCTGCTCAGTGCAAATGTGCATGCTCCCTGTTGGTAGCTTTTCAGCTTGCATCTCCTTTTTCCTCTAATGGAGACATTGATAAATATCTAGAGGGATACATTCTGCAACTGGCAAATTTATCCCTTTCTTTTCTTCAATTTATTTTTTTTTTTGTTGATAGGTCAGTTCCCCTTTTAGCCTCTTCTGTCTGTGACGGAAGTCCTGCCACCAGGTGATGAGACTACTGGCTGCAGTCTATCCAGACAGAGCTGTATTCACAAAAATTACAAACGTGACATTTTGCTGGTGAATATCAGATCACTGCAAGACCTATGCATTTCATGTGTTCCAGTCAAGCCCTCAAACACGGCACATGTGGTGGATAGGCTGGCGTCTCGCCATCCATAGCAGAACAATTTTCATGCCAGGCTGATATGGCATGGTTCTAGAAATGTTACACTCAGTGCCACCCAAACCCAAATGCATCCTGTTAAGTCTTCTGGGCTTGTTTCAGAGACCTTTAAGTGTATATCTGAGAACCATACTTTCCCTGAAGTCACAGTGTAAGTGCCCAGACCTCTGAGGCCCCTGCATTTTGGATTCATTGAAAACTGCAGCGCTTTGCAAGCAGCCGTGTAGAGGGTGGATTGTAGTCATACCTTTCTTGCTGATTTCCCATGCAGCTGACACAAGTTTCTTAGAGAGGATTTGTGTCTGGAAGTTTGTGACCTAGTACTATATTTGGCAACAATTAGACCGTAAAGGGTCTGGTTTCAAAGATAGGCCCAAGGAACAAGTGACACAGAGTGTCAGGTCCTCATCATATCTGACATCAGGCCTCTTGTTAAGCGCTAGTGCCTCCACTCCTAACTCCAAGCATTGAGCTTAAAGGTTCGGGACCAGAGCCTCACACCATACACGAGAGCAGTTCTGATTGAGTCTAGGTATGTGTCATCCAAGAGCTGACTTGTCAGCCGTACTAGTCCCTAAAACAAATATATGTTAAATAGCATTACTCACTTAAGCTAGAAGAAAGCAGTGAAGCTCAGCATATTAAAGATCATGAGGTTATCTTAAACCCTTTCAGAAGCTATAAAAAAATTGAGGGAAATATTTTTGAACATTCAAAGTTTTGCTTTTAGGTCTTTCAAAACAAATCCAGACAGTTGTTGATAAAGAGCTGAATCACATAGGGCAGATTCTCCTGCAATTGTAATAATTTTGTGGGCATAAATCAGATTTTTTTTTGTCCTGTTTTTGATTAGGACAACAGACAGATATGAAGTTTCTATGTACTTCACATAGTTATACTGCTATAAATATCTTCAGATATAAATATCCAGTAACATAACAGAAATGGTAAAATGATTGTCATTTTAGGAGAATTTAATATCCATAAGTATGTATACAGACACACACGCATTCACATGGGGATACACACAACAGAGTAGGTAATATATATGAATAAAATAGGACATTTCAGATTTGATTTTTTCAGGCACCGGTTCATGTTGTTAACCAGAAATCCTTTGGCAATCTCATCAGAAAAAAGAATTGCTTTTGAAGAACCCGATGTTGATAAATGCTTGATAAATGAATAATGTATTCTTGTCAGCAGCAGGACACGTACACTTATTAAATAATGAGCTTCTGCATAAATTAATTTGAGATGCAAGTTACTGAAAGCTGATTTTGTTGGTAATAGCTAATAATTCCCATAATTTAATGGGCAAGTAAAATGCACTAATTTAAATTTTGGAGGCACAGAAATATTTCCTGTCCTTCTGAATAATGTTTGTAAATACAATTTTTAAAATAAATTTGCTAATTGAAGCAACAAAGTAAATATTCAAAGGAGTACACACTAATTATGAAATATTAATGCAACAAATAATTGAAAGAGCTGTAATGGTGGAATGAGTTATGTTTATGGTTGAAGTTAACTTTTATTTTAAACCACTTTAAGACCACAGATTACAAGGTAAAAATGGGAAGATTAGTACACATTTGACCTGCACCTGAACTTTCATGCTGGTAAAATAAAAAGAAGTAGGAGCTTTGATTCATATTGAAAGAGACATTTGAGAGAGATGAAACTTTGAGATGAGCTGATCCCTTGTCTCTGACTAAACTCAGCTGCAAAATGGAACGGCCTAGAAATGCCAGGCCATTTAATCCATTATAGCAAAGAATGACCCCCCAGGAAATGGCATGAAGGGCGCCAGCATGCTGCCCAAGAGGTGTCCAGGGACCATCTCAGCACATCGATTCCTTCAGCGTGCACCCTTTCACTGGTGCTCGTTCCCTCCAGAGGCTATTGTGGGGTGGGACTGGCAGCTTCTCAAAAAGAAAAGACTGTCAGATTGCATGATTTCATGGCCTGCCTACTGCATATCTCAGGCCACAAAACCATAGGTAGCTCAGGTCAGTAACATAAACATTGCCTTTTCCTTAACTGTAACCTCTAGGAGGGCTTCTGGTGCTAACTAGATGCATGCTGCTTTCCTTGTCAGTGCGTTCCAGTGGTCACCTGCTCATTTATGTTTCATCTGAATTCCCATCACTTCATTATCGATCCCATGGCTCATTCGTTGCCTTTCCATTCTTAGAGAACCCACTGGTATTCTGTCTCCATGAAAGCATGGTTCTAGTTTAATCAGGTTACCTCTCAGTTACCTGACAATTTTAGGAGCATGAACCGCTCTTGTGATCTGACATGAAGATGAGAAAAGCTCTGTCTGTGATGAAGCAGCTAGAGTTACAGTAGCCCCAATTGTAATTACAACTTGTAATCTTTAGCATAAGTTCTAGAGTTTCCACCAGTGTACCTATTCAACCAAGTAAATCTGGGGTTTTAAAAATCGCCCCTTCCCTTACTGTTATGTGACTAAAAAGACGGATATAGTGCTATTACAGGACTAATCTCACATGGTTCCAGTATGCCGTTCTGGACCACTCAGTCACAAAACTAGGCCTGGTTCTTTAACAGCAAATTAGGTATTATTGAATACAAGTTCTCCCTCTTGCCTCTGAAGGAAATACGAAACAGAAAAGATGTTTTTTTTCCTCTAACGCAATATAGTTATGCTTATGTATACCAGCACTTTTTACCATTCAAATCTAATTTAGGGACATCTGTTGCTTTTCCATTATAGCCAGTAGAGGACTTTATGAAAAAGGCCCTTCAGAGCTCACATCAGCTAAGGAATCCTTTAGTCAGAACTCCAGAACTTCGATATGAAGAGGCCAGTCACATTGCAGAAAATGTGGTCTGCTGATACCATTTCTGTTATGCTTCTAGCAAGACACTGAAGGTCAAAAGCAGAGTAAAATATATAGCATTCTTAAAAAAAGTATAGATACAGTAATAAGAAAATTGCTAGATGTAACCTGCTATGGTATGAGGTTGCATAGTCCTGAAATGTCATTTCTGAAGGAAGTACCTTCCCAACACTGTCCTTTTGGAGTGACATCTAAAATCTCATAGATCAGCACTTTTCTGACCTGAATTTTCATTTTCAGAAGCACAAAGCAGGTGTTTTCAGAAAAGTGCTATTAAAGATAAGATATATACCACAGCTTGAAAATAGTTTGGTTGCTTTTAATAATATTTGATTGCTTTTCAATTATAAAATATGACATGGTACACTAATACACAATGTAATTTTTACTACTGGAGAAATGAAATATGGGAGAATAAAGGGCCAATTGGTCTTCTGAACATGCAAAACTGGCTTCAAGCTTCAGCAGATTTATCTAATTGGAAAGAGCAGCTGTTTTTCCTTTAAGGAAACTATGTAAAGCAACAGATGTGACCCAGCATGTACAGAATAACATAAAAAACCTTTAAAAACCTTACATTTCTATTGCAAAAAGATTTCATAAGGAATTATCTTCAAATCTACGATTCTGTAGGGGAATTTGAAGTTAAATACTTACATGTGGTTCTTTCAATGGGACATAGAAACAAAAGATTCACAAGTATCAGATAATCCTGGTGCCTCAGGCTTTTGTATCCAGATATCTAGTGTCCTTCTGTTTCTTTAAGAAAGCAGTGAATGGTTTGGGGGACCCTCTGGAGAGAGGAGAAAAGTGTGTTTACTTGGAAAGAAACTGAACTGACCTGGGCAAAAGGCTGTAGATTGAAGGATGGGGAGAGAACAAAAAGGGAAAGGGAAAGGGAAAGGGAAAGGAAGGGAGAAACACTGAGTTCTCCACAAGATTCTGTGAACAAGATACTGAGCCAGTCTTGCTACACAACTTTCTTCAGTGAAGTTTTCAAGCAAAATGGAAGGAAACCAAATAGAATGCAGGATGAAAACGCAACTTTCTCCTGCTGTCTCTACAGTCTGCAGCTTTTAATTGATTAATTTTCACCATTAACAGTCATAATCACTGGGTTATAACTCCCATGTCTTGTATCCATCTCTAGTACAGTGATATTTTTGCAAACAAAATTGTAGAACTGCAGTTAATGGATACAGAAACTATGTATTGTTTTACATGTTCCTCAGGATGGGAGATACAAATCTGAGTCTGTCTGGCAGTTTAGCATGCAAAGACAATCTTTAAAGAGGGGCAGGCTTAAGGGAGTGTCTGGAGAACAGCTATGGTCACAACACGCCCTTCCTCACTGTGTCCAGTCCAGGACATCTTTTTCCTTCCAGCCCTGTGGCTCTTTCTAAGCCTTTCAAGACACAAAACTGACAGCCATTTCAGTTAACCCTAAGCCAATTATGGTTTGCAAAACCAATAACTGGAAAGAAGAAACAAACACTTTTGTGATGGTACCTATCTTTTTCTCATAAAGTATGAGTGTCCTTACAAAGCTGAAAAGCTGGATTCCTCTCAGATCCAAACAGATTTTCCTGTCCAAGGTATCAGCCTCATCATCCAGGCAAAGCAGAAACTGGGGACATGGAGCTGGGTCTTGTCCACATTTAGCCTTTTGAATTTGGTGGGAAGAAGCATGATTCTGGAGCTGGTGATACATATTTTCCCTTTGGAAGAGGAATGGGGATGTCTAGAATTCCACTTTCTGCTCTTTTTTTCTTCTATTCTCTGATTGTTTCATGCAATATGCATCAGAGGTCCCTGGAGTGAAGACCTGAAAGAAGGTTTCCCTGCTGACATTGATTTTTAAGGAGAAATTATGTTTTGTTCATGTTTATTTCATCTAGGTGTCACTTCAGGGCAAACTCAAGGTTGTTTAGTAAGTCCAAAACAACATTCTTGTACTTGGATAAAAGCCATTATTCTGTTCTTTTAAAATGTGCAAGGAAATCCTAAATATAACACATTAAGCAAACCAATGTCTACATGGATAGACAATACTTGTCTACTTTTTATAATATCATTGGTCCTATACTGGTTGATTTATTAAATATACCACAGTTATTAAAAATGGAATGGCTTTGATATTGCTTTTAGCTGGCAGAAATTATACATCAGCGATTCCAGCTCCTCAGCCGTGTTATAAAATTTGTCCACCATAAGGTCCAGAATTAAATTAAAATGAGGTGTAAAGAGTAGCGAATGTTGCCAGGTGACCTTCTGAAATATTAATACAGCTTGACCTAAGTTTTATTGCTTTAAACCTGCAACTCATGCAATATCAAACAGGCAGAATAGTCTTGAGATAAAAACCTGACGACTAAGAAAAAGTGGCTTGATTTTCCACACAGATTTTGATCATGGGACAGTTGTTTCTTCCCCAGGGGACTATATGAAGCTTGTTGCTTCCTCTTGGTCTGCCCAGGTTAGGTGCCCTGAGGTTTAATTTTGGTTTGACTGTTTCTAATAACTGCAGTGTAAGTACTGTCTGAAACATCACATTTCTCCTTTAAGTATATCTGATCTTCAAGTATTTTATTAAGGAGAGACTTCTGTGATTTCCCAACATGCTTTCTATCCCTTTGCTTAGTTTTTGTAACTGCTTTATTGTCGCCTGCTTTCAGTGAACCCCAAACTTGCTGCTTTGAGATGCTTTATAACTGTAGGTATTCACAGAAACACAGAATGGTAGGGGCTGGAAGGGACCTCTGGAGATCATCTTGTCCAATCCCCCTGGCTGTAGCAGGCACACCCAGAGCAGGGGGCACAGGAACACGTCCCAGCAGGGTTTGAATGTCTCCAGGGAAGGAGACTCCACAGCCTCCCTGGGCAGCCTGTGCCCCTGCTCTGGCACCCGCACAGGAAAGGAGTTTTTTTCTCATATTGAGGTGGAACTTCCTGTGTTCCAGCTTGCGCCCATTGACCCTTGCCCTGTCATTGGGCACTATTGAAAAGAGCCTAGTCCCATCCTCCTGACACCCACCCTTTAGATATTTATAGTATTTATGAAATGCCCCCTCAGTGTTCTCTTCTCCAGGCTGAACAAACCCAGGTCTCTCAGCCTTTCCTCATAAGGGAGACACTCCCGTCCCCTGATCATCTTCATAAATCTCCACTGCACTTGCTCAAGCAGTCCCATGTCATTCTTAAACTGGGAGGCCCAGAACTGGGCACAGCACTCCAAATGTGGTCTCACTAGGGCAGAGTAAAGGGGGAGGATAACCTCTCTCGACCTGCTGGCCACAATCCTTTTAATGCACCCGAGGATACCATTGACCGTCTTGGCCACAAGGGCACATTGCTGGCTCACGGTCAGCTTGCTGTCCACCAGCACTCCCAGGTCCTTCTCAACAGAGCTGTTGTCCAGTAGTTCAGCCCCAGCCTGTACTGGTGCATGGGGTTGTTACTCCCCAGGTGCAGGACCTTGCACTGGCTCTTATTGAATTTTATCAGGTTCCCCTCGGCCCAGCTCTCCAGCCTGTCCAGGTCTCGCTGGATGGCAGCACAGCCTTCTGGTGTGTCAGCCACTCCTCCCGGCTTGGTATCATCTGCAAATATGGATGGAGATCTGTAGCGAATCCTGCTCCAGTCACCCTTGCCATATTCTTTATTACAGTAATGTGAATGAAGTTCTTTCATAATAAAAGCCCTTATACTGAAAAAAAAAGAAAAGAAAAATTATTCGTACCTGCTTTACAGCACTTTCATGTGGCCAGAGTGGTGTAAAGATCCTATCTGGCAATATATAAAATACACATACCTGTGTAAAAGTGGAGATAAACATATATAAAATCTTCCAGGTTTTCAAGAGATTTTTACCAAAATCTCACACTGACATCTCCCTTCTTTTTCCCATGCTGCTGCCTGCTTTCTGTCAGCACAGCTGCCGGGGCTGGCAGAAGGATCTGGCTGAAACACGGTGATTTTGCTTCCCTGGTGGGGATGCCACTGCCTGGAGACAGATGAGCATTTCAGCAGTCTGTGTGCTGAGCAGGAAGCAGCTGGTTGGAAACGCTGACTATGGGAGAACATCTGAAACCCTGTTGCTCTCCAGAAGTTGAGCACTAATCAGTATTTCAGGAAGGCATTTCTCTCCCTGTGGTTTTTAGCCTGGGAAGCCTTTCATGTGCACATACTGATTTTATGTACCTCCGCAGGATGGCATATATTTAATGCCTGCTTTTTCAGATCACAGTTTTGCTACTGTAATCTACTTTACTTACCTGAATACTTTTATCGATGTGGCCCAGCATACCTTTAAGCAAGAATTTAAAGACTGTCAGCACACAAAAATAAAAACAACCAAATAACAAAAAAAAGAATTATTAAAGGCTTTCAGCTGATAAAAAATTTTATAAGAAATATTTTTTGACTTTAAAAAAATAATAATGGAAATTTATTCCAATAAACTGAAAACAAAAGCCAGGTGCTTCAATGAGAAAGATATTCACATTGATATATGCTCTAATTCAAAATCTGTCTATATATGTATATGTGATAATTCTTTGGTTTTGTGAGAAATAGAAATAATACAGCAGTGAAAAGCCTTAGGATGTTTGCAGAAGGGTTTTTTTCTTTCACAGACTGCTACAAAAGGATAGCAATCTTCAGAGATCCCAGCTCAATTCCCATGTGATAACTAAGCATGTGAATGTTTAATCAGAGTTAAAAATTCTAAAAAGAGACAATCCAGTAAAGGTATTGAGAGAAAATGCTCAGAGTTTTGTATATGGCTATGCTATGGTATAGCCAATTAAATAATTTAAAATGTTAATATAATAGGAGGGAGGGTATTTAAATCCATTTTGAAGACAATAGCCGTATCAACAGAAATCCTTCTGCAAAATTCCTATGTTAAAATCTATGCAAAAATTATTGATATAATTAAAAATGATTACTGTAAGTTATTATACATAACAGTATAAAATCTTTTGATATTTATCCCAAAACTTGTGTAAAATATTCCAGGTAGGAATTCAGTGGGATTTAAGGGAGTACAAAATAAAATGGTTTCTAACAGTAATTCTACATTTTAAGAAATGAAGTAATATTTTTATTCATCAGTATGCAAACTAGTATCGTGAAGATAAAATTTCAGTGTTAAATATTAAATAGTCATACACTGTGCTTTACAAGAAAACAATTATTGTTATAACGTGGATAATTGTGACTAGACCTGTCTTTCAGGTATTGCCAGAGTCAACTAAAAAAGGTATATACCCCAGTTATTTCTTCAATAAATCATAATTAATTTTTTTATTTTTTTAATATCTTTTGTAATTTGAGAAAAAAATACTTTTATTATGATTGGAAAAACTACGTATCTATAAGTAAGGCAGGTATGAAAATTGCTGTGAGAATGAGGGAGGGAGGTAATCTTTTTTTCAAGATCCATGAAAAGATTATTTCTCACAAACTGGATCCAGCAGGTTCAATCACTGTCGTTCCTTCAAAGTATGCTCTATTGAATTAATGTGGGTAACTGGTTTGAACCTAATACATATATAAAATATATGTATATTCTATTAGGTGTGGTAAGAAGATCGGATTTTCCCATAAATGCGTAACTAGATGGACAACTGTCTCAAAGGCTGCCAAAAGTCCTGCAAACATTAGCCTACAGCTCTTGTTCATACATCAGTTATCAATCAGCGAGATAAATGTTGTTCCCTGAAGAAAAAATTGGAAGAAACTGTCTTCTAGTATCCAGGTAGCTGTATAGCTTCTCATTGTCCATGGCGAATGCTTCTGATATGGTCTTACCTTTCTCATCAGAAATCAGTTATTTTTTACTGGACAAGTAAAATTAATTTATTGTTTATATGCTTAATTTATTTTTTTAATAAAACGAGTTATACTATTTGGGAAGACAAGGATCTCTGTAATTAAATGTTTTTAATTAGTCTCCTGAGTTCAAAGATTTTATGTTATTCTTACAAAGAAGGCTAAGTTGAAGCTTCATAGAATCATAGAACATCCCAGGTTGGAAGGGATCTCCAAAGATCATCTGATCCAACCCTGTGTGGGAAGGGGAGCCTAGATGAGGTTTTCCAGCACCCTGTCCAGTTGCAACTTGAAATCACATCCAATTGCATTTCCATTTGGTTCAGTTTTCAAACCCACGGAAGAAACGTAGTTCTCACTGTTACTTATGAATACCAAATATCTCACACCTAACAAATAGCCAGTGCTGGGCTGTCTGAGCCCTACACCCAACCTGATCACAACGCCTCTTCCATGGGGAGTTATCTGGGAGAAGTCTGGTAAATGTCCTGCCCTACAAGTATGTACCCCAGTGAGGGGTTACCACATTGCCCTCTGCAGGGCTGAAGTTCTCCATGCTGCTGAATCTGATCCTGCAGAAGGACAGGCTTAGGGACAGCAGGAGTCTCCGGGGCACCACAGCCACAAGGACCTGCCCAAGCTTTGCCTTTTGTCCCATCTCCTGTGCACTGCTGCAGTTTGGTCCTGCCTGCGTCTTTCATGCTGTGCTTGGGGAAGGGAGGAAAGGAGTGGGAACTGCAGGGAGAGGAGCACTGCTCCTCCTCCCAGCAAGTCTGTAACTGAACGTGGAGATGCAGAGGACACGGAGATTGAAATTACTTATTCCCATAACTTGTAAGACAGGGTGTAGCTCTGTCCCCACTCTCATCACTGACGCAACCTCCTATTGATTTAAATAGACTTAAGACCAACTCAGAACCAGCCCTCCATTGTGGAAACCATAGCCCTGCTGGATCTCCCTATACGTTGCTCCCTGACATGGTTAGTGCATTGGAATCCAATTCACACATTGTGCTTGGCAGTGATTCCCCAAACTCTCCATGGCAAGAAGGTGATGCATTTGAACTGTTATTCCTCAGTGTGTAAGGTGATGATGTGTTCTTCCTGAAAGAGAGCTGGCTCAGTAATTTTGAAGGTTTCAGGTTTCGACTTTGGTGTCTCTGGCTCATTGGGCACTCTCCTGCTTGTGCAGCATACTGTTCGCATGGTGCTTTCTTCAACTATCAAGAAAACGTCAAAGCTCTGTGTCTCCTCTGTTATTCTTAAAGCCCATGCCAAATACTATTATTTCCACATATAAACATTGCAAGGTGAGCAAAATAAGATCAGAAATACCTATTTTATCTTTGATGCTTCAAAAAATAATGTGTTGTTTAGTGAATGATTATAACTTCTTTAACACAACTTTACCACTAATGATCATACTTTGTCATGTTTGCATTGAAGAATGTTTATCGTCACTGACAGTCTTATGACTGTCATTGCACATGGACATCATCATGACTTCAGAATAGCTCAGACTACAGAAATGACTCAGGCTTACTCTTGATTCCCTGTGGATAGCAAACTTAACATTCTATCACTTTGGTAGTTATTTTCCTGTGACTTGAATGAGAAATCTGTGTTGCCAATTAGTCAGTTTAATAATGTTTGTCAAGATCTACTTATGAGCAACTGTGCAATAAAACTTGTTAATTATATTTTATAAAGTTTCAGTGTGAAAACTGGATGAAAATGCTTTTTTTTTTGTGATTCAAACTTGGCACAGAGAGGAGCAGGATCACTGACTTACCAGTCTAAGTCTCACATTGCAGATAAAGCTGTGCCACCAAGGGAATACAAAGAAGGATTGTGGGTAACAACAGAGAGGACAGGTTAAGCCCAGGGAGTGGGCAAGAAGTGGGGAACTCCCCCCTAAAAAAAGAGAAAAAAATCAGGAAGCCAGACCACTCTGGTTCTGAGCATAACTGGTAGTTGTAGGCATCAAAGATGCTCCACACCTCACAAAATATGCATAGCTTCAGGTGATGGAAGTTTTAATCAGTGCACCAATGGGAACTGGACCATATACATTTCAGTGTGATATTTAATTAAATGTAATATTTTACTTTCTTTGATGTGTGAAACATCATCTCAGGTTTCTTCAGGTGTTTTTCCTAAGTAACACTGAAAATGCTAAAAAATGGGAAATATTTTTAATAGCGTATCAAGAGGTGCTGGAGATTAAAGGTTTTTTCCTCATCTATTGTTAAACAGGAGAAATATTACAAGATACGAGATTACAATATGCTCTACAATAGTCATAGCACTTTCATCCAGAATTCCTCCAGTGACTGCTGGGAGTCAACCTAGTGCGTCGGGAATTGGTGAGGCAGAGGTGGAAAAATCTTGGCATTTTAAAATCTTTCTCTACTGTCTGTGAACTGGCCACAGATGATTAAAAATTATTTTAGAAGTTGTAGAGAGCAGTAGGAGGATTGAATACCTTCCTCTAATAGTTTTGCTACTCACTGTTTCAAACAGCTGGATGTAATTTACTGCAGAACTACACAAAGTTTTCTAGGGATTGCAGATTTCCTTGGTTTTGGAAACTTAATTATCTTGGGATTATGCTATTTTTTTACACAGCCTGTGAGTGTATTTTGGAAAGATTCTGGAAAGAAGAGAGATATAATAAAAAAGCTGACTGTTTAATAGACTACTGTTTAATTTGGTACATTACCTAACCTGTATGTGTACCATTGCTTTGGCTCGCCAAATTTGGACTTGATATTTGCTTGTTCCCAGATAAATTTCTTGTGAAGACTCATATTTTTACAGCCTAAGTTCTACCTAAGTACTTCCAAAAAAGGCTTAGCCAGCAGGAAGCAGAGGGCTGCAGACATAAATGGAATTTAATCCATTTTAACTTGTCTCTCCACTTATACAAAGGGCAAATTATTTCTGACATTCCAATATTTCTTTAATAAATTTCCAGTAACAGTGGAAGAAATTTAGTGACTGCAAAAATTCTGTGGAGGAAGGAGAAAGGGTAGTGGATGCTCACTTCCAGGCAGTCCTGAACTGAATCTCTGAATCCCTTTCCGCTCCTGACAACAGGTGGCAGAAATGAAGCCTTAGTCTTATAGCTTGGGAACGTAAACTCTGTCTAGAAACTCCAGGTGAGCCGAGAGGCTCACTGTGCTGCGTGGGTGATAAATTAGTAAATATCAAGGGTAATTAGTGCTTGAAGGATGTGGCCAGCTAATGTGGTATGAAGGATTAACTTGTCCATGACCATGCAGCAGGACATTTTCTGAACCAGCAGGAAAATTAAGGAAGCTGCATTTTCCCTGCAGTGCCCTCCACACCACACTGACAGCTGTCCTGCAGTGAAGGGTTATAAATGGGGTGAGGAGCTCGGGAGGACAAACCCTGAAAGGCACACACTGTGTTTGTGGCAGACCCGCTTTCCTCCTCAAAGCTCAGAGACAAAAACTATGGGCCCAAAATATGGTCTTATTGCAAATTAGCAGAACTGTTTTAAGAAGACAGCCATTGCCTGATTTTACTATGTCATGCCAGGTTACTATATGTAACAGTGCATTGAATGATGCATTCATTTCTCTCGGGTATTTTTCAGTGTAGTGATTTCCTTTGACCTTTTTTCTGGGCATGATACACATATATATAGTTTATCTTAATACTTTATTTTCCTTTTTCATAATAGCATTAATTCTGCAGGTTCAGCTGTGCTAGATAAAAGCCCAATGTAAATAATTTACAGACAGCTGAGAAAGCATATATAAATGTTTTCTGATAGCTACTTCTTCACAATTAGCATCTAGATATTTTATTTGTTTAAAATAAAAGTTTCTTAATAGAAGTTTGAGAGTGTACAGCCAACATTACTCATTGTGTTTCTGCATTCCAATTTCAGGTAGGAAAATCTGCTCTGGAAGTTGCAGAGCTAATGTTAAAATCTACCAACTACCCCATGTCTGGTTTACTTTCCACAGACCTTAATCTGAAATAAATCTCCTTTAGCCAGTAGAGTTATGATTAGAGTGTCCAGTAGGTTTTCTAGACACTTGGGTAGAAAACCATTGTTGCCCTAAAACAACTGGGACCTGTACCAAAGAAATGTGTCCACAGCTGTAACTCACCGGATATGAAAGAATGGGTCTTTTTAATCACCGCTGCCAAAGTACCCCAACACTCTAAACACACTTACCTGTTCCTTGGGGAATGAGGTAAGACATACAGCCCTTCTTGCTAAGTGGCTGCCCTGACAGCAGGGGATCCCACCTGTTGGGAAGGAGAGAGCCCAACCCTATGCAGGCTGTACCTTGGTGCTCAGTGTATCCCCCAGGATGAAGGAAACCCTCCAGCAAAGCATCTTGCATGAGCATGGACCATCAGACAAAATGTAGTTTGTCATTGCTTGCCTCTTCTGGGCAAGGTTCTTGATGGGTTTTGAACAGAAGTTGAGTGTAAGTCTGGTTTTGGTACTTGCCACATAACTGTACCTCCCCCCATGTATTTAAAATCTAGTCAACCTATTTTTGTGACAGCTAGAAACAACTTATTTTGAGAACTATGCGAGATAAAAGTATGAGTCATATTTCTAAGGGAAATTGCACAGCCCCATGCATTTAAATAACTATTATCAAATCTATTATAAACTATATCATAAACTATTACTAAATCTAGATGGAATAACTGTCTCCTGAGAATGAAATTTAATTAAGTGCTCGGAGACAATTTGAACTGGCAGAGCTTAAAATGAAATTAAAAACAATTATGAAATGCTCACATACAGTTTTGGATAAATTGAAAAGAGAAAATTTAATTGATGAAAAGTAAATCAAAAGTATGTCCTGGGATATGGGTGATAATGTATCTTTAAATAAAAACCAAAGATAATTAGAGTCTTCTGAGGAAGAAGAGAATTAACATAGCATATACAATGTAATAATTATTGTAAAAAACATAAGTTCCTGAGAAGTGTTTCAGTGGTTGAAATATAGCATCCAAGTATTTCTGAAACTGAAGATGCACTGGGATGGCTTAAGCCAGGTTCTTTAAGGGAATATTGACCTAGTGCTTCTTTTGCATAGCATTTTTTTGCCTTCTGACTTGCAATGCATTAAGGGAGTGGTTTTTCAGAAGGTGGCTGGTTTTAGGGTGCCATTAGGGTGCCCTAACGTATCCTGCCTGGCTTCCTGCAGTACTTGTTCCAAAAGGCCTTGAGTCTCACCTAAGTCCTCCTGTCATATCTGATGGTCCTGTAGAGATACCCTAGAGATACCCTGGACACCCAAGAGCATCTCAGATAGCACTAGATCCTTCTTACTAGGCAAATGAATCAAGTCCTAGAAGTCCACTGACACAGCAACAGTTTAGAACAGCACATGTGTGTGATATGTGGGTTTTGATGGCTTCACCTGCAGGTGAATCCCATCCATTGACAGATTTAACTCAGCTAGCTGCATGTAGGTGGCCAATAACATCTGAGGACCCATAGGGTACGTGAGACATGCACATGAAGCTGCAGATATGACACAGCCTCTCTGAGAAGGGACCACTTTCCAAGTGGCAGCTGGAGGTCAAAGATGTCAGGACCCTGGGTGCATCAGTGAGACTTAGTGGACTTGACCAGCCTCACCTGAGACCTTCACCCACACCCATGGGTCCAGGAGCATTAATTAAGCCCAATTTTTGGGCTTATTCCCTACCTGAGCTACAATGGAGGAGTGCTGGTCTCCAGTTCAGCCACAGCTTTGCCCTGCCTGACCAGGCAGCCCTTTGATCTGGACCTCAACCTGAGGACTGACTTGACCTTGACCTTGGACCTGCACCATCACTGTGCTATTGCTTTGTGATCTGGATTCTTAATTGGGCCTGTCTACCATCTCTGGGTCTGTTCTGCTTGGATATTGTGGGATGGTCCCTGGCTGGCAAGGCCCTGGCCCTGCTGATCTTGGGATCCATTCATCTCTTGGCTCACCTTCCCTTAGGGAGCAGCTGCACTCTTGCTGACAACCTGGTGTACCTTCTCTAGAGAGTTGCACTGGATGCTATGACTGCTTTCCACAGTTACATTAGCTCATTTTAACAGTAGAAAGCAAATGACCTAAAAAGCTGTTTCAGAGGAAGCAAAAATATGAATCAATGGACAACATTGCTGTGACAGTTACTGTGAGAGTGCATCCTCCCCACCTCTTGGAGTTTTGCAATACTGAAATGTGGATAGTTCGATTAAAGCTTTTAAAGGTAATCCATCACCTGATACCTGAAATCATTGTCCAGAATAACTCAAGAGGACATTGACACCCTGACACAGTGCTGCAACACAAAGCCATACCATCAGGAATGACAAAGGAGGCAGTAAAAATGGCCCTGTTTGGTACAAGGGAGAGAGGATTATGGACTGGTTTATGCTGTCTCCTTTTTTGCTTTGAGAAGAACTGCAGCAGAGAAAAAAGATGGAGGATTATTTACAAGACAGGCTGTTGCAGCCCATTGACTCAGATCCTGTGCTATTGGCAGCTGAGAAAAGATGTGCAGCCAGCATTGAATCATCTGGCTGCTATTCTCTCCATTTGTTCCCTGTCCAACATGTATTTGAAGCATCTTTTTAGTACAGCTGGCAGCATGAGTTCCATTGGGTGCCCTTTCACAAGCAAGAAGGTTGTAGGGGAACAAGCCTTGAGGCTCAGAAGCTAGGCTGTAGCCAGATCTTCACTAAATAGTACTAGTTTTGTTCCTCAGAGCAGCCTGGCCTTGCTGCGGAGTCTCCTTATCCTTTCTCTGAGATTCAGAGGCCCCACTGTGCTCTTTTAGCATTGGGACACAATCCCTGAGCACCCCTTTGATATCTCCTGGAAAAGAATTGAAGGAACACCTGCTCCTTTCTGCTTCTCCATACAGTTAGCTCCATTTTCCATCTCAGCAAGGTGGTGCTTGAAGGTATATCCTGCGATGTAAAGGCGCATGGGCTGGGGAGCCAGTTTGACTGGGAACTTGGCACAGGAGAGTAGGGATAAGAGTTTGTCATGGATGCCCTTGCAGACTTTCATCATCACTGGCTGATTCAGAGTCCTTCCTCCATGGCTGGACCAGTAGCCTGGTGCCATATGAGACTCTCTCACCTCAGGGCATTGGTGCCGTGCTAGCAGTTAGCCATGCCTGGCTGCCTCACGAGTACTGCCAAGGGAGTCCAGTTTGTGGAGATGCATCTGGATTAATGACAGGTCCTTCCACTCCCTCCTCCTTTTTTCACTTTTAAGCATTATTTTCTGCAGCAGAGAGAGTTCTGTCAGCCTTTCTTTCATTTTTTTTTTTTATTTTTTCCTATGTTTTTCTTTCTGCTGTGTATGAACAGATGAATCAATGACCACGATCACCAGTTTTGATTCAGTAGCAGTCTAAATATTTCACATTGGTGGTGCTGGTTATTGTTAGGGTATGTTCAAAGGGCTTGTAGATCTCATCAGAGAGGAGTGCAGAGGCAGTGGGCAGCGGGGGAGCCCCAGTGCCCCAGTCAGAGACATGAGCCCCTGCCCCAGTCCCACAGGGCAGTCCCAGGAGAGCATCAGCCCCACGAGCTGGGTGAGACCGAGCACCATGAGTCCCCAGGGGCAGCTCTCCGGGACACTGCACAGACTGGGGAGTCCCTGCCCTGAGGGATGAATTCCTCGTTATGGTTCACTGAGAGGAGCATTCTGGGATTGTGCAAAGATTATTATGGGATACTTAGGGGAGGAACCAAAGGTGGGGAAAGGGAGGGATTGAGGTGGGTTGGGGAAGAACAGTTATAGGAAGTAGAGGGAAAGGGGGATAAAAGGGGCCAGCTGCCTGTAAACAGTTTGCTGGCCCATACATTTGTCTGGCCGTGCCTGTGCCTGGTCAGCATGGTCTGTCCTGTGATCTATTAATCTCCATTTCTAACTTTTCCTGGTTGTGGGCTCTCTTTTCTCTGTGTATGTGTGTGGTTGGGGTCTGAGTGCAGCACACTGGAGTTAGATCATGGATCAGAAGCATCTGTGTGTCTGTGGTGCCAGCGACTGGAGAGACTGGAGTGTGTGCATAGTGCGTGGGTACGTGTGTCAGCATGTGATCAACAGTGAATATCAAATCAGACGAGCCAGTGAGCTACGTGGTGCATTCCCATTTGCCCGTAGCAATCTTTGAGTGTAACAGACTCATGAGCATACAAAACAGGAGAAAGTGCAGTGGCTGCATTTGATTCCTCTGCCTTAAGGGTGGAAGAGTTTCATAGGCTCACTCACAGCAGGGAGAGGGGATCAGAGTCAATGGCAGGGCAGCTGGGCTGCTGATGGTCACAGTGGGGCTTTGTAAACAAAGCTTTCTCACTTGATAAGATTTTCTCTGTTGTTCTGATCCAGATTAAGTCACTGAATTCCATTTTAAAAGATTTTAGAACATGGGCAATGTAACAGTTGACACCGATCAAGGCAATTCCTCGGTAGAGCAGGTGATATATATGCCACTGCATTTCTTGGGTGAGCTTCCAAGAAAGCTATGATTCAGGTCTCCCCTTCATGGAGGGAGGCCTGCTGTGGCACGTGCTAAATCAATGTGCTGCTTGGATGCCCTCAGCACTTCTCCTGGGGTCCTCCCTGTGTCCCCTTCTAACTGGAAGTTGGTGATTTGCACCTGCGCGTTCCCTTCCCATGGAAGGAGACCCTTCAGGTCTCCCCTTCTCTGATTACCCACCCCAGCTGAACTGCTGCGGTTTCTGCACCATGGGCAAGTCGTCAGCTACCCTTTCACCAGGTCCCCAGCCTGCTGGATCCACCAGTTCCTCACACCTGGCATTGGTGTGGGGGGTGGTGGTGGTGGTGGAGGGGGCCAAAGAGTAGGGCACACCCTTTGCAGAGGTGGGTTTTGCTCCTCAGAAAGGAGGAGCCCTGTTGGAGAGGACTTTCTTTGGCTAGGATCTGTGTCCTGCTCCTGTCCCTTCCCCAGGGTGAGCTTGCAGGCTAACCTCATGTAGTGCCTGGGGTATCAGGCTGGGACCAACCACCTCCAACGTCTGACCTGGGTTGCCTGGATGGGGCAAACATGATCTGTGACCCAACCTTATCTTTTTTGTCTGTTTAGATCCACTTTTCATGGACAGCATTCTACCATTCTGTTTAGAGCTACAGAGAATTTAATATCTATTTTCTGCCTGCTTTTCTCAAGGTCCATGTTTTCGTGCTCAGCTTCAGCTTCATGCTTGGCACTTCACTAAGGAGTGCTGGAAGGCTCCAGTGCGTTCGGTATTTCTGAGGGGTTTTAGGACACTGACAAACTGAAATGTATCTGTTGCCTGCAGATGACTCCCTCTCATTTCATACTTTGCCTTGTTTCTTATGCAACGGGAGTGTCCTACAAGTAAAAACCACTCATCTCTTAATGATGTAAATTAAAGGCTTCAGTTAAAAAGGGAACTGAAAATTACCCCTCTTAAATCAGATCCTTTCAGATTCCAAGTCCTGGTCTTGCTAAAACTTGTAAAAGTGAAAAAGCGCTGCTTGAGGCAGAGGGACTGCCAGACTAAAGGCTGCAGAGCTGCCATTTTTTTCTTGATTTCTGTCTTTTACCTCCTTGCATAGCAAAATAATGCCAAGATGCATTTTATGGTATGATTTATGAAACAATGAGTTGCATGTTCATGCATTAAAGAAGCTTAAAACTGTAGCTGTTTAAAGTATATGTCTCAAATTAAACAGGTGCACTTAATTCATATTAGGAAGATATACCATATTGCATTCTTATATGAACACTTCAACACTTAATTCTGACTTCCTTAAATGCTTTTTATCTATTTATGGAATATTTCTTTATTGTTCTTGGTCTTTAATTAGTTCATGATCAGCTGGTGATTTGGTCAATTTTCCTCTTACTCACTTGAATTAAACTGCAAATAGAAGGATAAAAGTGCGATTGCAAGTTAATTAAAATTTTCATTTTCAAAATATCTTTAAGCATTTGCTTCATATTCACTGACTGCATTTTTTTTTTCCTTTTCCACTCAATTAAGCTAAGCTGAGGGAAAAACCCCACAGAATATATGGTAAGATACTATAAAGAAACGTATACTATAACAACTCAATAGAACCTATTTTCTGAAAAAAAAAACCAAAACAAAACAAAACAACAAAACATTACCCAAACAAAAAAACAGCCCCAAACAAAGTACATATCAGTGATACACTCAGATAAAAAGTCACAAGACCCTTTTTTATAAATTAGGATATGAGAGTTTGTACCTCTTACCCATGAACGCTAGTCATTATTTCAGTGACTTCACCTTTGGGATTATTGTTTTCTCTCTTAAATGATTTAATCTGCAAATTTCGATATGGTTCCCATCTGGCGTTTCTTATATAATGCTATGCCTTTGCTTTAGTGTATTCATTAAGGTAATTATAATTCCAAGTAATTTCTGAAAATAGGCCTGCGTGCAACTACTATGTTCCTAAAACCTTACTACTGTTTGTATCTATGGCACTAAACCAGTCAGGACTACTGGGTCTGCGCTGGTTAGCTTTTTTCTGTTTGTTAAAATACTGTTGCCACTTGTTATTTCAGACTTGTTGCTCTGATTGTCTAGGAAGAAGAAATAATAAGGTCTGCTAAGTGGATTGACAGGCACTGGAAGTGCCCTAGATTCTTTTTAAAAGCAAAAAAAACCCCAAACTTTTAAAAACAAACAACTGACTACTTTTAAATCCAGCTGTGAGATCTCATAGTTAGAGACAGCACCTAGAGATCCCGTGACAGAAAAGGCAGGCACAACAGCGGTGCTGAATTTCCTCAGTGGTGTTATCCAGTCCTATTCCTACCATTTCATGAGCAGTTTCTCCCTTCATCTCATCCTGGTTTCAAGCTGGTAGTTTAATATCTTGAGTTAAATGGGCTCCTCCCATTAGTAAATCACTGAGGTTAGTCTTCCCAGATGAAGACTCCTATAAAGTGATTGTGTGGTAGCTGCTGGATAGATGGCAAAGGGAAACCCATAAAAAAAAAAAAATCCCTCTGGAAAAAAGACTAGGCTTTGTCAGTTCTATTTTCTGAGCTGCCTTCCTGAGTGTGCCTTCACATTTTTCTCTAGTCAACATTGCCTTTCTTACTGATGTGAGATATCACCCTGTTCTCTTCAGTCTACTTCAGCTTCCTTTCTCTTTATTTTTTCCCATTTCTTTATTTTATTGTCTATTTTCCTATCTCTCATTCTAACTCCCCATACTTCTTTTGTTCTTTGCATGTGGTAGCTCATTACTTCCACTGCTTTAATCTTCCTTACACTCCCCCTGTATTTCCCTTATCCCTCTTCACAGTAGCCATCACTGTTTCCATGATCTTTCCCACCATGTGCCAGATCCCCAAATTTTGAGACGCTCCTATTTTTGGTGTCTAAGTCTCATCAAACTCAGTGAAGAGCTGCTCAGACCTTCCCCTTACAACTGTCTCAGGGAATTACATGACTCTCCTTGGCCTAGCTTGGGTGGCAATCTTTCTTACTTCTTGATGTGATCTATCACCACCACATAACTGGGTAAGTCTTTTGAGAGAAGAAGAGCTAGAAAACCTGCAGATTTTTATCTTAGGGATAAGCTTTGCCTGTAAAATCTACGAAGTATGAATAAAACCTGAGACAATAGTTTATATTGCTAATGCTCTAAAGTCTAATTCAGAGTAGAGTCAGTCCACTGTTATTTTTGCTCTATGAATTCCTCAGCTGCAGCTTTGTAGTGTAATTTCTGAGACCCATACTTCATGAAAAAACCTTATTCATGATAAATCTTCTTACTTCTAGTGATATTATTTTTCCTTTGTACCTCAGAATGGATACACTAATGTCACAAAAGACTGAACCAGCAATTCCTCCACTGGCAGTCTGCTGAAATACCTCCTTTCCAAAAATTCAGAGCTCCTCCAAGTAACTAACTAAGCCAAAGGCAATTATTGTTATCCCCACAATGGCAGTATATTAATGGATAAGGTCTTAAATGCAAACAGGAGGATTTAATCCTTGGAAGTTTAATATTTTATAATGAGATCTGAGCATAAGAACCCATAAAGTTGAGAATATACACAGACATAAGACATTCATCACTCTGGAGATACCAAGTTGAATATATATTGGACAAAAGGATGTTATCAACAAATTCAGCGCTGATGAAAGCTTATGCACACAAGTTATTTACTTCTGAGACAAGGCTATCTCACTCATTTGGATGAGTATCTGTAAACAGTTTGTCTGTTAAATGCTATCATGCTTCATGTATTTTACAGCCAGAAAACTGTATTATATTTTAATATTTCTTCTTTGTGTGGCACATTCTGAAATAACTTTTCTTCATTCCCTGTAACACTCATTAACATTTCACTTCATATCTTTCATTTCAATTCATTTAATTTCATTTTATAAACACAATTAACATTGTGTTTAATGCTGTAATCTCTGAAGTCCTATTAGAAATGGTCAACATCACAAATATGTATTGACATAAATAAACCCAGTTTCTGGTTAGGTTATGCTCCTTATATTACTAGAAAAATTTTGACTCTCAGAAGGAGATATTTCTTTGGATAACTGTTGCTTCAGATTATATGGTCAAATGACCTTGTGGCAATATTTAGCAGCTTTTAATAATCCACTGTTTTATGAATGGGGGAAAAAACAGACAAACAAACAAACATGTAATGAAAACCACCAATCATTTCAAAAGTTTTTCTTTAAGTCAGCTCTTCTTAAGTTGGGAATTTTCAAAGCTCCAAGCTGTAATTTTATGTTTAAAAAAATTTCAATTACTTTGTAATAAACTAAAGAGAACATATTTGAATGAAGTAACCTAAGACTTTTGTTTTGTCAGGTTGAAGATCAGGCCCATTCAACACTTAGAGGAGTGAAATGTTATATTTCCCAGTTCAGCAGAGACACTCCACAAGACTGTGTCTGTGTTCTTATTTAAGGGTGCCCAATGAAGCCCCTTGAAGATGAATTCTTCAACTATCCAGACTGTTTTGATCCTGTGAAATGCCAATGTTTTGATCCTGTGAAATGCCAAGAACCTCTTTTGTGTGGTCTAGGAGCACTGGAAGCCCTGAGGAAGCTGCACAGGGAGCCACTGCTTCTCACTGCACACCCTCAAAAAATGTAAACCAAAAGGCCAGGCATGGCAGTGTCCTCATCACCTGAGGAGCTGAGTGCATGAGCTAAAATGCTTCTTCACCAGCTACACCCTGGTAAACATCTAGCCTTCTTAGTTCATCAAAGGACTACGGTGTTTTACCAGTAAGTTGTATGCCAGAAGGGTTGCTCTCCTGAATCTAAAATGAATACCACTGAAAGACTTTAATAAGGGAGGACCACATGCACAACTATAGCTTCAGCCAGAAACTGCCTTCCTCTAAAATGACTAGTTGAGAGCCACTCAGATGATAGGCAGCATAGTTACAACACTCACATGTTTCAAGATGTTTGATTTACAGAGGCAGTGTGCCCTGCTGAGGGCTTTTGTTCTGCCACAGCTGGCCAAATGATGAGATCAACATTGTCAGAAGACCAAATTTTACATAATGACCTCCCACACTGTAAGAATATTAGAGTGACCATCCTGGGCTAGACCTAAGGTCTTGTCTTTGAAAGTAACCAAGTGATTGACTTGGGAAGAATATGTTACATAAGAAGACAATTGTATGTAGTGTTTTCACTCTGCTTCCCAGCCTCTGTTTTGCAGTCAGAGATCTTATCTATATACTTAATAATATTTAATGGGTTTTTCTTCTACTAACTTATTGAGATTTCCTTTGAATGCAGCCTACTAGAACAAGCTGACAAGGTATTGTTCAGTGACAGATCATCTAGATAAGCAGTGGGATGTATATGATACTCTTTGGACCTATCCAGGACAGGTTTACACTCCATTTCTCCAAAAGGGCTACTCAGCTGCGCCATTATTAATGAGGTCACAGCAGTATACACATTTAATAATAAGATTGGTATATGTTGTATCACTACAGAATGAACATAGGAATTGATACAGAAACACCAAATAGAAATATTTTTTATCTGGATATAGAGCATCTCATGTTGTGTGTGCCTTGATTCCCTCATTTGTTCATCTCCATGCTGATACTCTGCTATTCTCTCCTCTTCCTGGGCTTGGGTGGCTGTGTGGGTGAACAGTACAAGGACAGTAGGGATCACGACTCCATAAAACCCACACTGCTTTTCTCCTGTGTCAGGGGTTGAAGGATTTGATGCATCAGTGCACAGCAATGGTACAGTTCAGTGCAGTCTGGATGTTTCGGAATGGTCTGCCCCTTTCTTGGTGACAACACGCTTACAGACCCCAGTCCTGCAAGTGATCTCCTACCTACTTCTTAGCCCCATTACTTCCAAGCTCTGTCAACAGTTAGCTAATGAACGATTACAGCAGTTAATGGGTGGCAGATCACAGGCAGCTGGCCCAGGTGATGGTGGGAGAACTTTGCCCTGAATCTGGTGTGAAATGTATTTCTGGCCTCTTCTGAGTGACGACTGTGTAACAACTGCTGGCTTTTAGTCACAACTCCATGAGGGCCCCCAGTGCAGGGACCTGTAGAGACAGCTCCGAGACTGTGGTGGGTGTGCCTGGGGATTACCAGCCCTGCAAATCGGTCCTGGGCTTCCCTGGAAAGTGCCGAGTCACTGATGAACTGTGGGCAGCAGTCACAAACATTTCAGTATTCTTGTTTGTCAAATTACTTGTCTGAAACTTTAATCTCCCATGGACTTGAACAAATTTACTTCTTGCTTGTGCAAAGAATTATAGCAGTTCATGGCTGTAAGGACAGTTTAGTCAGAAGGCAGCCAGTACTCACCCCTGTGTATAAATACCACCTTCATCCCTTTGTAAAGGATTCCCTCATAGCTTTTTTTTTGGAGAAAATAGCTGTTGATTTGGAGAAGATTTCCACTGCTGATGTCCAGCAGTGGGAATACACACACTCCAGAAAGCACTTCTTCCTGGTCCATGAAGGCTTAACTCAGGTTTTTTGGGATGTGCCACTCAACTCCTCTTTCTCAGGATTCCTCTAGAAAGATTTAGTGGATCAGCAGACTGAACACAGGAACACCCTAGGACTAAGCCCAAGTCCTGCCAGAAACTAGGAAGAGCTGGGCCATGAGCTCAGCAGACGTCTCTACCTTATGCTGGACACAATGTGACCCTTCAGGGGTTTTCTCTCCTGCTCTCAGGGATCAAGTCACTCTCTGACTCTCGAGAGCTGTGTCTGGGATCACAGTAACAGGCCATGAAGGAAAGTGAGAGAGAATGACTGTTTCTTATAGACAACACACGCTCCTGTGTTTCATGGCAGGACCTTCTGCTGGTCCTGATGGCTTCTTCCTGTGGATGGGTAATGGTGCAGCTGTGCTGAGCCCTGGGGAGGAAGAAATCAGGGCTGGTGTGAAAGTCCATCCTCTGTCCTCTGCCTGGTCTTGTCCCCCTTGTCCCCCAGAGGCGTGTGCATGACTAGCCACAGGTCAGTGCCCCTGCCTCATGCTAAAGTATTGCCACCAGTTCAGCCCACTCCACATCAGTTCTCATTATGTAGCAGTATCAAAACTGGGTCATACTCGGCTCTGGAACTAGCTGTTTTTCCTCTTTTTTCCCTATAATGGATCCTTTCTTGTGGAGATGCTAAAAACCCTCTACATGATGTGGAAGCCTATGTTGTCCTGGGGTGATTAAGGGCCAAGAGGCAAACTGCTGATTTGTGAAAGGGAAGGAATATTACTTTTAAATATAAATTCTGTGCGCCTCTTTTTGTTTCATCAACAAGATATTAAAATGCTGTGAAAGACCATGTTTTAGTTCTGAAAAACAAACTCACAAATATTAAGTAATGTCAGGCTTGTGATATATAATAAAATTCATCATGTTTACATAGCTGGTTTCCTTTTTAATCCTGAAGAACTCATTTGTTATACCAGGTGGCAATACAATGTAATAGAATTAAAGGTACTTGAGAAACCATAAATACAGCTGTTCCTAACTTTTATGTGCTTGAATATACATTGTTAATATCTTTTTTTTTTAGGAGATTTCTCTAAGTGCAGGGAGAAATATTTATTTGCATTACAGTAATGCCCAGAAGCCCCAGTTTGGATCAGGATTTGTCCTGTAAAGCAAAATCATAGTCTTTGGTGTTGGAGTGAAAATTACTTGCTCTAGCAGAACAGAAGGCCACTGAAGTCAGAGGAGAGCAAACAGCAGTAATACATATGCCACTATCCCATCCCATCTGAAGGCGCCTATTTACATCTACAACTCCAGCCTACTGACCTCCAGTGCAGTAAGACCTGCAAGCCATTTCTTTTGCCCACGTAGAAATGTGAGGCTGCCAGTCCTGAATAATTCACATAGTCCACAGAGACTCCTGAAACTCAAAAGCCAATTCATAGTGCTTTAGAGCCCCTGAATCTTCCATGTATTGAGTATGTGCAATATTACATATAGAAGCTGGACAACTTTATATGTTATATTTTAAATCATGTTTTTCTGATTAATATTTCACAATTTCTAGTTTATGAGAATAGATCCTCATTGCTGCTGAATCACTGCTGGTCATTCAGTGCTATTTGCCACTGCTTTCCCCTTTCTCACTACCCATTTGCAAAAAGTAGAACAGCAAGAATTTTCCACAGCCTCTAAGTACACTTGTTCCCTAATCTTCACTGTTTGCCACTGATTGCGCTTGCCTGCTTGTAATGTGAGGTGAGAATAAGAGATGTATCCCCAGTTAAAGAAAAGAAGGTAATAGCTCAGCAGAGTAGGCAAGCAAAATAGGATTTTTGTTTTTCCATAGAACTCTTCTAATTTTTCAGAATGTCTGGCTGAGAAACACGTTCAGTTAATTAGATAAGTCCTCTTCTCTATTTTAAACAACTTTCAATATAATTTGAAGTCCTTGCCAAGAAAAGTCCAACTCACTTTGCATGCACGTTTAAAATAATGTCATATTTTATGGGGAAAAGTGAAATCCAGCTGCTCATAATGTGTATGTCATATGAGTTAATCGATGCCATCTCTAACACCCTGTCCAGCAAGAACTGATGTTGCACCCGTATTGATTGCTGTTCCCTGGAGTATTACGCAGGGTGGTGCTGCGTAGTGTCCCTGGAGAGGCAAATAATTCCCTTCATGCAGAAGCAGATCTTCTAACCAATCTTTCATGACTTCTCTGGTTTATTTTTACAGATGTATTTTGTTCTGGAAGAATTTTTCTCCTCTACATAATTACCATTTCTCAGGATCCTATCTGGTCACAGCATAAGCACATTTGTCCCTTAGATACATTTCTGCAGTGTTATAAACCCAGAGGAAGGACACTACATTTAGACTGATAACAGTCTTCTCCACAGTGAGAATTTGTTCTTTTCAAATTAGTATTTAAGTAGTAATTATACTAAAAATAAACAAACAAACCCCTGACAAAAAAAAATTTGGGGTATACTAGTGTAGTTAATTAGCTACTTGGCAACCATCAGAAATCATCATTTTTATTTCTGTAAACAATGACTGGTATTTTAGAAGGCATCTGAGCATCCTAGCAATGAAATGGATGAACAGATCCTGAAGTGCAAATGTGTTTTCTGAAGTATTACAAAATGACCAGTTGCAGAGAAGCAGAATAGTTGGTGGGTTAGTTACAATACATTGCCCTAAAATTCCCATTATCAAATACACTTTGACGTTGTTTTAAAGCATATACTATATCTGAACTAGCTACATATAGTATTTCTTTTATATATTAAATACATATCTCAGGTCTTTTTGCAATGAAGTGTTTCAGAAATTTCAACAAGTACTTGAAAGAAATACCTCTACTTTTCTTTCCATCTGCTTTGTATAGTCCTATTTAGAAATCAATGTCAATTATCTCATCAGCTGCAGAGTCAGATTTACTGCCCAAATTTGGCTTTATAAGGGAATAATAGATGTCTGACTCAGGACCAGAATTCTAGGTACAGCCATATGCACATGAGAATATTCAGTGTGCAAACAACTGCTATGCCATAGACATGCCCTGAACATTACTTATAAGATTTTGTTCACTTTAAGACAATTGAAAGACTTCATTAAAGGAAAATGAAACAGATCCTTAGTAGTATGGCATAGACTGTGTAGGACAGATACATTTTCAGTACCAGACACACACTTTCAGCGGTCTTTTTTTTTTTTTTTAATGAGAAGACACATATTAAAGTTGCTTAGAAATTTTATAATGAAAATTGCCAGTACATTTATACAGTCCTAAGGGGAAAGTTGGGAGTTGTGCTTTCCTTCTTCCCATTTATTTAAGAGGAGAACCAAGACTGTTTTGACAGTCCATCTCCCTGTTCAAGCTTCAGTAGAGTGCGAATATTATCCTTCAGTCCTTTAGCGTTCTGGTCATTATGGGCAGCCTATTTTCTGAACAAAAATCTATACATGCTTAAGCAATATTGCAAATTTGAAAAACTGATGAGGAAAATGCAAATTATAAAATAAAACCAAATATTGTTATATCGCAATTGTTGGAAAGGAATAGCTCTTATTTATTACTGAGCAGGTCCAGAGCATGGGAAATCAGTCTTCTACTCCTAGCTTTTCTGTTTTTACACAAATCAGGAATGCAAGTTTCAGTGTTTACAGACCCATTCATTCATCTCTTAGTATTATTATTATTCACGTTGTATCAGAGCAAGATATAATCTTAAAGCAAACTAGTTTTATTTTTGCTTTTTAACTTGAATAAATGTTCTGTTAATTCAATGTAGTGGGTCTTCAATGTCAAACATTAATAAGCTGAAATGAAATAGCCAACTAGTTTTCTTGAAGGCTTTTCAGGTTACCTTACAGTGGAGTAAGGAACTATGCCTCTAATGTGCCATTCAAAAGCAAAACAGACTCTCATGGAGGCTGCGGTTGTTCTTTCCTATGCGAGAGAAGTCCCTTTTGAGGGCAAATCTAAAGCACGTTTTGGAAAACTGCCTTATGACACAAATACAAAAGCTCAATAAAACAAAGAAAAGCAGATGGAAAATACAGATATTTTGAAACCTCAAAAATTGTTTTTCAGTCATGAGGTGCAGCTAACTGGGAGTGGAGACACTTCTCATTTCTTCTTTGTCTATTTCAACACATATATAAGGTATTTGTCAGATTCTTGGCTCTTGCAATAAAGTAAGTAGCCCAGAGACTGTATCAAATATATTCTACTGTGTGATGCTTCATTAAGCTCCCGAGGCAAGCAAAGCCATGCTCTGCGCTCTGTTGAAAGGGGCTTTCCTAAAAGAAAGAGTGCCATCAGTTAGGACGGGGGATACATCAGATGGATTGGGAGGAAACTGCTGACTATTGGGACCTCTGAAAGCAGCACTCCTCTTCACACAGTGCCGGCTGCTGAGGGATCAGTCTTGGAACTGTGTGGATTCCCAGAGCAGAGCCCTGGGACCTGTGTGTCGAAATCAGCATCCCCCTTAAGTTTTAAACTTCAGGGTTTCACAACCTTTTAGTTTTGTTCTTCATTGAAACATGAAAGAACTGGGTGAAAACCAATGAGAAACACTCATCTACCCCCAACTATAATTACCCTAGGACTTTGGTACCAGGAGTTGAAGTGCAGACTGCCAGAGCAATGTCCTAGTTGTAATGCTGCAGAGATCCTACCAGCCAGGGGGGACTGAGCAGCATCACATAGTGAAGGAGTAGTAATCCATAAGCTTTCTTGGCTTGCTAAGTGTGAAGACACTGGAGTCCTGATATAGAATTTTTAGGTGAAGCAACAGTGAAAGAGTCAAACAAGGAAAAGGCTATGGTAATTGAGAGTCTGGTTCCTAAACTGACTGGCTTTAAGATTACATCCTCCATGGAGTAGACTAATCAACTTATTGACTCCTAAGAGGAAATGCCCCTAGCAAGGAATCATTTGTTTAGAAAAGACTCCATAGTGTGGCATCTTGTAGAGAGAAATGACACACAATATCTTATATGAATGCTTCATACTAAGCATAGAAAACCAAACAGCAGTTGACTGAAATGGTTAAAGTGTTCTGTGAAAAAAAACCAGTAAAAAATAAATCTGATCCACTGGAGCCTATTATAACACTCATATCCTCTCAGAACAGAACAGATTTGCACTCTCACTGCCATCTGGAATGGAATTATGTTAGGAGTCGCTAAAAAAATACAGATTAACTATTTCATGCATATCTATAGTATGATCCTTCCTTTTTCTATTCACATCCCTGGTTCAGTTAAGGATGCAACTTTATAGTCATTGTGTGAATGTTGCATTTGCTTACTGTTCAGATGAGAAAGAGTAATGTGTGTGAAACAGATACATGAAACATGAAAGACAACTTGAAAGGAGTCTCTGTCATTGAGTTGATAGCCTTTAGTAAGCTATAGCAGTAACAGATGCTGCTTAAACTTGCTAGATTATATATTCTTACAAGTAAAATGAACATCAGGTATGTACGATCAGTCTTTTACAGGTGTTTAAAATAACATGCTTAATATGCAAAACATGAAAAAAATCAGTTAAAATATAAGAATATCTTTTTTACTGCTGGAAGGGAGCCCACAGTAGGCTCGTGTCGTTGCTCAAATTGGTTACTACAGTTAAAGTTTAGTTTTAAAGCAGCTCTGCATTTGATTTGCAATTAAAAAAACTGAGTTTTTACCTTTCTCAATTATTTGTTATTCACAGAAGTTGTGGAACAGTTTTGCACAAATAAGTTTCAGACTCAAGGTTGTTTGTGAAATGCTCACTTCAATGATTCGGTAATAGTGATTCATGTTTTGTAGCTGATCACTCAAAGCTCATGGTATTGTTCCCCTTTTATGACAGGAAGAAAAATGGTGAATGTATAACTCACTTCCTGAATGGATGGAAGAAATAGAACAAAAATTTATTAAAACATCAAGTTTCACAAACTTTTTAAGACTATCTGATGTGTGTTTATGCAGTCATAGAAAACAAGCAAGACTGTAGAAATAAGTTCATAAATATTTAATCATTAGTCCCCAAAAAATCCAGAGGTGACACATTTTGCTCTGGGTGGTCTCAAAGTTTGGAGTGTTGAATTCTTTTTGTTCTTTAAGCCTTCAAGATTTTTATCTGGTTTATCCCATGAATGACTTCATCTGGAGGACATGAGCTACATGGAACTGGAGTTAAAAAGATATCCTATAATGCATACAAAATATTTATACCCAAATTAATTCCATCAAAGTTTAGGCATTTCATTCTTAGATTTACTTGCACTAAAGGAGGGGAGCAGTAAGAGGGCCAAAGAAGTATTTTCGACTGATTCACTGAGCAAAAGAAGGAGAAAATAATTTTTATTATTATTCCCAATTCAATAAACCTTCCCAGAAAGGACCATCACCCAGGTGATGCATAGCCCACCAGCTGCAGCCTGATTAGATTGATTCAAAGCAGTCTGATCTGGATCCAGAATGAAGAACTTTCCTGAAATCTGGGTGTTGAATGCTTAGACAATAAACCTACAGACACTACAAAAGGCTCAAGAGGAATGATTCATCTCTGCATGATTTTGACTTCTAAGAGGTAAGTGTCTAAACCAGAGCTAGTCACTCTAAAGGTCCCTTCAGCCACTGGATAATATTAGACAATTCTATTTCAGACATCTTATTTTAGATGAAATGACGGCAGAGAGTCATTAAGATGACCGGTTCAGTGTGAAGTTTTCTACACTGTGCTTATCTAGGGTTCAGTTAGATGTCTTCCACTCCTGGCTGTAGTACATCTTATCCATACTGGGAGTTCTGCTGTGAGTTTTAAGGCAGCAGATTAGACTCTCAACCTTTTGAGGCTTTTCAACAGTACCATGTAGCTGCCTCAGGTATATCAATGCCCTGCATGAGACAATGACAAAATAACTCTTTGTTCGAAGTTATTAAGCACAGATTGGGCATATTATTCTGGATTTAGTAATCTTGCTCCACAAAGATCACCTTTTTTATATTTATCTAGTTTTTAGGGTGCAGGTGAATTAAATATTTCTGTATGGTATTACATAACATGGGCTTTGCAGAATTCCCTAGATGCTTTTCATAAGCAACTCAAAAGACTGATCCCGCTATGTAGGTAGCAGAATTAAATTATAGTTTTCACAGAATCATAAAACAGTTTGGGTTGGAAGAGACCTTTAGAGGCCATCTAGTCCCACCCCCCTGCAGTGAGCAGGGGCATCTTCAACTAGATCAGGTTGCTCAGAGCCCCGTCCAACCTGATGTCGAATGTTTCTAGTTTTTTCTTACTTCAGAAGGAACAGGACCCACATATGTTAGTAAAAGTGTTGTCATCGTGCTGGTGGGTATGCATTGGTAACACATGAGTAAATACATCACATCATAACAATGAAATGTGAAGGAGAAGCTGCCCAGATGACCTGGTGGAGTATTCAGCTTAACCTTTTTCTTGGATAAGACTAATGTACTTATACTTCAGAGCAAAGCCCCTGAAACAGCGTTTCCATCGGGAAGCCTGCAATGGCAGGAAAGAAATAGTCTGACAAGGCTTTTGTTTCTAATCACTAAACCAAGTACTGATGTGTTATCCGTGACCACCAGTATTGTTTATGTGCTTGGTTGCTGTAGTGATAGCATCATATGAATACTGCAATTGAGACTGAATCCTTCTGGCAGCAGGACTGGTTTTCAAGCAGCTTCTAATTGCTTGTTTTCAAAATCCTTCCTCTATAGTTTTCTGAGTACAGGGCCCAATAAAATAGGAATAGACCTATAGAAAGACTCCAGCATTGCTTTTCTGGGTAGAGGAAAGAAACTGATTCCAAGTTACAGAATAAAAAAGACAAGGAAAAAAAAAAGCCAGCTCAGTCAGATGGTCACTGGCATGCTGCTCCTTCCCTGCAGCCACACAGGTGGGACCTGGAGAGTTGCCTCTCCACTGCTGGGCCCTGGAGCAGCCCTGAGGTGCCATATGAGAACGCCCTCTACAAGTCACAGACTTGCAGGCCCTCTTCTTGAGCCAGTGTTTGGTGTGACTCCAGAAACCCCATAAAGTAAGGATCAACACACTTTGTTGAGTCAGAAACTGAGGTCCATCAGCAATGATACCTTCCGCAGCATCCCAGGACTAACTCACTGTCTCAGGTGTGGGTGCCAGTTCTGAAACCTCCCTGCAACTACTAGAAGAGATATAAACCTTCCTGCGAGGCATCCTCCTAGTCACTGCAACCCATTGATTTAGGCCAGTTGCAGCAGTCAAGTACTGCTCCAAAGCCATTTTGAGCACCAGTACTGATCATTGCTAGCCTCCTCCATGGTAGGATGGGAATATGCCTGTCAAATTTTATATAGCTTGAATAAGCATGGGAGGCTGCTTTTGTATGCTACAATCCCTATCCTTAGCTGGTGGCTGGAGATGAGGAGTGGAACCAATGGAGAAAACTATTTGCCACTGTCTTATTTTTTCCTGTCCTTTCTGTCTGGATTTTATTGTATCATGCTCAGTCAGAAACAACTACCTGGTTCACCAATATGGTTATTTATTTTCTTTTTCTCTCATCCCATTATTATGCTGGGACTGTGCTGTAGATACTAACACTTCTCAGATGTCTGAAGGGAATGTACCATGTAGCCTTTGCCCTGATATGAAATTTGTCCCAAGTGTGCAGCAAGAACCTTAAAATAGTCTTTCTACAATGTGTCCAACGTTTTTCAGGAGCCTTTCCCTGGAAAAGAGCTGTTCTTTGTGTGCTGGGGTGGAAATAGGGGAGGCGAACCTGGGAGAGCATTAACCTGTTCCTGCAATGCTATGAGTGTTTAGCTGTTTTGTGTTTTAAACAAATGCTTCAGATCTTTTTATTCCAAAAAGGAAAAAAAAAGTTTTTTTAAAGTGTGAAGGATTAATAACTATTCTATTTCCAAAAGGAAAGTATATATCCAGCTACACTGCTTTTTCCCTCACTCAGGGACAGATCTTGTGCTGATCTATTAATAATTTTAAGTGCTTGAGTTTACACACCTAACCTGGTATGCCAGAATCCTACATGAGAAATTTGTAATCCTTGCCCAGAGTACAGGACAAGGTGCATTTCAAAAGAGTTCATAGTTTGCATGGGAGTTACCGTATGTTAGGTGTTTGGAAATATTTAGTATGTGAAACTAGATCTCATATTCTGGACTTGTCTTCTCTCTTCTACAAGTTTCTGACTTTTCTGCCTTTCTTTGCCCAGGTTTAAATTGTAAATCAGCCTTTTAAGATTTTCTTTTTCTTTTAATTATTTTTACAATTAGCAAACTGTCATGTATTTTCAGCCTGCCTGCCTTACTTAGATTCCTTACTTAAATTGTCTTTGCTTAAATTCCCTTTAATTAGCAGATTATATTTTACTTTGCTAATTGAACACCTCTACACAGGAAGGTTAGGTGAGGAAATAAAACTGTCTGGAAAAAAAGCATGTTGTTCTGGCTAGAGTCAAATGTGCAAATAATCTTTATCACTCAACATATTCAAATTCTAGAATATTTGTTCCCTGGGTGAGTTCAGTGGCATTGAACACATCCTCCCAGGTGCAATTGGCCTGCTTGCTGGGGCTTTTCCATAGTTTTGGGAGGCTGGCTGGGAAAAATGTGAGGAATAGGTAAACTGGAGAGGGAGCTGAGGATGTGCAGAGCAGCTCTTTCTGCCTGCACACCTTGTGGGTCTGCATTTCTGTGGGCTCATTTGACGACCTCTTGGTTTTGCCTCACAGACTGGAATTGGGTTGTAGGGTGCCATGCAAAAAGCTGTGGCTTACTGCATCCCATATAACATCTTCCACTTCTGAAACAGGCACTTGTGTGACCTTCTGTCCTGTTATTGAACCTGTACTTTCTCCTGCCTATCGCCAGTATTATTAGTACCTGCACCACAGACCACATCATTCTGGCATGATTCATCTAAAGGACCGTGTCTCCCTGGCAAATGGAGCTCTGATATGAGGCTTATGAAAAAAAATGCAGGCAAGAATAGACATTTGATCTTCAGAAACAGAAAAAATAATGTGAACAGAAGCATACCATGAATAAACGAAACTATCTTGATCCACCAGCTGGAGATTGGTCTGCAGTTTGTGATGATGAATGTGGTAGGGAATGCAAGCAATAATTACTGAAGTACTGAATTGTCATCAGAAAGTGACATTCTTGAAACAGAAAGATACTGCATAAATAACACCCATCATTTTTGCACTGAATATTTTGCTTACCCTAGTGTTGAACCCTAAGAACTTTAAATAATTGATAGCGAAATGCACTAGTTCTAAACCAGATTGAAATCCTGGTGGTGAGGACAAGCGCTTTCCCTTTTTTTTTTTTTTTTGGCTTGTGTATTGTCACATCTGTTCTAATGAGGTCTCCTGCTGGACAGCTGATGGGAGTATTTGCAGCATAATCCAGCCTCTGTATTATAAGGATGGCCATCGGCATTTTGTTACCTCAGTCTGCTAGTATTTCCATTGTGATGCCTGGCACAAGCAAAGTGGTTTTCTCTCCATATGGAAGGAGGCAGTCTGCATAACAGAGGCCATGATTTGGATGTTGGTCTTGGTCCCTTCTGTGGCCCAACCACATAGCCAGCTTTCACACAACAAAGCCTCTTATAAAGAGCGTTGGCTGGAAAGTGGGCCAAATTCATCCTGGTGTAATTCCGTTACATCTGTAGATTTGCCATGGTGAACATATTACGTTATTTCAACAACAAACCCATATGAAGACTTTTTGGGCACACTTAACTCCTTTACACCATCAAATCGAATATAGGTTTTGTTTTTTGTACACATTTGGATGAAAGGTTCGTCAGGAAAGGGCTGTGTTTTGATTTAGTGCCAGACTTTCACAATGGGATTTTGCCTCTTCGGTGTGTTTGCAGTACCAATTATATTAACTCTCTAAACTCAGAAGGCATATTTTCTCAGAACGTATCCTTCTTTATTTGTTACTGTAGTCTGTTTTCCTAGTGATATAAATAGATATGTTACATGACAGGTCAGTTTTGACCAACGGTAAGCATATAGCTTCCAGTAATTGGAAAATTGTGATTCTGTTGGTTCCTAATCAACGCTGTCCTTGTAGCTGTGAGACAAACACACTTGTTTCTTTTGACTTGGATTTTGTTTCTAATATAGGCAAACAGAACATAGGTTTTTGGGGTAGGTTTGTCTACATTTTGACACTGAAAGGCTGTGATTGGCAATTCTTCCATCTGTTAGTCAGCAATTCCTGCCAGGAAGAGAAGATGGGAGGCTTAAATGAGGACTGACAGCAGAAATAACAAAGAGCAGGAACTGGAAATAGATAAATCTGATCGTATTCCTTTAACTTGACGTTTACTTCTTACAATAATTTTTTTTCTGGTGTTGATCTACAAGAGAACAATGCAAATATGAAGCCACATGGTTCAGGGGCAGAGGTGTGTCTGATATACAGGGCTGAATGGCTAGGATGAGGTATGAGTTATTAGTATGTGATCTAATTTGTGGTATGGACATATGATGCATGTCAGTTAATGAGCTGAAAAGAATTTCTTCCTCTGCATGTGCTCTTCATTTCTTATGAGAAGATATGAGGAGTAAAACACACAAGGTAGGTCACAAAAAGTCACTGGTAAATCTCAGCTGAAGAATGTCAATTTCTTATTTTAAATTAAAATTAATTTAAATTTAAATTAATTTTCTCTTTCCTGTTCTACCTTCATTATTTTTCTTATCATATATTCAGCATTAATAATGGCTTAATCTGTCTGTTTAGGGCTTCAGTAGTAATAGTTTTATCACTGCAGCATCTAACATATATCGCAAAAGCTGTGGAGGGATCCCACAGAGCCTGTAACTGGCAGTTTCTGACACCATGCTCTAATGGCCATAATGACATTGCTAGTTTAGGACAAAAGAGCTATGAGTTTATGAATGTTGCTCCACTGGACAGCAGTTCTTAAGTAAAAACAGGTTCGCCTTGGAATGTTTTTCCATAATTCAACATGGTTGGGTTGCGTAATATATTTCATACCTCAGACTGAGATTTACAATTCAAAAGACTGTAGCACAGGGACAGCTGTAAAAAGTGACATCATTAGTTATCTTTTAACTATTTTCAAGCCAATTTCCTTTTCTGGTTATGTTGAAAAAATGTGTTCAGGACAAGTCGGTTCACTGTGCTTGTTTTTTATGGCAATTGCAAGGGGCTGTTATGAATTTTTTTCGAAGCTCTCCTCTCCCCTGAGAAACTGGCTCACACATTAGGTAATGAAGAGTCATGCACTTCAGTCACTTCCCAGGACCTATCTCTGCTGCACAGAGTTGGAAATAGAACTGCCTTTCTGAGTCAAGCTGTTGGAAATGAAACGTGTAACAGCTTACAGGACCACACAGCAATGCTACATGACTTAAAAGTACTTTTAGTTTTATTAAAAGCTGTACAAAATTAGGTACAATTAGAGAAAATCTTACATCTGCAGGAGTCTTTGTTTGCTTGATAAGGAAGATGAATTCATTTTAAGAAGCTGTTACAAAGGCATTTTTTTTTTCACATCATAGTAGGCATTTTACACAATTTTAATTAGATGAACACAACAGTAGACTTTTTAGAAGACCCAACCTAACTTCAGGCTGTTCTGGGTTCCTAACTCTTTCATATGCTTTAAGTCCATCTCACAGGCAGATTCTTGGGGCTCTGAAAAAAAATGAGAGCAACTGATGTTTACATTGGCTGGAGTTGGACCTGCTTTTGTGACATTAGATGGGATCCCTTCCTTACCCCCACCTCAGCTAAAGGGGTTCCTGATGTCAGCACAGCAGAAACCTAGCATAAGTAAACTAGATAATAGTGCCCCAGATACCTTTAAATAGGTGTTGTTGTTAGTCTAGAACTTTTTGTCTCACACAGAAACCCTGTAATAGGGCAGTTTGCAAGATCCACTGGCACCAAATTTCCCTCATGTATTTCTGTAAGAAGAAGTTTGTATGCTCATGCTTTTCAAGCATTCCTGTGAGAGGCACTTGCAAAATGGGCTGTGCTCTCCCTCCTGCTGACAGTGTCATCATCTAGAAGAAGCACCAGTCCTATATACTGTGCTCAAGGTTTTTTCAGAAAATACTCCATTTCATATATCAAGAACAACAACAAAATTCATTGTAACTGAATGCTTTAGCTTAATCTTTCATTAAAATCCTTTTTCTGAAGGAATAGCTTTAGTTACTGACCGGTCATCAGGTCAAGCTCACTATTTACACCAAACTTAAATGCCTCATCAAACTCTTATGAGCAGTGAATGTGTGGCAGCTGCACAGTATTCAGGTACCATTTCCTCTGAGCTCAAGATCGGTGCATCCCCAAGAGGAAAAAGTCAGGCAGAGGAGCCAGGAGACCCGCATGGATGAGCAAAGGGCTTCTACAGAAACTTAAACAGAAGGAGGAGGTTCACAGTATGTGGAAAAAAGGACTGGCCACTTGGGAGGAAAATATGAATGTAGTCAGGGTATGCAGAGATGCAATGAAGAAGACCAAGGCCCACTTGGAATTAAATCTGGCAATGCGTGTCAAAGATAACAAGAAGGGCTTCTTCAAACACATCAGCAGTAAGAGGAAGACTGGGGATACAGTGGGCCCACTGCTGAACAAGGACAGGGGCCCTGGTGATGCAGGATGCAGAGAAGGCAGAGTTACTGAATGCCTTCTTTGCCTCTGTCTTTACTGCTAAGGCTGGTCCTCAGGCATCCCAGCCCCCAGAGAAGAGAGGACAAATCTGGAGAAGGGAAGACTTACCTTCGGTTGAGGAGGATTGGGTCAGAGATCATTTAGGCAAACCTATTCTCACAAATCCATGGGCCCCGATGGGATGCACCCATGAGTGCTGAGGAAGCTGGTGGATGTTCTTGCTGAGCCTCTCTCCATCATCTTTGAAAGGTCATGGAGGGCAGGAGAGGTGCCCCAGGACTGGAGGACAGCAAATGTCACTCCAATCTTCAAAAAGGGCAAGAAGGAGGACCTGGGGAACTATAGGCCAGTCAGCCTCACCTCCATCCCCGGAAAGGTGATGGACCAGTTCATTCTGGAGGTCATCTCCAGGCACGTAGAGGACAAGAAGGTTAACAGAAGTAGTCAACATGGATTCACCAAGGGAAGATCATGCTTGACCAACCTGATAGCCTTCTACGATGGCGTGACTGGCTGGGTCGATGAGGGAGAGCAGTGGATGCTGTCTATCTTGACTTCAGTAAGGCATTTGGTACTGTCTCCGTAGCCTCCTCACAGGCAAGGTAAGGAAGTGTGGGTTGGCTGAGTGGACAGTGAGGTGGATAGAGAAGTGGCTGAACAACAGAACTCAGAGGGTCGTTATCGATGGAGCAGAGTCTGGATGGAGGCCCGTAACTGGCAGTGTTCCCCAGGGGTCTGTGCTGGTTCCAGTCCTGTTCAACATATCCATCAGTGACCTGGATGATGGGATAGAGTGTAACCTCAGTAAGTTTGCTGATGATACCAAGCTGGGAGGAGTGGCTGACACACCAGAAGGCTGTGCTGCCATCCAGCGAGACCTGGACAGGCTTGAGAGCTGGGCTGAGGGGAACCTCATGAAATTCAACAAGAGCAAGTGCAAGGTCCTGCACCTGGGGAGGAACAACCCCACACACCAGTACAGGCTGGGGACTGCACTACTGGAAAGCAGTTCTGCTGAGAATGACCTGGGAGTGTTGGTGGACAACAAGTTGACCATGAGCCAGCACTGTGCCCTTGTGGCTGTCATGGATTTAGCTGGGATAGTTAATTTTCTTCACTGCAGCTGGCCTAGTGCTGTGCTTTGGACTTAGTATGAAAACAAAGTTGATAACACACTAGTATTTTGGTTGTTGCTGGGCAGTGCTTGTACTAGTCAAGGACTTTTCCAGCTTCCCAGGCTCTGCCGGGTGCACAAGAAGCCAGGAGGGGAGGGGGCACAGCCAAGAGAGCGGATTCAAACTGGACAAAGCGATGTTCCATATCATGTAATGTCATGCCCAGTAGGTTACCTGGGAGGAGCTGGCTGGGGGAGGGAAGTGGCAATTGCGGCTTGGGGACGGGCAGCATCAGTTGGTGGGTGGTGAGCGGTTGTATCGTTTGTGTTTCTGTTTTTTCCCCTTTTTCCCTTTTCCTTTTTATTATATTATCATTATTGTTATTATCATAATCATAATAATAATTATTATTATTGTATTGCAATTATTAAACTGTTCTTATCTCAACCCACACGATTTGTTTTTTTGTGCTTTTGGCCTTCTGATTCTCTCCCCCATCCCGCAGGGGTGGGGGGAGTAAGCAAGCGGCTGCGTGGTGTTTAGCTGCCGACTGAAGCTGAACCATGACAGTGGCCAAGAAGGCCAACGATATCCTGGGATGCATTAAAAGGAGTGTGGCCAGCAGGTCAAGAGAGGTTATCCTCCCCCTTTACTCTGCCCTAGTGAGACCACATTTGGAGTGCTGTGCCCAGTTCTGGGCCTCCCAGTTTAAGAATGACATGGGACTGCTTGAGCAAGTGCAGTGGAGATTTATGAAGATGATCAGGGGACGGGAGTGTCTCCCTTATGAGGAAAGGCTGAGAGACCTGGGTTTGTTCAGCCTGGAGAAGAGAACACTGAGGGGGCATTTCATAAATACTATAAATATCTAAAGGGTGGGTGTCAGGAGGATGGGACTAGGCTCTTTTCAATAGTGCCCAATGACAGGGCAAGGGTCAATGGGCGCAAGCTGGAACACAGGAAGTTCCACCTCAATATGAGAAAAAAACTCCTTTCCTGTGAGGGTGCCAGAGCAGGGGCACAGGCTGCCCAGGGAGGCTGTGGAGTCTCCTTCCCTGGAGACATTCAAACCCTGCTGGGACGTGTTCCTGTGCCCCCTGCTCTGGGTGTCCCTGCTCAAGCAGAGGGGTTGGACAAGATGATCTCCAGAGGTCCCTTCCAACCCCTACCATTCTGTGATTCTGTGATTCTGTTTTCTAGTACTTGTGTTTAAATAAAAGGCAAAGCCATAATAATTACATGACTTATTAAAACTCTCAAAAAAACTGATTGAGAAGAGTTTATAATTGAAAAATGCATCTCTGTCCTAGAGATATTATTGACTCCATCCCTCCTCTTTGGCGAATGATGTTTTCAAGAGCCCAGAGCCCTGGAGACCCCTTGTCTGCAATCAGAGGTGTGACTACAGCCTGTGGCACTCTACTCTTTTGTAGTGAGGCTATGTGATAAGAGCACAGACTACTAAGTACTGGAGGCGCCATCAACAGCTGCTCTAGTACAGTTTAGACGGCAGGGATCTCAGTGGAATATGCTCTGGTAGATCTGTGTGTATCCATGTATACCTCAATGGAGGTTTGAGAGGACAAAACTGTAGAATATAAGAAAAGTGTGTCACTCATCATCAAAGTGATGGACAGAATACTTTGTTATGTCAGAAAAGAAAAGTAAATGGGCATTACCTTGTAAAAGTCCTCATTACTTTCCCCTTTCCTTTTTGCTCCTTTTTGTACTCAACCATATTTGCCACGTGGCAATTCCAGAAGCTCAGAGTTGGCCAGCAAAACTCCTGTCCTGGGGGAAAATTGCTCAACTTAGATAGTTTATATCAAATCAAGATTGAAGTGGTTTATTGACTTACTAATTGACCACATAATTAAAGTGATCAGTGAACTATATATTGGGATGAATATCAGTACAATACAACACGTAAATCACAATATTAGACACTTGTAAAATATTAACAAACATGAATTTCTAAATACCTTTCTAAAACTTACTCCCAGAAGTGATTAATTCCCAGACTGTGTCTTGGACATGGGTGTTCCCCAACATGCTGGTCTCTGCACCTCACCTTTGCTGCACTATCTCCAGTACCTCCCTGTCTGTCTTGTACTGGGGAGCTCAGCAGTGGATGTGGCACCCAGATGTGTCTCATCAGGGCTGAGAAAAGACCTGCTGGCAATGCTCTGCCTAATGCACCCCAGGAGGCTCTTGGCTTCCTTCAAAACGAGAACAACACAGAACAGTTTTAGAAATGTTTAAAAAGTTCTGGTGGGGTTGGACCACACTGTCCCCAACTGAAAGCTGCCCCTAAGCACCTACAAAGAAATATACAAGATTTTTCAGACTGTTAGTCTGCACTGTAGTCTATGCCACTGCATTTTTACTATTATTGTTTCCTGTATGAGGGAACTGAGGTTAATGTGGGCTTGCTGGAAGTGCTACAGCTACACCCTTTGATAGCAGTTTTTGAAAATACTTGTTTTAAGCTAAAATGTTGATTTTTCAGCTGACGTTACAGAGGTTCTAACACATGATCCTTTCTGACGAGTCTGCTGTGGGATGGAAATGGCAGAGCAGATGTGAGGACAAGAGGTAGTTTCTTATCTTCAGTGTGATATTCTAAAGATAGCACAGTAACATCCTTAATTTGGTGCGTTAGTGGTGACTGAGTTATTTTCTGTGGTAGTAAGTACATGGCATATCTTCATGTTTTAGAGTTGCAACATCCTGTACTGTTTGTTGCTCAGGACAAATGCTCTGGTCCTTCTGTCTGTAAGAGCTGAAAGCAGAACTGGCCTTCATCTGCAAAATTATTTGCCAGTCTCAGTCCATAATGCGATAGATAACCTTGCTGCATAAACAACATGATTGATAAGCACTTCTTGGGAGACTTTGAATTTAAAATCAAGAGGTCTGAAAATAGAAGCCAAAGCAGCTACTGGATAAAGTCTCAGCCATGCTTCCCCACGGGCGTTTCTAGGAAACTTTATCTCCAGAGCTGGTGAAAGGAGTGAATCAACTGATACATCCCAGAACATTTCTCTCATTCTTTTGAGTCCTTCATAAAAAGCACAGGATGCAATAAAAGCAGCCTTTCCCTAAAGAGAATCAATCAGCTATCTAACCGCATTTCCTTTCTCAAACAGGGATCAGATGCTGTACAAGAAAGCACAAAAGACATTACAAAACAGCCTTCCCACAATGAAAGCTTCTTCCTAATTCTCTATAATTAGAATGACTTTTGAATGAGAAACAGCCTGTACAATTTGTGCAGCCTGAGAGGCTTCCTGCTCTGAGGAGCTATGAAATAATAACCTAGAGTGGGCTGCATCAAACCTTCCCCTGCAGGATTAATTTTGTCTCCTGGACATCAATGGGAGTTTTGTGGTGGATTCATAGAGTATTTGGGCAGAGGGGAACACTGTGCTCTCTGCACCATGATGCTGACCTATGAATTTTCACACCTAGACAATTTCTGGTAGAGCAAGACACACTCTTTTGGTCTCCAGTGTTTTCCCTTGGCTTCCTTCTGACCCTGGTGACAGCTGCGTGTGCTGCATTGGTCCCAAATCCAATGGTGACTGATGCCAGCTCGTAAGTCAGAAGTTTCATGCTGAAATGCTACTCAGCTTGCATCAAGGTTGGAGCCTTTGAAAGTTTGCTTGCTGTATTATGTTTACACCACCATTTATGGGAATGGAAGGAAAACACACTGTTGTTTCAAAACAAGTATTATTCAATGTTTATTAAAAGCAGGTTATATCACCCATTCATATATCCTCAAAGGCAGTTTAAGCCTTCTGTATAAATAAATACCTCACAGAATTAAATAATCCACAGTTAATAGATGTTTCTTTTTAGTATGTTGAATTAATGTCAAATGTAAATAATGATTGTACTTATATTGTCCAAAAGAGACATGAGAGAGGTTTATAATTTTTTTTATTTAACCTACTAGTTGAGTTATATGCATACTGTGGTAATGTCATCGTCTAGGACAGTGAAATTATATTAAAGAAAAACTTTGTTTGCTAAGAATGATATTGGGCCACTGAAGAGGTAAGTGGTAGGAAACTTGACCAAAAATACCTTTGATTATTTTAATTTTGTACTTTGGTTACTGCATTAGACTAAGCATCCAGTCCAACAAATGCTCATTTATCCTTTGGAACAAAAGATTTTTATGAAGGATTTTTCTAATAATGGGTCAGTGAATATTATTAATTATTTTTTTTTAAATCTGGCCCACTTGGAATACCTACTGATTTTAATGGGAGGTAGAGAAATGAGTACCTTGTTATTTTTTACCATTTCTGTTTCTTCTGATATCCACTGGTGACTTGACTTTAGCACAAAAACTGCTTAGCTACACAAATACGTTGTGGGAATCAAAACACACAGAGAAGTCACAGTTCAAACTGTTTGTAAATGACTTCTGTGCTGCAAAGCCTGTATTAGCTCCTAAAAATTCTAGAGCAACTGCAGAGGATGCTCTACATTATGGCACCTATTTCATGACTATTTTTTATTTTGCTGCAGATCTTGCATCTGGTTAGTATGTTCACCTATCTCCTGATACCCACCATGTATCTGGTAGCCCTTTGCTTCTCTTCAAATGAGGAAATTCCCCCCCCCGTATAGTAAACTATTTTTCATGCAAATGGAGCAGAAGATGGGATAAGAAAGGGGGTGAAGACGAAGACCATTATAGGAATGTCATAATAAATTTGTTCAACATTTCGCTCCCTTAGAATTCCCTTTTCAGATTTCCTTAATGTCTTTAACTTCTGTTCTTCCAAAGCAAATACAAATCTTATAGTTCTTTAAAATCCAAAACACCATGGCAATTTTGGCTAAGACTTTATTACTATATATTAGCAAGGACATAAGATTCATAGACAAGTGTTTGTATCACTGTTTTACTTTGATTGATAGACCCATTATTTCCCCTCTCACCCACCATGATCCAGTTCTGGAAGCAGGTTTCAGAGCCCCTTGAGAGATTCTATATTATGAATCCTGCCTTTTGTATACAGCATTTATCTCAGCCTGTCCAAGAAAGTAAAACTCCAGCTGCGAAAGCAAATACACAATGTGTTGAATAATAAAAAAAGAGATGCTTAATACTACATTTTTAAAGTAGACTATTTGCTATACAAGGCTAAATAACTTAAAAGTCAAAACCAAAAATCATCTGCTCCACTGCTCCTTGTACTTGCTCTCTCTCTGCTTTTTAACCGTAACATGTCCATGACACTGCGTGCATATATGTCTCGCAAATTAACATTGATATTAGAGTCGCTGGAGGAGTTCTTCATTAGTTTCTTTAAAGCTTCACGCTGCCGAAGAGCAGCTTCTTTTATCTTCAGTGTAAAGTAACAAGCAGAAAAACGGTCATTTATTATAGCTATTGGCAAAGCCAAAACCAGTATTCCTGACAGTATACACATAAAGGCCACTACCTTACCGATGGTAGTGTCTGGCCTAATGTCACCATAACCAACAGTTGTCATGGAAGTTGTTGCCCACCACCAAGCACCAGGTACGCTTGTGAAAGTTGTGCCTGGCACGCCTTGCTCAACAAAGTACTCCACAGTGGAAAATATAGAGATTCCTACAGAGAGGAAAAGCAGCAGAAGGCCAACCTCCTCGTAGCACTGTGCGATAGTCATCCCAAGAGACCGCAAGCCTGAAAGACAAGAAATGCTGTCAGTAGGCTGATTCATGTAGCTGCCATCATAACTTTGCAAAAATTCTCTTATCTGAAAGCTGACTGCCATATGTTTTTCTTTGACTGCTAGTGAGCATGCCCTAAGAAAAGTGGGTGCTGCTCTAAACACTACTGGGAAAACATGATTTAAAGAAATAGATTAAAATGTTAGACTGAACCACCAACATCATCTCTGTTTCCTTAATACAGAGCATAGAAGTTTGCCTCATTACTTATCGTTTGAACTACGTACACATATGATTTAGGAAAACTAACCAATCTTGATTTAGTAATTGGCTATAACAGAAGATCTAGCACAATTTGTAATAAGTTATCTAAATAACCATTGCAAAACACACTAAAACACCTGCTCCCTACTTCCAGCCTGATTGTGCCAAGTTCTTATTTTCTAGCCATTGTCATATTTTTCTCTTGGACAAAGCTACACTTAGTTACCAAATTTGTGTTCCCAGGTGGGTGCTTAGAGCCCAGTTCACTCAGTAACTTTTTCTTTGCTAAGAACTGTTTTCTATCCTTTCATAGTTCTTATAGCCTCTCTTTGACCCCTCTTTCCCCCCAGAAAACCTATCAATATCTTTATGTGCAGACATCAAAACAAATGCAGTATTCCAGCAGCAGCTGCATTTGTGCCAAAACCGGAGATAAGCAAATCCTCCCAATCCAAACATGATACTGTCCTGTTAATTCACCGATGTATTGCATCAGTCCTATTGCCTGTGAGCTTCACAGGGAGTTGTGTGCAGCTGACCACTCTCCATAGCCCCCCACGTTCCTTTTAAAGCTGCTGCCTCAAGGCTAGGCTGCCTGATAAAGCAAGCAGGAAAGTAAATCCAATAATAGTGCAACGGATAAATGTTGCACATAAACAAAGAGGGAAGATAACAGGGTACCAACTCAGCTGAGACACATGAGAGACTGCGATTATCATTTGAATCATAAGTGATTTTGGACAGTTTTTTAATACTGTTCTTTAAAAACGTACTATGTTATCTTTAATAGATGAGAAAAACACAATGCTTATGAATTACCCTTCTTGGGGTACGCTCCTATCTGAACCAGTGTTTGTAAAATAGCTTATTGGAGCTCTGCCTCTGCTTGCAGACTTCATGTAGTCATAGGGTAACAAGCAATTCTATTTGATTTTCTTTCCTCAACCTCAAACCACAAGATGTTAAAATTTCTTCTTACTTTTGGTTCCTTCTTTTCCTCTTCAGATCTAATGGGTTCTAAAGCTGTTGTTTATGTACAGCAAACAGTGGAAGTACACACTAGAGTTTGTAAGGAGTGTTTCCTTTTTCAATTTTTTTTTTTTTCTACAAACTCAAGTTAAGGACTTGCCCATATCCAGCTTTTACATTACTATAACTACAATCTGTTGGTTAGAATGTTTATTGCAAGGATATAGCTTAAATCTTCAACACAAGGGGAATACGATACATCAGGTTAGTATTTTATCTATTAATATGACTGCCTCCACATTTTGATATGCACTAAGATAAGCAGTGTAAAATCTGCGCAAGACAATTGCAAGGAGCCAGACCAAACTCCCATCCTCCAAAGAAGACACTATCATCAATTGCCCTGTAAAACTTCCTGCTGAACAAGATAGAAGAATAAGTCCTTTCAGGTGACATAGGAAGAAGGTACTCCAATTTAAAATTACCTCTGTGGCACTTCTCAAAGCACAAATGAGTACTGTAAAAGCAGGGGTCTGCCCCTTATGATGGATCCTGAGAATACTATAGCTAAAAAAACAGTGCAACTCTTGCATAAACCAGGTCAAAATAAGGAGGAACAGGGCAGTGACTGCTACCTCTTTGTACCTCACTGATGACACTTTCAGTGAAATATTTTTTCTATGGTTAATTATTCTGACTGCTGAGGAGTCTGCAATTTTTTTAGTATTCTTAGTTCTATTATCCTCATCTAAACAAAGGTACTGAAAAACTGCAGAAGGTGCAGAAGAGTGTAACAGAAATGACTCAGTGTCTGGAAAAGCAGAGCTGAAGCTGCCTCGGTTATCAAAAAGAAAAACAGGTATTGAAGAATTATCTTGCTTATCTAAAGGAAAATAATAACTAAAGAAACCTTTAATTTGTTAAAGTCAAAGCAAAAAAAAAAAAAAAACCCCAAACAAACAAACAAGCAAAAAAACCAGAAAACAACCAAACAAAAATCCAAAAAACAAAACCAACCCAGAAACTACAACAGTGCTTGGACCTCGAAATGAAAATAAAATAAAATTAATTTGGTGAGGGTACACAATCACTAGACAGAATTATCAGTGAAACAATGCTTGTCCACCTCTTCATGTCTTCAGCTGAAATCAGAAAACATTTTTAGATGAATCTATGAATCAGACAACTTACTGGACTCCACAGTTCATTCCTAACTGGGAATCAGTTGGAGTATTCAAAAGAATAATATATTCTGCTATATTATATTGTAACTTTTTAAAATCTCTCCGAGCCTTAGCACACAGCCAAGCTAGGACTGTTTCAGCACAGACACCTCAGCAAGTCTTATGACCTCCCACGAGAACTCCTTGTCAGGAGCTGTAGCAGCTCGGGTACTCGTGCTGGAAGGTGCTGAGGTGCTGTAACAGAGCTGGCATGGGGCAGGTGAGCAGCCTCAGCCCTGGGGCCAGCAGGAGGAAGGGGAGGCATTTCTGCCATGCAGGTCAAGTTCTATCTCTCTATTGCTCAAAGGGACTTGGCAATACAAACTGATGTTTGGGATCTTCTGTTAACACAAGTGTTCAAATAGTCCTAAATTTTTGGCGCTAAAAGTGCTGAAGTTTCAATTTTTTGTGTATCCAGAGGCATCTTATCCTGACATACGCTACAACCTTCTCTCAAACATATGCCTATAGCCATCAGAAATAAGATGCTCACATCCTACTTCTTCTCAGGGAATCAATCTGTAAGCACTTCCCAGAGGAGGACCAGCAAGGCTTCACACCAAACGTGGCCCCAGAAGGAAGCCAAGAGCTGAGGGGCATCAGAGAATGTGAAAAATGCAGGTTCAGTTCTCCCTTATTCTTGCAGCCACTCAAATCCATAATTTTGGTATCTCATAAGAGGGGACTAACCTTCTACCTGTACATTTTCTGGGTAGAGGTACTAATGATTTTTCAGTTACTCCTTGATGCAGTATAGCACTTTGCATAAGTAATTTACACACTCCAGCCTAGCTCCAGTGTTTCTAGGCATCGCATCCCTCCTTTTAGCTGGGTTCAGCTTTCAAAGGGGCAGAAATGATTCTTCCATTTCTTTTTCTGTCCCTTCCCCACAAAAAGGCATAATCTGTCATTTCTTTAAAAATAAAGTGCAAAAAAGAATTTATGTTATGTTTTCTCCTAACTACTTTCTGCCCCTAAGAGCAGACCAAGGCTGCTGTTGGGATCCCAGCTTTCCTATGGGTCTGCACAGTGCTACAAGGATGCCCTACTTGCAACTGTGATCACCCCTCCTTCGTGAAAGCGGGGTTCCTGCCTGCAGCCACAAATTTTCTCATCTCTTCTGATCTTGCACGCCTCTTGCCACACAAAGCAGGTGAGGGGTTCCTGGAGCTTTGCCTGGTCTGAGAGTGCAGGGGTCAGAGAGAAGCTTCACTGGAAGGTAGCTTTAACCTGCCAGATCCAGGGCAAGAGAGCAGAATCATCGTGAGTGCCATCCCTAAACACTGAGATTTTTCGGGACTGCGTAGGTATGTACAAGGAGCATGGTCTTTGTGTGTAGTACTTATGGGGTTCATCTTATGTTAGCTGCTGTGGTTAAGGATGTGTTCAGAAGCACGTTAACAAAACTCTCTTCTGCTACATATCTCCAGTGGTCAGAAACAGGGCTTCAGATCTGGAAGTGTATGTTTTTGTTTTGATTTATTAGGCTATGTTTTGTCTTAGTAGCAGTATCTCCTCTGACAGAAGATCGAAACAGTGACTTACTACATTTAAATTATACATGTTTGATTTAGTGTTCTGGGCCTAAGTGGGCAGCAACTCTGACCTACTGGAGAAGAAAGCACAGCAACAGTTAACACTGCTTTGGATGGTTTAAGTAGATACGTATGTTGTTTCTTGTATTTTGAAACTGGTACGTTGCTTCTAGTAGAAAGATGGTAACTCCCTTCCAGATTAGGAGACTAGATTTATATATAATTAATTCACTTCTACCTAACATGAAATTACTAAACTCTTAATGGCATTCAATACAGTGATATAAACTGTGGTAATATTTTAATGAATTTAAGCATAAATAGACAAAAAAATGTAGACCATCCCTGAAAGTTACTATACCTGAAGTTAACAGTTATTATACAAGTGTCTGAAACATCTGGTTTCAAGCTGACAGAAAGAACTTTAGAACTGAGTTTCATGGATTCATTCTATAAAGAGTAAAATGTGATAAACTGGGGACTTTATAACTAGAATCAACATACTTTTGGATCACTATTTTGTTATCAGCACAAAAGTGCCTTGATGAGTTCAAATCTTGTTCTTATTTTAAAAATACAATTAGAGAGAAATGCATCCACATTACAGCTACCATCAAAAGTCAGTAGCAGTCTTTCTTGCAAAAAAACCCCACTAAATCCTGCAAAAATTGTAATGAAGCAAAACAAACTCACTGACAGACTGAATCACTACAAGCTTCCTTTCATTATAAGCTTTCTAAGGGACAGTTATGCATCAGTATAGGCATAAATTAGAGTAGGCGAGCAAACACTTCTAAACCACTATGCTTACGCCCGGTAGCATTAAAGCTACTCCCTACCATTGGCAGGCAGGTTCACCACCCTTCAGTGGGAACAAAAATAAAGGGACACGTTCTGCTGCTGCGAGTACACTGTAATGCCTGCTGGAGTAGGGTCAATTCACAAAGAGGGTGGACATGGCTCTCCAAAAAAGAGAGCTGTCAACCCATTCCTGCTCCGTGGCAGGAAATCCTGGAAGGGTATGTTGAGTGCTATGTAAGAACAACCATCACCATCTTCAGAACAGGCTAGTATTGTGGGACAGAGACCATGATTTACTATTAGGATCTGAGTTTTCAAAGCTCCATGCATTGGCTGAACATTTCTCCTGTCAAATTCAGTGCCATATTCAGCAATGATTTAAGTGCGAACATAATTAAATCACTTTGAAAACACCAAGCACTGGACAACATCATGGCATGGAGAGGGTGTGGCGGGACTACAGCTTTTACTCTTTCATCTATCCAGGCACACACATGCCATGAAGTAGTAATAAAAATGGGGTAAACGCAAGGGAAAATGCAACACCTTCCAATCATTTACAGCTTCCTCTGTAATGTCTGGAAAATGTTACCTTTTATGCCTTCCCTTCACTACTCAGAGTGAACTAAAGTGTTCTCAGAAATGCTTTTCACCCTCCACCCCCTTGCTGTTCGTCCATCCTTCTGCTGACCTGTCAGAAGTGCCTGGAAACCAAGGGCCCCACCTGATGGGTGAATGCTGACTGAACCTGACACTGCTGCTCTGAGCTGCGCCTAGGTCCACTCAGTAAACAGCCCCGAGCTGTGCTCCACCTGTCACACAGATATCAGTGTGTTCAGCAGGGACAGACAGCCCCTCAACCCACTGCCCGATATGATTCGGCTTTAACAGTTTTCTTGAAACATTCTCTACCCCAGTGTTTTCAGGATCTATGATGTAGGCAAAATCATTATATATTCCTTTGCATATAGTCCTTAACAAACCAAATTGTAACAGGCAATAAAGGCTCTTTGAATGGGCTTTTGATAATACAAAAATTGTGGGTCAATGATCTCTGCTTTTTCTCTTGCTCCAACCCTAACCAAATCAACTCAAATATAAGTTTGTAAATTTATGACATCTTGAATGACTGGTGGATGATTTACAGTATGCAACTTTGGGGCCTGTTTTTGTAAATGCTCTGTGCAAACAGTATACACTGGCTTGATGAAGAACTGAAATACATTGGAGAAGATGCCTTGCCACTCAATTATCAATGTCCAAAAGTAAGATTTCACAAGCCATTACTGCTAACATTAGATTGGGTAAAAAGGTTAGGCAGAAATGCACACAGAATGGGGTGCTGTGCCCAGGAACACCTGTTGTAGGCAACAAAACTGAGGAGTACCACTGCCATGGCTGAAAGTACCTGTTGAATGTCTTCCCAGCTTCAGCATCCGCAGGGCTCTGAGCAGTCTCAGCACCTGGACAATGCGCCCCACATTCTCTAGTTCTTGGGAGCTCTCCCCACCACACAGGCTCTCCACCAGCAGGGTGATGTAGAAAGGTAAGATAGCAAGGAGGTCTATGATGTTTGCCACACTCCTTAGGAAGCGACAGCGATCCCGTGCACACAGGAACCTCAGAACAAACTCCACAGTGAACCATGCGATGCACAGGTACTCTAGGGCATCCAGTAGCGGTGGTGCCAGCCAGTTTAGCTCTACTGAAATCAAAGCCATGTTGGCAATGGACACAACAACAAAAGCCATGGAGAGAGTGCCGAAAGTCCTTGCAGCTGCGGAGGAGCCAGGCTTTTCCAAAACTTCCCAAAGTTTCTGTCTGACACTGGGACAGAGGCTACCAGAAAAGTCCTCTTCCTCATCTTGGGCATCCAGTTCTTCTGCATCTTTCTTGATGTCTAAGGCTTCACTCAGCTCCTTCCTCCTGAAGTACCTGCCCAGAAACACCCCCCCCACACCCCAAGATTTTTAATACCAATATACGTATGTTTTTTCTTATCCTCTACCAAATGAAGCATAAGAATACACATTAAAGTATACCTCACATGAGCTCGGAAAACCCTGCTGTCAAGCATATCATTAATCATTTTATTAATTAAGGCCCTGCAGCATGTTTCCGTTGACCTGATATTTCTATTCCCTCATTTTACATCAATGACAGTTTGTATGTGTGGAGTAATTTTATTCTGATAGCATGCTCTTTAAATGGATCATTTTGACTACAGTAGGATCTGCTTCATGACTAACATGCCTTCTTGTAAGCAACCCTGGCACAACCAGACCCTCTGTTTCTAAACTATGCTTAATTTTATTAATTATATTGCATTTCTATTACATTGGTGTGTGTCTGCAATACTAAAAGGGAAGGCATAATAAAGACCATGCAGACCATGGACCAAGTTCTGATCACTATACACTCTGGTGACAAGTCATGTTACTTTCTTTAAATATATGGGTCCTCACACAACACAGGTGCACCTGTGTTGAGTAAAACTTAGAGATTGTGAATGCATAGTTGAGTGTTTTGTTAGAGTAACAACAATTTCATTAAACAAAAACATTCCTAAAGCGCACACACACACAAAAAAATAATTTTCTTTCATATTTGTATTTCTTGACTGCTGCAAATCTCAAGCCTTAGACAAAGGGGCTGTGCAATTTTGCCTTCATTTCATACACAGTTACTTCTCCATATGCCAGAGAGGTCTGTAGCTCCTCATACCACCAAAGAAGTAGGAGCTTTCCGTTACACCTACCAGGGAAGAAAAAAAAGGGATGAAAACTAGGATCCAACTCTCTCAGTTGCAGAACTGAACCATGCTAGGGTAGGATAACTCCAGTATCCTTTTGGAGTAGGGTTGCTTCTTTGTTTTTTTGCAATAATTTTGCTTTAGATGAATATCAGTTATACTCTTTAGAGAATTAATTTCTTCAATACTAACAAAGAAACCAGTAACAATAAAAATGGCGTAAAATTAACTGCAAATAGAATTAACAGAAACGTCCTGGGGGTGGTTCACTTGAAACCCACCTCATTCCTAAGCTGCCTGTTACAATTTGTCTCCAGTGAGCCATGTTCCCGCTGTTGCTGCCCCCTCCCTGTAAGCTGCTACATCCATGTGCGATGCTTCCCATCAGTGCTCTTCCTGGAGCCATGCCACCCACACTCAGCCTGGCAGGTGACCACCCCCCCTTCTGCCTCTCCAGCTTGGATCTGGAAATCCACCAGAATGAGAAGTGCAGGGTAAGGAGGCTCCAAACTCTCCCGGCACCATGCCTGACTCCACATCCAACCCCACTAAACTAGGATAACCCCAAACTGGGTGACTGAAAGGGCATCTCTCCTTCCATGACCTCTTTTATCTCTGGCATTGTCCCTTTCATTTTGAGCTTCCAGGGCCAGTCTGAAGCCGGTACAGGACAAGCCAGATCCTGCTCCTGTTGGGGTGTCACTGTCTTGACCCTGCTGCCAACCTGTCCCTCAGCAAATGTCAACAGTGACCTCACCCAACACATCTCCTCCCATTTCCTACACCCATCCACCTCTAGAGCAGGATTCAGGGCTGAACTCATCCAGCTTTGAGCACGCTTTTCCCAATGCACCTCTCCTACCCCCACTGCTGGATCTCTCACTTCAGCATCCCCGCACACAAGTTAACACTGGGCTCACCCAGCCCACAAGCCTGTGTGCCAGGTCTTCCTAAAACTCACCGGTCTCTGCAGCAGGAATCGATGCTGAGCTCGTCCAAACCCCAGTACTGGATCTCTTGCAGGAAGGAGAGTGCACAAAGCTGCTCCATCACATGCAGCCTCCCTGTCTGGTAGTAATTCAGGATGTAGTGAAATGCCTGTGAGCTCCGGTCAAAGAAATATTCATTCTCCACGAGGTTGGCATCATCACAAAGCTCAAGGAGGCCAGAGGCAACATCCCGGGCAGCAGAGACCACTACGGCCAGTTTGCCAAGACGGGTGTCAGGGTAGCAAGACAAAGTTTGCTGGGACATCACAAAGCGGCTGCCCCCTACATTGATAGTAAAGCAGTCCAAGGAGGGAATGACCTTCTGGAGCAGGGGCCCCTGCTCTTCCTCACTGGAGAAAACACTGGAGTCCAGGGAGCACAGGGATGTGCTACTCCCTGGTTCCTCCAGGGATGCTTGGGAAGAGAGAGACATGCAGCAGGGAGGCGACTTCATCCTGTAGCTGCCAGCAGCAGCCCACACTCTCCTGGTTGGAAAACACAACAAAGCTGCAGAGAAGGCTGCCCTGCCGGGGGGGGGGGTGGCCGGGCCAGACTAGAAATGTATCACTTCGCTTTGGCTACCGTCCCAGGGACACCTCACCGTCCCCACCTTCTCCGAGTGGTGCCTCCATCTGAGACGGAGGGCTGGCAGGGTGTTGAACAGCACAACACCGCCTGCACCTGTGAGGATACAGACGGAACAACGGTACCTGAGACGGCTTCACCTCGTGCTGCCTGCGCCGGCAGCCGTCGGGCAGCGCCCGGCACCACCTGCCCGCGACGGCCTCTCCGCTTCAGCCTTCATCTCCAACCGCTGGGTCGAGGGTGGAGGAAACCAGCCGGGACAACACGGCACGGAACACCGGCTTCAGCGGGTCTCCGGGCAGCCAGGGGCCGCCCCGACAGCATCCCCAGGGGCTGCGTCCCCGCCCGGCCGCTCCCCGCGCCCGCCCCGGGGCGCCCTCCCGTGCTCGCCCCGCGGCAGCCCCTGCTCGCCCCGCAGCTCCGGTCCCGGCCCCGGGTCGCCCTCCCGTGCTCGCCCCGCGGCAGCCCCTGCTCGCCCCGCAGCTCCGGTCCCGGCCCCGGGCCGCCCTCCCGTGCTCGCCCCGCGGCAGCCCCTGCTCGTCCCACAGCTCCGGTCCCGGCCCCGGGCCGCCCTCCCGTGCTCGCCCCGCGGCAGCCCCGCCACGCACTTCGCCCGGAGCCGCCGCCCGAGGTACCCCCCCGCCCCGGTCGCCCCCCGCCGCCGGGGCAGCCGCCGCGGACCGGGCGCCTAGTGGCGGCTGCCTCCCCCCTGCCAGCCCGGCTGTGCCGCCCCGCCTTACCTGCCCGCCGCCCGGCTCTGCCGCCCGCCGCCGCCCCCTCGCACGCAGCCTCTGCCCGCCGCCCCGGCTCCCAGCCTGTGGGCAGCGCCGGCGCCCCTCCATGGCGGGTCGTGCGCTGCGGGGGGCAGGCGGCAGCGGGGGCGCTGCGGGGCCGGGGAGGGCCGGCGCCCTCCCCGCCGCGGGGCCGAGCGCCGCCGCCGCCCACCCGCCCCGTCCCGCCCCTCCCCGCCCGGCCCGAGCCCCGCTGGACCGCGGCGGCGGCGGGAGCGGTGCCTGCGGCGGGAGGAGGGCCCAGGGGCTTCCTCCGGGGACAGACCAGCCCTGCAAACTTCTCCAAGCAAGTTCCCAGAGCGATTTTGAAGCCACCCCCCACCCCTTAAACATACGTAAAAGCAAACACGTTTCTAAATAGATAATGCATCCCCACTTACGCTACTCCCACGACCACAAGTCTGAAGTCACTCAAGTAAGACAGTCATTGTAAAGGCCAGTCGATGTACGTGAAAGAGCCTATTTTAACCTAGCTGCAGTCTGCCTGTTTTCTAAAATACTCTGGGATATCTTTGGCACCATCCTGTGCTGACTTCGTAGCTCCTCAGTAAAACGGTGCAAAAGTGAGCTTCACCCTCCTTACTACTTTTCCACTTCTCCTATGAAACAGTTATTTCTGACAAATGTAAAATATTCGCTTTTGTGAATTTGTGTTTTCTGCCGCCGCTCACTCCTTGCCAGGGCGGGCGGCTGCCTGCCGTGCGGTGGAGCCTGCCAGGAGGGGGAAAACTGTGGCATGAAAAACGTGGCTTTGTGTCTCGTGCCACCAGCATTGTATGTCGTACCACTGGCTTTTGATCCCCCTTCACCTGTTGCACACAACCGCTTCCAGTTATGTACCTTCCTCACATCTGTTTCACTGAGGTCTCATAATGGTTCATCTTTTGGGTACTGGCAATCTTCCCTACTTTACATGAAGATTAGCTGAACATTTACTGAATTGCAGTGTTGCAACACCCACAGCAATCTCTCTGCTCATCACTTGCTGGCGTAGAAATCTGCTCCAGGTGCCTGTTGGCCAAAGTGTTCACGGATCGGAGTGAATCCAGAGGAGAACAGCCAGGGTGGGGTTTGGGAGTCGTGGCCCAAAGAGAAAAGGTGGGGTGGGACGGCTGTGGTGGAAGGGAATGGGCATTATAAGTCTTCAGATACATAAAAGGCTGCTCACAAAGGTGAAGGGTATACTCTGGTCTGCTTGGCTGCGTTGGACAGGTGTGGACGTAATGGGGTTGAAGGACGTATAGGGTAGCCATTAGAAGGTTTTGGTGAAGCAGGGAGGGAATGTTGGTCTCTGTCACTGGTCATCAAAGAACTGACTGGACAAGGATCTGTCAGGAATAGCGGAGGTGTGGTGCTCCCTTTCCCAAGGCAGGCTCAAAAGGTTAGGTGACCTCCTGAGACCCCTTCTGGCTCTATAATTCTGTATTTCAAGTATGTCAGAAAGAAAACTAATTACTTATTTTTTTAGACATTCTACTTTTTATTCTTTAAAGCGATCATACTGAAAAATAATTTAAGTGAATACTCATAAAAATATGAACTCATTTTCCATTGAAATTCGCAGCAACTGCTGTTAAGAAGCCAGCTTTCAAGTATAGCACATTTTTAGTCCAGGATTGCCATTCAGAAGTGCAGTCCCTCTGATGGAAAGCTCTTAAGCGAGCGGTTAATTAAAAGTAATAATTAAAAAATTCATTAAGACCATCAGTAAGACCAATTCATTAAGACCACCAATGAGAAGTACCTCAGAACAGCAAGATGCCTGAGTGTAATGGACCCATAATTGTTCAGTCATAAAACTACTCACTCAACCTCTTTTCAGACCCGTCTTTCCAGTATCATTCTTTCCATCAGCCGGGAAGGCTTTTTCAGGCAAATTTTCTCTGTTAGAAGGGAGATCTGAAAACAGGCCCCTCCCATTACCATGGACAGGTACTTCCCCTAAAAGTCTAGGTCCACCGGTGTTTCTAAGAACCTGACTAAAAGTTTTGATTTTGTCTAGACAAAGTGAGTATCTAATTCACAGCATCATTAAAACTGTAGATCACTTGTTCTGAAAATACTCGCATGTATAATTTTCAGCACGTGTATGAGACTGAGAGGCCAGGTTCAGTTTCCTGTTTACCCGTGTCCTTTATCGAATAATGACTGTATACAGGTATATTTATGTCACTTCAAGGATAATTTTTTTGTCTGATTATCAGGAGTTTGAACTACAGTGTTTTCTTCAAAGCACTAGAGGAAATCCATGTGTTAAGGTTACACTCTCCATTAGTTCTGTGCACTTAATATGCATTCTGCGTGCTCATCACCAGCACACTTCCGTAGTGTCCGTAACTTCCATAATGTCAATTCACAACACCACAATTAGGCAGGAGATTTGGGCATGATATAGTTTCTTACTTCTGAGTTCTGGCCCTCTGCTAGTTGTAAATTTAGATTTTCATTTTAAAAAGAACTTTTAGAAAACTGTTCAGAAAATTATTTCCAAATGTTGCAATAAAATAAAGCTGGAACATTTCAAGGAAATGAGAAAAATGTTTTATGAGTAGGAAGGCTGAAAAATAGAGGATTTATTTTTCTGCCACTAGAGACATGAGAAATGGGGACTACTGGTACATTTTTTCATTTTCTGGGGAGCTCTTAAAGGGTCTCCTATTTGTTTTTCCTGCTCATTTGTACATGAGGAACCAAAGCAACAGCTTTCATAATTGTATCATTCCCTTGGCAAACCTGCTCAGGCTCTTATGCCATTGGAGTAGTGGCAAAAACTAATAAACAGTACAAAGAAAGAGTGATTTGGTCTTACTCTGCCAGTGAGGTGCTGCTGCTGAAGTGAGCCATGGACACTTCCAAGGCGGTTTGGCACATGGAATTTTTAATGATGGATAGAACCACATCTGCATGGTTCAGAGGTGTGGTTCAGACCAAAGGGGTTATCCAGCGCTGCTTTGTTGTATCGGGAATACCTGTAACAACTGAATGATAGTGACATCTCTCTGCACTATTGTCTTTACCAGTGCTCCATCACACCAGTGGTATGATTCAGGTATAACTGAAAAAAGAGATTTTATTATTTCAAGAGACAGTACAGAAAAATTTTTACTGGAATGCTGAAATACGAATTGCAACTCAATCTGTCTGTTGTGGGAGTTGAAAAATTTGCTTTAGCAGAAAGCCAGCTGTTACAAAAACCTCTTTTATAATATATTTTCCTGATCTTCTGTACTCCTCGTGTTGAAAGCTGTGATTTTATGGCAATTGTGTCATCACTTTTCCCAGCTAGACTATTGTGATCTACAGGAAAAAGCTGGGATGTGCGGGTCCCAAAATTGGTCCCTATCTTTCCGAATAGCCTTGATTCTCTTCTCACAGTAATGCTTCACAATCAAATGATTGTAAGTTACTGGGATTTCTGACACATTTTATTTCCAAATTTTTAAAGTGTTTTTATCTGATATATTGGTCTGTATTTGGAATGTAAAACTGGAATGGCTCTCCTGGACCTTATGCGGTAGAATAGAAGGAAAAGGTTAGGTAATAGTATGATAGGTGGGACATATCAAGTGAAAACTTTCTTTGGGGACTTCTTCATGGTTTCCAGCAGCACAGGGACATGATGAGCCAGAAGTTGCATGGAGCCTAACATGTTTAATAACCTTTCATGATGCTGCAAAATAATTTTTTAACTAATTTCTGTTTTGATGCCTCTAACAGTTTGTGTAAGGTTCTCCACAATTTAACTGTGCAGTGGGTGAAAGTTACCATACAGTTCTATTAAACCTTCCTTTGTTCTAGTGCTGTGACTGCTGAATAATGGGGTCCCGGTCATGTTGTCAGCACCATTCATGACTTTGCTGACATCTGCCATACAGTAGTTTCCATGGAAGTGGTCAGTTTCAATAATATATCTTTTTTATATGCATCCAAGCTTTGTGAGTAATACATCATATCAAGGGTTAAAATTAATGGATTTTGGCAGTTCCAGTATTTCACCATTTTTCTGTTGAAAATTTTGGACTCGGTGCAAGCCATTGAGCCCTGAGCTCCATTGCATTTAACACCAGATATAATCTGTATCATAAACTCAATTCCCTTGACAGATCAAAAGTCACTTCCTTAAAATGACAGTGTGTGCTTGTTTTGAATGGGATAGAGTTAATTTTTTTCCATTGTAGCTTGTATGGGGCTATAGTTTGGATTTGTGCTGGAAATAGTGTTGGTAATGTTTTAGTTACTGCTGAGCAGGGCTTACACAGAGTCAAGGGTTTTTTCACCTCTCACAACACCCCACCAGCAAGTGGGCTGGGGGGGCACAAGAAGCTGGGAGGGGACACAGCCGGGACAGCTGACCCCAACTGACCCAAGGGCTATCCCACACCATATGGCGTCACGGTCAGCATATAAAGCTGGGGGAAGAAGGAAGTGGAGGACATTTGGAGTGATGGCATTTGTCTTCCCAAGTGACTGTTTTGCAAGATGGAGCCCTGCTTTCCTGGAGATGGCTGAACACCTGCCTGCCCATGGGAAGTGGTGAATGAATTCCTTGTTTTGCTTTGCTTGCGTGAGCAGCTTTTGCTTTACCTGTTAAATTGTTTTTATCTCATACCATGAGTTGCCTCACTTTTACTCTTCCAGTTCTCTCCCCCATCCCACTGGAGGGGAGTGAGAGAGCAGCTGTGTGGGTCTTAGTTCCTGGCTGGGGTTAAACTATGACATGATGGTACTGGCTAGATCCTCTGTTGAATCCTCCCATTTGGTTAGTGTGAAGCAGTGCTCTTAGGGAGCAGTTGTAGTTCTTTTACAATCTAGTTATCTGAAGCCTATCCTTCTTTCATATCGTCTGGGAGCTGCTCTAACCTCACTCTTGCAACAACAGGTGAGAAAAGATGAAACCTAGAAATTCTCTAGACAAGCTTCTGCTGTTTCCTTTGGCAAGTGAAATAAGTGCTTATTAGAACAGCTTTATTTCCTGCAGGGATAGTCTGCTTTTCTTGTGGAAATGGTCCAGCTGAAACCAGCTAGAGCTCACTTTCTTTGAGCTAGCTGCATGGAACAGACAGATCAGAAGAAGATACAATTTGGTTCACATTGTGTGAAAACAGTGTAAGAGAGTATGGAATCAGGGCTATGTTAAGAAAGATGTTTTCAGTATCTTTGAACACTACCCACTTTCAGACCCTATTTATTTTCTTGCCTTTTACAATGTGGTAGGAAGTAAAAAAAGAGTAGCTGGGGAGGTAGTTCTGTAGAGCAACCTACACATATGAGCAGTTTTATTTTCAAAGTAAGGGCTAACTTTACATCCACCAACTGCATAGGAAAGCAAGTTGCTGATATTTTCTGCTGAAATTGTATTGGAAATGGGCTTTAATATATAAAAATGAGTTTACCAAACAGTGTATGTAATGCTAGGCTGAATGCTACTTCTGTTTTTATTAGATTGGTGAAGGGGATTATTAAGAATTTTCAGATTTTAATTTTAGGTGCATTGTGCCAAATGCCCCAAAGTTCTCAGAGACAAATAAAAGATATGCGATCAGACGTGACTGTTTACCTGCCTAATGCATTTTTTAGGAGCTATTACTCCATTCTCCTATCACTGAACAGGCACAACCCAGCAATGCCAAGGAAGATTACATACAAATATCAAAAGGAAGAATACTTCTCTTTAAATAGGGACACGGTTTGTTACTCTGAAGGAAAGCTCTCATGACTTAGTATCCAAAATAATGCCTTATTCAAAAGATATTTTAAAATAGATCAGAGTGAAGGCATTCAGCACAGGATGAGATTTAGATCAATCAATCTGAGATTTAAATCCATATTTTCAGAGACAGAATTAACTTCTCTACAGAAAAACTTTTCCAGTCCTCACCAAAAGAGTCTAAAGTTTTTAAATGCATGCAAACAATCTATGTACTGTTCCTGCCCAGGACTACTTGTTTTATTCAGCAGCTAAGCTCACTGCTCAGTCAGCCAACTAGCAAAGCCTTTGGTCTCCTTCTTAAGTAAACTTGAAATTACATATCCTTCAGATGAAATATTCTAATCTGGCAAATGTCAGTTCCTTCCTGCTAGCAACTCACATAAACTTTGCAGCTTCTAGATCCATTTTGTATGCATTCTTTCCCATGGCCTGTTCCAATGGCTACACTTTGCTATTTATGTTTCCTCACTGTTTTCCCCTGTGCTTATTTACCAGACAAGTTTTTTCTTTCCTTCAAGACCACTCATACCTTATTACCTGAGTTATTTCTTTAGCTGTATCTAAACTGAGTTGCAAGTGCTTACCTTAGCACACTACGCTGTTGATGTCTAGACAACAGTGCAAGAAACTGGCTGGACCATCTTCTGGGTCCCTCAGGAACTTCAAACCAACATTGATGCTCACTGCTCTTTTCCATGGACAGTTGTGACATTCCCATATATAACTTGGCGTCATTAATGTTAACAACATCTTGACAGGTTTTCTCAAGATGTATCATTTTCTTGTAAATGAAGGAAAATGTAGAGGGTCTGGCTGGGATAGGGTTAATTTTCTTCATAGCAGCCCATATGGTGCTGTGTTTTAGCTTTCTAAGTAAAATGGTATTGGTAACACACCAATGTTTTAGTTGATGCTAACAGTGCTTACATAGCGTCAAGACCTTCTCTGTTTCTCACTCTGCCCCCCACAAGGAGTAGGCTGAGGGTAACAAAATGCTGGGAGGGGACTCAGCTGGGACAGCTGACCCAAACTGAGATACTCCATTCCGTATGACGTTGTGCTCAGTGATAAAACTGAGGAGGGGAAGTCTTTTGAAAGTAGCCATTTCTCAGAGACTGGCTGGGCATCTGTCTGCTGATGAGAGGTAGTGAGTGATTGCCTTTGCATCGCTTGCTGTTTTTGTTTTTGTTTTTTTTTTTTTTTTCTTTTTCCCCCCCTTCCCTTATTAAATTGTGTTATCTCAACCTATAAGCTTTTCTTGCTTTTGTCCTTCCTATTCTCTCCCTCATCATGCCATGGGGGAATAAGCGAGCATCTGCGTGGGGTCTTAGCTGCCAGTTGGGTCAACTCACCGCAGGAAGGAACACTGATGTGCTGCTGCAACATTGTACTTGGTTAGTAAAACCAAGTATATGAAAAAAGTAATGCACGTTCTTCTCTTCAGAACATAAAAACCTGTACAGCTGTTACCATTTTTTTACACAGCATTGACTTTCTGATGGCTCTTCACTATTCTCTTATGATGAGAAAAAAACACTTCTGTAAGCTACACTTTGTGGAGAGACCTCTGTATGCAGGTGAATTCAAAGACACTCTGAGCAGAAAGATCTTGCAAAATGCACATCTTTTTGTTGTCCAACTTCAAGATAATCCTCTATTTATATAGTTGAATAGCTGGGAAGGGAAGAGTTTGAGAGAGAAATGTCATATAGTCAGGGACTTTTTCTCTTCTAAAGATGCAAACAAGACGGAGCCAGGCTCTTTTCATAGATTTATAGAACCACAGAATCACAGCATGGTTTAGGTTGGAAGGAACCTTTAAAGATCATCTAGTCCAACCCTCCTGCCGTAAGCAGTGACGTCTTTCACTGGATTGCTCAAAGCACCATCCAACCTGACCTTGAACACTTCCAGTGATGGAGCATCCACAACTTGGTGGGCAACCCTTATTGTAAAGAATTTCTTCCTTATATCTAAGTTAGGTCGGTCATCTTTTAGTTTAGAACTGTTACCTATTATCCTGTCACTACAGACCTTGGTAAAAGTTCTCTGTCTTTCATTCTTGTAAGCCCCCTATAGGTATTGGAACATTGCATTAAGGTCTCCCTGAAGCCTTTTCTTCTCCAGGCTAAATAACCCCAGCTCCCTCAACCTTTCTTCACAAGAGAGGTGTTCCAGCCCTTGGATCACTTTCACATCCCTTCTCTGGACTCACTAAAGCAGGTCCACGTCTGTCTTGTGCTGGGGGCCCCAGAGCTGGATGCAGCACTCCAGGTGGGGTCTTACCAGAGTGGAGCAGAGGGGCCTCCCTCAACCAGCTGGCCACACTGCTTTTGATGCAGCCCAGGATACGGTTAGCTTTCTGGGCTGCAAGTTCACTTTGCCAGTTCTTACCTAATTTTTTATCCACCAATATCCCCAAGTCCTCCTCTGCAGGGCTGCTCTTAATCCATTCATTGCCCAGTCTGCATTGATACTGGAGATTGCCCCGATCCAGGTGGAGGACCTTACATTTGGCCTTGTTGAACTTTATGAGGTTCACATGGGCCCAGTTCTCAAGCCTGTCAAAGTCCCTCTGGATGGCATCCCTTCCTTCTAGCATATCAACTGCACCACTCAGCTTGGTGTCATCTGAAAACTTGCTGAATGTGCACTCAATCAAGAGTGAAAGCTCTTTGAGGAATTTGTTATTAGTTATTTTTTCAATAGCACACCTTAGCAGATATGGAAGACAATGCTCTTTTAAACTTTAAACATCTCTCAGGCAATAAAGTCCATACCCTTCAAAGAAATTGACTCCTGAATCAATGAATGTTCATTGTGTTTTGCAACACATTGTGACCTTCTGGTGGCATACTGGACAACAGAATGATCCTGTTTTTATAAGCTTTAATTTTGCCTGTATTTTTCCCACTTATAAAAGGATAGAAAGTATAACAGCCAGCAGCAAGATCATCTTCTTTAAAAGTGATATGATCAATTCCAGCCTATTAAAAATATTACTTACACACATAAAACAGTAGCAATGGAAAATAATTATTTTATGCAAAACTAATAATTATTTTTTAAGAATCTGTATGACACCAGCAAAGTATCAACATTGCAGTTACCTCTGGCAGCTTTAGGATATTGAGTCATTCATAAAACTTGTCTATTGTAATAACTTACATATCTGCACTGAAAGAAAAAGATCCAACCCATCTATCTGTGTATTTAACAATTCAGTCTACAACACTGAAGAGGCAAAATAGCTGAGCATCCTATAACAAACAGGAGAACCAGAACGGGCATGTCTTCATGAAGAGAAAAACATCGTCACGGAAATAACTTTAGATGAATTCATGCAGTGCAAAAGAGAAACGTGTTCGGGCAACTTCATCTCTGCTGCCATTCTCTGCTGACTTTAAGTGGGGTTTCTTTGTCCCACAGTGATGCAGTTTATATTTTATGTGTTGAATAATTTCCTTCAATTAATAAAGCAAAAAAACCTGTACTTGGCATAGCATGTAAGGTGACTACCGTCTTTTCATTTATTCCAAGTATCTTAAAGGCCTTTAAATTTGCAAAGTTAATTTGGGTATATTGGCTAACCTTGCATATATCCTGTAGCAAGAATAATTCATTTTGTAAGAGGAACTGTGGTTCTTAAGTGGCTATTATGTGTAAATTGACTTCCTGTGTACACGACTGACTGTGTAATTGGCTAACTCTGTCTATGAAAAGCTGAGGTTTCTTTGCCCTGCCAGTAACCTTTAGCCTCTTCAGTCAAAGAAGAGAAACAGGAGCTTTAAAGAAGCAATTAATTATTCGTTTTATATACCTCTGCTTTAGGATGGGATGAATCACACCTTACACAGGTCCATTTGTCTCCCCTGATGGCAAGGGAAGGGTAGACAACAGCTGAGATAAGGTATCAACACTGTAGATGTCTGTGGTTTCCCAGATGAATCTGACTCTAGAGTTTTTTACTTTTTAAAAAAATGTTTTTGTAAAAATCAAAATAATTCTTTACTATTTAAATCAGTATAGTTATTAGTTCTTGCTTACCAACACAAAAATTTATTACCAGTGTATAACACGTTCATTTCAATAACTGAAAATATTTTGTATTTTTGAAATAACATCATTTGTTCTGGATGTCACAAGTAATTTTAGAATTGCAATATTTGGTTAATCCTCACAGTACCACTGTGAAATAGGTAAGTACCATTATGATTAAATAATAGTAGTTAATTGCTGCCATGTGCAATTAAGCCGTACTACCCTAGGACACATCATTCTTCCAGGTGACTGAATGTTTAGAGGGATCTGGGTCATATAGGACTTCATGATAAAGTACTGAACTTCTTGGGGGAGGCATTCATTGCTGCTTCTGCGTGCATAGAAAGGAAAGTGTGTTTGCTGACTTCTTAGCTCATGCACTGGAGCTTATTTGTGCTGGGTGAGGAGTCTTTGTCCTCTGGAGAGCTTTGGGAATGCAATTCTGAGAAAACTTCCATGGAAAGAAACAGCCCTTGTTCCTCAATTTCAGCCTATCACATCTGCATAAATAGTACCTCATCAACTGATCATAATAAATTTTCCAAGGTTTTCCAATAGACCAAGAACATCACCTGAACATTCACTGGAACAGTTCCCTCGTTTCATACACTGTGGGATGCACACTCAGCTGTGGATGTAGGGCCTAATGAAGTTTCTTTACTTTTTATTTTTTGTAAGGGAAGACTGGATTCTAAATAACCTAGTCACATCTTATTACATCTGAACAGTAATAAGCAATCATCATAATGTCTGTTCAATAGCTAAAAACCCCCTTCTTTATTGTAGGCTTTACTGTGCAAAATAAATCATCTCACAGAAGGTTCCCACGCAGCATTAGTAACTTCTTGATTTGGTTGGATGCATGTAGCAAGAGGAAATAATGGTGTATAAGCAAATGTTTGAAAGTAATCACCTCAAACAACTGCAAAACTAGATAGATTAGTATTGATTCCCCTCATACACAGTCTTCCAATTCCAGTTGCTTCAGTATCAATGTCTTTGGTTTTCACATATTAAAACTCTAGCAGGCAATGCTTTTATAATTGTCAGTAGGTGTATGTTTATGGGTATAAGTCTGTCAGAAAAAATCTGTTTAATGTCTCCAGTTTTTGTACATCCTTCATTGTTGTCAGACAGCATTTCCTAGGGGTAGTGATGGGCATGCTGATCGATTTCACTCCTCTCTTCAGGCTGCATGAGACTTGGTATAGCTTCGATGTAATGTTTACAAATAAGAGAGAACTCATAATCTATTGGACTCCAGGAAGTCTCCTTAGGTAGTGCCAATAATGAATTCACAGATGATAGTCTCAGAGGGCTAAATGCTCAGATTTTGTGTTCCACTGACAGTTTCCAAAGGAATTTTGCAACACTGACTCACTTGACTGTGACTTTTAGGGTTCGAAAGCCTGTGGACCATTAGAGGATCTCTGAGAGGGTGGAGGTTGGTATTTAGAGCAGTGAAAGTGAAACCTTGTGCTCAGCTTGCCTGGGAGCAAACACAGTTGAATTCTCCTCTAGACAGTACTGTAATACAAACCATTAGTAACAAAGAATATTATAGCAGTAATAACCTTAAATGTCAATAACACTTTAAATAACCATGAGTAACCATAAAAGACTACAGTCATGTTGACATCTGAAAGGGAATTAGAATCCAGAAAGAAAGGGTAATCTAATTGTAGTATCCAAATCTGCTCTTCAGTAACCCTGTTTGTGCTGTGCTCAGGTTTTGCCTAAATGGAATGGTAGAAAGCTGAAAGACTGGCCATGTTGTTCTCTTCTCTTTCCTATACCACTGCTTCATCTCCATAATTACTTTCCTTTCCACTCTGATTTCCACTTACCTTAATCAGGCTGCTGCCTTTGATAGCTCTCAACTTTTGACTCAGTTGAAAAATTCCTGAGAAAAGGACCTCCAGCTAAGAATGCTGTAAAACTTCTAATCAAAAAAAACCCCGTGTAACTTCAACGTGCAAAAAAACTCAGTCATTTCAGGGAGAAGCCTTGAACTGAAGCACATGTATGTTTTTGTGTAACTGAACATATATAATAATCCTAATCAAAGAGATTGTGTGCTTGATGAATAATTGGTGTGTGATTCTGTAAAATAATCCTTTTTTGATTTGTCTTTGAAAATATAATTAAATGTATGTGCTTTTATTAGTGTTTTACTTGATCATTTATAGTAGGAGTAATTTTTGTTAATCAGTAAAAATGTCTTAAAAGTAAACAGCAGAAATATTGACCAAAGGCTACTGAGCTGTGAATTCTCTGTGAATTCATAGATACTGTGAATGGTCCTTCTCTACACGATTGTTGCTTGCCACAAAGCACAATCTAGGGATCTCACCTAGATTTCATTTGCTTTAAATTCCACTCATACAACTAACAAAATTCCTCTGATCCACTTCATCAGTTTTAACTAGATTTCTGTGATTTGTGGAACAAGCATTGTCTTAAGGAATTCTTTCAGATTTAGTTATTGTTTTATTTTCACTTGAATGCCCTTCTGCATTAAACTAGTGAGTGGCTGCATCCTGTGTTAGTTTTTGTGTCCCTTTCCTTATGTCATCTTTTGCCACCTTGCCTTGCCTTCCCGAATTTTTGTCCTGCGATCATCAGGTTTAATAACTATATTGAGCTGTATGAATCAACTCTTTCCTGCCCCTTTCTTGCCCATGTTTTATTGACTTCCAGAACTTTAGCATCTCAGGGCTGGATTCATTCATTGGAGCTGGCTCCTTTGAGCTGCTTCAGCACCACAATACGCCTGCCAGACCCTTTAAGCTGCTCTGGGATAAAGTCTGCCTGTGTGTGAGGGAAACTTCTGCTGCTTACTTCCCTCAAACCATTTCCCTTTCAAGGCTCCAACTGAGATATATGGCTAAATCCTAGCTGCCAGGCTGGAGTCTCTAGACTGGATGTCATTAGCTAAATCTAAGAAAGGCATTTTTCTGGAAAGTGGTTTATAGCAAATTTTATCTCTGGCTTTTTTTTTTTGCTTATGATGTAGTATATGACTTCCGAAAAAATGCCCTGTTTTCCAAATCAGCTTTCAAATTGTCCTGATGAAGGTTTATGGTCTGGATATGTCAGAGAAGGATCTTTCTCAAATTATTTTTCCCTGTTGTTTTCCTGCACTTGACATGTCATATTCAGCTCATCTGCTTCTTGCCATAATCTTACTTACCTGTGTGCATCTCATACCACCTTACATGTACAAACACGTTTCTGCTTCTTAGCCTCCACTTGCTTCCTTGGGAAAGCATGGATCTTTGATAGGGTTTGCATCACATCTGCTAGTCCTAAGCAGATATCTCAGGTACCCTTAGGAATATCAAATTGCAGTAGATGCCTGCACTTTAAAAAAGTGAGTTAAGCCCAAAATATCCATGTTAAAAGAATAAAATGCTTTATAGTTAAATGAGTAAAATTTCAAATATAGAAAGTCAAACCTCAGAAAAATTTCATCTAAGGCTAGTTATTAATTTTACCCTACCCAAAGATTTTCCTTAAAATGAAAGCATTACTTTTACTGAAGCAATTCCTTTCTGACTGTTTTCACTCTTTTTCTTGGTTGTGAGGTATCAGCCCCACCTAGTGAATGATTAATGAATTCTTAAAATACAGCACACCAGAAGACTTATAAGCCAATGCTCAATTTTTTCTGGCCTATATCTTCTTTTGTTCCTCCTAAAGACCTCAGTGACCCTTGATTTCATTGAAGCAGCATGTAAAATATAGTAGTGGAATTGAAAGCAGAAAAAGGCCCAATGTCTTGCTCTCATGTGTTGCAAGATTAGTTATAACCCTCAACAGTTTTAGCACTGTGGTATGATTCAGAGTAGCAGGAGCATCACAGCAGTACAGTTTTTGAAGCACAGAAGAGAGGAAGAATACTCATGAGTTTTCTAAAGTTGTCAAAGAGGAAAATATGCTAACGTGTTAAATATATCACCTAACTAAGCGGTTATGCCGTAATCAGTGCACTGAAATATAATTGGGAGGCAAAGTACTAAGAGCAAGTTTAAAGGTACTGGGGCAGATTCTTGGTTGGAATAAATTGGAACAAGTTGAAATAAATTAGAATAAGCTTCTTTGGCTTAAGGCATTGCTTTTATGCATCTGCTTGCTAATACTTGAAGGAAAGGTCTTCCTGACAGGAAATAATTGTTTCTGCTGTTCTACCCAAAGAGTTTATATGCCATTTGAAGAATTTAAAACAGCATGGGTTTGAATTTAATTTAGCTTAAATTTAAATTGAACAATTGATTTTTTTTAACTCTGATTTAATTTTGCACGGCAGCAGAATAGCTTAGAACATATCCAAAACATCAAACTTCTGAAACTACATGAAGAGGCTTTTAAGGGACCTAGTTTTACAGGCTTAAGTACTTAGGTTAAAAGGATCGTTTTCCTGGGTTTTCTCTGTAGTCCTTTATTTCCTAATTCTGAGAGGAGGTTTGGAACAAAGCAAGTTTTGAAAGCACTAGAAAGAGAGTTGACCCTCTCTAGAAGAAGATGAAGGGCAAGGGTCTGCAGCTGTGAGCTACAGATCTCAGCAGCATAGTTGAGATTTGGCCTTTACCTGGGAGATCCAGATCCAGTGAGGACATGTTCCATTTGTGTATCACTTGTGCATCAACATGTGTACTGCTAATGGCATGTACACTCCGTATCTTACAAACAGGGAGGATTTTGCCTATACTGTTTTTCTACAGGCAATGTGTTCATATGTGATGCTGAATAGCCCAGATATGGAGGCAATTGCTAAGAAATTCTGTGTTACATTTTTGCACCCTCAAAGCTCGTTTGAACAGTGTCTCTCTAGATTTCTTATAGTAGACAGAGAGGAGGGATAACACATTAACTACAGGGAGAGCCTAGGGAAGTTAATCTAATTGAACCACTTGAAAAGGGCACCAAAGTTTACCTGCCGTTCATAAGCAGGCCACTAGTATCTGTTAATTTCATTTAAAAATCTTGATTAGACAAGACTTGGAATGTCAGAGTCGCAGGATGAGTGAGGTTGGAAGAGACCTCTGGAGGTCATCTGGTTGAAACCACCTGCTCAGTTTCAGTTTGTTGCACTTCATTCCATGTTAGGGATGCTAGATCTGAACCATGATAATGAACACGCATGTGCTGCTGAAGAGACCTGGGCCTAGTTTGGTGATAGCTAGCAACAAGAAGATGAATTCCTGGTGGGAGAATGTCACCTGTTTTATTTAAATGTGAGTCCCTACCTTCCCTTCAGTGTCCTGTACTGGGGTGGAGTTGCCTTGAGGCAGAGGGGAGCTGTGCTCCCCTATTTTGGCCTTTTGAGGCACATAGCATGTGCTGCTGCACATGGGCTCCTAATTTAGATGGGGACTGGATCTGGCCTTATTTTTCGTAATGTGATCCCTGCAATATAACTGTAAGATATTCTACCAAAAAGCCAAGATAAGTCACAAACTTGGCTTTTCAGGTATAAATATAAATACTTTTTTACATTATCAGATTCAAATATTTTGGTAAGATTTTTACAGTGTTTCAATAGTGAATAATGTTGAATTTTTTTTTTATTAATCTATATTTTCCAGTGCAGGCCAAAGATAATGTTTGTATATCAAATTTTATTCTGTGATAAGATTCCCTCTAACTCAGTTTATGGATAATGACCCATTTATTATGAATCCCAACTTCAAGTTCTACAATTCTTTTTAAAATATCATATTATTTTCCTGTTTTTTGTAAAGTCTTGCCTCCAGAACTCCTGTGATGTTAGACAATAATCTCATTTTCTATTGTAACACAAAGTAAAATAAAAGTCCTGGCTTTCATGTTTCTTAAGAAAGTGTTGATCTTTTGTTCATAATCCAAACCCAAAAGAGAGAATTAAAATAAATTATTTAGTATTCAAAGACATGTTTCTTAAAAGATCTCATGGAATTTGAATGCCTTACATTAGTAGTTTGGCCTCACTGGAGACAGGGTTGGGAGATGAGGTGTGGGGGAAGTGTGCGTCAGGCTTCCTCAGCTGCTCCCTGTCCCCAAACCAGAGGGGAAGTCAACACATTGCCTCAAGGAAGAGAAAGGTATGGCTTGCCCTGGGCTTTCTGCTTTGAAAATTTTCAAGTACCCTTTACAATTTTACAAAATATCGTACTATGCAGAGTTGCAGTGCTGCCTTTTCACTTAGTTTGCCTGGTACTCCTCAGCAGCCTGATGGGACCTGTTGTGGTGTTTGCATGGCCCCTCATGGCAGAGGAATTGGTAGAATGGTGCCCTGCTCCATGGTGATACCTTATGGTAGAGTAATTGGTAGTTGGTAGTGTGGTGCCCTGCTCCAGGGGGCCTCATGGTGGAGGGCAGGCTGGTGTGGCCCTCTGCTCTGTGGTGATGGCACAATGGAGGAGTTACACACACAGTCAGATTTACAAACACATGCTGATATAACACCTTCTGTTTCATGTTTATGAATGTTTGACCCAAAATGAAACTGAGATTTTTTTAATTCAGTCCAATAAAATAATAGGCTAACATATCCTCCACTCCCATCCATGGATCTCACACTTTTGATTTGGAAATACATGTTTGATATGAAACCTTCCCTGGGGCCAGGAGGGCTCTGTGGAAGGAGAGCTCTCATCTCTGACAGACTGTTTTTGTCTTCAAGATTATGGTCCACGTCACCTACCCTGAGAAGGCAGAGAGTCTGCATTTGAAGACCACCTTGTGATTAATGGAAATGTAAAGGTTTCACATGGCAGAGAGGGACTGGCAGTTAAACAGACAGTTGCTCTTCTGATAGCTGGCTGAGGTTTCATAATCACGACCTGTAGTTAGTTATCAATTGCGTGGCCCAGTGCCTTGTAAAGTGTTTGTGCTTCAGAAATTTGGCCTCAGTGTGGGAATAAGGGCCTTGAAAAAGGCATATCAGCTTGTGTTACAAGTGTCTTAAGGGCAGAAGCACTCAGAAGTATTTCATAGATATCAAACAGGGAGCCTGTATTCGGGAGCCTTTTCCAGAGATGGTTATAGCTGACACTTCTACAGGTGAACTGTTATGGCTGTAGCTATTGGTGCTTCAGTGTGGCCAGACTGCTCCTGCTCCTCATTCATGAAGGGTCTGATTATTTCCAGCCGTTTGGTAAATCTTTCAGTAAGAAGCTGTTTCTTTTAAGATATAGTAAAAGCTGGTCTTTGTTTGTCATTACAGCTTTCATATATAGCATGGTATATGAAAGAAGAGGACATTTCAGTTTTGTTTTCTTATTAGCTGTGTGATGATGAGCAGTTTTAGAAGAAATAATTACGTATGCTTCAGCTGATTTCTACTAGGAATGTAGAACTGCTGTGATAGCTGAGCAGAGCAAAAGGAATCAGTGCAAATGTATTGGCAAATGTAATAGTCCAAATCAGCATTAGAACATTGCAAGACTCAAATGGTTAATCAGAGATCAAGAATAATGTTTAGCAAATCATATTTAATTATTCTGTGCAAATTTCCATGTCACTCACTTTTCCATTCCATTATCTGTGAATAAAACCTGATTATATATGAACATGAGATGATTGTCTGCATTTTGGCATGACAGTGCCACCTGCTGTTACATTATGCAGTTTGTATAGAATTTTCTGAGTAATTTAGAGGCTTACTCCCACTTTCAAAAGATAGACACATAGGAAAGCTTAGAAGCTGTGGTGCTCAGCTGGTAGCTTCAGGTTGGTATTTGGTTCTATGTTAACACCATTCTTTCTTTTATTTAGTTAATTTGAGAGAATGGAGTAACTTCATCGGGGGAGACTGAAACACACTCATTCCTCTGAGGCATGACTGATGAACATCCATATCTCTTCATGTCCTGTTGAAGGCGGAGTCCACTGGTAGAATGTATGGAAGCTATACCATTTCCTCTCATTTTATTCAGGACAATCTCTCTCTAAAAAAGATAGTCGAGATGGGCTCTCCAAGTGCCCACAGTATTTGGCATGTGCGCAATGTCTGCAGAAGCATGACTGCAGCTCATGGTGGAGCTAAGGAGCCTTCATACCTGGCTTGCTTCGTATAGTACCGTTAGGCAGTCCTGGACAGACCAAGAGCAGATCTGTTGGTACTCAGGGCACCTTTACAGGATAAAACTTAGGCATCCTAGACCTAAAGCATCTCTATGGATTGGCACTTTTAATGGGAATTTTAAGAAGCCAGAATTTGGATTAAAGCACCTACAGGAGCAGTTAAGCATCTTATTTTCCACCCTTCATTGTCTTTTTCAACCTTCTCTAACTCTGCTTTACCCGTTATGAAAGTGAAGACTGGAGAGGGGCCAAAACAGCACAAGATATTAATGTTGTGGGTGCAACTTGGAGTTATAATGATCTGTTCTATTTTATTTACTTTTTCTATTTTTACACTTTTTAACATTCTGTGTGTTTTTTTCCCTCTACTGAGCTCAGGTTTGCATAAGTGCTGTTAAAACACCAGGATATTTTTCTTGAGTAGTGATAGGTAATTCAGAATCCTACAGTGAAAATATCAGGGTAAGATTGTTTTTCTCTATGTACATTAGTTTATTTTATCTAGACTGATTTTCATGTGTTACTGCTTACTATCATGTTACTGTTATTTCCCCAACCCCACCCACTGGACTGTTACTGTTAGAGCCCTGAATAACTTTGTGGCATAAGAAAATCGCATCACTTAACTATTTGTTCCTTTTTCCAGATCATTCTTGAGCATATCTAGGGGATCCTGTTGTTATCCTCCTTCCACTGAAAAAAAAAAGGAACTTATGCTTATTTTGTCTTGCTTTTGTTTTACAGCTTTAAAGCAGGTCTTTATTCATATGAGGAATTTCCCTCTTCATGACAGCTTATTGTCTGTAACTAGCTTTGGTGAACAATCCTGTTGAATGCTTCCTGGGGATCCTGGCAGATTACACCAAATAGGTTTTTCTCCAATCGATTTGTAAGGTATGGCTTCTCTTTACAAAGCTATGTTGATTCTTCCTCAATATATTTTCATCCATGTAGCCACTCTTTAATTCTATTTTTTACTATACTTCATAAGAATTTGCCTGGTACAATTTCAGATTTACTTCTCTGGAATTCCCAGAGCCCTTTTTAAAAATTACCATCGTGTTTACTACTTTCTACACTTGATACTGAGATTGTTTTAAGCGCATGGTTACACATGGCATTGAATTGATTTCCTTCGGAACTTGTGGAGAATGGTATTGCTTTCCTTTGGCTGTCTTCTTAGCCTAGTTGCTCCATTTACAGTGTCTCAGAATTGCCTGTGATGTCTCATAATTATATATTTGATCAATCCCACATATTCTGTCTCCTAGTTCTGCAACTTTTTAGACCTATCTCAGCATGTCGCAGCATGGCATCTGATGCTGTCTTGATCAGGCAGTAACACCACAGTGATATCCCTACCTGTAATAGAAATTCTGTGGTATGAGCTGATACGGCCAATTAATTTTTCCGCTTTGACTTTAAGTAACCTTTTATAAACTACTGCTCTGTTACTAGTACAACAGTGTCTTTCTGTCCCATATAATTTATGTCCTGGAATGGCAATATCTCTGCAAAAATAATATATGCCAATAGTGAAATTTTTAGAATCATTGGGTTTAGTGATGACTATTTCTGAAAATGCAGTGAAGCACTTATCTGCATTTTCAGACACATATCTAGATGCATTTCAAATTACTAACGTAAGAAAGCTATTTTCCTTCCTTACCAAATAAAATTTGGGTAGTGTCAACCACGTGTTCTGTTACTAAAGCTATAGGTATGGGCAATAACGTATTTTCTTAATGCACAACCAATCAAATAACTCTACCGTTACTTAAGGGATTAATGATCCACATTGAGAAAATTTCAGAAAGCCTTGTGTTCAGTTTACCTGAGACTTTTTCCTCAGTTGTGGACATCTCCCAGCACAAATTAGCTGATTTCCCTCCTTTTCACTGCATGTGCTTTCAAACCAAGGCAAGGGTTGTCCTATCTTCTTATGTCTATATTCCTCTGTTCCCAGGACTCTGTAGACAAACTGTTTTCTTCCCAGTTATTTGTATGTAAATTCTCCAGAGCTGCTCATTCTTATTACTGTCATGGCTATGTCAGTAATGGCATTAAAAAGTCTCAGACTAATGGAGTTTATGCATACCTACCTTAGCCTTAGTCCTCACAGATTTTGTACTACTGAAGTATCATTAGCAATATTTTAATTCTTCTTGGCATCTATAGAGGGCTTTGGGTAAAATTCTCACACAAGAGTACACAGAGTACCTGAGATTACAGTTTAAAGTAACTCCACTTATACACATTCTGCTTACAGCATATAGCAATAGTATCTACAAAATCATAACATGTAATAGTGTCTTGTTAGACTTACTGTTTTCCTTCTAGGTTTCCACAACATAGGTGCTAAGGAAACTTTTGCATATGGAAATTAATTATCCAGTCATGTATTCCCTTTGCTCATTTCTACTCATGCCTTGTCTCCTGTTTAGCAGGTTGACCCTTAACCGAATCATTTCCCTGTGCGAACGTAAACTGTAGTGAGAGTGCCAAACCATGAGAAAACCAAAGTGTGTGTCTACACAACCCCTAACTAATTACTTACAGGGGGCGGTTGGAGAATATTTTTGTTTTTTTCCTTAATCATGTAGTTTGTTGTTGGTTCTTTTTTTGCCAAACTTGCTCTGGAGAGAGACAAGATAATGAATAAATCACTGTTTGTTTGGCATGTTAAGATGGGTAGATTTTTCTGATACTGTCCAAAGAAGATGGAAGTGATACCAAGCAACAATTCTCCTCAACTAATTAATTTGTAGATTAGTGAACTTCACCCTTCCACCCCACAGAAGAGTAATGTTTTATGGTTTCAAACATTAAGACAAAGAGAGAATATGATAACAGGTAGGGAATCTGCACACTGAACACTGAATAGCTCCTGTTAGGCACACGAAGTTTGGAGTAAAAGAATAGATTTATAGCTGTGTAGCAATTTGTGCCTCTGAAAGGGGCAGATTCAAGGTTAGAAGCTCCTGCTACCTTCAGTAAATTTTGATCATACCTAGTGGAGCTGATTATTTCCCACAAGCCTGAAGCATTCTTCATCACCCCACAGGTCCCTCTGCAGGGGTGAAGGGAGGATTTGGGATATCAGTTAAAAAAAAAAAAAAAAGATAATTAAACAGACTTTGTATATTTAGAACACAGGCAGCTACTGCTGTTTGAAAAGTCTGTTCCACAAACTGTCTACAGCCCGTTCATGAATCGGTGCACGGATACAATAGCTGCAACATTTATTACTGGCTTAGATGTGTGAACAAGCACTAGCCTGATAGCTCAAGCGAGGTGAACACTCACAGGAGATAAATGGCCATTTTGTGACATATACCTGTGGTACAGCAAATAAAGAAGAGGAAATGGAGATGCCAGACAAATGCAGCATAAAAGAGACACCGCAGAGCAGAATGAAATTTCTGTAGAACAGTGGGTGGCACTGTGCACATGTGCTGAAAAAATTCAGCCTGCTGCCTAATATGTGCAGTGTTAGAGAAGGAAAATGAAGGTGACGCTATATATAGTTCAATGTTTTATCCATAAAGAACAGGACTTACATGCATTTAATACTAGGTCTTCATCTTAGGCAAATAATGATGATGGTGATGATGATTATACTTTACAGCTCCATTCAGCCTGCTTTTGGGGGATACCAAAGCACCCTGCAAATGTTAATGAAATCAGCGTAACATTTCTCAGTAAGATAGGTAAACACAATTCCTTTCCTGAAAGGAGGAGATACGGAGTTGTTTTTATTCCTGTCCCTCGAGGGCTTGGGGGAGTGCCCCTGCAGCACGCTGAGCCACCGTAACTCATTTTAGTGCTGACTGGGGCACTGGACCACACAGCTGTGGAGGGACCAGCCAGCTGCCAGAGGGCAGCTAAGAGGGGGAAAACAGGGTTATAGCACACAGTTAACAAGCCTTGCCTTCTCTCTGCTATCTCCCAACACTCTCTGTGTTGCTGCAGGAACTATTGCGATTGCCTCTGCTTTTCTTAGACAGGACCCTTATGTCTGGATATCAAAGTGACAAAACACCTTCTGTAATTTTCCAGTGCAGGCCAAGGTACAACATTATGAATACCCATTTCAATAAATAATCTTCCTACAAAGCAGAACCTCTATTTTATTGTGCAGTACAATGTGCAGAGATGTATATGGAGAAATGTCCTGTGGGAGATCTTCAGACAGTAGAAGGAAAAACTTTATTTGCATAGATCTCTTCCTGATTCATATGTATGTATTACTTCTTGTGTAGACCTAACAGAAATTGCAGTTCCCTTGTGAATATATTGAAAATTCTGGCGATACTCCTTTGTATGGGCACAGTGAAGCTGACCTTTTCTACAACTGGTAAGAAATCCAGAATTAAAGTACATTCAGTTATAAGAAATACTTTTTATTCTTTCTTTGCTAAAAATACATATGCATTACAAAAAGATTAATAATTCTATCTAATCTTAGCCAAATGATGAAAGAGTGAGCAACCTAAAACACACATCTGTTAGTTAAACTGTGCCAGATATTTAATGCATGACATGCACAACACATTAAAAAAAGACAATTAACAATTCAAATGTGTTTCCAGACTACTACACAATGATCTGATGGAAGTATGTATTCAGATCATGCGTCCTCTTCCGCAGCTCTCTTCAGCAAAACTACATACCATTGAGAATGTGAAACACAGCCAGATCTAATGTGGTAAAGACTAACAAATCTTTCAGTAATGTAAAGAACTGATTCTTCACAGCCAACCACTGTTCCAAGCAATTTTCCTGTTGGTGTAACAACATTAATGAGGTTGAAATTTGTGACGTAATACAGTAACATTTAAGCAAGGTGTAATTTTCTCTTGTGCACAAGTGGAAATCTTGATATATGTCAATGTAACATATTCACAATAAGCATTTGTAGCAGTATAACTATTGACGGTGGTGGACTGCCAGTGTTCTTAACAGACACCAGAAACCTTAAGTTACAAGCAAGGAAATTGCGAAAGCCTCTATTAGTGGAGCCATAGCTCCGAGAGGTTAAAGGAAGCCAAATCTAGTGGACTTTAAGACTCAGGGAAGTTCCTCTGTCCCATGCAGATACACACACATGCACAGAGTGCACACACGTCGGACTGCAGGGATCAGCACCGAAAGCAGTGCCGTTCCTGCACCCACACAAATGCCATCAGCACTCACATAGACATCACCACCACCAGCACAAGTGCTCTTCCTTCTCGCCAGCTCACCAGGGCAGGGGTTCCCCAGTGGGCACCCCCTCTCTGCCTCACCCCACACTCTCTTTGTCCACTGGTACACGCACATCTGCAGATCCTTCAAACCCCAGAGCAATCTGCCCCGATCCCATCTGCCCAGAGTCCCATCCCAGGCTCTGGGCCCTGTTTGTCCAGCCTCCAGCTCTGATCCTGCCCCTGTCTCACCTGGGTGGTTCAGGCTGAAGTCTGGTAGCCAATCATCCCTCAACTCCCCATCACAGAGAAGAGAGAAAAGTGCACTGCAGCAGCTCACTTACACGTGAGCCACCACTTTTATTCCACCTCCTCTCCAGTTTCCCACAGCTCTTCTTCCTGCAGTGAGCCTACAGGCACAACTTCTCAGTGTCCATATAGCGCAGTGCGGATGACTTCCAGCTGATGAAGATAATTGGCGCATTTGGCATTGTTACAATGTTGGAATAGGTAGTCGCTTTGGCAAAACAGGATAAACAATGCTGTAGAATAGCATGGACTATACTTTCACCATCCCCTACAGCAAAATCATACTGCTGCTTTTGGTATTTTGGGTGAATATGTGTTAATTGAAATGGGACATGTACTGTCGTGACAGTGAAAGCATTGTGCTAAAATGGGAGCAGAAAGGGGTTGATGCTTGAGGAATTCTGAAGGGGATTTGCATATTAATATAGGTGTTTTTTTCTATCCATTTCTTTCTATCCATCAACTGTAGGGAAAACGCGAATGTCTCTGTAAAACAACCCAGTGTACTTAGAACACATTTCTGTTACATCTATTGAGAATATAGGGAACCGATACTGTATGTCAAATGCCTCCATCCATCTGGGATTCAGTATACTTAATTTTCTCCTGAGAATTGAAAATAGATGATGATATGGCTTCTTGTCTTTTGCACAATAGTCTACAAACTAACAATATTTTCCAGATTCAGGTGGCTTTTGTCCCCCTGAAAAGTAATAACTATTTATTATTATTCTTCAGGTCTGGACAATGATTAACGGTAGGCTCAAGTCAGCTGACTTTTCAGTGCTTCTCAAATAAGAACTGACTATACTTTCTTCTGAATAGATTTCCTAACCAGAAAATTATTACATGGAAGGGAAATGTCACCACCATGTCAAATGAAATCAGCAGTAGTCCTGACAAATCTAAACTTTTGTGTATTTCCAGGAAGGTAAATAAAGCTTCTGTGCTTTTTGCCCCAAGCCGAGATTGTGATGAATGTTCTTATCTTAACAGAGAAGGTCTCTCTTTGAACGCTGGATGGTGCATGGCAGATAGATTCAAGGGATTTCCAAGTTAATGGGAAGGGGTTTTAGTAAGGTATATAAAGAACAAATTGTCCTGGAAAGTAGGCAGACTAGTTTGCTGCTTCAAATAATAAGTGGATTTTGGTATATAAATCCAACAGGATATAGGTTGATGAGAGCTCATTTTTTATTAACTTCTCCTTAAGAAATTCAGTTGTTGTTCTTTGACATTAATTTTATTTTGCTAGCTGTGCTCTGTGACATATATTTCAAGAAGATTACTATTTCCTGAAGTTTTTTGCCTAGTGTCAGTTAAAATTGAATTTCATTTCTACCAAATAATTCATTATCCATGTCTCTGATGTGTCTGGGTTAGAAAATAACAAGTAACACATTCTAGGAAATCTGCATTAAGAGGAAAGAAAAGGATTATTTTTCTTTGACTCCACCACTTCTTTTGTATTCTAAAAGCTTTCTGAAAGTTGACAGGAATTTGTCTGAGATCATTGGTTGAAGGGTGTTATAAAAACACACAAATACATCATAGTTACAGAATGTAGTCACCTCTCCTGCTTTCTCCCAGCTTCACAGAAAGCTACTTCATGACTGATTAAATATTTCAGCTTCAGTTTAACGTTTAATCTGTTTCAGCTATCAGTAGTTTTGAGTGCAGATGAAAGAAATTTTCTTACTTAGTTTAACAACTTTCTATGTTACAACTGAAATAACCTAAAAAAGAAAATTCTTCAGCCTCATTGAATGTGAGGATACAGTTAATCAGGAAGGACTATGCATATGGTGCCTCTTAAGGGGCAAGGAAGAGCAGTGTTAGGTAAATATTTTTTAGAGCAGATCTTATCAAGGGACAATAACAATGAAACCTCAGAGACCCATAGTAGGCTCCTTAAGCATCCAAAACCAGATACATTAATCCAATTTAAAATCTAGGAAGAGTTTTTTGTCTGTCTTAAAAGTAGCTTTCAATTCAAATAGCCTCAGAAATACCTTACAAATATTCTAAATATGTTTTCATATGAAAGAGTACAAATAACTTGCAATAACTTGGATTCTGCTCACGCAGTGGCAGCTGTTGGAGGTACCTAGTCTTAGCTGTTGCTGTTGACTGCACTGGTAGTCAGTGGAGATTGATGGTAACCATCTAGTTTGAACAATCATCTTAAGACAAGATAATCTTCCAGAAGCATTTACCTCTCTCTCTGTTGTCTTTAGAGGGAGTCTAAAAGACAGTCATAAATTAGATGCCTTACTTTCCACAGCTAAGTGAGATGGGAAGGCTTAAGTGGTAAATGTTGATTTAGTTTAAAAGCTTTTGAAAATAATGGTCTTCAAATGTGCAGCATCAGACAGCTTTAGCAATGCTACAAGCACTATGTGTAATAGAATTTTAATCTATTCTGCAGATCAGTTACACTCCAGATTTCATCCTCTGGAGGCTTTTTGACCCAGAAGTCGTGTGACTTCCTGATGCACTGTTTCAGATTGGTATACCAGCAAGTATCATGCCTTTGTAGATGGAGAGCTTTACATACTTTGCCTTAGAAAACATTAGTCTTATTTTGCTCTTGCTGTTCAAGGAAGCTTAGACTTGTAATTACTGTAAGTGTTTTGCATGATATAAATTCATGAAAAATGGGCCTTCAGTGAGACCAGGAATCATAGGTTCCATTGTGTCGTAATTTAACCCCAACCAGCAGCTAAGCACAATCCAGCTGCTCGCTCACTCCCCTCCAGTGGGATGGGGAGAGAACTGGAAAAGTGAAAGTGAAAAAGCTCGTGAGTTGAGATAAAGACAGTTTAACAGGTAAAGCAAAAGTCACTCATGCAAGCAAAGCAGAACAAGGAATTCACTCACCACTTCCCATGGGCAGGCAGGTGCTCAGTCATCTCCAGGAAAGCAGGGCTCCATCACGCGTAATGGTTACCTTGGAAGACAAATGCCATCACTATGAACATCCCCGCCTTCCTTCTTCTTCCCCCAGCTTTATATGCTGAGCATGACGTCACATGGTGTGGGACATCCCTTGGGTCAGTTGGGGTCAGCTGTCCCAGCTGGGCCCCCTCCCAAGTCCTTGTGCGCCCCCAGCCCACTCGCTGGTTGGGTGTTGTGAGAAGCAGAAAAGCCCTTGACTCTGTGTAAGCCCTGCTCAGCAGTAACTAAAACATCCCTGTGTTATCAACACTGTTGCCAGCACAAATCCAAGCCATAGCCCCTTACAAGCTACTATGACGAAAATAAACTCTACCCCATCCAAAACCAACATACATCCACAAAACCAAAATTACCTATTCCTAGAGCATTCCCAGTAAATGAATCCTTTACCCGTGCTTAAAATCCAGGTATACGAGCTACATGTCTTTAAACAATACATCCCATTGCTTCTATCCTCTCTGCTAAAAAGATTTTTCAAATGCATTATTTAAAATCTCTTGTTATGATAATTAAATTAATTTTGTGTTTAGACATGTGGACACATTGCTTCCTTCTTGCTGTCTTCTACTTATCAAGAGCATTATAAAATATGAGAGGAAATTACCTAAAATATATTAGCTAAGCTATTATATCCGGCCTATACTGGACATTGTCTTCAATGCCTTCTTTAGTTAGTTTCCATAGCTATATCATGGATAGTGTTGTGAAACACAGGCATCTGTCAGGAAGATCAGTTTTATTTTCGGAAGGAAAATTTTACTCAATGCTTTCCATATGGGCCAGTGTGAAATTTCACTCAGAGAACAGTTAAATTAATTATTTTAATTACAGTGGCTATTTCAGTTTATTCTGGATGGTAACAGATGTCTAAGTGCACTCCATGAAAACAATCGTCAGTTTATTCCCATAGCAAATTAATATCAGTTATTAAACTTCCAATCTAAACTTGATTTCATGAACACTTAACATCCCTCTTTTGTTCAAAGAGCATGTATTTTTGACTAATACATTTGGTACGTGTGATTTGCTAAATGGCAAACAGTGCTAGAATCCACACATTGTCAGTGGTAGTTGAAGCAACCCTATCACTATTAAAAATGTGTATTTTGCTTCCACGGGTATTTACATGATCATTTAAGTGCTAAGAAGTGTGTAAACTATAGTCTGGAGGTTTGAGTACTGAGGCTTCCTGATCATGGAGGACAGTCTTTCAAAGGAAAGCAATTGAATTCCTCAAGTAAAATTCTGGCTAAAATGACTTTATGACATTTCTGGCATTGTCTGCAGTGTGCAGCATTTCAGCTCCTAACTGAAGGCATCCAGAAACAGTGATACTGAAATGAGGCATAATTTAGGAAGCCATTATTTTTTTATTCGAATATAGGGATTTGCACGCTATATGCCAATATGCTTAAGTTGCTTTGTTCCACTGACATTCCATCAAATCATGAGATAACTAAACCTACCGCTTGTCAAGGCCACCAACATGTGTGTGCTCTACTACCATCAGCATAACAGTGATTCCAGGCCCTTGTCTTTAAACAGACTCTAGAATATTTTTCAGTGAGTGCTATTGTACAGCGACGCAATAAGTTGATTATTACATTCAGACTTTACATTTTCTAAGTTCCTTGGAGCAGAAATTCGTTTCATTACATTAAAGGAAAATCCTGGTAGAACTTACTGTAATTCACATTAGGACTGCATGAAACCACTATAGATAGTAGATTATAATCTGTACCATTATCAAGAGTTTGGACTGATCTCTTCTAATTCAAGCTACATTTGTCTTTCAGCATTCAAGAAAAAAAATACCATCTGTGAGAATAACAAAAAGGGTGGTTTTTAGTAGCAATTGCTGCATATATCAGTAAGTACCAGTGGAGTGTAATTACAATAATCAAACTAAAGAAAACCATTCATGCTGTTAGTAAAATGATACGCATTCTCTTGTGTGAATAACTAAGGGGAAGGAATGTAACGGTATCAAACACTCCTAAGTGCAGAAAATAGTATCCTGAAAGACTGTGCTAACTGACATTATGTGCATGTTTTATGTGGCACCATGCCATAGTGAAACATCTAATGTGAGGTTATGTGAGTTCCTGTAGGCAGCTGGGATGCAATCAGTTGCAAATAGGCACCTACTCGCAAAGCAAACAAAAGCTTCATTAAGAGATTCAAGTTGTGGAACCTGTCCTCAAATCCCTAAAAACTGCTGAGTAATATTTACATAAATAGACTGACACTGCCTTTGCCATACTTGGGATCACTTCTCCCCAACCAGAATCAAAGGGTTTTAAACAATGGCAGAAGTGCTGGGTTTGCTTGGTGTATTGCTTCCTGCAGATAACTTAACAGGCTTTCGTATTTCCTCAGGCCCATCTTTTTCTAAAACTGTTAGTTTGAAATCTGCAGCGTTACTATTGTATATACTGTCAGTACTTGGCCCAAAAGCTGTTTCGTAAGCATGTTCCAGATATTTAACACTCTGAATGCCAGCTGAAGAAAGAAACTGCTATGCAGAAACTTACTGAAGCACAAAGCTCTGGTCCATGAGGCCAGGGACCAAGCACTCTCCTTCATAATTATGTGTAGCTAGAAGCGAAATGGCGTCATATATATGAGACGAATTGTGGGTGAATTTATTATCATCAGCCAAAATGCATTAAGAACTTTAAAAAGAGAATGAAAAGGGCTCCAACATAAAAGGTAAATTTCCATGCTGCTGTATGTTACCATGGATCTGGATTCAAAGGCCCTCCTAGACCCATGAAGTGAATTCAGTGAGCCCTTTCAGATCTGACTTTAGGCAGCTACTGCCAGAAAAAAGTACAGGACTAATGATCTTGAACATATAAAGGCACTTTCCTGCAAAAAGAAGGAAATCTTGGAGGAGGAAGCACTCCCATGCTTAGCATTTTCTATTACTCAAAAAAAATTTATGGCCAAGTGTGGTCACTTGTTTTCACCCATTCTTAGGTGAGTAGTTTTCTCCAACACTCCCTAGGAAGATTCAGCACCTCCTTCTGGAGCTGGATTCCACTTCAGGATCCAAACCGTTAACTCAGGCTAGATCTTTGTTGTGTTAGTACCCCAATTTCCTGCCCTTTCTATTCAAAGGATTTAAGGACAGATCTTTTTGTAATCATTTTAATAACCATTACTTTGCTAATGAAGTCTGCATTATGCCTTTGCTTAAGTAAGAAATTGTTTTCAGCTAGCTACACTCCTTATTTTAGAGCTGTTAGAGAATTTCAAGCAGCCTTATTATTACTGAGAGAGTATTATTGATATTATTCCCTGATGCACTGAACAGACATCAGCAAGACAAAAGTTCCTTTTCATACAAGTTGTTAATATAGATATATAAACTGGAAGAAAGGTAAAACAGAAAATAGTGAGAATTTATTTTATCCCCATTCTAGAAAAAGATAGCTGCAGCAGCTAGAGATTAAAGATTTTGTCTTATGTCAAAGTTCATGGCACAGCTACATAAGTCAAAGCATAGGCTCCTGCCTTTACTGTAAAATCAAGATTATTTTATATTTTAATTTTTCTGTCTTCTAATTTAAAAAGTTTGGGATTTCTTTAGGTAAACCTTGCTGTTCGAATGAGACTGTGCCAGGATTTTCCTAGAAGTATGTAAATGGTGCGAATCACTAATGTTAGAGAATGAAAGAATAGAATTGTTTATACATCAGTAACAACTTAGTTCTGTTCCATTAAGGAATTAGTCAGTATCTTTCTAGTCTAAGAGTACAAATAATTTAAATTTACTTTAATGTACACTGGGAACTAGGAAGTTAAAAATATCTGTGATTTATGGATTTAATGTATCATTTGACATAATAATCATTACATGGCACAACATATCCACTACATGTAAACAGGGTAGCAATAACACTCTAAAGTAAAATTCACAATTTAGAAAATGCCAAAGCACAAAACTTTATATATATGATTTCACAATGATAGGCTGTTTTCTTCTCTGAATTTAAGGCTAGAATTTTTGTACCAATTTATACTATTAAAAACTCTTGAACTTTCAGTGACTATTAAGTACCTCAATATGTATGTCAAGGATGGTACAATTTGCTTTTATCGTTGACTTTTCCCAAGAAAACAGGAAAAAAAAAATTTTAAAACCCCAGACCTCTGGAGATAATTTTAAGTCATGCAAATGCCTGGGTTTTTGAATGCTTAATTGAGTATATTGATGTTTTTCTACATTGAGAAAAACTACCTGAAGCAATGAAACATCTCTGCCATTCCTACCAAAACACATGGTTTGAAAGCTTGAGCACATTCTTGGGAGAGTTTAGTGTAGCACAGTCTGAAAATTGTCTAAGCTCCTTTCCAGAGGCAAGAGCCTCTGAGGATGGGTGGAGGAGTCTTTGCAGTGAACCCAGTGAAGACACTAGATGAGAGTCTAGCAGCAGTTTTTTTACATTGCTTCTTTATTTTTGTAAGAAGAAAGAGAATGGGTGTATTACAAAGGTTTATGAAATGTAATGACAATGTATTAAGTAATAAGTGTCATGCCATGTGCCTAATTTCAGTCGGCCATTAAGATAAAGCACATATTTAAAAGATGAGAAGAGGGAAAGAATTTGTCTAGTAATATAGGATTTGCCCAGAACAAAAGATGATAAAAGTACATTTATAATGAAAAGTAGAATGACTAGAAGAAAGTAAGTTAAATTTAGGAGGTGAACCTTACTGCCTCTTAGTGATCCCCCTTTCTTTTAGGTATTATAACATGATTTAAGTATAATAATCGGTTTTCAAGATTAAACAGCAAGCAGGAAAAAATACTGAGGACAAGAATGCCTTTATTACAATTTCTAAGTTTACTGTTTCAATTTTAGCAGAGTTTTGGAAGATAAGATTTTACCCTTAGTGCAACAATACTTTATGTCTTAATGTGTGCTCAGCTGCCTATTCATTAGTTGAAATGTTCACTTGTCCTGTCAGCTAAGTGGATTGTATACCGTGATTAAAAAATTTTTGATGGAAATGTGGTTTTGCATGTTTTCTCTTACATAGTCAGTTTTCCATCCTGATATGATGTCTAGATTATAGTTTTTTACTAAAGTCTCTCTGCATTACTGCCTGCCTTTCTACCATTTCTTGATGTGGTTTGGTAGCCCAATGAATATGATTTTTGACCCATTCCTAATAAAATACCTGTGTTGACAGAGAAGGTTCTTAGGACTCATCTGGGTTTGTTGTGACTTCATCTGCTTTTACTCTGTTTCAGTAGGTGCCTAGTGGTAAAGTGTTTATTGCATAACCTGTTTGAGCTTAACCTCTGGAAATATGACATATCGTACAGGCCTGACAATCGTACGTAACCAATGTGTAACAAACAACAAACTTTATGCCATTTGGGGTTGGGGGACCTTATTGTGCAATTTTCAAAGTAGCTAGCGAAGAGTAAGAAGGAAGCAGGCTGAGATGAGAAAACATAAAGATAGCTTTCCAAGTAGATGCTCAGGCTCCCATGAACACCATTGCCCTCCCAACAAAGGATTCAAGATGCTGTTGAAACACCATATCCCTCAAATTCCCCCCCATTCCTCCCCTAGTCTGCTTGAGGAAAGCTGAAACTTCCAGTGTTACATTCCAAGAAGCACTGGAAGGGTAAACATAACACCAGACAAAATGGGTGGCTAATAGGAAGATTTTTTTTTTTGGTACAGAAATCTGCAAGGTGTTAGGTGATTGGGAATAGTCAGCAGAAATTTACCATTTGTAAATCAGGCCTGACAGACCTTACTGGTTTCTATGACAAAATACCTGGATTTTCAGATTATGGGACAGCAGTGGATTCAATTTTCTTTGATTTTATCAAGGCTTTCAACATTGTCTCCCACAATATTCTCATGTCCAAGTTGGGGTGTTGCAGTCTGGATGGGTGGACAACTAAATTGTAAAAGACCATCTTGGATGGCTCAGAAAGTTAGTGGGCTGGACTCTACCTGATAAAGAATTGACAAGTGGGGTACCACAGAGGTCCATCTGGGATGTATCCTGTATAATATGTACCAATGACTGGGAGGAGATGGTGAAATGCATCCTCATCAAGTTTGCAGCTGATACTAAACTGGGAGGATCAACCAATATGCTCAGTGTCCGGGTTGCCATACAGAGGGACCTAGACAGGCTGGAGGATAGGGCCAACAAGGAACATTTTGAAAGTCAGTAAGAAAAAGTGCGAAGTCCTGCATCTGGAAAAGAAAGATGAACCCCTGGAAATAGGAAAGCCTGGGGTCTGGAGGGAGCAGTTCTGCAGAAAAACAAGCTGGGGCACAACAAGCTGAACAGGAACCAGTCTGCCACAAACTAAGTCAACAGCATCCTGGGCTGTATTGCCTTCTGGTCAGTACTGTCTAGACCACATCTAGAATACTGCATCCAGGGTTGGGTACCTCCAATACAAGAGAGATATTGATCAACTGGAGCAAATTTAACAAAGGGCCACCAAGCTGGTCAGGGCTGAGGCTGAGGACTGGGCTTGTTCAGCTATGAGATGTCACTGAGGAAGTGGGCTTGTTCAGCTATGAGATGTCACTGAGGGAAGTGGGCTTGTTCAGCTAGGGAAGCAGCTACGGGGGACCTAAAAACATCTGGTCAGTACCTACAAGAAGCCCATGAAGAAGACGGAGTCAAGCTCTCCACATCATTGCCTGGTTCGAGGAGGAGACACAGTGGACATGCATTGATGCAGGAGAAAGCCCAGCTTGGAATGAGATGCTTTTTCCCCATGAGGAGAGTCAATCAGTGGAACAGTTTGCCAGAGAGGTAGTGCAGTCTCTGTCCTTGGAGATTTTCAAGATCTGACTGGATAAAGCCCTGAGGAACCTGGACTGATCTCATTGCTCACCCTGCTTGCAGAGGGTTGGATGAGAGACGTTGAGTTTCCTTCCACCCAGGCTCATCTATAATTAGGAGCAATGCATAATTTACTGTTATTTATTTAAAAGTTATTTTCTCCTTTGATAGCTTTACATTATGTCAAAGGATCCAGTTTTGCCACTCCTAATAATTAAGAAACTTGCAAAGTACCTTTCTGAAACCTGTAAGACAGCTCATGGATAAAACTGATCAAACTAATGAAACATAACATTCTTAGGAGTTTTTAATATTGATCAGTTTTATCAAAATATTTAACTTTGTACTTTTAGTTTGATGTCTTTTCATGCTGAAAGTCTCAGGATAGACATATAGTTAGCTATTAGGTGATTTCAGTACCCTAATTAACTATTATATTTAATTGTGCTTACATAAAGCTCAATAAATGACTCAAGACAAACAAACCTTCTCTAATAGAAAAGGGAATATTTACATAATTGTGCATTAATAATGTTGTTAATTATATTTTGCACAGCAGCAGCATCCCTAGACACCGGTCGGAATAAGGGCTTATAATGTGCTAGGCAACAAACAAAGAGAATGGTTCTTATCCTGCACGTATTTGGCATTGTGGGAAATACAGTTTCACTGAAGGACAATGCTGGAGGTTTAAAACATGGATTCTTATATGATTAATCTTCAACTCCTATAAGGGGATGTCAAAAAATACCAAAGGGTGGTTCATGGTTTAAAAGAGAATTGACATCTCACAAAAATGTTATGCCATTTCAGAGTAGGAAGATGGATTGATATGGACTGGTTGGTTTTGGGTTGGTTTGTTTTTTTTCCCTTTTCCAGTGAAGAACTGAAAAACTTTAACAAAATGGGAAATTACTTAAAGCAGGAAATTTACTGCGGAAAATAATAGTTTTGAAAAGTGTTGTTCACTTTTGCCTTATGACCAAATTCTGGAAGGTGGAATGGGAGAGGTGAAATGTAAAACCTGTGCTAAACCTCAGTGTGAAGCTCCTGAAGTTTGTGTGCACAAGAACAGAGAAACACTGACAAATAAAAAGAAAAATATTTTTGCAACTTTAAATATAATCTACAAAATCACGTGTAACTGTCATCCCTTTCTGCATGGGACTAAGAGGCAGATCCTATCTATGCTGGATACAATTTGTTCTGCTAGTGGTGGATAAAAACAAGGAATTGTGTCTTGTACAGCCTTAAAAAACTCCATGGGAATGCAGTAGGTATCACACATAGAATAACAGAAGTGTACTAAGCTGAAAGTAAATACTGTCTCTTCCAAACTCAAATTGTTTCTAGAGGCCAGAAGATAGCCAGATGAGCCCTAAGAATGTCCATTCTTCTCACCTTCAGTATGTTTCACAGCCACCCTTCTGTTCATTATTGTTTTCACTGTCCTTTAAATATCTGGAAAAGCTGTCAAAGGTAAATGAAAAACATGCTATGTTCAGCAAGCATTGTAAAACACTCCATGAGGTGTAAAACTGTACTAACACAGAGTGAAAAAGATGGGTTTTCTTATACAGAGATGGAAGAAAAAAGTATTGCCTGTAATTAGTTTCTGAGGATGTACTTTGACATGCACGTAAACCAGCATAGTCACTGGAAATAAAGGTCTATTGTTACCTTCTTTATGCCCCCAACTATTTATTCTCACTCTCTCACAACATATTTAATACTAATACAATGTTATACTTGGTTATTTTTCAGAAGGGTCAGTGCTTGAGCTGATTTACTGCATACAACTTCATAAATACTTATGCTGGCCTAGTGTGAAGAGGAGGGAGACCAGAACAGGATGATGAAGACAAGGTGAAGACAGAGCCTCTTTTTACTGGGCACAGGAGGAAAATAAATACTCATCAAAACTGCAGACCAGCAGTAAGAACTTAGAACTGTGTCACAATTCAGGACCAAATAGTATGCAGATAACAGCAAAGACCTGAAGTATAGTTTTATTTCCTTAGATGAGTTTGTTGAAATGTTGCTGCAGTTTTTTATACCTTGTGATACTGGCCAGTGATACTAGCCTCCAGACCTTACTGCTCCTTCCCATTCCTTCCTTACAGCTGTGTCCAGTACCATCCCATGGAGTGCTGCAGTGGGAAACAGATATGAATTACAGTCATCTGACAGAAAAAGAAAAAGAATGGCTCTGGTTTTTGTAGTCAAATCAGTTAATTGCTGTATGCTGCAAGGCAGTCTCACAAAGGGCTGTGGTGGCATACTGAGGGTCCTGTACTGGGCTACAGAACGGGCGAGCACGATCTGATAAGCCTAAACCCCAGCTTTTCAGAAGTAGGTTGACTACAAAAATTTATTTACTCCCAGTATGTGAGTGTCTTGCTTTCTCATCAGGGGAAAGGGACTGGGAATGAATATATGAAAAGAAGCCGGATTTATGGAAGGTGTTAGAAGAAGCAATAAAATGCTCAGGTAGCAAGGCTTGTATCATGTTTTATAGACTTGTAAACTGAAATCTCCTCCATTGGAATTTATATTGGGATTAAAAAGAAAAAGAAATATATTCATAACAGTCTTAATAACAGCCTGAAAAAGCATATTGAAATCAGTGCTAAAGTGGTGGATATTATTTATTTTATTTTATTTTATTTTTATCTGCTAAATTTAAAGATTAATTTAAATTACTCTTGCATGAAAATGTGGAAATAATTAAAATATTGATATTCAATAATTCGTTGTAAGGCTTTGCCATCTTAAATTGTCCCAGATATTGTCTAGATAAATATTCCACTTGTGTGTGGAGTATCGATCTTGGAGAAGTCAATGTGTTTTGATCAACAGAAAATCCACAGCTATTGTGGAGGTATCTTGCAAAACAAAAACAATTTGAATAGAAGCTAGTAATTAGTATGTACTGCTCAACTTAACTCACTTAAAGACAGAATTCTTGGTCTTTGTTTTCTGAAGGATGCAGATGTGCAATGAATTTCTCTATTGCCTTGTCTGGGTCATCCATGTAACACTAAGAAAACTAAATAACTTCTATAGCTGTACAGTGTCCCCTCATCACATATTAAACAAACTTTGCTGTGGTTTTTTGCCATATTACTCTAAGTGTGAGCTCTATGGTAACAATCAGAATCTAACTTCACTTAGGTAGCTTTATGCTTACAATTAAGACAACAGTATTTTATATTACCAAGATGGTTTTTTAAACCTCATGAACACATTTCAAGATATTTTGCATGTCTAGGCCAATCTTTTGCCACAACATCTGAGTAATGTGGGTGCTGGGCTGATCAGTGGTTAGCTAACCTAATGATCCTCTGTAAATGTATAGATATAATTTTATGTATGCATAAATAGTACACCAAATTAGTACAGGTGGTGGCAGCTGGCATGCATTCTGTGTTCGCCAAGGGCTCAGTGTTGAAGAGCTTGTGCACTGTAAATTTGCTTGTTAGTTCAGTGGTTCTTTTCCTTTCCTATATTAAATGTTGTGATTCCCCCATCCCCTTACCCCCAACTCTGACAGCACCTAACACAGTCCCAACCTCTGCTCAGTTCTCTGGGGTCAGGCATGAGGATGTGGTAACACACAGACATCCTCATCCTGCGGGGAAAGGAGTGCAAGACAGGTTAGTTGATTGATCATTACTGCCACAGCACTGCCTTGCAGCTGTAAACTCTGTCAGCCAGCTATCCTGAACAAAGCTGCCCTTTCCTTCACTCTCAGCACTGCATTTCAGCATCTCCCGTCTTGCTTTGCTTTTCTCTGCCTCTTCATATGCAGCCCAGGCTCTGAGAAGCATCCTTGTCTTCATAGCCTTCTGGCAGGCTACCAGGAACAGAGCACATCTGGCATGACCATCATGCCACTCCCCAAAAAGAAAACTCTTCTCTCTTTGCCAGTAATATATGCCTGGGAGAAAGGCATTCTCCAGAAGGAAGATAGCTAGATGCACATTAACTTCCCTAAAGATCAGCTTCTAAACTCACTTAAGAAGTGATAACAGCTATAGGAAGCATTTTTCCCCTGATGTTTGAAATGTTATGATGTGAGCCAAGTAAGTGCTGTAGCTCCCTAGCCCATTCTCCAATTACCCTACAGAGGTTGTGTAGGTGGTACTGAGTACCACAGCAGTGAGTGTGGATGACACGACTAACCAGGAATGTTGCCTGGCATTCAACAGTGTACTGGGGAACATGCTTGAACCACAGCCGCCCCCAGAGTTTATCATAGTTGTTTTCCCACAGCTCTGGAATTAGTCAAAATAAAACATGTTAATGCATTATAATGTAACTATGAAGTTTCCTAGCTAATTTATTCAGATTTTCTCATTAATTAATGGATTTTCAAAGCCAGAAGGCATCATTAATTAATTTAGTTTGATCAGTTATATGTCACCCACCTCAGAAATGTCTTCTGTTACTCTTTTGCTGACATGAATAGCATGTTACTGGCTGAAGAATAGCTTCAGGAAAGGATCTTGTCATCAGTTTCCAGGAATAATAAATGAAGAATCAAACCACTTCCCTTTCCTGCAAAGGAAATTTTAATCTGAATTTCTTGGGCTTTAGTCAGCAAGCCCTTTTCTGCTGGATCAAAATTAATTTCAGACTTAATACATACATTCTAAGAACTTGTTTAGTTTCTGAAATCAAACAGAATAATCAGATTAAGCTACATGGTTGTTTAATTCTAATTCATTTTCTCTTTCCTATGGCTTCCTTTTATATATTTCCAATTTTTCCACCCTTTTTTTTTTAATATGGTGAACAGAACTGTAATACTAGCTACATCAATGATTGCCACTTTTTCTGAGGATGAAACATTATCTCCTTTCCTTTTTCAATTATTCTCCTCTGCTTATATTCAAAGTTTCCATTAGATTTTTGATTTCTGCAAGGTACTGGATCATATTAGTTCACTTAGTCACTGCAATGCATACATCATCTCAAAGTCAGTAACCTTTTTAATATCTGCTTTTTAGTCATTCCTTGTATAATCTTGAGTTTTGTTGCATTAAGGCAACTTAACTAGGCCTACCCTACAAAGAGATTCAGATCCCTCTGTGTGACTGCTCTGTCATCATTATTTGCCACTCTTAATTCCTCAGGCATATTCATACCTCATTATGGAATATGTTGCAGAGATTTCCCAGCTATCCTTAAATAGCTTGCTTCAAAATCAGAAGCTAAACAGCCATTCTCAGACTGCCTGTATGCCCAAGTTAATAATATCTGCTGACATGCAAGGTAATTAGTTTAGGAACAATATATGAGAATCCAGATACGCCACTTCTAGGATCTGAGCTGGTATTTCTTGATGGTGTTTCATTCTGCTTTGCAGATGAATCTTTAATGTCCTATGAAAATTCTTAAATAAGTGTATATTTCATTCTAGATCATGGATCACCAGGCATACAAACATCCAAGTGGAAATTTATATAAAAAAATAATATTTGACAATGATTCCCCACTGACAAAATATGTATTTTCTGACATACACTAGTTAGTCCATTTTTAATCCATGTAATTTAAAAAATATTTTTCTTTCTTACCTTTTAAACTGGCAACAGTACAATTCATGAGTCCTCCAATCAATTCCCTAGGAAATATTGTTAACTGAAACAGTTTAAATTAGTTTTGAATCGTATGGGGATAGATTTCGTTAATATAATCTCTAAAGATAGAGAATGTTGTTAGTAATAAGACACTCTCCAATTGCTTCGCTGCTTTACAAATAAATGGAAATGGATATATTAGTACACATTCCTGAGCATTAACTATATCAGTGCACATTGCTGTGCACTAACTCTCAGTTTGACCTTGAGATTTGTTGGGATAAATGAAGAAAGGAAGAGAAAAAAGAACAACATTGAAAGAACAAGTCTTTTGTGCTTGTTTTTATAAGAATAGCACTAAAATCTCGTGAATAAGTATAAAATCCTGTAGTTTTAAAGTCCATTTTATGTGTTCATAAATGAAGTAGTAATTTTGCTGTAAAGGAACATTTACATTTTAACTGTGCCCCATAACAGCAAGATCTAGAACAATTTCGCTGAACAAATACTGCTAAATAATTTTTTCCATCTCCTGAAGTAGATCAAGATCATTATGCTTTTACCTTCTTTTTTTGGGGGGTTTTTATATTTTTTAATAGGTAGAATATAACTCAAGGGAGATGAGAAGGATGAGATAAAGTCCTGTGAAAATAATAGAAATAATGAAAAGGTTTTATTCCTAGTTACACTAAAATATTTTATAGTCATTTAGAAAGGTTCAGAAATTTGGATGAGATGACCTGCTTTTTCTAGAGTGGATTGAGATTAGGAAATAATTGCCTCCAGATTCTTGTTGCTTCCCCACCACAAAGTATTGCTCATTGTGGTCTGCCATCAGGGCTTCTTAATCTTGTGTTTGGGCACAGAATCACTCTGAGAATGGCTGACTAACTTCTGATTTTGAAGCGAGTCTTTCATTGCGTGCTGACAAATCTCTGCACCTTATTCTGCTATCCAGCATAAATATACTTCAAGGCTGAACAGTGGCAGATGTTGATGAAGATGGAGAGGTCATATTAAGTGATGTACTTTGGTTAGTTTATATATCTTTTCGCAGTACAGTATTTTGAGAGAACCAAGATGCAGCCACACACACAGACATGCTGTCGATTTCAGGAGATATGAACTTTCATTTGTGACAGAGAAACAGTAGCAAGTGACTGGGCAGAAATATCTTAGCTGATATAATTTGTGATGGTATGTCCTTAAACATTGCCTATATCAAGATCCATTTCTTTGTACACTTATGTTGGTGTAACTAAGTTAGCACACTGATAATCTGGTAGCAGTTATTTCAGTAAAAAAAGAGTCTTATGCCAGTTTCAGAGATCAAGATGACTAATAACAGTAGAATTACACATATCTTGATGAAATTACATATATATTAGGGCATTTACAGAGACAGATGTTTAAAACATAGTGTCTCTAGCAAATATATCTAAACTGATAGAAATGCTGGTAAAATGTATAAACAGATACCTAGGGTAGATAGGAAATAAAAGTAGCCGAGGAAAAACCCCATTAGGTAAAATTCATCTGGCAAAAAAAACTGCAGAAGACTGAACATCTCTAAAGCTCCAGTTAAACTTGTAAAATGAGGCTCCAATAGAAACTGCATAGTGAAAACTTTGTTAGTTTCCTCTAAACTTAGTCATTTTAAACATAACAGGCAGAAACTATTTTATTCATATGCTTGTGTAAGACAAGAGTAAGGCTCTGTACTAACCTAGAAATCAGGTAATATTTGAGGGACTGCTTGTCTGCAGTACACTGCCAGGTCATGATGAGTCAAATACTTCAAGCTATTACTAAAACACCCAAACATGAAACAAGGCCATATAAACAGAGTTAGAGCCTATATGAGATGGCAGTTCAACCACTTCTCTACTCTACATTTGTAAGGCATCAGGTAGAATACTTAAACATTTCTGGGCCTCCTGCATTAAGAATCTGTGAATCTATAAAACATAATTGTAGGAAAGTGAGCTCACAGAAAGCGTCCAAAATGAGAAGAAACACAAATGAATTGCAATCTTTCAGTCTTGAGAAAATTGAGAAGGGTTGGCTTGGAAAGAGGCGAAGAAGATGAGAATAATCTATTTCCAGTGCCTGCCGTAGAAGAATAAGGAGGGAGGATCAGCTCTGTAGCAAGGAGGAATGATTAGCTCTGTAGCAATGAGGATTCAGATGAGACATTAGGAAGTATTTTCTAACAGTAAGTTAGGTGGAGCACTAAGATCTGAGGTATTTGCAATTGTCATACTGATGGTGATGAAGAACGCGGACAAATGTTTGCCCAACATTACAGATGTGCAGCTGCTTCTGCCTCAGAGTGAAGGGATGGACCGGATGATTTGTGGAAGGGTCTTTCATCCCTGTTTTACTGAGGTCCCCACTATTCTATACAGTTATTATGGTCTTTTGTTGCTTATGTCTTATATGTTCCTATTTGTCTGGGTTTGTTTCATTTATCGTCTGTGGACTTTGCACAGTCCCCTACACTGAGATATGTGAATGCAGTCAGAGCAATGATGTCCAGATGGACCAGGCTCAGCCCTGCACAGGCAGAGAGACTGTCATAACATACTCTCTGGGCTCCCTCTACACACACACACCTCAGCACAGTTGGGGCGTTAATCTCTGAAAGTGAAAAAGCCCAGCTGTCACGTCGCAGAAAGGAGAGCAGGTGAACTCAAAGACATCTCCAGTGTACTTAAGTGCAGGAGACCTCATTGAAACCCCATTGCACTTAGTGGAAATGGAGTTCAGTAAGGCTGGGCCAAGTCCATAATGCCTTTTTTTGGTGACAGAAGAAAGAAGCTGTCCTCTGCTTTGTCTTGCCAAGGCACTTTTCATCACAACTACCATTTCTTTTTGATGCTGCATTTCTAGAATGTAGAAACTCAGCACAGAATCACGCCTTTCTCCTCCTTAGCCAAAACCCAGTACATATGTGCCAGGAAAGCCCAGTACTTTGATCTCTTTTTTATTGTTTTTTTTGGGGGGTACCTTTCACCCTAAGAACAAAGACTAGGCCTGCTCTGATGCTAAGCTATGATTAAATAGACTTCCTGCCACTCAGTTCCTTTCCATGAGCCTAACTGTTACCAACAGCGTAATATAAATAATCTCAGATTCAGTCTTTAAAGAAGCAGCCTGAAGGGGATCATGCCTAATATATCATTGCATAGTTAGTGAGGCAGGCATTCACCACTTGGGACTGTAAATGTCTTCTTAGGCTGCATGAAGCAGTCTAGACAGTGGTGTTCTGCATAAAATAGTCTGGGCAGTAGTCTCAAAAGACATTTCTCAATACAGTTCTGCCTACTGATAAAATACCTTTAGAAATGGATGTGCTCTGTAGTTCTTGTCAGGATAATACTGATTTTATATGCACCTTCTTCATCAGTTCAGAAAAGAAAATATTCCTGTATTTAGGAATAAAAGAGAAAAAAACCCCATTGAGCTACACTTTTCCTTAAGGCTCTGTGCCTCTTATTTAAGTTAACATGCATCTCAGAGTATAGCAATTTCCCAATGGTTTGACTGAATACAATTGATATTTCCCCCTCACTCCCCTTTCATTCCATCATTTTTTCCATTAATATTTCACAAAATTTTTACTTGTCTGCAGTTTCATATGAATGCCATTTATAACAATTACAGGCCTAATGGGTGACATTAGAACTTAAATAATAGATTTGTTCTGTGTGCACCATCATAAAATGATACCCAGTGGGATTAAAGAGAAAACTCCATATTAAAGTAACATTAAGTATCTAAAAGACTGACAAAGTTAGATAGTTGCATGGCTTCCTGTGATTCACAAGCCAGTTGTGCCTTAACTATTACACACACGCACACATGTCATGGTTTCAGCTGGGATAGAGTTAATTTTCTTCACTCTAGCTGGTATAGTGCTGTGCTTTGAAATTAGCATGGAAAAAAACCCTGTTGAGATAACACACAGATGTTTAGGCTGTTGCTGGGTAGCGCTTATACTAGTCAAGGACATGTCCAGCCTCCCATGCTCTGCTGGGTGCACAAGAAGCTGGGAGGGGAGGGGGCACAGCTAAGAGAGCGGATTCAAACTGGCCAAAGGGATATTCCATGTCATGTAACGTCATGCCCAGTATGTTACCTGGGAGGGGCTGGCCCGGGGAGGGAGGGAGCAATCGCGGCTCAGGGACAGGCAGCGTCGGTCGGCGGGTGGTGAGCGGCTGTATCGTTCGTGTTTCTGCATTTTTTTCCCTGTTTTCCCTTTCCTTCCTTTTCCCTTTTATTATATTAACATTATTGTCATTATTATCATAATCATTTATCATCATCATTTTATTGTAATCATTAAACTGTGCTTATCTCAACCCACAAGTTCTTTTGCTCGTCCGATTCTCTTCCCCATCCCACAGGGGTGTGGGGGGGGGTGTGAGCGAGCGGCTGCGTGGTGTTCAGTTGCCAGCTGAGGCTGAACCACGACAACACAGATTAACCCAGCTTTATTATTTTCCTGTAATGTTCATGATAATTTCAGTGAGTGCCAATAAAAACTTCTGCCTTTTTTATCTACAGGTAGGAAAGCCTATCATTCCATAAATGTAAATGTAAATTTCACTCCAACTGATATTAAAGTAACACAAGGTAGAGTTTGATTTTCAGGTGAAAGAAATTGTGATCAATTAGTCTCACATTATTTGGATGTTACCTTTGAGGAACTTCTGAAGTTAGAGAGTTTCTTGGCAATGTGAAAGAGACAGCTACATTTAAAACAATAAAGCTTGTTCCCAGATACAAGATCAGATTTGTAAAGATGCAAGTTGGCTGAAGTGTGTACAACACAGATCTGATCTTGATCTGCTCATTATTTATCTATGCAGAAGTGTTCAATTAAATGTACATAAAGATGTGCACTGAAATGTGCATACGTTGTGAAATTTGGCCAATGGTATCTGTATTCCCCACACTATGGAGAAATTTCAATGTCCCATTTGGGTCTGGTGTTACATGGTTTAAATATTCAGAAGGATCCTATTTTTTTCAGATGAATCTGTTAAGATTATGCTCAGAGCTCGGATAAGCAGCCAGTGATATTTAAAAGAGGATTGACAGTGGTTAGACACCTGCATTGCCAACACCAGCCTGTCACTCTGATTGCTCTTTTCTCATCGAGTACCCGCGTTGCTGAACTCCTACTTCTGCTTGGCTTCTCCAAGGAGCTACTGGGACACATACAGGTTTCTCAAAGGACAATTCAGTGATGGATCCAAATATGACATGCCTACGTAGAATGTCCTATGAATTAAGCATCCCAGGGTGATTTTAGGTATACCTTACTTAGCTACAGGCATTTCCATTGTCTCTCTCTTTTCTGTTGCGTTTTTTTTCAATCACATTATTCACTTGGCAAACATGGATGGATTTGTTTCCTTGCTTTATTTGTTCTTTTAATGCATGCTGGGATTCCTGTCCACACAGCTAGTCTCCTACATACTACAAGAATACACACGTGTAATAAAAGCTAAATAGAAGAGAATGATCGTGGGGCAGGTCAGGTCCATGAGGAAGATTATAAGTAGACAAAGACTGTCAGGGAGAAGACATACATATTTTGATGTAACGTTCCATCACATTTAATTTTGTCATTCATCCCAAGCTATGTGTACACTTGCCCTAAAGAAAGCTTTAAGACTAAACACTAGGCATAGAAGATTGAAAGACTTGTCATACTTGGTTACACCTACAACCTACCTACTTCAGTGTCTGAAGCGGGCAGCAATGCCCAACGTTCCATGACAGAAGAAAGTGTCTAGAGCACGAAACTATCATTTTAATTACAGCCCTTGATACGTGTATATGGAGTAAAGAGTGAATGGTTTCTAATGCCAAAAACAAGCTGTGTAGTATAGATTGGCTCAGAGAAAGGGTGGACTTAGCTCTCTGTTTTTGGTCCACATTTAGGAAGGAGAAATGACTGGTGAGATAGCAGCTGTGACAGATCCCAAGGTTGCAATGAAATGCCAACTAAATATGAGTCAGCAGTGCAATGCTATTGCAAAAAAACCAGTTTATCTTCTTCTGGTAAGTAATGACAAGCTGATATCTAAGAGGTGAGAGAATTAGTAAAATATGACCTGAAATGCTGTGTCCAGTTTCTGCATACCATGCTTTAACTTCTTAGAAACAACTTTGGCGGTCTGAAAGACATTAACAAAAATTAAGATTGCTAGCAAAAAACATGACCAGTGAGGAAATCTTGAAGAAATTACAGTCGTTTAATTTAGGCAAGAGAAAACATCGGAAGGAATGAAACTATAATATTCTAATGCATAAAACACAGTTATTAAATCAATGATGACTGTTTTTCATTCTCACAAGAGATAAAAAAACCCCAAACATTTGTCTTGGTAATCAGTTGGCTCCTGTCTGTGGTTTGAATGATTTCTTGAAATTTCTCTGAGCCCTGATTTTCTATACCTCTGTGCTGGGTCTATAGGAGCTGGAGGTTGGGTAGATGAGAGGAGTTTGTAAGCACTTTATTAGTCATAGGGATTTGTCCTTCCTGCAAGAAACTTCCCCCCCCCTCCATTAGTGTTACCATTGAACCATGAAGAAAAACCTCCCTATACATGTTTTGGGTTTCTAAGTCCACTGGAAGATTAGTCATAACTAAAGAATTTTGTTATTACTATGGCTTTATCTGAGAGGCTGAACAACTTCAACTAATATATTTAACACTTAGTTTACCATGAGAAGAGTGACCAATGCTTTATACACGTGACAGAAATTCTTCCTGGGGAAGATTCTTGTGTGTGATAAAAATCTTTCATGTAAGTTTTCTAGGCTAACAAATGTATTGGCTGTAGGGACAGATGGATTAGGGTTATCATAAGTGTAGCTATATCTGGGTTTATGGACTAATAGTCCTCTCTGACTGGGTTTATGGATTAATAGCCCCAAAACTAGGTAGTAAAAAAGACCAGTAGTCAATAGGGCTATAGACTGAGGGGGACAGCTGTGAATGTGAGGGTGGTAACCAGATACTGACCTCCGATTTGAGTGCCTCAGGCAAAAAAGGCTGTGAGACTGTGGGTGGAGGGATGTAGTATTAGAAGACAAGACATGTGGAAGACCATCAGGAAGAAGAAAAGCAGCACAAGAATGAAAGAAGGTGTGCATAAGACATGTGGTGTGTAAGGTGAGAAACCAGCCTGAGCTCCCAAAGAAACACCCATCACCACCACTGCCCTGGTGCCTCACTTTGAGGCCCTGGTGGGAACACGTGGGATTGCCTCATTGTTCTGTCCTTCAAAGGAATACTGACCCTGACATTTAGGTAAACAGATGACTAAGAGTAAGCACCTTCATGCATACTTTAAATACACAATCTGACTTTCAAAGATGCTGGTAATGTGCAGGGTTTTCTTGAAACTGACTTGATGCTTAAAAACATAAAGGAATCTCGTGAATATTTTTAGCACTTGATTATTTGTTTTAGGTGTTTAAGTTTAGTCTTGTAGCAAGGACTTTAAAATAGAAATGCTCTTGGACTAAGCTTCGGTTCCTAATGAATGCCACAGTTATATTTGCATTTAATTTAATACACAGGATGAATGTCTGAACCTCAGATACTATGTCTATATTTTCTTGAATCTGAGACATCTCAAGTGACATTATTTCTGAGCACAGTGATGCTGAAATGGCATGGATTGTTTCTTTCACTGAAAGAACCAGATCAAGACTTCTCAGCGTTACAAGCAAACCTGAGTTTTGCAATTCTACAGCACAAAGGAGGCAAGCTGACTCTGGGCTGTCAGTCCCACCACAGGTAATGAAACTTTAGGGTGTTTGAATAAGGGGTAGAATATGACTTTAGGAAGATAAGCTTGTTGCTGATATTACTGTAAGGAGAACAGGGGTAGTGCCTTTTCCTGCTGATGGCAGACCACCCCATCCCACAATAGCTGCTGTCCTGTGCTCCCAGACTTCCTTTTCTTTTCTTTTTTGACGAAAGCAGTGGCAAAAAAAAAAGGCAATGAAGTAATTTTGTTACCTCTGTCCACCTTGTCGTTAATCACATAACTGATTTGCCTATGTATAGTCAGGTTTTTTTCCCCATTGTCCCCTACTAGAAGATATGTGAGTGTCAGAAATGCTTCCTCTACCCTAGCTAAACATGAAGCTTTCAAGTTGTCTAGACTAAATTTCTATAAAGTCAGCCTAGTACACTCTTCTTCTTGAGGAACAGACATATGAGATTTATCCAAGGGTTGCATATTTTTATACAGAGCTCAGTGAAGAAACTTACAGGGAACAAAATACTTAGCCTCCAAAATGCACACTACATTTGTAATAGAATTTGGATTGGAAAATTTTACTCCAATTAAACTGCTTTTTATAGCTCTCTGTTTTCTTTAGAAATATTAAAATTTCAATGTTACAGGTAGGTTTTACAATAGATTTAATCTGAGGCATTATGTCAAGGAAATGGCACAAATTTAGGTTACTTCATGTGTAGTCTATTATACATTTTTATTGCATCCTTAGGGCTACCTATATGCTGCAAATTACTGGAGTGCTCATTTCTGCAGACTAGGCAGCAGTATGGAAGCTGGGAAAACTGATTTCTACAGACATGCACAGAGCGTGTTACTGTAGACATGTAGTTCTATCAAATAATTGCCAATTTTCATCAGAATACTTGAAAGCACTTTGCAATGATAGTTGTTTTCAAATTCAATTTTTCTATCTTCAGTGGTTACAGTGCAACCTCCTCTTTAAAAGATGGGGGCTTAGCTGAAAAATAAACATTGTGATCATAACTTCAAAGATAAATTCTCTTGAACTAGGACTGGAATTGGTTCTCTTTTCTCTCTGGTTAGAGAAAGCTGAATGTATGAAGGTTAAAAGGGAAAGAATTTTCAAAGCCAACCATTCTGGCTTTTAGGACTATTTTCTCATTAAAATGAAACTTATTACAGATAATAGTCTTTTTGTTTTTCTATCAGTGATAGTTTCTGTTTTCACACCAGGGTGAAGTAGCTCACTCTCATTTCTTAAGTAATGTAGAAGGAAATTTAAACTCGAAAATAGATAATTTTGGAAAGAACTAGTTTCCAAAGAGTCTTGCAACATCCTCTCTTTTCTTAAATAACTCTAGGCTGATCTATTTTCTTCTGTACTTGCTTAACCCTTTTCATTTCTGAAGGCAGTTTTTATTGTGCTTTTTCCCCTTCGTGGGAATGAAGTGATTTCCACTTTCTAAGTAACTATCTTCCATTAACAGAACTCTTCATCCTAAATTTGTTGTGTCTATGAGAATAAATTGGATTCCTCTAGAGAATTTTTCCAGCTCCCTTACTATGAGTTTTAAAACTGCTGAGTTTACCCCATCATACTTGTTAGGGCTTTTTCACTTTGAGTCTCTGTCAGGAGACTGTGATCTGAAGAATTCCCTTTCTTTGCATTTTTCCATAAACTAATCTGGCAGAACCCAGCAATGTAATTTGGCATTTTCATAATTTGGTATTTAAATCACAGAACTAGTTTAATTCAAATTTTTGAGTGCTTCATTTGTCAGGGGTGCCCTGCAGAACCTTCCAGCCATTACAGCTGTACTGTAACTTCTGCATATCTTTTTCAAAAAATTACATTCAATTAAAGATATTAGAAGACCACTTCCCTTTCAGTGTAATCGTGATGTAAAATAGCATCTTACAAAATTCTTCATTATGTAAGATTGTCTTGGAGTGAATACAACTGCAAGGTACTTTACAGCTCCAGGTTACAAACTCGTTGACTTCCTTGACTTCATTAGCGGAGGAACATCTAGCTGGCTCATTACAGCTGCTTCAACATACACAGATTACTCATAGAACAGTTTGACTCGCAGAGTACTCCAAAAAGTGGTGATCAATATTCAACCCACTTAGTAGGAGATGGCTGCCTGTCCTTAGGGAGGCAGGACTGAGAGGGAGAAAAGTGATTTCCTGAAGTGCTCACTGTATGCCACTTCTAATTATTAATGATTGTGTCAGGGAGCAATCTCATTGGATCAATCCATAGAAACATCAGATGAATAAGTTCAAAGATGCAGTTTTTTAGTCTTTCAAACTTCAAAAATATATTATAACCTGTCTTCTGACTATTGTTATATGCTGTATTTTTCTTTCTTTTATGACACATATTCTAGGAAATTATGTCAGGGCCTTGAGTGCACCTACGAATTCTGCAACACACACCTCTGAGGAGTTTGGCTGCCTGTGTGCAGTGTGCAGCTGTAATCCACATCATCCTGTTGGGAGATAAACTAGGATCTACAGAGATGTTTGACTGTCACTAGGCTGCTGGTTGACTCTGGTTTCTGTCACTGGCTTGCTCTTCTCTTCTTGTTTGAGTGTGGTGGAGCCACCCCTGTGTCAGAGGGGGTGGTGCCCTGCCTGCCTTATTGTCACATTTGCCTTCCCTTGGAGAACAGTCCACTCTAACAGCAGTTTATTAATTTATTTTCATCATTAGAATTCCGGTAAGGTCAAGAGATACTCAGGGTATCAGAAGCAGCTCATGGTAGCTCGAGGTTAAAACTGGACATGCTTGTTCATCTATAGTGATTTAATTTACATCACTCTTTAATTTGCATCTCCCATAGGTCTTATGCCATTTGTGCCAGTCCTTCTGGATATCATGGATATTTTGCATTATTTCACATGACAGTAGGCATATATGTTTGGGCACGTGAACTGAACTCGGCTCTCTACTGATAATAATGGTATATTGACTCCTACAATTCCATGTAGACACCTAAATGCAAATGTCTTAATTTGGAGTTGAATCTCATCCTCAGACTCACCTGCTCAGAGATTCTTCTAGATCTCTTGAAAGATCTCTCTCTTCCTACCTTACTACAGAAAGCCTGTTGTGGTTTAACCTGGCTGGTAGCTGAGCACCACTCAGCCACTCCCTCCCTCCTTCCACGTAGGATGGGGGAGAGAATTGGAAGACTAAGAGTGAGATAATGCATGGGTTGAAATAAAGACAGTTTAACAGGTAAAGCAAAAGCCACACACACAACCAAAGCAAAACAGGGAATTCATTCACTCCTTCCCATGGGCAGGCAGGTGCTCAGCCATCCCCAGGAAAGCAGGGCTCCATCACGTGTAACAGTTACTTGGGAAGACAAATGCCATCACTCCGAATGTCCCCCCCTTCTTTCTTCTTCCCCCAGCTTTATATGCTGAGCATGATGTCATATGGTGTGGGATATCCCTTGGGTCACTTGGGGTCAGCTGTCCCGGCTGTGTCCCCTCCCATCTCCTTGTGCACCTGACAGAGCATGGGAAGCTGAAGAAGTTCTTGACCAGTGTAAGCACTGCTTAGGAACAACTAAAACATCTCTGCTATCAATCAACACCATTTTCAGCACAAATCCAAACCATAGCCCCATACAAGCTGCTATGAAGAAAATTAACTCTACCCCATACAAAACAAGGAGAAAGCCTCGTTTTACCTTAGTGGTGTGTAACTGAGGTGTAAAAACTTGCTTGCAAACATTCATACTTAGCCCTGGGGCAGTGTGGTACCTATCTCCATCTGGATTTCAAGGGAGGACCAGCAATGACTAAGCTACCTGACATCTTAGGCATACTGGAAGGCACCTCCATGTATGATAGATTTGTCAACTAAAATCTAATCTCCCATATATGTTAATTATATCTGTCTGGGATAATTAGAGGTGTCCACAGCCAAATAGTTTTTTATTATTTCAGTGGATAAAACAATTGAGTTATGACTCAGTTGAGTTTTTCACTGTTACATTGTCTGTGTCTATGGACTAAAATGATCACTTGATGCTAAGGTGGTATTTATGCTGGAAAATATGCAAAGCTGGGACACTGGCTTTGATTCTCACACCAGCTAGTAAAGTCTGGCTACCTCCTTGCTGTTAAACTCCCCAAGCTTCCAATTCAGTGTGGCCACATTTAAACTGTATATTGGAAGTGGACCTTGATTTCACAGACTGTGCCTGTGAATTTTTTTGAAAGTGCTAATTTGCCTAGGCTAAAAGTGTGCCAGGAACCATGGTAACAACTTAACAGTACCACAAACAATAGCCTTTCAGTACCCAGTTCTGCCTTGTTGTTGTTCATTTACTAGTGTAGATGTCTCTGGAGTATTAAGAAGACTATTGGAAGGACTGTATGGAATTTATAAGTGTGTCTTATAAGGAAGATTTCAGCAGAAGTTAAGACATTCACCACAGAGAATTATCAAAGCTCTTTTCAGGTGCAAATATTCTGTTTGATGTTTTGTGTCTATATATCTCATTTCACCCTAGAGAATCATACAGCAGTCAGCAAACTTTATACAGAAATAGCACGGTGCCCATCAAAGAGGAGCAGTCTGTTCTAGAGTGGAATGTGACAGCTATTTACCAGGGAAAATAGCACTGCAGATCTGTGTAGGAGTGGGACCAGGGAAGAATCCTGCAGGCAAGGGAAAATGCAGAGAGACTGTAAAGAGGTAAGAGGAGCTCAACAGATCTGAGGTTATTTATGAGGGAAGTTAGATAAAAATCTTCCTTTGACTTTTTGCTAATAACTCTTGTCTTTAATAAAAGCTGGTTGCCTGAATGCAACATCTTCAAGACCATCGTATCCTGAAACATTATTTTCCAGCTTAGCTGATGTAGAAATCAGTTCAGTGAATCAATCCTTGATGCAAGTGCAGTCAGTGTTCACTCACATATGCTGTCCAAGTACTGATAAGGACAAATCTTTGCATATCCTTCCATCTTGGAGAAGACTCTGTGTAGGTACAGTGGTCTTCCCTGCACAGAGTAATTACCAAGACTCTTCAAATTGTAAATTGCAGGTCTTGTCCCCATAAGAAATTTCACTGACTAAATAAATAGATTCTTATTAAAGGATTTAATTCTATTCCTCTGTGAATTTCTTTTTCATTTAGAAGTAGTTTATTTCAAATTTTGTAGGGGTGAAAGGAAGCATTCAGACAGGGTAATCTTAATTAGACATTGGTGGGAGTAGAGAGTGCTGACAGTAGGGTAGCAGATTGTTACTCTGAAAAGAAGACAGACAGACTTTGACAATCTGTGAGAGATGACCGTGTCAGATAAAATGAAAAATGCATTTTCAATGTAAAGTTAGCAGCATGCAGGACACAAGAGTTACTTTTGGCCTGATGACAAGTTGGAAAGCAATTTTGTTGACAAAAAAGTGGACATGAGCAGGCAATGTGTATTTGCAGCCCAGAACGCCAACTGTATCCTAGGCTGCATCAAAAGAAGAGTGGCCAGCAGGTCAAGGGAGGTGATTCTCCCTCCAATTTTGTGAAACCCCACCTGGGCATTAAGCTCTGGGGCCCCAACATAAGAAGGTCATGGACCTCTTGGAGCGAGTCCAGAGGAGGGCCTCGAAGATGATCAGAGGGCTGGAGCATCTCTCCTATGAAGACAGGCTGAAAGAGTTTAGGCTATTCAGCCTGGAGAAGAGAAGGCTCTGGGGATACCTTATAGCAGCCTCCCAGTACCTCCAGGGGGCCCACAAAAAAGCTGGAGAGGGACTTTTTACAAGGGCATGTAGTGACAGGACAAGGGGAAATGGCTTTAAACTGGAAGAGGGTAGATTTAGATTAGATATAAGGAAGAAATTCTTCACTATGAGGGATGTGAGGCACTAGAACAGGTTGCCCAGAGAAGTTGTGGATGCTGCATGCCTTGAAGTGTTCAAGGCCAGGTTGGTTGGGTCTTTGAGCAACCTGGTCTAGTGGAAAATGTCCCTGTCCATGGGACACCTTTAAGGTCCCTTCCAACCCAAACCATTCTGTGATTCTATGGTTCTATGAAATTACTCAGACTGCTGCTTCTCAACTACATGAAGCAATGTTGTCCAGTGCTTTCCACCGCTACTTAATTTCTATTCTATAATAGATCTATATGCTATAGCTATCACTGATTCAAAAGAAAAAGAATATTATCCACATATTTAAACACTTTTTTTTTTCTTTCTGCTGAGAGAAATAATACTGGCATTAAGATAAATGGGGCTAGAAGCAGTGCTGTGTCTGCACTGGTATGATAACGCAGTCCACAAAAACCAGTTTCCAAGCATAACTGCTACCATTTTACAGGATAAGCAAGTTAAATTAATTTTTTTCTCTTTTAACACCCCTTTCATGGGCTTGTGCAGTTCAACCTTCAAAAGCTAAATAAACTTCCTCTTATGTTGCCATATTTTACTTTGCTTTACATAAAAAGGTACCTGTTGATCCATGGCTGTTTTAGTTATTTATTTGGAAAATGTGTTTCTCTAGGAGTCCCTGGAAAGCCTTTGCCCACACAGAACTTTTCAGCTGAGGATGGCAGAAAATGAGCATGTTTGGAGACCTAGGTAGAATACTTTGGAGACATATGGTAGATAAGAATGGAGGAAGAATGGGAAAGCCTCAGCTTTCCCTAAAAAACATTGGCATGGTCCTCTGCTAGGGGGAATTTACTTGTTCTATATTCCATATGGGGGCAAAGTATTGAGCTGACTGAACTGGAACCTTTCCAATAGTTAGAAACACTTCTTGATAAACTGAATGGAAAAAAAAATCTAGTACATAAAATAGCTTTACATGAGGAGTACAAATATCTCAGATATTACATGACTATGACCGTGATATTGCATGAGAGACGTTACATGACTACACAGGCTAATGTCACACTACAGATCCCTTCAGCCTTATACTTTTAGACTTCCCTAGTAGCTGGCCTGAGGAGCCGTGCCCTCTCTTGCTCCATGCTCAGACACAAACACACAAAAATGGGTCTCTCAGTTGACCTTCAGGCTCTGTGGTCTCCTGAAGAGCTTCCTGGGATGTCCTGGACCATCCAGTAGCCAACCCACAGACCCTCTGGTCTCTCCAGTATCCAGGTTTGATACTCGGCTCCCAAGTTCTTAGCCTACTTTTAAGATAGTCCTGCTTTTATTTGAAAAATTATTGCCATTTTCAACTTACACATAGCAAAAACAATTTTCCATTCATTCATATAATATGGCTAAACTTCAACAAGT